>NC_141698.1:854492561-855092561 GCF_964263255.1 Lissotriton vulgaris
GCCGCCTCTGAAACCGAGGCTCGCGCGGCTCCTGGTCCTCGGAGCCCACGCGGGAAGCGTGAACTCTGGCCGGCCGGGCCCGATCTCCTCTCTGAAGCGGGCGGAGACAGCGGAAAGCGCATTGAGGCGCTACAAGACACTGAACCTTGTTGAACCTGGGCAGAAGGCCCAAAAGATTGCTTATTGCTGAGAAAGAACTGTGGCAACCTGAACTTAAGTAACCTGGAACCGCTATTGAAAGTTTGACAACTGTATTTACAAGTCTGCTTGACATTTATATAAAGATATATATTTTTACAAATACAGTTTGGTGTCATTGTGTGGTGGGTTGGTTGTGACAGTGTAATATTGCAAATGTTTAACCCTATGTGCCCCAGAGATTAGCCTAAGACTGCTTAAGCCACACTACCTAGAGGGTAAGCAGAGGTTGTCTTGAAGGTAACCCTCAGCCCTGACGAGGAAGAGAGAGTCCCTGCTTGTCGCTAGTGTTGCACTGCGCCAACTAGAGACCCCCCCTTCCTACAATGATCGAACTCTGGGAATTATTAGAACTTTCAACTCATATTGACAAATATTACCATCTACAGTAAAAAACTAATGAAGGTAGTTGTATTCGTTATTGCGAGTTTAAATTCTCATAATTTTCGGAGTTTGATCAAAGAACATATAAATGTCATCTTATTACTATTGATTTACGAGATATCAATATGATATACGATATATACCCCGCAATCATGTGGCAGGCACAAAGGGCAGCATTGGAGTCTAGTGGGTCCTGCTTGGTTGGTGGGAGTAGTGCAGACGGTGCTCCGTGCTCTGGTTCAGCATCAGTGACTACCTAGAAAGGGGGGGCCATGGTTGTATCACCTTTAGTAATACAGAGTGGCCCTAGTGGAGAACCGGGAGGGACACCTGGCAACTCACACGGACCGCATCCCATTGATCTGCTGGCCCTGTGTCAAACCGACACCGACCGACGCACAGAGTAGAGCCAGAGCTGATTTCATGGTAACAAGCTTACTAAATGCCGCTCAATTTTCACTCAGAAACATTTATTTCAGTTATAAGTGTTACTCTATAGAAAGTGTATTGCCTGCATGTTATTGTCAAGTGTTGTTCCACACAGATTTACTTTGATAGTGACACTAAATGCTTAAGCAACAAATGTACTTCAGTTTGTCACGTGGTTTATAATTATTAAGTGCAGCAAAATTCCTAATCTTCTCTTCCCAATACATTTCACTTTTAGAATGATTCCAGACTGCTCTCCATTTTGCCTATAGCGTGTAAAAATTTGATCCTTACGTTTTCACCCGCAATTTAAAAAAAGTTTCACTACTCTCAAAACTATCTAAGTATATTAATACAAAAAAGTACTTGATTTGACATGTGGAGAATAATCCATTCACTTCAACTCAAATAACCACAAGTAAAGGCACAGACCAATGGGATTCGTTGGGGGATGGGCTGGTGGAAATATTGAGTCTTTCCCTTTGCAGTTCTTAGGTGCATGCAGTGGCAATATGCCAGAAACTAAATTGTCAAAAGCTTAGGATGCGCGCAAACAATAATATTGGTGGTGAGAACTGCAGAACATAGAATAAAGCCACCTGCATTTAGGAGTAGCATGGTTAGGCTGAATTAATGAAGTTAAGGAGGAGAACAAGGCTCTCACCTCTCCTGCTGAAGGATGGTGGTAAAGAATATTGCAAGGCAGTTAATCTCTTCCCATATGCATTACTTAGAGGGATTCATTTGCTCTAGGCTCTCAACAGGCGCCATAACCAACAGCTGTACTGTGTGGAGAACGGTTCTTCCTGTGAGTATCATTTGCACTAGTAAGCTATTCTGAAAACTACAGACTCAACCTATCTAGACCAAAGGACCGAAATGGTAGTGAAAGAAATTATAGAGGATTTATATGTCATGGCAAGGCATACACTTTTAACTAACATGGAGTGTGCACTCGCAACTAACTATTGTAACTATTGAATATGGGCGATGGTAGAAATAAGTCTGTTGAACGTGGATCCGGGGTGTGCAGCGCCCTCTGAAGAGAGGAAGAGGCGTGGAGGTGGGGACGGCACACCTAGGCCTGAAGAGGCAGCCGGGGCGCTGCAGGTAGGAGATGGCGCATCAGCGGGTGTGAAGGTCGGCAGAGGGGGGAGAGTTTGAGGAGAGAGTGGAGAAAGGGCTGTGAACAGGCTAGTGACCAAGGGCAGAAGGGGGGCTGCGGGAGCATAGGGGCGAATAAAGCTAAGGGCGGACAGACGGGAGCCGCACCCCATGAAAGGGGAGGGACAGCCACAGCTAAACGGGGGCACGGTTCTCTCAGAAAGGGGGCGGGAGGGGGACACGGCAAGTGAACTTGCTGACCTGGGGCCATGCCATCTCCTGGCCGCTTCAGACCGGCCCGTACATCAGTGGAGGCCACCTTGTACTCCCCTAGGCACTGATTGGGGCAGAGCTCCCTGTAACTGGAGAGCCAGGCAGCAGTGCCAGGCACCGTATGCGCAGGAGACAGGCAGGGCCCCTGGGAGAGCAGAGAGAGCGCAATGCATCCAAGGCATCCATTTTGTAAGCTGTGAATAGGCTCACGTTTCAACTAGTTAAGCAAACTGTGCTGCTCTGGCCAGTTTACGTAAACCTTTAGTACCACAGTCTGTTACCTGTTGAAATATAAGTATGTTAACAAATACTACCTACAAAACAGGGCATCGTATCTACGTTTATCTTTAAACCATTCACCCAAAAGCAGCTTTGTTGTTCCGAGTAGTGCTCGTGCCACACACACATTGGCAACTATCTGCCAGTTAATTACAAAAGCCTGCGTGCCTCGCACTGGCCGCAGGGGGAGGGGAGAGGAGAGGGGGCCTGCGCCTCTTTCCCTTGCGGGAACGAGCAGCAACCATAAGGCTTCAAGGCTTGCTCCCGCTAGGGAATCGCCAAACGTGCACGTGTTGCCATTGAAAACAATGCAACGCGTGTACCTTTTTGGGGCCAAAACAGAATCCATCAATAAAGGTCTACTATGCAGCGCTGCGTAGGCGAGACCTAAAAAAGGATATTTACAAAAGTATACCTGCACAGAAACAAGTGCCCTTGACGTGGCAATAGTGTAGCTCACAAGTGTTGCACTACAAGCAAAGCAAATGTGATAGTGCTACAAGACAGAGGTCAATCACTAAAAAGTAGTGATGGATCTCAAAGCATCTATACTAAAAAGAACATAAGAAGGTTTCCTACTTTGAGATTTAGATCATAGGCGTATGTTCCTCAAGAATTAATTATATACTCTAGAAGCAAATGTGCATGGCAACAATCAATCTTCAAGTTTATCATCTCACAGGAAAAAACACATACAATTTCCACTCACCTAACAATTGGATTAAGAATACCTTATGAAGTCATGATAGGTTGCTACAGCAATGATTTATGGGGCAAGCTGAAAATGTAATGTGATCCTTAAAGTGCAGTGAACCAAATCCAAAGAGTCAACAAACAAAACTAGAGGAAGCACTCACCTCGCCTGATCTATTCGTACAGGAGCTACCGGTCCGTCTGTGTGCCATCGGTAAAGTGAAGTGGTGCATTTTTGGCTCCATTTTGACTGTAAAGTTGGTGTACAGTCAGAACTAAGCATGTAGACCGCAGACTCTGGTAGCGATATTGAGTCGGGTAAAAAGATTATTTGCATATGGACTCAGATCACTAACAGAAAAAGGCAGTGTCCATTGTTATAAAAAAAAGCTTTGAAACGTGAAAATTACAAAACGTATCCAAGCGAGGTGGATTGATAGTATAACATTTATGCCCATATAATATTGTCACACTAGATAGCTATGTTGAACAACAAGAATATACAGTTTGACAATCTCTGCCATCTTTGAAGAGATGTTAAGGCATCAAATATAACAAAAAATTGCAAAAGAGCCTAATAAATACAACAAAAAGTGTGTTTCAAAGGTGAATTCCATCAGTTCTACAAGTATGATTCAAATACAAAATGTTTTGTTTTATATCAAAACAATAAGCCATAGACTATTTCACAAAAAGAATTTGCCTAACACACGAGAAAAGTCAGATTGAGGAAATATCAACAGGGAATTGGCAAACATGTTGAAAGAAATGATTGGCATATCAATCATAAATCATAAGTTGGGCAATAAACCATATCTTTGGTATGATCAAAGATATAAAAAAGTCAAATGATCTAATAATGAAATGAAACGAAACAGTCATGACGAAAAACATGAAGAAAAACAGATCTATATCAATTTTCTTCATTTTAGGCAAAAGAAAGGGGGGCATGTCAACAACAAATCCTTTTTGAATATTGAACGAGGCAAAGCAGGTCTGTTGAGAAGATCATTAACCCAAAAAAATCCTATAGCAATATTCTAAAAACCTTTTTTTATTTCTAATGTTGGCCATTCCACTCCAATGTTTAAGCCCTTTATTACACTGTCCAGCTTCCAAATCCATTTGCTCTAACAAACTGTTAATAAACAATCAATGTTGTTGGCTGTACTGGTTGGTCTTACTACATTGACCACCCCCCATTTCATGCCTCTATTGGAATTATTAAACTTAGAAAAGTGTTTAATTAGAAGAGCATGTTCTGTTCTCTACCGGAGACGTGACTGGTGTTGAAGCATATCCGTGTAGGTTGTGTGGATTTGCCAATATACGTTAGGCCACAAGGGCGTGGAATGCATTAGATCACAATTGGTTGCGTTTTAGTTGTAGACGTTCTTGATGGTAAAAGTGAGCTCATTAATAACAAAGTCTTAAGTGCTGGTGTTGCAGGCCATACTGAAAATGTCCGACGACTAATAAGCTTAAACACTGCTTTATAGTGCTTTTCCTAGGTTCTGTATATGCTTTAATAGATTTGCCTTTTATGTTGTTATATCGCTTAAAGGCAAACGTGTTTTTCATGAAAGATGGATTCATCATTTAGTAAATTTCAGTGTTTCTGTATGAATAACTTGATTTTGTAAGAGAGGGTCCCAAATGTTGAGACACATATAAGCCTGGAATACTTTGGTTTATCTCTAATCTGACAGCGAAACTCTGTCATTATGCCCTGCCCCTAATGCTCCCCTTAACAATCAATAAAGATAGCCTAGAGCTTTAAGTTTTTCTAATATTTTAAGCTTATAAAAAGTGGTTGATATTCTGGTTGCAATTGTGTCACAAACTCAAGAAATGTCCAAGGGAAAGACTTTCTTTTAACACTTGAGGGTGGTGACTGTCATATTTAAACAAGGTATTCTTAGCTGTGCTTTTAGTATATAAAGTGGTATATAGTTTATTGTTCTCAACTTAGATGGTTACCTCTAAGAAATGCATGCTTGTAGAGTTATATTCAAGTGTGAAACGAAGGTTAGGATACAAGGTGTTTAACCATCCTTGGAATACAATAAGTGAGTCCGTGCCACCAGGCCAAATTAACAGGATATCGTCAATGTACCTTAACCATTTAGTGATCTGAGGTAAATAAGGATTTGAAGGGGCATAAATGAATTTAGATCCAAAATCCGTGACATAGATAATAGCTGTATTTTGAGCAAAAACTGTTCCCATCGCCACAACTTTGATCTGCTAATAAAATTGCTCTTAAAAGATGAAGTAGTTATGACTGAAAGATAACTCCACACATTTCAAAATAAATGAAGTGGGAACTTAATATGGGCAAGTCCTGTTTACCATAAACCATGGATAAGTTGCAATACTCCAGTTTGTGGGATATTTGTGTAAAGACTTTCTATGTCCATAGTACCAGAATATCTTTTTGTGGATCAAAAGAAGTTTTCAACAGTATTTATTACTTCACTTGTGACAAGAATAAAAGATGGATTATTATTGGTAAAAGGTTTGATGAAAAAAATCAACATACAGAGCTAGCGGTCTTAAAATGGAGTTGTAACCTGAAACAATTGGACGAACTATAATCTTGGCAGAGAGCAGTCAGACTTATTAATACAGAGAAAAATCACACATGAAAAATCTCACATTAACTTTGAACAATTTAGTAAATATAATAAATAAACCGGGACCAAAATCACAAAAATCCAATCAGTAGAACCGGAGATAAGCAAATGTAAAGAGTTAAGTGAAAAAGTTGCACCAAAAAGCGTAATGCGCCAACTGGGGTTATCTGGTTGTGCTGGAGCGGCACAGGGTCAAAAGTTCAGGCCGGCCATGAGGGAGTGCGGGCCACAGGGACACACTTCAGTGTGCTGAACACAGTAGCATATTACTGGTTGCAAAGAGATGCAGAGTTCTGTGTAGAGGATGCATCACACAGCAGAGGCCTGTTTAAGGAGAAGCTCATGCGGCAGTGGTTCCGATGGGCTGCTTTGGGTGAGGCGATGTTCTTGGGTTGAAGTGTGTCGGCTTCGACGTTCATGCAAAGTCTTTGCGCTAGGGGAGTCCACGCAGCAGAGGTGATACGTTGGTGTACTGATGAGTGGGTCTAAGGGTCCAATATTTAAACCTGGAATCCACTTTGAAGTGGAGGAGTTATCTAGAGGTTATCACCCCAGAGGTCTCAGGCATCCCACCCATTGTGATTGCTCAGGCAGGACCTGTGTGATGTGAAAGTGTGGTAGATGATAGCTCGCGCCTCTACTTAACGCAGAGCGGCCTATCCTGCCAACACCTATCTTTCCATTGTCTCACTGTCTAGTAGCAAAGTACAAAGACCAACTGCCAGATACATTCAGTAATATGACCCAGGATCAGGTTGCAGGCACCAAATGAAATGGTTAGGACAAGAAAATGCCACCTTTAGAAAAGGGGTTATGATACTTGAAATAGGTTGTGTTCCACTCTAGATTCTGGTTCTTAAATCAAGCTTGAGATTGATTTTTGTGTTTTAATTGAATGTTGTGTGCACACTCTGTTGGAGAACCACTCAAGCCCTACATATGAATAGTTACAGAATTTCTAGAACCTATGTTCTATACACTGCATGCAATACTATGTCCAAAAGGGCTGCCAGTTAGTCCTGTCTAATCAAACTTATACTTGACTCTTCCAAAAAAAAGTCAAATGTCATACTCCGTATGAGCAATTTGTAAAACATGTCATTGTTATTTGTTTGGCCTTCATTTTTTGGAAAATTCACATCAAGAATTTGCTACTAAAAAATAAATCACTGGATTAAAGAACTGATTCATCTACTTACTTTGTGTTACATTTTGTTTACCAAATAACATTTGTCAAGGTTTATGTATAAGTTCGATTAGACAGGACTAGCCGGCAGCCCTTCTGGGCATAGTAGTGCATTTAGTGTGTAGAACAGAGGTTCTAGAAATTCTGATATCTTTAGAAAAGTCCCATTTTCAGATTGTGATTAAAAATGCGACTTTACTATTGGTATTTTAAGTGTAATCCTCTAGACACCATATTTGCGCTGTCTACCTGCAACCAATTGTTAGTTATAAATTAGTCAATGTAATACGGTAATTCTGTTGTTATCTTGTGGTAGAGGTGAGCCTTGCAGTAGTGAGAATTTTTTTTAGGAGATTTTCACTACCAGGTCATGTGAAACTTAAAGGTGCATGTCCTACTTTTTAAATAGACCGCACCCTGTCCCCTGGGCTGTTCATGGCCAGTCCTAGGGGTGACTTTTATGCATTAAAAAGGAAGTTCTGGGCCTGTCATAAGGTTTATTTTGCCCGGTTGAAATGGCAGTTTACAACTGCACAAAGAAACTGCAATGGCAGGCTTCAGACATTTTAAAGAACTGCTGAAGTGGGTGGCACAATCAGTGCTGAAGTACAACTAGTAGCTTTTAATTTACATGACCTGGGTACACGTAGTACCACTTTATAAGTAAATGAATAGGCCACTTGGGCAAAAGCCAATTCCACCATGTTTTAAGGAGAAAGCACAAGAACTTGTGACTGGTTAGCAGTGGTAAAGTATGCAGAGTCATAAAGCCAACAAAAACAAAGCCAGCTTAACAGGAGAACTGAAGGCAAAAAGTTAGGGGAAACCTACGCCAAGGATGCCAGGTCCAACACTTTCCATAAAAGAGGTTTGGGTATCTTTTGGAGTTCAAGACTACAAAAGAAGTTTCATACCTTATTCTTAACCTATACCTTCCCATCTGAAAATGAACGTAAGGTAGCATGGGGACCCCAAGAAGACGCTTTTACATGTCATCTGAAGAGAGCTAGTGCTTCAATGCCCTGACTTACAATTACTGTTCATATTACAAACAGGCACTACAGTTGTAGAACATAGGAGATTCTTATCCCAGGAGTTTGACAACAGCCTTCATTAACTACTATACTATATAATTGACAATATGAACCATATGTACTAGCGTACTGCAATATTGGAAAGGAATCTCCATCAAAGAGCAGTAGGGTCTGTGGGAAATCTGTTGGGTAGATGGTTCTTTATATACTGATCACACCCCTCTCATCTGGTTTTCTCTAAGTAAATGCACATATATCAGATTCCTACTCCTCTGGAAGCTCTTGGCACTGCAGCCCTATTCATTTTAGGTGATTCGCCTGGAGGGTACCTTTCTGGAGCACTGATTTTCTTTTAAACTGACCAATCATCATACTTTAGAGAGTCTCCATTTCATGGGGGGGCCTTCCCACACATGGGTCACAGGCCCTTTTTTATCAAGCACGGCCTCTTTCAGGATATTGGGGTCTCAGCAGTCAGTCCAACCTGAAACTGTGATGGAACAACAGCGATGCTGTCAAATTACCATAGTATCAACAACAGCAGATAACATGGGGTCCCTTGGTCCAGGTAACAGCGCTGATGGAAAAGACAGGCAAACAATCTTTTTGGTCTTATTTATTGCGTCAGAAAAGAAAGGTCAAAAGCTCACATACCTGGACAAGGATACAGGAAATAAAGCAGTTCAGTTCCTGCCTATTATTTTTTTTTTTTATAAATCTTTTTATTGATATTAAAAACAAAAAACAATAAGAATGTATCAGGTGCAATGCAATCAGGTACATACAAAGGATCAAACAGTTGAAAAATCAGGATACTTGCGGCACATTAAGCAGGAAACTGAGACTTCTACACTCTTAGTCAATCAAGATTATGAAACTAATGGAGTTCACCCTATACAAAAGCGTGCTGCCCTCCAGTCCCGCCACCCACAAAATCAGGATATTAAAGCTCATTATGCCCCTCGATACTAAGATCATGAACAGGATAAATCACAGACATTTGTATGCAGAAAATAGACAAATCAGAATAATAAAGCTCGCATTGTCATCTTAATACTGAAAACAGAGTTAGGATAACTAATAAATAAGAAAATAAAATTAAAATAAAAAACGCAACGTGCGCAACACCCCAACCCCCTCCCTGCACCCCTGCATGTAGCTTACGCCAGACCCCAACTAGCAGTGCGCCTGTTGCCCCATCTAATCTACAAAAACTAAAAATAGTAAATGGAGGAGGGCCTTCGTACAGGCTCTCGGCCTCCCCCACCCCCGCTAGTTCTAAGCCTCCCCCTCATTACAGATATATTATCGATTACACAATCGGGCTAAGATCGGGGGATTCATTACTCGCCTACATCGCCTCCCGGTACCAACATTTTAAAGTGAGTCCCGCACAGCCACCACTTGAACAAATGTCTTGAAACGATAAGCCGTTCTCAGCCTTGGCCCGCTCGATCAGGCACACGAATGTTCTTCAACCAAACAGCCGCCATCTTGAAAGATTCAAAGGACCAGAGGTGTTTGTTTGGCTGAACACAGGAGTGAGCCGGAAACAACTGGGCATATTCAGTTTCATTGTCAGTGGGTCCCATCCGCGCCGATAATAACCCCTGACGTTGTTTCAAGTCCAGTTGCACTGAGTTCGGAAAGGGAGAGAGGGCCACCTTGTCAAACCACTCCTGAGTCTTCACATGAGCCGTCAGATGTATTGCATGGCGCGATTTTCCCTCCGTCAATATCAATATTGAACACTCCAACTCAGCAGGGACTCCCAGTACACGGTCATTAGCTGATTTGCAGTCCAGTGTCTTACGCATCTCTCGTTGTATAGGGTTGATGGCATTGATTAGTCCGGTTGCTGTGGACGCCGTTACTCTTGCAGTGTCATTAAATTGAACAAAAGCTGTTTCATATGCCCAAATTCAAAAGCAACGGCATCCAATTTGTGTTCCAGGGCTTGGGCTCTCCGGTTCAGGGAAAGGTGAAGACCACAGACACCCGCCATTAGAGCGCCAAGCGTAGGTTCAACCCTGGCCAGCGCTGATTGTTCCCCCTCGTTAGCGATATTCCGGTCCGGTTTCGGAGACCCCTTAGTTAGGATATGTCGTCCCAAGTCATCCGTTTGACTTTTTTTGGACACCTTGGAGGATCAGGTCCAAATCGTACGAAGGTCGATATTGAGTGCCGTGTCATACATTTCGGTCATGGTCTATCCTTCGGGCCCGTCGGGATAGACCCACTAGAGTTAAAAAAATGATGACACAAGCTCCAACCCATCTGTGTGCAAGGATATTTCGGATCCGTCTTCAGGATATGCCCGCATCCATCGGGCCGCATTTCAGACGGTCTCAAAGCCGTTCATGTTCCGGGCTCCGTCAATTAATTACTCAACTTGCATCCGCAGTATCATTGAGTTGCTTCACTTCGGCGCCAATCAGTTCGGATGTTTAATGTTAAGATCGGACAAAACTTCACTTCCGTTCCGGTGGACCGGCTCCTCCCGAACTCCTATGGCCGGCGTTGTTCAGCTAGTAGCCGGCTGCACTTCTACTCGGGGCCCCGGCTCCAAAGCTGATGTAGGCCGCAAACTTCAAGATGACTTTTCTCCGTTCTCGAAGCCGGTGGAACTTTCGGGGTCCCACGATATGGCGTTATTTTGATTAGTCTACCCGGGAGCGTTGCATAGGCACAGGATATCTAGCAGGATCTTGTAGTAGGATGAGGTCTACGGAGCCGGGAGCCTAAGCAGCCATCTTGGTCGCCAGCTTGGCTCCTCCTCCAGTTCCTGCCTGTTTTGATCCCATGGCCATTGGAGCGCATTAGAAAGAAGTAAGGAATGACAACGATATAAGGGATACAGACTGAAATACCAACCACTTGCCCTATGTTAATCCCAAATGCAGCCTTGAAAATACCCTTAATGGGGAGATATGAGTTTATGGGGAAAAAATCTACTCTGCATTCCTATATAAACCAAAAGAATGAGGTAATGGGAAAATGAGGACAGGGAGGGGAGTAAATCACAGGATTCCAGGATAGGATGGTGACTCATCCTTTTTCCTCATCTCATGTGCTGTTAGAAATCCCACCACTATCATCACTTATCTAACATTGTCACTCCTATAGCTAAAGAACCAGGACTATTGACGAGAAACTAACAAGAGACTGATCCTTATTTTAGTCAGCACACAACAAGACAATCAGTTTTCACATTGACTTTGTATGCAGAAAGACATTGGAAGAAGGGTATAAAACTTTTTTCAGCAGTGGTTCCATAGTGTGAAAATAGAAATTCAATGTACTTCTCTGACACCTTCCTTTCTGGTCCTTCAAAGTGCAATACGCCCATAAAGCATTGAGGTTTGAATAAAGAATTGTTTTTAATATCTTTGCCTTTACATCAAACCACAATTACTCCTCATGTCCCATTTGGGGGGAAGAGGCATTTTTCTCTCACTCTTCATTTTTGTTAGTCCTTCTGCTGAAGGCTCTCAAACTGTTAATGTGTTTTTTTAATGTTATTGTACATATTTTTATATTGAGTTATTTGTCTGATTCAAGTGTATTGGTGAAATAAAAATAAAATGTGTCAATTGTAGGTCATAAGCCACTTACCCTGATCCCGGATGACTAATGGGGTGGCAACGCTAGTTCTCAAATCCTCCCGCGACTTGCCCTCTGTTTACAGGAGACACTGCTTCGGTGGCAAATCCCAGGGGGAAGGGGGTCGATATGGGGAGAGCGTGTAGAGTCAAAGAGGCTGTGGCTCGTCTACTCAACAGCAACAGTGTACCAGTTTGATGAATGGTACCAGCAGATATGATACCTATAAACAAACAAATAATAAGGATTTAGTCTAGTATTAGCTCTATCTCTTAAGGTACCACCTCACCAAAGGTTTTCAAATCTCAGCCAACCTTTAATTTTGTTGTTTATCCGTACAGGATGTTCAGGGCCTGTCCTAGTGGTGACTTATGTATTCAAAAAGGAAGTTTTGGGCCTGGCAAAAGGTTTATTTTGCCAGGTTGAAACAGCAGTTTACAACTGCACACACAGACTGCAATGGTAGGCTTGAGACATACTTCAAAGGCCAGTCCTTGAAGTCTCTCCCACTTCAAAGGCGAAACTGGGTATCAGTACTGGACTTTCGACACCACCACTTAAGTAACTTCTGCACCTGGACTCTGCCATTCATGAGTCTGCCCTATTAAGTAGTGGCACCCCAGTCCTGGGCTTTTGTAAGTGGGCCTAAGGTGCTTTTCCAGTGGGATTGAACCATCCTCTGCTGAGTAATGCATCCCCAAGCAGAACAGAATTATCCCATCAGCTGAGCATAGCATCTTTGAGCAGAACCGACGCATCGCCGCTGTTGCATAGATCCGACCCGTCGCAAAAGATTTGCATCACCCCTGCATCCCTCATCTGGGACTGACGCATTGCCTGTGGAACCAACACTGTGAGACTTTTTTCCTAACGCAAGAGCCTTGCAACCCGAGTCAATGAAAGCCTAAACGATGCTGAACCTCGGAATTGCAGCTTCACTACTAATCGGAACGGATGCATCGTCTTCACTGTGCATCGCATCCTTGACACTGGTCTTTGCATTGCAAGCTCCGTTGACACGATTCTCGATGCATCAGAACCTTGCACCGCCGCTTCATCCCTTCTCGGAACCGATGCTCTGTTCTGCAATCATCGAAGCGGATCCACGCACCGAACAGCAATCCGGATTCAAGGTATTTTGTTCAGCAGGACTAATTGGGTCCTTGTAGCCAGCCTGGGCTCCAACGCGGTTGGCCTCAACGTTTAACTGGTCCAGTGTGACCAGATGAAATAGCGCTTTTTGCTTTTAAGTGCTATCTTTCAGTTCAATCTTTAAAATTCAATATCTCAAGTTCTACTTATTGGATATTTGCCATTTTAGTCTTGTTTTATTTATTAACTCAAAGTCTATTTTTCTAACCTGGTGTGGAGTTTTTTTGTGTGTCCTTTTCACCGTTTTATTTTTTGATGTGTTGCACAAATATTTTACACATAGCCTCAAAGTTATGGTTGGCAGCTCTGTTCCAAGCTACCAGAGGGTAGGACAGGTTGATTTAGGGTGTACTTGTGATTCCCCCGACTAGGTGGAACTGAATTTCTAACACTTCCCTATCACCAGTGGAATACAGTGCATTTCAAATATCCCCAATGCATTTCGGACCACATACAGTCCTTTGTTAGGGGGTGTCCTAAAGAATTTAAAAAAAGCTATTTTGTTTGAAACATGATTGAAAGATATACTACACCATGAATCAATAGTATTAAGATGATATTGATATATTCTCTGATGTATACTGCAGCATCTTTTGTCTGTATGGTTCTCATTTTACGTACAAAATCATACATTATCTGCTGTTTAACCTAGAACAACTCAGAAAGATGATCGAACTCTGGGAATTATTAGAACTTTCAACTCATATTGACAAATATTACCATCTACAGTAAAAAACTAATGAAGGTAGTTGTATTCGTTATTGCGAGTTTAAATTCTCATAATTTTCGGAGTTTGATCAAAGAACATATAAATGTCATCTTATTACTATTGATTTACGAGATATCAATATGATATACGATATATACCCCGCAATCATGTGGCAGGCACAAAGGGCAGCATTGGAGTCTAGTGGGTCCTGCTTGGTTGGTGGGAGTAGTGCAGACGGTGCTCCATGCTCAGGTTCAGCATCTGTGACTACCTAGAAAGGGGGGGCCATGGTTGTATCACCTTCAGTAATACAGAGTGGCCCTAGTGGAGAACCGGGAGGGACACCTGGCAACTCACACGGACCGCATCCCAGTGATCTGCTGGCCCTGTGTCAAACCGACACCGACCGACGCACAGAGTAGAGCCAGAGCTGATTTCATGGTAACAAGCTTACTAAATGCCGCTCAATTTTCACTCAGAAACATTTATTTCAGGTATAAGTGTTACTCTATAGAAAGTGTATTGCCTGCATGTTATTGTCAAGTGTTGTTCCACACAGATTTACTTTGATAGTGACACTAAATGCTTAAGCAACAAATGAACTTCAGTTTGTCACGTGGTTTATAATTATTAAGCAAAAAAGAGCCCAATGTCTGGGTTCAGGGACCTGTCTCGTGTGGTGGCTAACTTCCAGATACTATCTTAAGTGTAGCCCAACAAGAAAGAAAAAATGTCTTTCTTATAGTCCCCTCACTCACCGGAGTTTCCTCACGGTGACATGCTTCATCATCGGGGTCCTCCCAGTTCTCTACGAAAAGGGGCGTGCTACAACTTGCGAGCTACGTAGGAGCACTGAGTAGTGAAGGACTATGTGTGGTGTAAGGAATGTGAAGTGGAGTGGATGGGTGTGTGTGTGTTTAAAAATACTGTGCTAGTGGGCCTCAATGTTTTATTCTGCTCCTAGACCAGTATGTTAAAAATGGGGTTATACTGTGTACCAACCAATAATGTAGTTGGGTTCAGTATTCGGTCGACATGTTTCACGCTACCCCCAGCGTTTCTTCAGGACCATACAGGGACCAGCCCTGTATTGTACCACTCCTCAAAAAACCTAAAGTTAGGAATTTATTAGTGCAACATATATTTACAGTGATTAACGTTGTCCCTATTCGGTACATACGTGGTTCTACATACATACGCTTGACTTTTAAGGCGAATGTATAGTTCAATGGTGAACTTTTGTTGGTGCTTAATAGCACATCATGGTCTCTTAGGGGGGCGGTATTGCCTCGGTGGAAAACAATGTTCCTAATCAGCAACCCGCGCCGTGTTACCTATCAGCTTCCCCTCGGACCGCATCTTCGCGAGGGGAAGCTGATAGGTAACACGGCGCGGGTTGCTGATTAGGAACATTGTTTTCCACCGAGGCAATACCGCCCCCCTAAGAGACCATGATGTGCTATTAAGCACCAACAAAAGTTCACCATTGAACTATACATTCGCCTTAAAAGTCAAGCGTATGTATGTAGAACCACGTATGTACCGAATAGGGACAACGTTAATCACTGTAAATATATGTTGCACTAATAAATTCCTAACTTTAGGTTTTTTGAGGAGTGGTACAATACAGGGCTGGTCCCTGTATGGTCCTGAAGAAACGCTGGGGGTAGCGTGAAACATGTCGACCGAATACTGAACCCAACTACATTATTGGTTGGTACACAGTATAACCCCATTTTTAACATACTGGTCTAGGAGCAGAATAAAACATTGAGGCCCACTAGCACAGTATTTTTAAACACACACACACCCATCCACTCCACTTCACATTCCTTACACCACACATAGTCCTTCACTACTCAGTGCTCCTACGTAGCTCGCAAGTTGTAGCACGCCCCTTTTCGTAGAGAACTGGGAGGACCCCGATGATGAAGCATGTCACCGTGAGGAAACTCCGGTGAGTGAGGGGACTATAAGAAAGACATTTTTTCTTTCTTGTTGGGCTACACTTAAGATAGTATCTGGAAGTTAGCCACCACACGAGACAGGTCCCTGAACCCAGACATTGGGCTCTTTTTTGCTACATTAATCTCTTTAGGAGGACGACCTGTTCTTAAGTACCTCCTTTTCCCCCCCCTTTTTTGTACATTATAATTATTAAGTGCAGCAAAAATCCTGGTCTTCTCTTCCCAATACATTTCACTTTTAGAATGATTCCAGACTGCTCTCCATTTTGCCTATAGCGTGTAAAAATTTGATCCTTACATTTTCACCCGCAATTTAAAAAAAGTTTCACTATTCTCAAAACTATCTAAGTATATTAATACAAAAAAGTACTTGATTTGACATGTGGAGAATAATCCATTCACTTCAACTCAAATAACCACAAGTCAAGGCACAGACCAATGGGATTCGTTGGGGGATGGGCTGGTGGAAATATTGAGTCTTTCCCTTTGCAGTTCTTAGGTGCATGCAGTGGCAATATGCCAGAAACTAAATTGTCAAAAGCTTAGGATGCGCGCAAACAATAATATTGGTGGTGAGAACTGCAGAACATAGAATAAAGCCACCTGCATTTAGGAGTAGCATGGTTAGGCTGAATTAATGAAGTTAAGGAGGAGAACAAGGCTCTCACCTCTCCTGCTGAAGGATGGTGGTAAAGAATATTGCAAGGCAGTTAATCTCTTCCCATATGCATTACTTAGAGGGATTCATTTGCTCTAGGCTCTCAACAGGCGCCATAACCAACAGCTGTACTGTGTGGAGAACGGTTCTTCCTGTGAGTATCATTTGCACTAGTAAGCTATTCTGAAAACTACAGACTCAACCTATCTAGACCAAAGGACCGAAATGGTAGTGAAAGAAATTATAGAGGATTTATATGTCATGGCAAGGCATACACTTTTAACTAACATGGAGTGTGCACTCGCAACTAACTATTCTAACTATTGAATATGGGCGATGGTAGAAATAAGTCTGTTGAACGTGGATCCGGGGTGTGCAGCGCCCTCTGAAGAGAGGAAGAGGCGTGGAGGTGGGGACGGCACACCTAGGCCTGAAGAGGCAGCCGGGGCGCTGCAGGTAGGAGATGGCGCATCAGCGGGTGTGAAGGTCGGCAGAGGGGGGAGAGTTTGAGGAGAGAGTGGAGAAAGGGCTGTGAACAGGCTAGTGACCAAGGGCAGAAGGGGGGCTGCGGGAGCATAGGGGCGAATAAAGCTAAGGGCGGACAGACAGGAGCCGCACCCCATGAAAGGGGAGGGACAGCCACAGCTAAACGGGGGCACGGTTCTCTCAGAAAGGGGGCAGGAGGGGGACACGGCAAGTGAACTTGCTGACCTGGGGCCATGCCATCTCCTGGCCGCTTCAGACCGGCCCGGACATCAGTGGAGGCCACCTTGTACTCCCCTAGGCACTGATTGGGGCAGAGCTCCCTGTAACTGGAGAGCCAGGCAGCAGTGCCAGGCACCGTATGCGCAGGAGACAGGCAGGGCCCCTGGGAGAGCAGAGAGAGCGCAATGCATCCAAGGCATCCATTTTGTAAGCTGTGAATAGGCTCACGTTTCAACTAGTTAAGCAAACTGTGCTGCTCTGGCCAGTTTACGTAAACCTTTAGTACCACAGTCTGTTACCTGTTGAAATATAAGTATGTTAACAAATACTACCTACAAAACAGGGCATCGTATCTACGTTTATCTTTAAACCATTCACCCAAAAGCAGCTTTGTTGTTCCAAGTAGTGCTCGTGCCACACACACATTGGCAACTATCTGCCATCTAATTACAAAAGCCTGCGTGCCTCGCACTGGCCGCAGGGGGAGGGGAGAGGAGAGGGGGCCTGCGCCTCTTTCCCTTGCGGGAACGATCAGCAACTATAAGGTTTCAAGGCTTGCTCCCGCTAGGTAATCGCCAAACGTGCACGTGTTGCCATTGAAAACAATGCAACGCGTGTACCTTTTTGGGGCCAAAACAGAATCCATCAATAAAGGTCTACTATGCAGCGCTGCGTAGGCGAGACCTAAAAAAGGATATTCACAAAAGTATACCTGCACAGAAACAAGTGCCCTTGACGTGGCAATAGTGTAGCTCACAAGTGTTGCACTACAAGCAAAGTAAATGTGATAGTGCTACAAGACAGAGGTCAATCACTAAAAAGTTGTGATGGATCTCAAAGCATCTATACTAAAAAGAACATAAGAAGGTTTCCTACTTTGAGATTTAGATCATAGGCGTATGTTCCTCAAGAATGAATTATATACTCTAGAAGCAAATGTGCATGGCAACAATCAATCTTCAAGTTTATCATCTCACAGGAAAAAACACATACAATTTCCACTCACCTAACAATTGGATTAAGAATACCTTATGGAGTCATGATAGGTTGCTACAGCAATGATTTATGGGGCAAGCTGAAAATGTAATGTGATCCTTAAAGTGCAGTGAACCAAATCCAAAGAGTCAACAAACAAAACTAGAGGAAGCACTCACCTCTCCTGATCTATTCGTACAGGAGCTACCGGTCCGTCTGTGTGCCATCGGTAAAGTGAAGTGGTGCATTTTTGGCTCCATTTTGACTGTAAAGTTGGTGTACAGTCAGAACTAAGCATGTAGACCGCAGACTCTGGTAGCGATATTGAGTCGAATAAAAAGATTATTTGCATATGGACTCAGATCACTAACAGAAAAAGGCAGTGTCCATTGTTATAAAAAAAAAGCTTTGAAACGTGAAAATTACAAAACGTATCCAAGCGAGGTGGATTGATAGTATAACATTTATGCCCATATAATATTGTCACACTAGATAGCTATGTTGAACAACAAGAATATACAGTTTGACAATCGCTGCCATCTTTGAAGAGAATGTAAAGGCATCAAATATAACAAAAAATTGCAAAAGAGCCTAATAAATACAACAAAAAGTGTGTTCCAAAGGTGATTTCCATCAGTTCTACAAGTATGATTCAAATACAAAATGTTTTGTTTTATATCAAAACAATAAGCCATAGACTATTTCACAAAAAGAATTTGCCTAACACATGAGAAAAGTCAGATTGAGGAAATATCAACAGGGAATTGGCAAACATGTTGAAAGAAATGATTGGCATATCAATCATAAATCATAAGTTGGGCAATAAACCATATCCTTGGTATGATCAAAGATATAAAAAAGTCAAATGATCTAATAATGAAATGAAACGAAACAGTCATGACGAAAAACATGAAGAAAAACAGATCTATATCAAGTTTTTTCATTTTAGGCAAAAGAAAGGGGGGCATATCAACAACAAATGCTTTTTGAATATTGAATGAGGCAAAGCAGGTCTGTTGAGAAGATCATTAACCCAAAAAAAATCCTATAGCAATATTCTAAAAACCTTTTTTTTATTTCTAATGTTGGCCATTCCACTCCAATGTTTAAGCCCTTTATTACACTGTCCAGCTTCCAAATCCATTTGCTCTAACAAACTGTTAATAAATAATCAATGTTGTTGGCTGTACTGGTTGGTCTCACTACATTGACCACCCCCCATTTCATGCCTCTATTGGAATTATTAACCTAAGAAAAGTGTTTAATTAGAAGAGCATGTTCTGTTCTCTACCGGAGACGGGACTGGTGTTGAAGCATATCCGTGTAGGTTGTGTGGATTTGCCAATATACGTTAGGCCACAAGGGCGTGGAATGCATTAGATCACAATTGGTTGCGTTTTAGTTGTAGACGTTCTTGATGGTAAAAGTGAGCTCATTAATAACAAAGTCTTAAGTGCTGGTGTTGCAGGCCATACTGAAAATATCCGACGACTGATAAGCTTAAACACTGCTTTATAGTGCTTTTCCTAGGTTCTGTATATGCTTTAAGAAATTTGCCTTTTATGTTGTTATATTGCTTAAAGGCAAACGTGTTTTTCATGAAAGATGGATTCATCATTTAGTAAATTTCAGTGTTTCTGTATGAATAACTTGATTTTGTAAGAGAGGGTCCCAAATGTTGAGACACATATAAGCCTGGAATACTTTGGTTTATCTCTAATCTGCCAGCGAAACTCTGTCATTATGCCCTGCCCCTAATGCTCCCCTTAACAATCAATAAAGATAGCCTAGAGCTTTAAGTTTTTCTAATATTTTAAGCTTATAAAAAGTGGTGGATATTCTGGTTGCAATTGTGTCACAAACTCAAGAAATGTCCAAAGGAAAGACTTTCTTTTAACACTTGAGGGGTGGTGACTCTCATATTTAAACAAGGTAGTCTTAGCTGTGCTTTTAGTATATAAAGTGGTATATAGTTTATTGTTCTCAACTTAGATGGTTACCTCTAAGAAATGCATGCTTGTAGAGTTATATTCAAGTGCGAAACGAAGGTTAGGATACAAGGTGTTTAACCATCCTTGGAATACAATAAGTGAGTCCGTGCCACCAGGCCAAATTAACAGGACATCGTCAATGTACCTTAATCATTTAGTGATCTGAGGTAAATAAGGGTTTGAAGGAGCATAAATGAATTTAGATCCAAAATCCGTGACATAGATAATAGCAGTATTTTGAGCAAAAACTGTTCCCATCGCCACAACTTTGATCTGCTAATAAAATTGCTCTTCAAAGATGAAGTAGTTATGACTGAAAGATAACTCCACACATTTCAAAATAAATGAAGTGGGAACTTAATATGGGCAAGTCCTGTTTACCATAAACCATGGATAAGTTGCAATACTCCAGTTTGTGGGATATTTGTGTAAAGACTTTCTATGTCCATAGTACCAGAATATCTTTTTGTGGATCAAAAGAAATTTTCAACAGTATTTATTACTTCACTTGTGTCAAGAATAAAAGATGGATTATTATTGGTAAAAGGTTTGATGAAAAAGATCAACATACAGAGCTAACGGTCTTAAAATGGAGTTGTAACCTGAAACAATTGGACAAACTATAATCTTGGCAGAGAGCAGTCAGACTTACTTTAGAGGCAATGTGTAAAATATTTATTTAGTACATCAAACATTAATACAGAGAAAAAATCACACATGAAAAATCTCACATTATCTTTGAACAATTTAGTAAATATAATAAATAAACCGGGACCAAAACCACAAAAATCCAATCAGTAGAACCGGAGATAAGCAAATGTAAAGAGTTAAGTGAAAAAGTTGCACCAAAAAGCGTAATGCGCCAACTGGGGTTATCTGGTTGTGCCGGAGCGGCACAGGGTCAAAAGTTCAGGCCGGCCACGAGGGAGGGCGGGCCACAGGGACACACAATTTAGTGTGCTGAACACAGTAGCATATTACTGGTTGCAAAGAGATGCAGAGTTCTGTGTAGAGGATGCATCACACAGCAGAGGCCTGTTTAAGGAGAAGCTCATGCGGCAGTGGTTCCGATGGGCTGCGTTGGGTGAGGCGATGTTCTTGGGTTGAAGTGTGTCGGCTTCGACGTGTCATGCAAAGTCTTTGCGCTAGGTGAGTCCACGCAGCAGAGGTGATACGTTGGTGTACTGATGAGTGGTTCTAAGGGTCCAATATTTAAACCTGGAATCCACTTTGAAGTGGAGGAGTTATCTAGAGGTTATCACCCCAGAGGTCTCAGGCATCCCACCCATTGTGATTGCTCAGGCAGGACCTGTGTGATGTGAAAGTGTGGTAGATGATAGCTCGCGCCCCTCCTTAACACAGTGCGGCCTATCCTGCCAACACCTATCTTTCCATTGTCTCACTGTCTAGTAGCAATATACAAAGACCAACTGCCAGATACATTCAGTAATATGACCCAGGATCAGGTTGCAGGCACCAAATGAAATGGTTAGGACAAGAAAATGCCACCTTTAGAAAAGGGGTTATGATACTTGAAATAGGTTGTGTTCCACTCAAGATTCTGGTTCTTAAATCAAGCTTGAGATTGATTATTGTGTTTTAATTGAATGTTGTGTGCACACTCTGTTGGAGAACCACTCAAGCCCTACATATGAATAGTTACAGAATTTCTAGAACCTATGTTCTATACACTGCATGCAATACTATGTCCAAAAGGGCTGCCAGTTAGTCCTGTCTAATCAAACTTATACTTGACTCTTCCAAAAAAAGTCAAATGTCATACTCCGTATGAGCAATTTGTAAAATATGTCATTGTTATTTGTTTGGCCTTCATTTTTTTCACATCAAGAATTTGCTACTAAAAAATAAATCACTGGATTAAAGAACTGATTCATCTACTTACTTTGTGTTACATTTTGTTTACCAAATAACATTTGTCAAGGTTTATGTATAAGTTCGATTGGACAGGACTAGCCGGCAGCCCTTCTGGGCATAGTAGTGCCTTTAGTGTGTAGAACAGAGGTTCTAGAAATTCTGATATCTTTAGAAAAGTGCCATTTTCAGATTGTGATTAAAAATGCGACTTTACTATTGGTATTTTAAGTGTAATCCTCTAGACACCATATTTGCGCTGTCTACCTGCAACCAATTGTTAGTTATAAATTAGTTAATGTAATACAGTAATTCTGATGTTTTCTTGTGGTAGAGGTGAGCCTTGCAGTAGTGAGAATTTTTTTTAGGAAATTTTCACTACCAGGTCATGTGAAACCTAAAGGTGCATGTCCTACTTTTTAAATAGACCGCACCCTGTCCCCTGGGCTGTTCATGGCCAGTCCTAGGGGTGACTTTTATGCATTAAAAAGGAAGTTCTGGGCCTGTCATAAGGTTTATTTTGCCCAGTTGAAATGGCAGTTTACAACTGCACAAAGAAACTGCAATGGCAGGCTTCAGACATTTTAAAGAACTGCTGAAGTGGGTGGCACAATCAGTGCTGAAGTACAACTAGTAGCTTTTAATTTACATGACCTGGGTTCATGTAGTACTACTTTATAAGTAAATGAATAGTCCACTTGGGCAAAAGCCAATTCCACCATGTTTTAAGGAGAAAGCACAAGAACTTGTGACTGGTTAGCAGTGGTAAAGTATGCAGAGTCATAAAGCCAACAAAAACAAAGCCAGCTTAACAGGAGAACTGAAGGCAAAAAGTTAGGGGAAACCTACGTCAAGGATGCCAGGTCCAACACTTTCCATAAAAGAGGTTTGGGTATCTTTTGGAGTTCAAGACTACAAAAGAAGTTTCATACCTTATTCTTAACCTATACCTTCCCATCTGAAAATGAACTTAAGGTAGCATGGGGACCCCAAGAAGACGCTTTTACATGTCATCTGAAGAGAGCAAGTGCTTCAATGCTCTGACTTACAATTACTGTTCATATTACAAACAGGCACTACAGTTGTAGAACATAGGAGATTCTTATCCCAGGCGTTTGACAACAGCCTTCATTAACTACTATACTATATAATTGACAATATGAACCATATGTACTAGCGTACTGCAATATTGGAAAGGAATCTCCATCAAAGAGCAGTAGGGTCTGTGGGAAATCTGTTGGGTAGATGGTTCTTTATATACTGATCACACCCCTCTCATCTGGTTTTCTCTACGTAAATACACATATATCAGACTCCTACTCCTCTGGAAGCTCTTGGCACTGCAGCCCTATTCATTTTAGGTGATTCGCCTGAAGGGTACCTTTCTGGAGCACTGATATTCTTTTAAACTGTCTAATCATCATACTTTAGAGTCCCCATTTCATGGGGGGCCTTCCCACACATGGGTCACAGGCCCTTTTTTATTAAGCACTTCCTCTTTCAGGATATTGGGGTCTCAGCAGTCAGTCCAACCTGAAACTGTGATGGAACACCAGCGATGCTGTCAAATTACCATAGTATCAACAACAGCAGATAACATGGGGTCCCTTGGTCCAGGTAACAGCGCTGATGGAAAAGACAGGCAAACAATCTTTTTGGTCTTATTTATTGCGTCAGAAAAGAAAGGTCAAAAGCTCACATACCTGGACAAGGATACAGGAAATAAAGCAGTTCAGTTCCTGCCTATTTTTTTTTTTTTTATAAATCTTTTTATTGATATTAAAAACAAAAAACAATAAGAACGTATCAGGTGCAATGCCATCAGGTACATACAAAGGATCAAACAGTTGAAAAATCAGGATACTTGCGGCACATTAAGCAGGAAACTGAGACTTCTACACTCTTAGTCAATCAAGATTATGAAACTAATGGAGTTCACCCTATACAAAAGCGTGCTGCCCTCCGGTCCCGCCACCCACAAAATCAGGATATTAAAGCTCATTATGCCCCTCGATACTAAGATCATGAACAGGATAAATCACAGACATTTGTATGCAGAAAATAGACAAATCAGAATAATAAAGCTCGCATTGTCATCTTAATACTGAAAACAGAGTCAGGATAACTAATAAATAAGAAAAGAAAATAAAAATAAAAAATGCAACGTGCGCAACACCCCAACCCCCTCCCTGCACCCCAGCATGTAGCTTACGCCAGACCCCAACTAGCAGTGCGCCTGTTGCCCCATCTAATCTACAAAAACTAAAAATAGTAAATGGAGAAGGGCCTTCGTACAGGCTCTCGGCCTCCCCCACCCCTCTAGTTCTAAGCCTCCCCCTCATTACGGATATATTATCGATTACACAATCGGGCTAAGATTGGGGGATTCATTACTCGCCTACATCGTCTCCCGGTACCAACATTATAAAGTGAGTCCCGCACAGCCACCACTCGAACAAATGTCTTGAAACGATAAGCCGTTCTCAGCCTTGGCCCGTTCGATCAGGCATCGAATGTTCTTCAACCAAACAGCCGCCATCTTGAAAGATTCAAAGGACCAGAGGTGTTTGTTTGGCTGAACACAGGAGTGAGCCGGAAACAACTGGGCATATTCAGTCTCATTGTCACTGGGTCCCATCCGCGCCGATAAGAACCCCTGACGTTGTTTCAAGTCCAGTTGCACTGAGTTCGGAAAGGGAGAGAGGGCCACCTTGTCAAACCACTCCTGAGTCTTCACATGAGCCGTCAGATGTATTGCATGGCGCGATTTTCCCTCCGTCAATATCAATATTGAACACTCCAACTCAGCAGGAACTCCCAGTACACGGTCATTAGCTGATTTGCAGTCCAGAGTCTTACGCATCTCTCGTTGTATAGGGTTGATGGCATTGATTAGTCCGGTTGCTGTGGACGCCGTTACTCTCACAGTGTCATTAAATTGAACAAAAGCTGCTTTCATATGCCCCGATTCAAAAGCAACGCATTCCAAATTTGTGTTCCAGGGCTTGGGCTCTCCGGTTCAGGGAAAGGTGACGACCACCGACACCCGCCATTAGAGCGCCAAGCGTAGGTTCAACCCTGGCCAGCGCTGATTGTTCCCCCTCTTTAGCGATATTCTGGTCGGGTTTCGGAGACCCCTTAGTTAGGATATGTTGTCCCAAGTCATCCGTTCGACTTTTTTTGGACACCTTGGAGGATCGGGTCCAAATATTACGAAGGTCGATATTGGGTGCAGATTCATACATTTCGGTCATGGTCTATCCTTCGGGCCCGTTGGGATAGACCCACTAGAGTTAAAAAAATGATGACACAAGCTCCAACCCATCTGTGTGCAAGGATATTTCGGAGCCGTCTTCAGGATATGCCCGCATCCATCGGGTCGCATTTGAGACGGTCTCAAAGCCGTTCATGTTCCGGGCTCCGTCAATTAATTACTCAACTTGCATCCGCAGTATCATTGATTTGCTTCACTTCGGCGCCAATCAGTTCGGATGTTTAATGTTAAGATCGGACAAAACTTCACTTCCGTTCCGGTGGACCGGCTCCTCCCGAACTCCTATGGCCGGCGTTGTTCAACTAGTAGCGGCTGCACTTCTACTCGGGGCCCGGGCTCCAAAGCTGATGTAGGCCGCAAACTTCAAGACAACTTTTCTCCGTTCTCGAAGCTGGTGGAACTTTCGGGGTCCCACGATATGGCGTTATTTCGATTAGTCTACCCGGGAGCGTTGCATAGGCACAGGATATCTAGCAGGATCTTGTAGCAGGATGAGGAGGTCTACGGAGCCGGGAGCCTAAGCAGCCATCTTGGTCGCCAGCTTGGCTCCTCCTCCAGTTCCTGCCTGTTTTGATCCCATGGCCATTGGAGCGCATTAGAAAGAAGTAAGGAATGACAACTATATAAGGGATACAGACTGAAATACCACCCACTTGCCCTATGTTAATCCCAAATGCAGCCTTTAAAATACCCTTAATGGGGAGATGAGTTTATGGGGAAAACATCTACTCTGCATTCCTATATAAACCAAAAGAATGAGGTTAATGGGAAAATGAGGACAGG
The DNA here is from genome assembly GCF_964263255.1 of Lissotriton vulgaris. NCBI lineage: Eukaryota > Metazoa > Chordata > Amphibia > Caudata > Salamandridae > Lissotriton > Lissotriton vulgaris. The sequence goes on from NC_141698.1 coordinate 854,518,467, forward strand.
GAGGGGGGTAAATCACAGGATTTCAGGATAGGATGGTGACTCATCCTTTTTCCTCATCTCATGTGCTGTTAGAAATCCCACCACTATCATCACTTATCTAACATTGTCACTCCTATAGCTAAAGAACCAGGACTATTGACGAGAAACTAACAAGAGACTGATCCTTATTCAAGACAATCAGTTTTCACATTGACTTTGTATGCAGAAAGACATTGGAAGAAGGGTATAAAACTTTTTTCAGCAGTGGTTCCATAGTGTGAAAATACAAATTCAATGTACTTCTCTGACACCTTCCTTTCTGGTCCTTCAAAGTGCAATACGCCCATAAAGCATTGAGGTTTGAATAAAGAATTGTTTTTAATATCTTTGCCTTTACATCGGTTTTCAAACCACAATTACTCCTCATGTCCCATTTGGGGGGAAGAGGCATTTTTCTCTCACTCTTCATTTTTGTTAGTCCTTCTGCTGAAGGCTCTCAAACTGTTAATGTGTTTTTTTTTAATGTTATTGTACATATTTTTATATTGAGTTATTTGTCTGATTCAAGTGTATTGGTGAAATAAAAATAAAATGTGTCAATTGTAGGTCATAAGCCACTTACCCTGATCCCACATGACTAATGGGGTGGCGACGCTAGTTCTCAAATCCTCCCGCGACTTGCCCTCTGTTTACAGGAGACACTGCTTCGGTGGCAAATCCCAGGGGGAAGGGGGTCGATATGGGGAGAGCGTGTAGAGTCAAAGAGGCTGTGGCTCGTCTACTCAACAGCAACAGTGTACCAGTTTGATGAATGGTACCAGCAGATATGGTACCTATAAACAAACAAATAATAAGGATTTAGTCTAGTATTAGCTCTATCTCTTAAGGTACCACCTCACCAAAGGTTTTCAAATCTCAGCCAACCTTTAATTTTGTTGTTTGTCCGTACAGGATGTTCAGGGCCTGTCCTAGTGGTGACTTATGTATTCAAAAAGGACGTTTTGGGCCTGGCAAAAGGTTTATTTTGCCAGGTTGAAACGGCAGTTTACAACTGCACACACAGACTGCAATGGTAGGCTTGAGACATACTTCAAAGGCCAGTCCTTGAAGTCTCTCCCACTTCAAAGGCGAAACTGGGTATCAGTACTGGACTTTCGACACCACCACTTAAGTAACTTCTGCACCTGGACTCTGCCATTCATGAGTCTGCCCTATTAAGTAGTGCCACCCCAGTCCTGGGCTTTTGTAAGTGGGCCTAAGGTGCTTTTCCAGTGGGATTGAACCATCCTCTGCTGAGTAATGCATCCCCAAGCAGAACAGAATTATCCCATCAGCTGAGCATAGCATCTTTGAGCAGAACCGACTCATCGCCGCTGTTGCATAGATCCGACCCATCGCAAAAGACTTGCATCACTGCTGCATCCCTCATCTGGGACTGACGCATTGCCTGTGGAACCAACACTGTGAGACTTTTTTCCTAACGCAAGAGCCTCGCAACCCGAGTCAATGAAAGCCTAAACGATGCTGAACCTCGGAATTGCAGCTTCACTACTAATCGGAACGGATGCATCGTCTTCACTGTGCATCGCATCCTTGACACTGGTCTTTGCATTGCAAGCTCCGTTGACACGATTCTCGATGCATCAGAACCTCGCACCGCCGCTTCATCCCTTCTCGGAACCGATGCTCTGTTCTGCCATCATCGAAGCGGATCCACGCACCGAACAGCAATCAGGATTCAAGGTATTTTGTTCAGCAGGACTAATTGGGTCCTTGTAGCCAGCCTGGGCTCCAACGCGGTTGGCCTGAACGTTTAACTGGTCCAGCGTGACCAGATGAAATAGCGCTTTTTGATTTTAAGTGCTATCTTTCAGTTCAATCTTTAAAATTCAATATCTCAAGTTCTACTTATTGGATATTTGCCATTTTAGTCTTGTTTTATTTATTAACTCAAAGTCTATTTTTCTAACTTGGTTGTGGAGTTTTTTTGTGTGTCCTTTTCACCGTTTTATTGTTTGAAGTGTTGCACAAATATTTTACACAAAACCTCAAAGTTATGCTTGGCAGCTCTGTTCCAAGCTACCAGAGGGTAGGACAGGTTGATTTAGGGTGTACTTGTGATTCCCCCGACTAGTGGAACTGAATTTCTAACACTTCCCTATCACCAGTGGAATACGGTGCATTTCAAATATCCCCAATGCATTTCGGACCACATACAGTCCTTTGTTAGGGGGTGTCCTAAAGAATTTAAAAAAAGCTATTTTGTTTGAAACATGATTGAAAGATATACTACACCATGAATCAATAGTATTAAGATGATATTGATATATTCTCTGATGTATACTGCAGCATCTTTTGTCTGTATGGTTCTCATTTTACATTCAAAATCATACATTATCTCTCTGCTGTTTAACCTAGAACAACTCGGAAAGATGATCGAACTCTGGGAATTATTAGAACTTTCAACTCATATTGACAAATATTACCATCTACAGTAAAAAACTAATGGAGGTAGTTGTATTCGTTATTGCGAGTTTAAATTCTCATAATTTTCGGACTTTGATCAAAGAACATATAAATGTCATCTTATTACTATTGATTTACGAGATATCAATATGATATACGATATATACCCCGCAATCATGTGGCAGGCACAAAGGGCAGCATTGGAGTCTAGTGGGTCCTGCTTGGTTGGTGGGAGTAGTGCAGACGGTGCTCCGTGCTCTGGTTCAGCATCAGTGACTACCTAGAAAGGGGGGGCCATGGTTGTATCACCTTTAGTAATACAGAGTGGCCCTAGTGGAGAACAGGGCGGGACACCTGGCAACTCACATGGACCGCATCCCAGTGATCTGCTGGCCCTGTGTCATACCGACACCGACCGACGCACAGAGTAGAGCCAGAGCACAGGATAACAGTATCTGGATCCTGTCCTGGAACCTGGTTGGACTTAAGAACAAATTTCCTTGTCCAGATTGGGGATGTTTTGTAGATAATCATGATATCTGCATATTCCAAGAGACATGGGAAACGAAAGAACATCAGAGAGCAGGCTTCGCTTCTTTTAATATTCTGGCTACCACGAGGGGGAGACCGTCAGGCGGTTTATATATTTGGGTGGGTACACATCTTGGCGTTAAAGCCGAGGAGATTACATCCTCCACCAATGACGTCCAATGTGTTCTGTTAACACTCTCCTCATAGACACAAATAACCCTAATCAATGTCTACTCCAGACCTGTGAACAACAAACAGGAATCGTGTGCCACAGAGGAGCTGGGATATCTTATATCATCTCTGGACCCAGCAGTCTTGTTGATAATAGGAGGCAATTTTAACTGCCAATTCAAGCCTGTTATTGATCCATCCCTAGACGTGCTCACTGAGGAGGACCAGCATTGGTCAATACCTAACCAACAGATTCCACCGGTTAAAGCCTGGACACCACTGGTAATGCAACTTAACTCGCTCACCTTGGCCCTCTCATTGAGGGCTTGCAATGGGGGGGACCAACTCTGATAGACCGGGCCAGCTCACGTTTAATAGAGAGGGGCAGGCCTCCTTGCTTGACTATATTCTGGTCGAGACTAGAACCTGGGATAGGGTCCTCGATTTCTATGTCCACCAGAGGCAGGACAGAGACCATAATGCCCCAGTAATGACTCTAAAAGCAGGGAGTATGGGTTTGTTCAATCCCCCACCAATGCTTAATAGAGAGCCTAATGCACTAACACTATCTAACAATAGGCGGAGAGTGAGATGGAGTCACATCCAGCAATCCCGACCCAAACTAGCCATCATATATCAGCATGTGCTACCATTGTTAACCGAAATGGGGGAGGTAGGAAGCGGTGAGTCTCAAACAGGCTTACAGGACAGGCCCCTAAAAATCCATGAGCAGCTAACGGCAAAATTGCTTGATGCATTTTTTCCAGTGACAAGTCCAAGTAAAAATAACCGTTCTAAATGTCCTTGGTTTGGCGCAAGTTGCAGCAAATCCAAAGAGGACCTCCTAAAAGCAGTGAAGGCAAAGGAAAGGCCAGCAATCATACAGCTTAGGGCAAGGTATAAGTGGATTACCCAAACAGAAAAGAAAAACTGGGAAGTGGAGAAGTGGGAAGCCCTTAGGATGGCCCTGAATGATAAAGTTTTGAAATCATTTTGGGCAATAGTAAGTTCCGGGGATAGGGGAGGGCGACCCGCCCTAGAACCTAATATAGCGCCCGAAGTTTGGGAAACACTCTTTGGGGCACTATATGGTAAGCATAATGAAGTGGGCAACTCTATTGTCTCTCCAACGCCTTCCCAGGAGTTCCAGCTGGAAGTTGTGTGTGAGATCACCCTGGGTGAAGTGAAGCGTGCTATTATTAAACTGTAGCCCAATAAAGCCCCCGGCCTAGATAAAGTACCCGGGGATCTCTTCCGGATGGAACCCAAAATTTGGGTCCCCTACTTGTGAGCCCTGTTCAATGCCATCCTGAAGGGCATGGACCCCCGGGACACTTGGCGTGGGGCAGAGATAGTCCCTATACATAAAAAAGGTTGCCCTCTCCTACCCTCAAACTATAGACCCATCAGTCTAATAGACACCACTCAAAAACTCATGGGACGTGTAACTTTGGACCGAATACAGGGTTGGATAGAGGAGATGGAGATACTAAGTCCATACCAGGCCGGCTTCAGGGCGAGTGCACATAGTCAAATTATAAGTGCTCCTACGTGATTCGATAGCACGGCCATCTTTGGAGCAGGAGTTTGGGGAATAGCAAACGCAGATCAAATTCAAAAAATTGAAAACATTTTCCTCAAATTCTTATTAGCTGTCCCAAAGAGCACGACTACCTTTGGATGCCACTTAGAACTTGGAATGGACCACATCTCAGATCTCATTAAGATCCAACCCATAATGTTATGGCGTAGAATATGGGCTACAGACGAATGCAAACTTACAAGAGCAATTATTGAGGACTGCATGAACCTAGAGCATATGGAAAAGATAAAGTGGTTAAACTACGTAAAATCTTTCCTTGCAGATATTGGCCTCCTGAGGTTCTTTGACGATCCGCAGTCAGTAACGGACATAGCAAAAAAAGAACTAAAAAAGACATGCCTGTCTCACCTAACCCAATTACAGATGATGACAGAAATAGGCAAACCATCAGTACAACACTGCCTCATGATACAAACTGTTCCATCTATACAACCATATCTGCAGCAAGACCTGACCCATTTTGAAAAACTACTTCTTACCCGTTTCAGGTTTAATCTTTTCCATATCATGGTTTCATTTCCTACTCAGAATAACTGGACACATAATATAACAGCGTGCCCTTGCGACTTCAAATCCCCTCAGTCCACAATTCATGTCCTTTTCTTTTGCACTTTTTATACGCCATTCCGTAAGAGGTGGATTTTACCTATTCTAAAAGTAATGAAGGTCAGAAGATGCCGTCCAGCATACTTGGCATTGCAGTTTTTGGAGAACACCCTAGTGTCAAAATCCGTGGCACACTACCTTAGAATGTGCCTTAAACATCGTATGAACTTATGAGAAACACAGAATCTGCCTTAATATGGACTCGAGTAAATGCTTCGTCCAGTATTAGAGACTTCAATTTTAACATACCATGAATTTTTAACGTTTTTAATGGTTTTTTACTGTATAAATTTGTACTTTTGTGGCTTTCATACTGAAAACCGAATAAAGTTGTTTTGAATTTGAATTTGATTCGTCAGTCGCAGCACGCCCCAGTCCGTAGAGGACTGGGATGGCCCCTATGATGAAGCATGTCACCATGGGGCAACCCTGGTGAGTGAGGAGACATCAAGAAAAAGAGCAATTCTCTTTTTCCATTTACTATACCTACCAGTCCACCCCCAATGAGTGTTGTGAATGGTACTATAGTTGGGGACAATGAATAACATAGTTTGGCTGCTTGAACAGAGACAGGGTGTACAGCCCATGGTTTTTTTGTATGCTGAGGTTTTGAGGTGAGGTGCCAATGTGGAGCAGAGGTTCCTTAGTTGTACGTAGGTAGTGATTTTATTCTTGATGAAAAGTACTCCTGTTCCATGTATTGCTTTGTGGGTGATACAAAGCAGTTTGAATGTAGATCTTCTGGCAACAGAAGTCAAGTCAGGGGAGATGTGGCTTTACATGTAGAAGTAGTTTGGCAGTAGAGTTCTGATTTCGTTTGTATTCTTTTCATAATTGATAAAGATGATCCCTGGTAGAGGCCATTGGCGTAATCAAGTTTACACAGTACAAGAGAGATAGTAGCTTGGACCTTGGGTGGAAATCTTAGGTGGGGGAATACTGCAGCCTGGAGAATTCTCTGGATTCACATGCTGCACATTCACTCTGCTATCCAGTACCCAAATCCGGAACCACGCCAAGTCATCCCCCTCTCCTTTGATGTCATTGGCCACCACCTGATAGTAAGCCACCCCCCCCACACACAACACCAGTATTTTCATTAAAAAATAAACAAAAATAAAACAAAGGACTAGTTGGTTTCAGTGCATAACATATATGCTCAGCCAGTTTAAAAAAAGAAAATACAAAAAGAGGGCATTACAACTAAAACTTGTCAAACTGTAGACATCACAGTCCACTAGTGATGAAGATATTTTAGAATGTATAAGATTGTGTGTTTAAATAACATTAAGGACACACAGATAATGTAATTGTGCTCTATTTTCATGATGAACCATTTAAAAGTTGACATGTTTAGGCCTCAGCTTTATTTGCAACATCCTACACTGCACATTTTAAAAGTACTTTCTGCTTTCTCTGTCTATGCACTGAGTTAAATCGTCCTCCGGTATTTAATAAATTGTGTGTTTAGGTTAGCACAAGTGCACCGCAAAACAAATATTCGGTCTCAGCCTGAATGCACGGAAAAGTTGGCTTTTAAAAGCTGCTGTGTTCATGATTCAGTTAATGCCATGTTTTTCCTTTACTTTGTTACATAGATAAAATGTGCTCTCTCCTGTGGAAATGTTTATTTTAGCTCTAATAATTTACAAGCTCGCTGCCAGAGGAACACACAAATACAATGTGTTTAAATGTGTTTTCTTCACGGTTAGAACAGTGGTTTATTCATATTTTCAATCTGTAATACAATGTCATTTACACTTGAATGTAGGTTATAAATCCTAATTGTTTTATTAAGTTGGGGGCGGGGGGTTTCTAAAGTGAGCTTCTTTTGGTACATGAACTTCTAAATGATAATTGCTTTATATAAACGTATCTTATTTAGTACAATCCCCAGTGACACTCTACACCATGGTGAGGCCTTGAATCTTGAATCTCTGTTGCTGATATGTTTTAGAACTGTTACAGAAAGTCTCCATTTTTTTTGTAAACACATTTTATTTATATTTTCCAAAACAATCGTACATCTTACTATTAACCCCTCAAAGAGAAAAGAAGAGACCCCCCCCCCCAACCCACCCCTCGTTGAGACAGAGTATTGCCATAGGAACCAGATAGTCTTTCATTGTTGATTGTCTAGCAACTGAGTCCAAGCAACATGTTCTCAGATAGCCTATACTCCTGTATAAAATCACAGCCTACAGTCCCAACCATTAATTACATTAAATTCCTTCAGCTCCTTCCTCCCCCTTCCAACCCCAACCTCTTGTTTCGCTGCCCACCCCTTACCCCCTCTCTGTCCCCCCCCCCCGGTGTCGGTGTGTTCTAACTTGTCGACGGATACATTTCACATGGAGTGTGCGGCCTCTAGTCAGGATTCCCCCCTTCGGGCGTGTCGGTGTCTTCCTGCGGTTCATTGTGTTGTCCCTGATCTTCTCGTGACTGCTGTTCCACCAGAGAGCGGACCAGTTCTCCCCATGCTCGTGCTGTTTCCAATGCCTTCATGCGTCGCGCCAGCCTAAGCTTGACTGCCTCTTCTGTGCTAGCCCATTTTAACAACTCAGCTCTCCATCTCCTGCTACTGGGACTTTCATTAGACTTCCAGTACATTGTAATTTCTCTTTTCGCTAGCACCAGGCCCATGTCTCCAAATTTACTTGTCACTTTCATTTTGGGGGGGTGTGGAAACCAGTATAATACACACGTAGCAATGTCAAATTCTAGATTACGTTCTGTAACCAAATTCAGGAGATCCCCCACTTCTCTCCAGTAGTTCCCCAATCTCGGACATTCCCATAAAAATGTGTTCCAATTTCACTCCTATTCCAGCACACCTGGGACACACCGCAAGCTCAACATTAAAATATCTCATTATCTTGCCCAGCGTCAAATATGCCCTATGTATGATAAAAAAGTGTACTAGCTGAAAACGCGCGTTCCTGGTGCTTTTCCATGCTGTGCTCAATAGTTGATCCCACGTTGTGTCTGGTATAGGTTTACCAATCCCCGCTTTCCATTTTAGTTTTAGCGTGTCGAGCGGGACCAATTTCTCATTCAGCATTCTCGCGTAAAGGCACGTAACAGCCTTAAAAGTACCCGCCGCCATTACCGCGTATTGGCACGCCATCGTCGTTGCAGGTTCCGCCAGCCCCCCTTTCCAGTGCTTTTATAACACACAGACCAGGGCAGCATGCATCAAGAATCCACCCCTAGGGAGGTCATATCGCTCCTGCTACGCCTGATACGAGAGCATCACACCATCTTCATATAGATCTCTGAGGACGTGAATACCAGCCCCCTCCCAGTCCCGCAAGGACGACCAGTCTCCCCGTGGGGAACGCCGTAACCATTCCCAAAGGGATTTCAGGTGCATAAGGGCGAGAAACACCTGCTCGCCGGTGACTCTGATTCCAGCACAGTCTTAGCGTATTTCCTCTAGGGAGAGATCCCTGAGGTCTAAACGTTGCTGTAGAACTATGAAGGATAAGATATGCCTAAGTATGCCCCTGCCCCGCAGGTCCTCCGGTCCCCTAAATTCCTTTGCCACCGCTTGTGTAAGGAGCTGAAGCTGCGCCGCTAGGTAATAGAGCTCCAGATCCGGAAACGCCAGCACTCCTTCTGCTCTTGGTCTTATCACTGTCTTCAGCGCTACTCTACGCCTTCCCGATCCTCAAAGGAACCCCACCACCATGGACTGCAATAATTTGAATAATGAGCCAAGAACCCATACTGATAATGTTCTAAATAAATAAAACAGCCTAGGGAGGGAAACCATTTCCAACAGAGCTGTCCGCCCCATCACAGACAACGGCAGAGTACTCCAGAACGCCATGCTCCCTGTCAGTGCACGTATACACCTCCCTACGTTGCCATCCAGAATATCATCCGCTTCGTGATAGACCCTTACCCCTAGATAGTTCAGGCAAGACGGTTCCCATCGCATGGCCCGCGGTAGTTCCGGCGTCCCTCTCCCTGGCATTACTGGGAACAGGCAAGTGTTGGACCAATTCACATTTAACCCGGAAATGCAACCAAAATCCACCAACAATCTCGTTGCTCCCGCTAGTGCTCTCCCTTCATCAGCCAGGAACATTAACACGTCATCTGCATAGAGCAAAATGTGTTGTAGTTTTCCCCTATATGGCAAGCCTTCATACCACTGTCCCAGCCGGGCGATCGCCGCCAGCGGTTTTATCGCTAAGGCAAACAGCAGTGGGGACAATGGGCAACCTTGCCGAGTCCCGCGCGCCACTAAATACCCGGGCAATATGATCATCGTCCCCACTTTCACTCCGGCCCCTGCAGATATATATAGCACTGTTGTTAAGCCCACAAAGGCGTCTCCCAGTGCAAAGCACATCATTGTCTTGGAAAGGAACTGCGATTCCAGGCTATCAAAAGCCTTTTCCACGTCTACCGACAGTATTGTCGCCATAGGAGATGTAACGCGGGCTGCCCCCATAACTCTTACCAACCTCCGTATATTCGTGGTGGTATTTCTAGTTGGAATAAATCCTGCCTGGTCCTCATGTATCAACCTGGTCATATGCTGCATCAAGAGCGTAGCCAGGATCCTACTGAGAATCTTGTAATCCGTGGACAGCATCGATAACGGCAGATATGCAGCCGTATCCGTGCCCTCCCTTCCTGGCTTCAGCAGTGGAACAATTAGCGCCTCCCTCATTGACAGCGGCAAGTGCCCGAAGTCTCGGGCTTCTCCATAAACTTCCAATAATTTGGGCGCTAGTAAATCTATATAATGTAAATAAAACTCTATTGGCAACCCATCAACCCCTGGCGTCTTGTTATGGGCCATGCCCTTAACTGCACTCCGAATCTCCTCGATCGTTATAGCTCTGCCCAGTTACGTTGCCTGCTCCTTCTCCAATTGTGGGAGCTGCAGAGTCCCCAAGAAGGAATCAATATCCTCCTCCCCTTCCTCCAACTTGCTCCCATATAATGTCTCATAGAATTCCTGGAACTTGTTCATTATATCTTTCTGCGAGTACACTACACCCCCAGTCTCTGTTGCTAGTGCCAATATTGGTGACTCCCACGGCGTCGGATTGGCCAGCCATGCCAGTAGGGTGCCCGCCTTGTCCCCTTCTACATGGGTCTTTGCAAGCTAACTCTTATAATCAAAGCAGCACAGCCTCTCTACTTCCGCTGCCACAGCTTCCTTAGCGTCTGTCACTTCGGCCTGCATTTCCGGTCTCTCTTTTTGCATTTGTTCTGCCAGTCTCAATTTTAGTTCTGCACTTTCCACATCCTGTAGCAGTGCTTTCCGTACTCCAGCATATTTGCTTATACAGATTCCCCTTAACACCACCTTAAAGGCATCCCACTCTACTGCTCTGGAGGAAGATGTGCCCACATTTTCAGCAAAATAATGCATAATCCCTTCACCCACTTCTCTTCGGAACACAGGATCCTCCAATATTTCTGGGCATAATCTCCAAGTCGGTTCATCCGACCTTTCCCTCGTCCAGTGCATGGTAACCATCAATGGGTTATGGTCAGATAGTGTCCTAGTAAGGTACTCTGAATTGGTTACAGTAGCCACAACCGGCTGTGAGCACAATACTGCGTCCAGCCAGACGTGTAGCTCGTACAGAGACGAGAAATATGAATAATCCCTATCCTGCGGGTGGTGAACCCTTCATACATCCACCAAGTTCCACTTAGTCTGCCAATCCCGCCTATATTTCGATAGTTTATGAACCAGGGAATCTAGCAAGGGGGGGTGCGATCTATCCCGCAATGGATCCACTATCGAGTTAAAATCCCCGCCTAGCACTATCGGACCTGCCAAATATTGCACTAACACACCGGAAATCCTGTCTAGGAAACGTGCCTGGTCCGCATTCGGTGCAGAAATACTGCAAAACGCTACCTCTCTACCATACAGACGTCCTTGGACTGCTACGAATCTTCCCTCAGAGTCTATTGTTTGCTTTAGTACTTGAAATGGGACTACCACCCTGATCCAGATCAGTGTCCCCCTCGCAAATGCTGAATATGAAGTGCTGAATATCTGCCCTCTCCACCTGCAATGCAATGCCAGTCCCTCTGCCTTAGTAAGGTGCGTTTCCTGGAGCATCGCTACGTGTACCCCTCTCCTAACTAAATATGCATGTATCTTGTGTCGGTGTGACATCGTGTGGAGACCCCGTACATTCCATGTGATGCAATGCAAATCAGGTGCTGCCCCCATTGTCATACCACAATCTGCACTCTTCCCCTCGTAAACAACAGAACACACCGGCAATTAACATTTCGCACCCTTCCCCCATACCCTAACTACCCACCCTCCCCCCAAGAACAGGACCTAGAACATCATTATTAGCCCCCATCCAAATCATTTCAACTCGTAATTCACACCTAAGCCTATCAGTAGTCACTGTAGGCACGCCTTATGGGCTGTGGGGAGGACTTTGAGCCAACAGGGGACCCTTGCAAACTGAACTGCCCCCGCTCCCACCCCTCGAACAATAACAGTTAGCCCCCCAGAACTCCCGCATTGTGTCAGCAGAATTCAGGTGCAGCTCGCGGGGGTCGACGGCCCACCCCAACCCAGCTACCCAGACAACATCCCCCAGGTCTTCGTCTAGCATCCACTTTACTATAACACAATGCCTGCGAACGAGTCTCCATCTCTGGCCCTAGTTTTGCCAACCCAATACCGTGGAATGGGCAATTACTCATCCAAGAGTCCGTCTGCCGTCGCCGGAGTGACCTGTTGCAAGCTAAAACTCTCTGCTTCCTCGGCCTCGGCCTCTGATTGGGCCCTGCCGTTTTCCGAGTCTGTGCCCTCCGGAGATTGCAGCAAAGGTTCGCCTGACAGAGCCAGTACCGCATCAAGTGCTTCCTGTCTTTTCAGTGCAGTCTCTGCCTGTGAAGGTTTCCGCCGATCTTGTCGGGTACATTAGAGGCGCAGCGATTGCTGCTGAGGGAGGCCTCCACCAGACTCATCGTAGCCCTGTTCACTGCGGTCCGTTCCAGCTCTGTATGTCTGTAGCCACGCCCAAGCGTCTTCCGGAGTGTCATAAAACATCGTGGCACCATCTAGCATTATCTTTAACTTTGCCGGGAACAGTAACGCATATTGAATGCCTTCCGATCTCAGTTCTTTTTTGATTGTCCTAAAGGAGGCTCGATGGCGCTGGATCTTCGAGGTATAATCCGGGAATATCGTCACTTTACTGTTGTCCACGAGATATGGACCATCTGTTCTGGCCTTCTGGAGCAAAAGGTCCCTGTCCCGGAAGTGCAACAATTTGGCCACCACTGGGCGAGGTGGGCGCCCAGGCAGCGGGTGCTTAACCGGCACCCAGTGTGCCCGTTCAAGCGTATAGAAAGGTGACAGCACCTCCACCGCCACCACTGTGAGCAGCCATTCTTCCAGATATTTCACCATGTCTGCCCCTTCCCCTTTTTCCAGCAGACCCACGACTCGTATGTTGCTCCTCCTATTACGACTTTCGGCGTCCTCTGCCCTCTTTTCCAAGGCTTGTATGTGCTCTAGTGTGTCCGCCATTTTGCTGTTTAATCCTTATGGGCCGGCACCACCTCCAACAGCGCATCCTCTGTTTGTTTCACCCTATCAACCAACTTGGAGTGGTCAGCTCGCAGGAGTCCCAACCCCGTTGCCACCTGCGCAATGTCCTGCTGCAGGGCAGTGCGTTAGTCCGCAATCGCTGCCAATATCTTGTCAAATTGTTGTTGCATCCCAGGGTCTTGCGACGGGCCCGCTTCTTCCGTATCAGTTTGCGATCTGGACTCCTCGTCCGGTGGTTGTTGTCCCGCCCCTGGTCTCCCTCTTGGCTTCCCCATAGTTTAGGCACTGAAGCGTGGACTGATGAGAAAGGGATCGCGCAATGTCCCAATCCCCCGATACAATACAAGTGGTCCTCAATCCCCTCAGGCCGGGTCAGGCTCTTCACACCAGCACAGATGATACAACAATAAGTCCAGAAGTTTCCACACCGTAGGGTCTCTATTTCCCCTTCCTTGATGGTCTCAGTACACCACTCAACTTATTCCGCCACAGCCGTTCAACAGAGCATTACTCCCACTGTCTCATGCCGCCACTGTTAATGAGATCTCTGTGCTCGTTCCCCTGCCCATGCGACATCTGGACGCCGTAGTTGGGCCGATCCACCTAATCCAGCTCTTGTACATCTCCCCTGTCCATGGCGTGCCCGGGCTGGGCCTCTCTCCACTCTGCTCTTTCAGCTTGAGAAATTAGCCAGGATAAATTGTGGGCTCCTCTTCCTGCAGCGGGGGTAATCCCCGTCCAACCCGCTGTTCACGGGGGCGGAGACTCCTTCAGTCCCCAATTCCCTCTCCCTCACCCCACCACAGCACACAGGTCGCGGCTGTCCCTTTCAGCCCCGCAGCGACCTCCGCTGCCCGGGTCCGCTGAACAGGCTGTCCCCCACTCACCGCAGTAGGAGCGAGGTACCTCCGGTCTGCCACTCAGCCCACGTCCTCCGCTCTGCGCCACACCGCGGGACCGCTCCGTCCCCGCCCTCTCCTTCACTTGATCACCGCTGCCTGCGGTGTATGTCCGCCTCTCCGGTGCACCAGGGCAGGATCCCCATCTATGTTGCAGCGCCGGTCCGGCCCACCGTCATGTGGCCTCCACGGCTGAGCCGCGATTCACCTGTGCGCCATCCTCCACAGCGCGGCTCGTAGCCTGTCCCCTTCTAACAGTGCTGCCCTCCAAAGGCCGATGACCGGGGCCCCGCACTCCCACTGGGCAGCCGCGACCTATGCCAATCCACCCGTGCAGCCCGCCCACTGGGTCTCGAGGCTCTCAGGTCGTCAGGGTTTTTGGGCTCCGCAGCAGGCAGCCCCTTTGCCGGCCCTCCGCTTCTCTGAACTGCCGGTCCTCTCTGTGTGTCTCCGGCTAACAGCCCCAGCTTGTCCCATAGTGATGGCCTTTGTTCTCTGGCCAGCTTGCCGCCACTTTAGTTTTCGACACAGCGGACTGTCCTGGGGCAAATCCTGCCGAAATCCCACAACACACGGGTCGGCAGTCGAGGATCAGGAGCCGGGGCAGGTCCGCGCCCCCCCGCAGCCACACATTGAACGCGGGCAGTCCAGGGGGCCAATAATTTACAGGATCACCCAGGGATGGAAGCGGAGCTCGGCGCTCACACAGTCAGCTCCATCTGCTTCCAAGCCACGCCCCGTTGCAGACAGACTCCATGTCAGTCTTCTTATTGATGCAATACTTGGAGATTTCTCATGATTCTCTCCTGCCTTTAAACTGAGTGGCACTTATGACCATCTGCTCTGGATTCAATATTTGCTTTGCGCTATGCTATATTCGGTTCTAGCTGTGACTAGAACAGGGTTCAGCTCCCACTGCCTATGCTGAATTACATTTATTTACATTTTGAATTAATTGACAAATCATTGCCTTTTGATATGATCTCTAAATGTTAAATACACCTTTCTCATTTAAATTCGAACCATGACTTGTGTGGATTTCATTTGTGTGTTATACTATGTGGGTTCTCTGACTCAACCACCGACTCTCCAACACTCACACCAGACATCTCCACTCAACTGGCACTAGCCACCATCACATGGAACCGAATGCCTGCTGCTGGAGGATGAACCTTCTCCTACCTCGTTGAGAAGACCTCAAAATCCTTGCAATTGCACCTCAGGCAATCATCATTGCTGCCGCAATTCAGGAAGAACCTCAAGACCTGGTTGGTAAACTGAACCGCAGCCCCCCCCCCCCCCACCTGCCCCCGTCCCCCCTGAAACACTCAGCACCTTGAAACCCTAACAGGCGAGTAGTCATGCCTAATAAGAAACATGATTGATTGGGTTTTCTTCTAATTTATGTCGGGGAATGTTGTTCTTTAGGACTCACAAAGCCCAGATCAATTTTATCGTGAATTTTAATGGCAAAAAGTACCAACAGTTTTTGGTTTTGTAGAGGGTTGCTGATTACACTGCGGTGGTGTCACAGTTAATTGTGTTTCATGCAATGCTAGCTTTGAAGTTGAAATTTGAATTGCGTAGTAATAGTTGAAATTGTTTTGTTTTTTGTTTTTACTTGGTTAGCAAATTCAAATAAATTTAAGATACTCTGATAAACATTTAAGTTGTCTTCTGAAGGCATGCGGCATCACGTCAAAGTTTACAGGTTTGAGTCCTATAAATTCTTAATGGTTTAGCTGCGTTTGAACTATTAGGTTAATTTCTTTACACACGGGAATATGCCCACTGACCTAAAATAGATTATTGCTGTCACAATTTATCTCTATACAATTGAACACCTTCAATCTAGAGCCATTTTTCGTGCGTATTTGCAAGCTTGTGGTGAATCTGATTTCCATCCCAAATGCCACTTGGCAGACAAGGTCATTGTTTTGTTTGTACTTAGTGTTTCAAGACTCATTTTGAAATTGGATTGTCATTGGTTGGTTGTTTGTGGTGGTAATACGTATAGTCAATCTACCATTTGAGTGAACATGGGTGCTGCTCTGATGAAGTCTAACATCCCAGTTATTTTAAGGAGTTACGGTTTCACCAGAGGTTTCACTTGCTCTTTTAAGGTTAATTAACTCAGGACTTCATACGTATTTATGGCTCAGAGATTCAAATAAGATTACCTCCGATGACAAAAATCTGGAAACTCCTTTGAATGGCACTTTTAATATGTGACAGATCGAGGAATTCAGGCATGCTAAGTATGAGGTAAAGACATAACCTACACGTTTATAATTTGAGGCGCTGAAAGAATGGGTTCAGGTACCAAATAAGGAGTGCAAGAAAATGACGAAACGCTAGGTTAAAAACGTAAGCAATTGGTTCGATGTGATATGGTGTACACAAAAGAAAGCATTGGGAGAAAACATAAAAGAGGGAGTGCAAGTGATGCCAGCGATTGTTAAAGAAACATGAAAAGAAAACAAATGATAAATATGATATTAAAAGTGAAAAAAGAAAACTGAAAAAGTGATGGATAGCTTTCTAGCAATTCTGATTAGGATGGATTTGAGATGATGTGTTGAATTTGATACCGCCTACGTATAATGATGGAACAAGATCACAGGAAAGAGGAGTTGGAGAGTAGGGAAATGCTTTGACAGGACCTAGTACATTAGTACTAACACTGAGTGAGCGTTTGACAAAGTAGATTGACATTTATAGACAAAGTCGAATTTGGAGGAATTATCAATGCTACTATTTGTATAGAGTATTATCATATGAGGAAGAATTGAGAGACCTGAATAAGGAAGCAACAAAGTATGCTTGTGATGCATAAGAGAAGCTTGAGGAATTGGCAAATTAATATGATGTGACTTTTAATAGAAAGATTGTGTAGAAATTACAGAATTGAAATGAACGAAGATTAAGTCTAATGTATGGGTACGGTGACCGTGAGAAAACATTGGATACTTTATAACCAGCATAAATGAGAAAATGTGAAAGGATTTAAAGGAATTGGTCAGAGGAAAGGGGGGAAATTAAAAGAAATCAGAAAAATAAAATATTACAAGACATGCAAAAAATGAATAATGTTATTGTAGGATTGTTATAAATAGTGTTTCTGGTTGGCTAGGGTATGCACCGACGCCAGACAGAACCCATCACTTTAGGTAGGGTAAGGGAGTTACACAAGATAACCCCTGCCCACCCACTTGACAGCTTGGCAGAGCAGTCAGGCTTATTCCAGAGGTAATGCGTAAAGCATCAGCTCTGCACAACACAACCACAAAAACAAAAAAATACCCACACACAGCCATGATCACATAAAACACTGTGCCACTAGGAACTTCTTATGACACTACACAGAGCATAAAATCACTTTGCCAACCAGGCAATTGCCATAACCGTACCAGTTTGTGCAATCCAGTAAGTTCTTGTAGGTTGGACATGTTATAAAACTATCATTACTACACATCTAAGTAAAATTCTTGAATAATGCAAGACATTCCGACCTATGTAACGTAAAATCGACATTAGCACACATCAGGGCCTAAAACTGAAGCAAGTTAGGGAAAACATAAATCATGTGCTGAGCATATTATGCTTATCCTCAAGGCATAGTATGCAGTAGTTTGTCCATACCGAGGAAAGAAACCACACAAGTTACCCAACATCTCCATAAATGCATTTGGTGCAGCTTTCCTGCATTCCTACTATACTTTATATTGAAATCCCACACACAACGTGGGGCACATAAGTATCTGTGCCCCCATTACAGGGAATACAGTAGGTTCTGGGGTTTCCTTTGAATTCCGGGATCAGGGGACTCCGTCGAGGCCTCACTCCGCCCTCACGCCAAGCTCCGGTGACGCTACTAACACGGCAGCCAGGCGCCCCCAAAGGTATGTTTCCAACACAAGGTAGGGGCAGGCAATGCCGCATCTCGCGGGAAGAGCTACCGGGGTCTCCCGCATTGAGGCCAATGAGAAACGACAATGCCACCCAGTCAGATGGTGCAGCAAGCAACCACCCGTGATCGGGCAGGTTGCTGTTGATGCCGAGTGACCTGAAAGCATGGGGCCAATGCAGGGAGATCTCACCCAGTCCTTCTCCGGCAGTCACAGCCTCCAGGCAGCTGCCTGCGTCCGTGCGGTGCAGCTGCCAGTCAAGCCCACACTTCGGCTCTTCTGATCCCAGCAGGGATCCTCCTTCCCTCAGCGTAGCCTCGTCGGTCTCTGCAAGGCGTAAGCTGGACATTAGAGACTGCTCACACAAGATTGGGCTCCCCGTGCCGGAGTGCAGCGCGACTGACCAGCTCCTCAGGTTTCTTTCCGGTGTTCAGTGACCATGACGCTGATGCCCAACAACCGTGCTGGCATCAAGAGCAGAGGCAACGTTACACACTCGCTGCAGGCAGGGGCACAGCCATTTGTTACCTGAGGCTCCTGGTGCCTCCCAGAATGGAGTGCTTCTCCTGGCTAGGAAGGCACCTGCAGGTACAGTAGACAGCAAGCTACTCATTGAATTATGAAGTGCACAGCATGCACTTGGCTTATATCAGCCTAAGTGCCCAGAGAGGTCAGCGATCTGCCCACTTGGTTAGTCTGCCCACAAAGGAAAACGCCCACCAGGCGCTGACTTTCCAAGTACCGCAGGGCAGGATACCAAGCCCAGGAGATCACTGGGGCCACAGGCAGGTAGAAGGTAGCAGGCGAGCACACAGGTTCCTTGCAAGCCAAGAGGCATTCCATCCAGCAGGTCAGCACAGCAAAGCTCAAGTGGCGGTTTCTCCGGGCAGCATAAAAGCTTCTCCTCTGGGGCAGTCTGTAGTGGCAGGTCAGCAGCGGCTGGTTCCAAGTCCACGCAGTGTTTCATGTCCTGGGGTCACAGACCCTGTACCTAAAGTTCTAAAGTCTTTATGCTGGGGGCACTTTTCAGAAGTGCATAACACCCCTACTCACATCCTAAACCCAAGCCCTTGTCCAAGACACACTACGGGGGCATGGATGGAATTGTGAAAGTTAGGCACAACCCTATTCAGGTGCAACTCCTCCCACCACTCTAAATTCAGACCAGGCCTATTCAGGTACAAGGGAAACTCCACCCACCCATCTAAATGCAGCCAAGGTCATTCAGCCCAGCGCAGTCACCCAGTAAAGGCAGGACAAACCTCAACCCACTTAATGACTGTCTAGAGCAGGGGGTCTCCAACCTTATGTGTAGTCAGAGCTACTTCTGGCCAGTGAAAATCGTCATGAGCTACTGAACGCGAAGCACCTCGCTCATTTTTCCGAGACCCCCCCACGCCCAGTTTCATTGACTTTAAGCCTAATTTCATCAGAGCCCATACTGTGCCTTTCTTCCTTGTTTCACTGGTTTTCCCCTAGTTTTTCTTGCCATTCTGCCCTCTGTTTCACTCGTTTTCCCATTTTTGTGCCTTTCTGCCCTCTGTTCCACTCGTTTTTGCTTCGTTTTTTGTGCCTTTCTGCCCTCTGTGCCACTCGTTTTTTGTGCCTTTCTTCCCTCTGTTTCCCTGTTTTTTGTGACCTTCGGCCCTCTTTTCCATTCGTTTTACCCTCGTTTTTTGTGCCTTTCTGCCCTGTTTCACTCGTTTTTTGTGCCCTTCTGCCCTCTGTTCCACTCATTTTTGCTTCGTTTTTTGTGCCCTTCTGCCCTCTGTGCCACTCATTTTTTGTGCCTTTCTGCTCTGTTTCACTCATTTTCCCCTTGTTTTTGTGCCCTTCTGCCCTCTGTTCCACTCTTTTTCCCCTCGTTTTTTGTGCCTTTCTGCCCTCTGTTTCACTCGTTTTCCCCTCGTTTTTTGTGCCTTTCTGCCCTCTGTTCCACTTGTTTTTTGTGCCTTTCTGACAAGTTTCACACGTTTTCCCCTCTTTTTTTGTGCTTTTCTGCCCTGTTTCACTCGTTTACCCCTTGTTTTTTGAGCCTTTCTGCCCTCTGTTCCACTCGTTTTGCTTTATTTTTTGTGCCCTTCTGCCCTCTGTTCCACGCGTTTTTTGTGCCTGTGCCTGGCGTGTCAGTGTAGCACCGGGAATTATTCAACATCACATTCATAAAAAAAACAGAATCCAACGTCACTAAACTATCTATCTGCTTGTCCATTGAGCTTACCTGCGGTCGAAGTCACGTCTCTGCTCCGTACTGCTCCGCGTTAGCACACATCGCACAATGGCAGACAGTGCGATGCCAGCGCGTTTTCAGGTAACGATGACGTCACAGGAGTCAGACTCTCGCGAGAAGAGTCTGCAGCTCCAGGAGAGGAGCGTCATCCTCTTTGCCCGCCCCCACCCCCAGCTTAGCTCCAATCTGAGCGGCTGGTTTGGGTGAGGGTGGGCAAATGGATCCAGAAAAGCTAATAGCCCATGAAGGGCTAAACAAGCTACTCCCGGGGTCACCATGAGCTACCAGTAGCTCGCGATCGACCGTGTGGAGACCCCGGGTCTAGAGTGAATGCACATGCCTTTCTCCTGTCAGTCTGAACCAGACGTTGAATACACAACCATGCAGAGCACAAAGAACCATTAGCTCACAGAAATTGCAACTTCTAAAAGTGGTATTTCAAAAATAGTAATATATCCACTTTCACCAGTAAGCAGGATTTATTACTACTATTCCAAACATGGCCACAGTACCCCTTTCATATTATAAATTACCACTGAAGCACATAGCAGGGAATTCCCTAGGCAAACCTATGAGAGGGCAGCCTCACAGCAGTGAGAAACCAAATAGGTTGTTTGTCACTACCAGGACATGCCATACAGTTGAGGTACATATCCTACCTTTTACCTACATGGCACCCTGTCCATAGGGCTAGCTAGGGCCTACCTTAGCGGTTACTTATATGTAGTAAAAGGGGAGTTTCAGACGTGTCAACCACTTTACATGCCACGTCAATGCAGCAGTAAACTGTGCGTGCAGGCCCTGCAGCAACATTGGCCTGAGACAGGTTTGAAAGGCTACTTTGGTGGATGGCATACACAATGCTGCAAGCCCACTAGTAGCATTTAAGTTTCGGCCTTGGGTGTATGGGATACCACTGTACAAGGGACTTACAGGTAAATGAAATATGACAAACAGGTGCAGACCAATTTCATCAAGTTTACAAGAGTGAGTACATACACTTTAGCACTGGTCAGCAGTGGGAAAGTGCCCAGTCATCATCATCAAGCTTTATTCGGTTTAGTTTCAACCATAAAAGCATACAGTGTAAAAAAAATATACAGTCATATAATAATAAACAACATACATTTAAAAGGGTCAACAAACATCTCATTGGATTAAGTAAAATAAAGTTAACTGATCCAGTTAGTTATTTACATTTTATGCACCCGCCTAATAATGACACTTGTTGTATGGGGTGGAAAAGTTAGATTGAGGTATGTTGCTAAACTTAAATAGTCTGTGAGGAAAAAGGTTATGAAAGTGGAAGCTGTGCTCGTTTAGTGGCCAGGATCTATGGGCCAGCTCTGGGTTGTGATTGGCAGACTGATCCCGATAGGAGTTGTATGATTCACTTGGGTAAAAGTCGTGTAGGTCCCAAGTTGTTATAGGGCCATCACTTTCTTGGGGCAGCCACGACTGTAGATAGGGGACAACATGTCTGCTCCTAAATCTAATTAGAATGAGATCCCCACAGATGTCTTTCCGGTGGGGACCCAACCAACCCACTCTCCTCACGCTGACTATTCTGCCATCGAGGTTATGGGGTAGGGGTCTGTTTTTCGATAACCAGAACTTAACTTTATTTACCAGATCACTGTTTCTCTCGATTTTACCAGGTTTCAGGGGAAGAGCCCCCGACAGGATGGACACGTATGGAGCGGCCTCTGGGGGAAGATTGATATGAGGGGTCTTAATGCTTTTTGATTTTGGCTCAAAAATGTGTTCAGAGGTAGGTATGGGTAGTGGTTTAGGGACGGGTGAGCACACAGTAGTGGAGACTGTAACTTGTGTTGGGGAAGCTGTGTTTTGCACAGTTAGATTAGGCAAATTAGGTTGCCCGGCCTGAGGTAAACACTTGGATGTTGCTGTGTATGGCTGGTTATGTTTAACAGTTTCCTCAATCCCCGTTAGTCTTTCCCCCAAGCTGTTAATTTTGTCGATCAGGGGGTGAATGATAGTTAGAATCAACTGTTCCATCATGGTCAATAAGACCAATTGGGGAGAGGATACTGGGTCATCTATTTTTTTACCCATCTCCTGGATTAGCAGAGCCATGTTAGCAGGCGGGTTTGATTCTGTTAACACATGCTGCAATGTTGGTGATTTGGATTGGGACCCACTTTCTCCAACCCCATCTTGTTTCCTTTTTCCAGATATGACGTTAAGGGGAGTTGTTTTGTTTGCTGTTAAGTTTACGTAAGACGGTTTAGGCCCCTGTGTACTATCGTTGAGAACAAGCGGACTGGCGTTAGAAACCAGGTAGGGCGATGTAACAAGGGAGTACTTGATGTTACACATACTATTAAGGTTATCTAGCCATTGGGGATTAGATGCTGTATTGGACGGTTTCATAGAAGGATCCATGCTGGGTATGTTTAATGTGTATGAAAACAAGACAAACAGCTGTGGCTAGGGGAAAGCTTTAAATATCCGCTCCCTTGTAGGTAGGGGAAACAGTCACAATCCAATGTGATAGTCAATGGAGTTGGCAGTAAATGGCTTTACCTCTTCTTGGAAGTCCAAATGGGATAGCCCGTCCCGGCCTCCTCGTGCCTCTGAGGGCCACAGAGGGCCCGCCCTTTGCCCGGGCTTAGCCCGGCGCGGTCCCGCGCGCGTTCCGCGACGCGGAGGAAGCCTCCTCCTTTTCTGCGCCTCCGGGCGCGCTGCAACAGGAAGTGACCCGCTCGGCCTGCTGGGAGCTGTAGTTCCCCGGCGGCCGTGTGGCTGGAAATCACTGGCGCCAGGGGGAACAGGCAGCGTTTGGGCCCCAGCGGCGGCGTGTGGCGAGTGGCGAGTGTCCCAGAAGACCCAGGTGAGTTCTGCAAAGAGTTAGAGCCCCCGCTCCTCAGTGGGAGACTCCTCCTTTTCTGCGCCTCCGGGCGCGCTGCAACAGGAAGTGACCCGCTCGGCCTGCTGGGAGCTGTAGTTCCCCGGCGGCCGTGTGGCTGGAAATCACTGGCGCCAGGGGGAACAGGCAGCGTTTGGGCCCCAGCGGCGGCGTGTGGCGAGTGGCGAGTGTCCCAGAAGACCCAGGTGAGTTCTGCAAAGAGTTAGAGCCCCCGCTCCTCAGTGGGAGCCTCCTCCTTTTCTGTGCCTCCGGGCACGCTGCAACAGGAAGTGACCCGCTCGGCCTGCTGGGAGCTGTAGTTCCCCGGCGGCCGTGTGGCTGGAAATCACTGGCGCCAGGGGGAACAGGCAGCGTTTAGGCCCCAGCGGCGGCGTGTGGCGAGTGTCCCAGAAGACCCAGGTGAGTTCTGCAAAGAGTTAGAGCCCCCGCTCCTCAGTGGGAGCCTCCTCCTTTTCTGCGCCTCCGGGCGCGCTGCAACAGGAAGTGACCCGCTCTGCCTGCTGGGAGCTGTAGTTCCCCGGCGGCCGTGTGGCTGGAAATCACTGGCGCCAGGGGGAACAGGCAGCGTTTGGGCCCCAGCGGCGGCGTGTGGCGAGTGGCGAGTGTCCCAGAAGACCCAGGTGAGTTCTGCAAAGAGTTAGAGCCCCCGCTCCTCAGTGGGAGCCTCCTCCTTTTCTGCGCCTCCGGGCGCGCTGCAACAGGAAGTGACCCGCTCGGCCTGCTGGGAGCTGTAGTTCCCCGGCGGCCGTGTGGCTGGAAATCACTGGCGCCAGGGGGAACAGGCAGCGTTTGGGCCCCAGCGGCGGCGTGTGGCGAGTGTCCCAGAAGACCCAGGTGAGTTCTGCAAAGAGTTAGAGCCCCCGCTCCTCAGTGGGAGCCTCCTCCTTTTCTGCGCCTCCGGGCGCGCTGCAACAGGAAGTGACCCGCTCGGCCTGCTGGGAGCTGTAGTTCCCCGGCGGCTGTGTGGCTGGAAATCACTGGCGCCAGGGGGAACAGGCAGCGTTTGGGCCCCAGCGGCGGCGTGTGGCGAGTGGCGAGTGTCCCAGAAGACCCAGGTGAGTTCTGCAAAGAGTTAGAGCCCCCCAGTGCCCAGTCATAAAACCAACAAAAACAGGTCAGAAAAAATACAGGAGGTAGGCAAAAAGTTTGGGGATAACCCTGCTAAAATGGCTAGTTCCAACTAGGCCGTTGTCTCGTGATACCAAATTAGTGTCATTTTGTTCTAAATCCCTACAGAAATAGAGTGGCTCACCATTATAGATGTGTCTCCAGCATGTTTCTTCATTACTCTTAATAAGGGATATTTAGGACCATGTTTCATTTTTAGGTCGAGCGTGGGTGTGGCAGTGAAGCTGCCCCGCCCTGCGAGAGATCTTGTAAACAACATAAGGGACTCTAAGCCCCGACCCCCCTTTCCATTGGGTAGCGTCAGCGTTCATGGTAAACGCTGGCTTCCCATTGGAAAGGAGGGTTTTTCGTTGCCGCCCTGTCCGGTTTTCAGACGACCCCTTCGGACTCGGTCGCCTGCATTACGGCTTTCGTGACGAAGTTTCTTATCAGAAGCTTCGTCATGCTGCCTTGCACGCGCCAGTACAGCTCTGTCATTGGGTGATCTGAGAAAGCTGTTGGTTTGCGGCTTATCTCGCACAATCTGCAATGACGTACTACGGAGTGTGGAGCCCTCCGGACAGGCACACAACCAGCGTGCCCCCGCAGTGAATGGGAAAGCGAAGCAAAGGTGAAGGCGCCTCCGGGTGGGAGCCTGAGCAGCCTGGGAAATCTTAATGCTTTTGTGGTAGCGTGTGGCTGCCCGAGAATTCCCACGACGTAGCACAGCTGCGCTCGGTTATCAGGTCATGATTTGTTGTGCCCCTGCATGAATGCACTGAACTGTGTCCTGTGCAACGTAATATAAATGGGGTCCGAAAATCCACAAAGAAGAGCGACAGTGTCAGAAGTTGAAGAGGGAGAGGTTCTGATACAAAAATCGACCAAGGGGCAGTAGGGTGAGAGAAAGATCACTGCACGAGGAGAGCTGGAGGAAAGGGGGTTGGTTGTAGCTCTGGAAGGATGGGCCCTATGTCCCCAGTTGTACTTGCCTTAAAGCGTCTGTCATAAAATACTGCAGGCCCAGATTTGCGTAATTCCAGTGGTCCGAACTATAAGAAAACTGTATAAGGATCTCTGGGGCTGCTGTCTGGGTTGGTGGGAGGTGAATCCTCGGCTCAGCGGATTTGGAAACAGCCAACCCACTGCTCAACAGTGTGCCCTTGTGCTCCCAGAATTTCATTTGGCCAGCTCAGCTTTGCAGCCTCCGTGCAGTGTGTGACGAGATTTCAAACATTTAGTCTCATTTTATAAAAAAACACTAGGTCGTCGAAGCCGGACAGGGGCCCTGGATGGATGGATGAATGGATAGACTCGCACACATGAAAAGAGAGAGGGGACCAGCAGATAGTTATCGCTCCTTCTTGCTCTGCTGGCCGGTGCAGCACACACACATGCATAGATTCTGGAATGTAGCCAGGTTCGTCGATACAGTTGCTGTGTGAAAAATGCCACTGGTTTGGGCTACGTGGAGCGACGGCAGGCAGAGTGAATGCAACCGGATTGGTAGGGGCCAGCGGACACAAGACCTGGCCTAATCAAGAATTGCCCATAATAAGCCCAAGTAATTCACCTAGAACCACCCAACGACATAGAACCTCAAACTATTTGGCCACAGCCAGGACAGAGTAACTGCGAAAGTCCTTAGGCCCAGCGCCGAGTCGAGATAATAGCGGCGGTAGTAGTGCGGTTTCAGACAGCAAGTAAAGGGTATAGTAAGTGCCTGGCGCTCCTTTTACATAAAACAGAGCAAAGATGGGGATCCGAAGGGCATGGGACCGTCGTATTCCAATAAGTTGGACAATTATGCTATTCCCCGGAAGTTCCAACAGTCAGAGGGCGGCTGGGAGGGAGAAACCTCACCGGGTACCCTTATTGCAGCAATTAAAGATGTAAAAAAACACCCTGGAACCTAAAATAGACGTAGTGATGGTTGAGGTCAATTTACTCAGAGTGGACTTCCATAAGCTGAGTACCAACGTTTCAGAAGCAGCAACACAAATAACTCAACTACAAGACAAAACGAGGCACAAGTGTGGACGTAATAGTCAGCGGCAATGGCAGCAAAGTTAGAGGACCAAGAAGGGCGAGCCAGAAGGAAAAACATAAGGGTGGTGGGTGTCCCAGAAGGAGCTATTTGTGGAAGACCTCATTACGAATACACTACAGCCCAAAGGACTGCCCAACTTCTTTTCAGTAGAACGGGCACATAGGGCCCCGATGCTTAGGACAATGGCAATTCTACTACAACATACTGAGTACGAAGCGGGGAGGGGGACCCATATATTAATACAAGATCTGTACCATACCACCTAAGCCAGCCACCCAATAAACAAATCTTCAACTTAGAACTCCTGGGGACTATCTGCTAAAAAGAGGTATGGACAAGGAGTATAGAAGGTTGGATAGCTACACAGTGTCCTGACCCGGCTGAAACACCCCCCTAAGTTTTGTGTTCTAACTTAATGTTTTGGTTTGGGCGACAGGTGCTCTGCGGGTAGGGCAGTTGGGGGATACGCAGCCAATTTAGCAGGGTAGCAGAGTGGGGGGTCAACATTGGTGTAAGAGTTAGGGTTCTATATGTTTTCATGTTGTAATAAGAAGTGGACAGATGCAAATAAGATTAAAAGCACAGCGCATAGCTAGCAGAACAGGGAAGATGTACAAGCATTTTGCTAGCAGACAAAAGGTGGGTGACAGGGAGAGAGACGGGCAATAAAATGGTCGACACACAGACTCAAACACTGAGAGTATGGTCATGGAATGTTAATGGCCTCAATGACAAAATGAAGCGCTGTGGTAATGCAATTTATTAAAAAGCGTGGCCCGGACGTTGTCCTACTTCAGAAAATGCACCTAAAAGGCAATCACTGCAAGGCATTGAATAAGATGGGATACACACTAGTGGCGCATACAGTGTATACAACAGGCTCTAGAGGGGTGGGGACACTATGCAAGAAATCACTCCCCTTTGTACCACAGAAAACGCAGACAGATCACCTGGGCAGATTTGTGGTAGTGGGAGGCCGTTGGGAGGGGCGACCTCTTAACTTCTGCTTGGTTTATGTCCCAACTAAGCTGCATACATGAATGATGTGATCTCAGTAGAAATGGATGTACTTGAGGGGTCAACAGGGCACCGACCGGGAACCCTAAGAACCATCTTGGGCACCATGGAACTGGGTGACATCTGACGTCATCATCCTCTAACCCTCAAACAATGCACAAACACGTCAGCGGCTCACTGAGGGTTTCCAAGGTTATACTACTTAATCACGTAGTCCAGCTATCTAGGTCATTTCTAGGGAGTCACAGAAGAGGTGTGGGGTGTGTCGGACCATTCTCCAGTAGAGGCACAGCTTATAGTCCCAGAGAGGGACTTCACGCTACCACATAGGATAGATACCTGGTATCTAAAGGATGAGGAGTTCAAAGAACACACAAGGCTCAGTGCGGAACAGTTCTTTGCAGAAAACGAGGGTTCTGAAAACTCCAAGTTGACGATCTGGGACGCTTTTAAGGTGGTGGTGCGGGGTTACGTCCAAGCTCAAATAGGTGTCCAAAAAAAGGAAAAGACACTACAGTGTCACTCCCTGGAACCGATCATTCAAGAATTGGAAGAACAGTTAGGGCAAGAGTCAGGAATTCCATCAGGAGTAGAGCATCACCTAAGGCTATGCCAGAGGGAGTTAAGTAAGCGGTTGGAAAATAGCGCTAGGGTGCAAGTATTAGCCACTCAGCACAGATTATGTGGTGGGAAACAAAGCCAATAAACAGTTAGCATGGCTAGAAAGGAAGGAGTCATTACATAGATAGGTCGCAGGAATTATTAATCAAGAAGGGGCACGACTGGAAGCTGGGATAACAGAAGTAGTTGCACCATACTACAAAACACTTTACTCACCCACAACTGAGTCCTCCGAAGCACAATGTGGCGACTTCCAACGTGACATAGTCCTGCCCCATGTCTCCAATGAAGACAGAATTGTACTAGATAACGACTTGATAGAGGAAATCAACTCAGCAGCGATGGAAGGTGGTGGACCCAAACGGATTACCAGATGAATTATACAAGTGCTTGCTCGACATATGGACACCACATCTCCTAGACATGTATAGAGAGGCCATATCTGTGGAGTACTGCCCACAGATGAAAGGTCAGGACTAATAGTGGTCATTCCAAAGGATGGGAAGCCACTAGATGAGTGTGGGTCCCACAGACCAATCTCTCTCCTTAACTATGAAGTACTACGCACTGTAAATATCTCCTACCACATGAATGTCAAGGACACCCAGATCTACATCAAAATCTCTTCTCCTGAGGAGATTCTCTCCCTGAATGAGGCCTTGAAAGTGACAATCCAATGCCTCACCTCTAACCAGCTCAAACTAAACGCAAAAAAAACCCCAGAATTTCTCCTAATCTCACCACCCAAAACAAACAATGACATTCAGAAATGGATCAAGGTGATCACAGCTTTAAACAGCCCACCAACCATAGTAGACTCTGCCAAATCCCATGGAATAACCCTTGACTGCAGCCTGAACATGCGTGACCACATCAATTCGATGGCCAAATCAGCCAGATTTCACCTGAGCTACCTTAGGAAACTGAAAACTTTCCTCAAGACTCCCAACCTAAAAATGGCAGTCTGGGCACTAGTCATCTCTGGACTGGAATATGGTTGCTTTACCCTTTTGGGTTTACCCAAGACCTCCCAGGTCCCAATAAAAGCCTGCCTCAACGTGGCCGCCAGACTTCTAACAGGCTCAAGGAAATTCGACCGCATTTCACAGCGCCTGAAAGCTCTGAACTGGCTTACTCTTAAGGCCAGAATCCAACTTAAATTATCATGTATCACGCACAAGGCTCTGCACTTAAACCCCCCTGCATTTCTTGCCCAGAAACTTGTGGAATCTGGAGGAGCCAGAAACTCCTGTTCCGCCAGAGACCTCTTGCTCCAACCAGCACACTTGTGGGGAAAAGAAAAAAAAACAACTTACAAATGGGCCTTCTTTGGGGCCGCACCAAGAATATGGAACTCATTCCCACCCACCATTAGAAGAATTCCATGTTTGGCACTCTTTAAAAAGGATGCCTAAACCTTCCTAATGGGCAAACTCCTCTACTAAATTTTGCCCTGAAATCGCCTCCGCGACCTTGTCCTGCTTTTGTTTACTGCTTCCCATTGGTCTTTCCAGACGCTATTACTGCTTCCCATTGGTCTTTCCGGACGCTATCCACCTGGCACCTTCGGGCATCCCACCCTGGGATCTGGGACCTCTTGTTTCTCGTATAGTTTTACTTGTGTTTATCCCTAAAGTATCCACCCCCCCTCGAAGTCTCTTGTATACAACTAGTGAATCCTGTAATACGTTCTGATACGGTAACGGGTCAAGTTTAATTGTGTTTATCCCAAATGTATCCACCCCGCAAAGTCTCTTGTATACAACTTGTGAATCCTGTAAAGCGCTCTGATACCTTAAAGGATGGGCACTCACAAACTTTCTCTCGGGGCCAAATTTACAGTGTGGTTTGTGGCCGAGGGCCACACCGGTGGGTCAGGGTCAGTGAGGGAGGGGGCAGGGCTAGAGCAAAAAAAAAAAAAAACTGTGACCATGAAGTTGAACACAGGCCCCTGTGGCGGATGCCTTCGTCCACTGAGCAACCAGAATCAGCATAAACACATCTTTCTCTCTCTATCTCCCTCCCTCTATCTCTAAATCCATCTCTATGTCTCCCTCCCTCTCTCTCTCTCTCTCTCTCTCTCTCCCTGTCTGACTCTGTCTCCCTCCCTCCCTCTGTCTTGCTACCCCTGTCTCCCTCTCTCGGTCGGCCTCCTCCCTCTGTCTATCGCCCTCTATCTCCCTCTCTGTCTTCGCCCCGGTCTCCCTCTCTGTCTCCCTCCCTCTGTGTCCCTCTCTCTATCTCCCTCCCTCTCTGTCTCAGTCTCTGCCTCTATCTGTCTGTCCCTGCCTCTATCTGTCTGTCCCCGTCTCCCTTCTTCGGTCTCCCTCTCCGTCTCGTTCTGTCTGTCTCTGCCTTGATCTGTCTGCCCCTGTCCCAGCCTCTATCTGTCTGTCTGTCTGTCCCCGTCTGGCTCCCTCCCTCCCTCCCTCAATCTCTTTCTCTCTCCCTCTGTCTCACACACTCTGTCTGTCTCCCACTCTGTCTGTCTCCCACTCTCTCGGTCTCCCTCTGTCTCACACACCCTGTCTCACACTCTCTCTCTGTCTCCCTCCCTCGGTCTCCCTCCCTCTCTCTGATGGTCTCCCTCCCTCTCCCTCTGTCTCAGTCTGAAGTTTTTATTAACTGTACAATTAATTAAAATTGTTACAGTAAAAAGAGAAAGTACATAGAACAGTAATTGTAAACTTCTTTGCTTATAAAAGTGTGTGGTCCTGTATTGATTAAGAACAGTTTAAAACAAATACAATAAAAAGATCAGGCAGCCCCTGACTAGGGCCATTAAATTGGGCTTTTTCCGGCCTTATATGCCTGGAGTTAGTCTTTACCACAGGTGTTTCTTTCTTTGGGGGACGTACAAATGGCACTGTCGATGATACTACCTAATGAGATCACTTCAGCTTTGATCCATGGCCTTTGCAGTGGACTTCCCAGGTGTTAAAATGCTCTCAGTATTGGCTTTTAGGGCTAGCCTGATTTGATGAACAAATTTTGCCGATCTTGCTAGAGTAATTTTATTGGTGGTTGACAGGCACAAGGCCGATGCTTCCGAGCATGTTTTTATGTTCTGATTGAGGCAAATCGGACGCAACAATCGCCGGCGTTCATTGTTGAGATGAGGACAGCAGCAGAGAAGATGCAGCCAGGATTCCCTTGTGTAGGTACACAGCCTGCAGGTTTTGGAGTCCCCTCTATGAGCCCACGCAGGGTTGAAGTCTGCTATTCCAAGCGTGGTCAGCCTCATAAATAGAATTTTACTTCGGACCTGTGTTGTGACGGCCTCACTTAGATAAGGTTGTGCTTTTCCCACGGTGTAGGAGTTGTTTAGCGGTTCCAATTGGGGGCTACAGCGTAGGCTTTTGTAATCGAGTTCGAAAGAGATTTCGTGCACTTGTTTGTTGATGGCTCTCTTCCAGGCAGTCAGTGGGATGTCCTGCCGAGAGAAGTTTTCTTCCGCTATCATAAAAACTTTGATTGCGTTGCCCAGCCTGGTGTGCCATGTCGAAGCTGAGTCTTCAAAGATGGATCTCAGATGATGTTTTAGAGAGTTAGCCAGGGCCTTTAATATCCTTGATACAGATTGATCAGCTCCCCCTCGCCGATCACGTCTGGCCTTGCTAGACCAAGTTCCAGTCTCAGCCTGGTTCTTCTTGCCGGTAAAGGTATGTGTAGCACCGACTTGTAGGCCTTAGCTTGGGCAGAGTTGAGAAAGGCGCCAGCTTCCCGGGGAAGGCAAGATGACCATAGGAGATTGATGGAAGAAGTTTTGCTCTTAGGGCTATCAGAATTGGGCTAGCAGATGGACTGATCAGGTTCTGACTTAGTTGTCTTAACAGATGTGTTACGTTGTTGGTTTTCGAGGCCTGCACATTTAGGTGTACATTTGCTTTGGCCCGTTCCGAGAACCAGACTCCTAGGTAGTTATATGAGGCCACCGAGTGTATTTGAGCATTTCCCAGCTGCCACTGTGCATGCCGTTTCCGATGATAGGACCCGAAGATAATGACCTTTGTTTTCCCTTGGTTGACTATTGGCGATGTTAAAACTGTTTAGGGCCGTTAATGCTCTTTGTAGGCCAATCTTCGTATGATCCATTATAGCCCTGTCATCAGCGTACTGTAGAACCAGTAGCCTCACTCTTCCTAGTCTGGGGACTACTAGGCTGGCACCTTTTAGGGCCTCTCCCAGGTCCGCGGTGTATAAATTAAAAAGGATGGGGGCCAGGACACACCCTTGTTTCAGCCCATTTACTGTGGCTATTTTGGAGGAAACTGTCCGAGCGCTTGTTTTGACCCGCACCCAGGTGGCCTCATATAGTGACATAATTGCCTTTAGATGTTTCGGTGGTCTCGCCCACTTTCCTAATTTCCACCATATGCGTTTTCTGTCCACTTTGTCGAACGCTGTACTATATTCTACAAAGCAGCAGAATAGTGGGGGGTGATTCTTCGAGGTTGCCTGGGCGGAGAGATATGATAGCGCTAGGACGTTATCCATAGTAGATGCCTTAGACCTGAAGCCAGTCTGGTACGTGGGTATTATATTTGCCTCTTCTGCCCATTTTTCTAGGTCGTTGAGTAACAGGCGTGCATAGGTCTTGGCCTCCAGATCGAGCAGGGCAATGAGCCTGTAATTTGACGGCTCTAGACGGTCACCTTTTTTGAAGATTGGAAACAGTATAGAGCCCCTCCAAGAGTCGGGGGTTGCGGCGGTCAAATAGGTGTGATTGAAGAGCGGAGTTAAGAGTGCAGCCCAGAACTCCGGTGCCTGTTTGAAGGCTGGTGCTGTCTCTGTCTCAGTCTCTGCCTGTCCCCCTCCCTCTCCGTCTCTGTCTGCTTGCCCCTCTCCCTGTCTCTGCCTCTGTTGGTCTGTCTCCCTCCCTCCCTCTACCTCTGTCTCACACTCTCTGTCTCCCTCCCTCCGTCTGTCACCCTCTGTCTCCGTCACTTTCTCTGTCTCCCTCCCACTGTCTCCCTCGGACTCACACCCTCTGTCTTCCTCCCTCTGTCTCCCTCCTCCCTGTCTGTGTTCCGCCCTCTGTCTCCCTCTCTCTCGGTCTCCCTCCCTCTGTCTGTCACCCTCTGTCACCTCACCCCAGCTTCCCGGGAACACACAGCTGCACCAGAGTACTTCACAGGTTTTTATAAGACCATTTACTTGCTAATGAGGCATTGTTGTGAATCACCCGGCCCCCATGCAGCATTGTCTCGGAGTCCGCGCTGCGGTGTTTGCTGACACTCTTTAAAACATTTTTAAGAAAATACAGATACGATGACTGCAAAGTCCGCGGGCCGCCAAGGGAGGCTTGCTGGGCCGCTGGCGGCCCGTACTATGAGTACCTGTGCCCTAAAGGGTCAAGTTTGCGCACAATAAAACACAAATAATTAAACATTACAAAAACTACAAAATAAAAGTATTGGCAAAAGTTCTGTCAACACGACTTGGTGGGGGATCTCTTCCCTTGGTCATTCAGATCAATCCAGCTTTATGCTGAACAGGGGGACCAGACTGAACTTGCTTAGGTTGTTTGGGATTCTGCATACCACAACAGAAGATGTCACAGAACTGGCACCACTTCAATCGTTGAATGCTAGGATGGCTTTTGATAGAGTAGAATGGTCATACTTGTGGGAGTACTGACTCGTCTGGGGATTTGACCAGAATTTATCAGGTGAGTAAGGCTGCTATATGAACAGCCATTGGCAGGAGTGAGAGTAAATGAGACAGTGCCTATAGCGTTCAGCCTCCACAAAGGGACTAGTGCCCGCTGTCTCTCCTGTTGTTCGCATTGGCCCTGGAGCCCCTGGCAGCGTGGGTTAGAACCCCTAATATGAGGCATCCCGGTGGGGGATGAGTGGAACAAACGTATTTCCCTATTTTCAGATGATATCCTACTATATGTAAGGAGGTCGAGGTAATCTATAGATAGGATATTATAAATCTTTCATATTTTTGGTGAACATTCTGGGTACCGTATAAACTGGGATAAATCACCGTTTTTCCCATTGATAGGAGACCCGTCCGCTATTAACCTCTAGATGTAGAGTCCCACTGGAAACAGAGGGGTTTAAATACCTATGGATACATATGACCAGGAGTCAACAAGAGTTCTTGGAGCAAAACTTGGGGAATCAATTGAGGAAATTCATTAGCAACGCCCAACGGGGGAGGGGGCACGATTTACCATGAGTAAACGGCTGAGAGGAGCGTATGAGGGGGGACTGGTGATACCAGATGCTAGGCTGTACTACTGGGCTTCTTAATTAGTCACAGTGAACGGGTGGGTGTTCAGTGACAGAGAGGAAACAGCATACAGAGCTGATAGAGCCGCCATGGGAGCCAGAGGCTACCTACCTTTACTCTAAAATGGGAGGGCAGAGGTAGGCCTACCAGTGCACACAAAATCCATGATAAGTGCATGGAAAGCAGCCACCAAATATCTCGGAAGGATGATAAGTTGACGGCGATGACCCGGCTTTGGAAAAGTGACGAACTTAAGGAAGTAGGGGAGAGCTACGAAGCAATAGTAAATGGTATCTTATTAGTCTGGAGTTTCTACGGAATGTTTGAAGGGGCGGGCATATAGAACGTTCAACACTCTACAGAGGGACTATGAGTTTGGGGTCGGGGGAGTGAGTGATTGAGATACCTGCAGCTAGGCCACACAATAAGGAACCACATCCGATTTGGTTTTTCAACGCATTACCAGACTCAAAAGAATAAAGGTAAATTCCTCAGATTCTCTCTTTGCCCACAAGTTGGATGCGGCCCTCACTTTTAACGCAGAGCCCTCATTTGCATTTCACTCTATTGCAGTGTGACTCCCACGGCATTTGATGACATTTCAATAAGACCAGTGCACCCTTGGTCTTTTAAAGTATGCTGCATCTTTGGATGCATTTTTTGGAAGTAATCCTCATTGGATGGAGGCTCATTTTCTAAAAAGTATTCCTCCCTTTTTAGGTCTCGTAGAGAGACCTAATGCCGTCCATCCACTTTTTACGATCCGGATTTTCAATAGTTCACGAGAAGCAAATCACGTGACAAGCTCCTCGTGCACGAGCTTCCCCCTGCCAGCAGCATTTGCCACATCAAAGGCTTCCGCTGCCTCGCCCCCCCGCCGTCACTTATTCACGGCCGCAGGCCGTGACTGCAGAGCGTTCCGCTGCCCCGCCCCCTGCTTCACGGCCATCTGTTCCCCAGCACCTCCCCTCTCTCCCCCCTAATTATTCACTGCTGGCCGGCCGGCACATCTAGTTTTCCACTGCTTTCGTTTTCCGCTTGATTGGTTGCTTTGCTAACGCTTGTTATACAGGTACTTGACCTCGCAGCGTTCTTCTGTGCAGAGGGTGTGGTTAGTGTTTGGGGTTTGCTTTGCCCACAGGAGGGCTTCGTTTAGTTGAACCAACAGACTATGCGCACTGAGTTTAATACATATAAACTACGAATGTATGACTTTGTATACTTTGAACATATGCAGAATTACATGGGCAGCCAATACCTTTTAGTATACATCGTATTTCTCTGTCAGACTTATGCTCACTTCAGCATTTTTTTGAGAATTATATTGCAATGCACAGTTTCTCTAGAGACTGCCAATGCACGTCATTATTACGGAAAACACAGAAATAATTTGTGTTTAACACCATAAGAGCGTTGTCCACGCCAGCGATAGAAAGGCAACAGTAAATGTTAAACGCTTTTGTTTCCAGAAGAACTGTCGAGTTTTCATATCTATTGCTTTTTCATTGCTGTGCCAGAGTGGGCCTTCAATAAATGTAAATAGTGCGCGGGGAAACTTACTTCATTGGTGCTTTGTAAGCATCCCGCGAGTGATCAAGGGGGGGGGGGGGGGGGGGGGTGTAGGGGGATGGACTTTACTTTGCTAGGATTACAGGTGTCAAGCTCGTGCCCGATTCAGAACTTTAGTTCCATGGCATAGTGTAAGCAGCCAGCGCTTGCCGGAGCGAGCATTTAGTAACTATTCATAAGATGAGCATACTTTGCGTGCCCTCAGAGCTACTTTACAAGCAATGTATACATTTAGAATCCGGCACGTACCCGAGTCAAGAACAAATTGGTTTATGTTTTATACAGCACGGCCCACAGATATAAGGGCGCTTTACAGGAGCATCAGTTTCGTTAAATGGACACATTCATATTTGTTAGGGATGGGGAGATTAAGTGATTTGCCTAGAATCACAGGATTTTTAGCGTTGATGCCAAGACTCAAACCTGCTTCCCCCGCTTTGAGGTCAACCGCTCAAGCCCTAAGGCTACACTTTTCCTGGCACAATGTAAGTATCCAGCGCCTAACTGAGGGAGCACTTAGCAATATGAGTCCAGCACGTGCCCCATCCACAACTTTACTTTAGGAAGAATATTGAGAGCATTGAGCGCGTACCCAAGCTGGGACTTAACTTCCCAGGTTTAATATAAGAACCCAGTGCGTGCCCGAGCCTGTACTTTTACTTCTGAACTATAAAGTGACACACACAACCACACACACACCTAACCACACACACACAACCACAAGCACACACACACACACAACCACAAGCACACACACACACACACACAACCACACACACAACCAAACCCACACCCACACCCAACCACAACCACAACCAAACCCACACCACCAGCCATCAGTGCACGCTTTCACCAGGCACACACACACCACCAGCCGTCAGTGCACGCTTTCACCAGGCACACACACACACCACCAGCCATCAGTGCACGCTTTCACCAGGCACACACACACCACAAGCCATCAGTGCACGCTTTCACCACGCACACACCACCAGCCGTCAGTGCAAGCTTTCACCAGGCACACACACCATCAGCCGGCACTGCACACTTCTACCAGGCACACACACCACCAGCCATCAGTGCACAATTTCTACAGGTACACACACCACCAGCCATCGGTGCACACAGCAATTGTTAACGCATCCATGTAGGAAATGGGACCCCCGGCCGGCCAGGGCTTGCGCCACAGCCAGTCAGAGACCACCACTCCTATGTAAAGTCGACCCCTGCTCGCCCTCTAGGTAACGCGGCGCGGGCAGTCAGGCCTATCTCGGAGGACATGTGTGAAGCATTTGCGCACGCACCCACCAACAACAACCTCCCGGGCCCCCCCACAAAAGGAACTCCACACCAAATATATATATGAAAATAGTCTTTGTATTACGAAGGACACATAGGAACATACACCTTACAAGGGGCTCGAGGTACGGCAGGGGTTACAAGGGGAAAGAACAGGGCAGGGCCAAGGGGCCCCTGCCAGGAGTAGGCACATGATCGATCTAGCATTAGAACACATGTTCACTGGGAGCTTCCTCGGACTAGGACTAGGACACAATCACCAGGAGCTTAGCATAGAATACGTCCCGCCCCGGGGTCTCATAGAACCAGCAATAGAACTCACTCTAACCAGCATAGACATACATGAGGCAAGGTTATACAGGAGGGAAGGAATGGCAAGGTACATAACACAACAGAGGCCCCCATCAGCAGGGCAACACATAATCAGTCTCAGCAACACATTGATAATAGTCAGTAGCGCCCCCTAGGCCAGATGGCCTTCCTGGGGCGAGGGCGCCTTAGAGTCTCGGAGTCCTGAGTGGGCTGCAAGGGGCCCAGGGCAAACCTAAACGTGGCAGCGGCCCACTAAGTGCTGGGCCGCTGGGGGACTTGGACATAGCAGGGTCCGGGACACGTGGTGGGGCCACTCGGGGCCCAGGCAGGGCCAGGGACACGTGGTGGGGCCACTCGGGGCCCAGGCAGGGCTAGGGACAAGAACTGCAGGCAGGCGGGGCCCCCCTCGGGGGACCCGGCATCACTGGGGGCCCCAGGGGCCGTGACGGAGCCTCACGGGGCTCAGGGCAAGAACTGGGCAGGCGGGGCCCCCCCTCGGGGGACCCGGCATCAATGGGGGCCGTGACGGAGCCTCGCGGGCTCGGGATCAGAACTGGGCAGGCGGGGCCCCCCTCGGGGGACCCGGCATCACTGGGGGCCCTTCGGGCCTCGAGGCACACGCGTACTCGCGCTGGAGGGGAGGGGCGAGCACCGACAATGTGCTCCGACGCCCCGCCTCCCCTCCGGCAGCACTCACCGTCGGCGGGCAGACGCGCCGGTCCTCCTCGCTCTCCGGGGCTCCCTCTCGCTCCTGGGGGCCCCCGGGGGGGAAGCGGCAGTGGTTCGGGTGGAACGCAGGGGCGCGGAGTAGGCTCCCGCCGACCCCTGCCTTCGTGGCTCTCTCCGGTCGTCCCCACAGCTCCCCGGGCCGCCGGCCAATCAGAGCGCGGCCCGGGGAAACGTCATCAGCTCAGCCCGGGCCGACAGCCAATCAGAGCGCGGCCCGGGGGCGGGCTTCACGCAGGGTCCCGGGCTGCGGCGGTGAAACACAGGGGAAATTGACGAGGGCCCGGCTCCCTCGATAAGGCAGCCAGGAAGGCAATAACGCGAGGTAGGCACTCGCTGGGGGCTCGGGCCCCCTCCCACGACAGGCATATGCCGGGTGGGCACCGGCTGGAGGAATAGAGCGCTCCTAGCGCTGGGGGCAGAACGGCAGCGCCTCGAGGCGCTAGGACAGCCGGATGGCACCGCCCCAAGGCGCTAAGACGACAGGAAAGCGCTCCCAAGCGCTAGAAGCGGGAATGAGCGCCACAAGGCACTAGGATAGCAGGAGAACGCTCTCAAGCGCTAGGGCCATAGAAAGCAGGGTCCATAGGAAGTCCAGGAGTTCAGGGGGGAGCACATCAGCTTGTAGAAGGGAAAAAGGGACATCAGCAGTGCAGGAGCAGGGCAGGGCCCAGGGAGGCCAGCCAACCCTGAGCCCACGCAGCAGCACGACCCTGGGAGGGTTCCAGGCAGGACGAGCAGGAAGAGAGGAAGAGAGAGAGAAGAGGGCCCACCCCCCTTTTATACAGGAGCTCCCTTTGTCTCCAAAAGGGGCAGGCAGGGAGAGAACCAGCCAGAACTGGTTATAAGGAATTTCATGCTACTGGCCAGGTCAGGGGCACTGGACGCACCCTAGGGGGTGGGGCCAGCCTGGTGGGGAAGGCCCAGGCGGCTTCAGCCAATCATACACCAGCACACCTACTGCACACATGCACCCAAGTCTAGAAGTGGCACTTCCCTTCTAGTCACACACATGATGCATACATCATCTTGTAGCATTCAACCTCACGAGCGCACACATACCAAACACGACCCGGCACGCCCCCACGCATCAGGAACTACCAGGGCCACATCCATTCCCCATGCATTCCTATGGGAGGCAGGTCTCTCTCACCACACACACACTCAGAGGGGGAATCACCATTCCCCGGACACATATACTAAGCACCAAACTTCAGGGGCGGACCTGCCAGACGGGCCAAGTCCAACACATGCCCCTCCCAGCCCAAACGCAGGGCAGACCAATCACTACCGTGATGGACTTCCCTGCTGCAGGGCGATAGAATTTGGACGCGGCCCGCACCGCCGGACCGATAGACATACACAGACTAAAAATAATAAAAGTTAACAAAACAAAACAACAACAAAAAAAAAGAAAAAAAAAATGAAGACATAGGCCCAACCAGGCTACCCACCTGGTACTCCTGAGTTGTCCATGACTAGGACCAGGCCCTAAGCCATCCAGATACCACTGGTCCCTGCTAATCCGAAGTGGGGGGTGGTAACCCCGGGCCCACAATAGCCCTTCTCCACTCCCTTTCTCAGGGTAGCCACGACTACCACTGTTCCTTCCACCTAGGGTCCGCACCCCCAGGCTTGCCAGAGGTCACGGGCAAGAATGCCCCACCCTACCTCTACTTCTGAGGTTCCGCGTTCTCCCAGGAGAAACACCCTCAGAACACACTTTCCTACCAGTCTTGGAACTTCCTCCCTCCACTGGTCTTCCACCTGGGAACTAAGCGTTCAGCTCTCCCCAAGGCAAGCCGCGGCCGCGCCAGCAGGTCTTCCTTGTCCGGGATACAACTTAACATACATTCAGCCAGGGCGACACCTGACGCCTAAAACACAACAGGAATACCACTTAAGATAAATTCAGCCAGGGCGACACCTGACGCCTAAAACGCAACAAGAGGAGTCTCAGTGTTCAGCTCTCCCCAAGGCAAGCCGCGGCCGCGCCAGCAGGTCTTCCTTGTCCGGGATACAACTTAACATACATTCAGCCAGGGCGACACCTGACGCCTAGAACACAACAGGGATACCACTTAAGATAAATTCAGCCAGGGCGACACCTGACGCCTAAAACGCAACAAGAGGAGTCTCAGTGTTCAGCTCTCCCCAAGGCAAGCCGCGGCCGCGCCAGCAGGTCTTCCTTGTCCGGGATACAACTTAACATACATTCAGCCAGGGCGACACCTGACGCCTAGAACACAACAGGGATACCACTTAAGATAAATTCAGCCAGGGCGACACCTGACGCCTAAAACGCATCCAGCGGGATACGGAACACATGATGCGTCAACCACATTCAACGGGGTAAGGAAGGACAGGATTATCGGTGATTCAGCAAGCTCCCCATCCCAGAGAACTTACACTCCATTACTCCGTGCACCTCAACATTCATCCACACACCGTCCCCTAGACTGGTAAGACAGTTTTCCACCGCCCCTGATTCCTCAACCCGACCCTCGGGGCACAGGTACCATTACTCTAGGGACAAGGACCCTTCACATTTGAACACAATTACACAACCACCACTGGATCCCACCCTCCTGGTGAATCCAGAAAACCAAATTACACTAGGGAGATGATTTACCCTCCCAAGCTAGGGGCACCTAACTCACAGTGCATACGCACACATTTTTCCACAGAACGGACATTTAAGTAACCTTAAAAAAACTCTCCACAGAACGGGTATTTCTATTAATCATTAAACATTTCCACAGAACAGACATTTTCAGCAACCTGACCCGACCCATGTGGCACAGGTATCATTACTCCAGGGAAGGGACAGGGACCATGCACATTGAACACAATTACGCTGCCACCACTGGATCCCACCCTTCTGGTGAATCCAGAAAAACCCATTGCACTAGGGAGTTGATCTACCCTCCCGAGCTAGGGCCACCTAACCCATAGCGTACCAGAATACATTTTTCACAGAACAGACATTTAAGTAACCTCTTAAAAGCAATAATCTCCTTTCTTTGCGACCATTTACAATGCAGAGTTTTGTAGGGAGGCCAGTTATCGTTGTGGTACTGCGCAAACACAAGTCCGGATCCCACCGCTAGCCACCAGTGTAGGAAATGGGACCCCCGGCCGGCCAGGGCTTGCGCCACAGCCAGTCAGAGACCACCACTCCTATGTAAAGTCGACCCCTGCTCGCCCTCTAGGTAACGCGGCGCGGGCAGTCAGGCCTATCTCGGAGGACATGTGTGAAGCATTTGCGCACGCACCCACCAACAACAACCTCCCGGGCCCCCCCACAAAAGGAACTCCACACCAAATATATATATGAAAATAGTCTTTGTATTACGAAGGACACATAGGAACATACACCTTACAAGGGGCTCGAGGTACGGCAGGGGTTACAAGGGGAAAGAACAGGGCAGGGCCAAGGGGCCCCTGCCAGGAGTAGGCACATGATCGATCTAGCATTAGAACACATGTTCACTGGGAGCTTCCTCGGACTAGGACTAGGACACAATCACCAGGAGCTTAGCATAGAATACGTCCCGCCCCGGGGTCTCATAGAACCAGCAATAGAACTCACTCTAACCAGCATAGACATACATGAGGCAAGGTTATACAGGAGGGAAGGAATGGCAAGGTACATAACACAACAGAGGCCCCCATCAGCAGGGCAACACATAATCAGTCTCAGCAACACATTGATAATAGTCAGTAGCGCCCCCTAGGCCAGATGGCCTTCCTGGGGCGAGGGCGCCTTAGAGTCTCGGAGTCCTGAGTGGGCTGCAAGGGGCCCAGGGCAAACCTAAACGTGGCAGCGGCCCACTAAGTGCTGGGCCGCTGGGGGACTTGGACATAGCAGGGTCCGGGACACGTGGTGGGGCCACTCGGGGCCCAGGCAGGGCCAGGGACACGTGGTGGGGCCACTCGGGGCCCAGGCAGGGCTAGGGACAAGAACTGCAGGCAGGCGGGGCCCCCCTCGGGGGACCCGGCATCACTGGGGGCCCCAGGGGCCGTGACGGAGCCTCACGGGGCTCAGGGCAAGAACTGGGCAGGCGGGGCCCCCCCTCGGGGGACCCGGCATCAATGGGGGCCGTGACGGAGCCTCGCGGGCTCGGGATCAGAACTGGGCAGGCGGGGCCCCCCTCGGGGGACCCGGCATCACTGGGGGCCCTTCGGGCCTCGAGGCACACGCGTACTCGCGCTGGAGGGGAGGGGCGAGCACCGACAATGTGCTCCGACGCCCCGCCTCCCCTCCGGCAGCACTCACCGTCGGCGGGCAGACGCGCCGGTCCTCCTCGCTCTCCGGGGCTCCCTCTCGCTCCTGGGGGCCCCCGGGGGGGAAGCGGCAGTGGTTCGGGTGGAACGCAGGGGCGCGGAGTAGGCTCCCGCCGACCCCTGCCTTCGTGGCTCTCTCCGGTCGTCCCCACAGCTCCCCGGGCCGCCGGCCAATCAGAGCGCGGCCCGGGGAAACGTCATCAGCTCAGCCCGGGCCGACAGCCAATCAGAGCGCGGCCCGGGGGCGGGCTTCACGCAGGGTCCCGGGCTGCGGCGGTGAAACACAGGGGAAATTGACGAGGGCCCGGCTCCCTCGATAAGGCAGCCAGGAAGGCAATAACGCGAGGTAGGCACTCGCTGGGGGCTCGGGCCCCCTCCCACGACAGGCATATGCCGGGTGGGCACCGGCTGGAGGAATAGAGCGCTCCTAGCGCTGGGGGCAGAACGGCAGCGCCTCGAGGCGCTAGGACAGCCGGATGGCACCGCCCCAAGGCGCTAAGACGACAGGAAAGCGCTCCCAAGCGCTAGAAGCGGGAATGAGCGCCACAAGGCACTAGGATAGCAGGAGAACGCTCTCAAGCGCTAGGGCCATAGAAAGCAGGGTCCATAGGAAGTCCAGGAGTTCAGGGGGGAGCACATCAGCTTGTAGAAGGGAAAAAGGGACATCAGCAGTGCAGGAGCAGGGCAGGGCCCAGGGAGGCCAGCCAACCCTGAGCCCACGCAGCAGCACGACCCTGGGAGGGTTCCAGGCAGGACGAGCAGGAAGAGAGGAAGAGAGAGAGAAGAGGGCCCACCCCCCTTTTATACAGGAGCTCCCTTTGTCTCCAAAAGGGGCAGGCAGGGAGAGAACCAGCCAGAACTGGTTATAAGGAATTTCATGCTACTGGCCAGGTCAGGGGCACTGGACGCACCCTAGGGGGTGGGGCCAGCCTGGTGGGGAAGGCCCAGGCGGCTTCAGCCAATCATACACCAGCACACCTACTGCACACATGCACCCAAGTCTAGAAGTGGCACTTCCCTTCTAGTCACACACATGATGCATACATCATCTTGTAGCATTCAACCTCACGAGCGCACACATACCAAACACGACCCGGCACGCCCCCACGCATCAGGAACTACCAGGGCCACATCCATTCCCCATGCATTCCTATGGGAGGCAGGTCTCTCTCACCACACACACACTCAGAGGGGGAATCACCATTCCCCGGACACATATACTAAGCACCAAACTTCAGGGGCGGACCTGCCAGACGGGCCAAGTCCAACAATCCACAATTAACCATTGCAGCAATCGCAGTATGGCGCACTTTACTTTTAAACATATTCATCTAAAGCGCAGCATGCCACCCTTGCTACAAAAATAAATACACCATTTTGTGGCCTACAATTTATAGACTTTCATTGCAATTGGTGTTGCAATATTTAGCAATGCCAATAGCTCAAACTTAATTAATGCGAGACCTATTGCATTGCAAATGCTTGTTTCTTTTGTAAACAGTTCCCATGGATACGACTTATCCTGCCCTGATGTGAGTCCTGTGATTCAGACCTTGAGACTCGAAACGCGTCGGCATCCATTTATTCATTATAGAGAATATGCCAATGGCATTTGTTTATTCCCTGTGTAAAACGAATTTAAATAGAATAACACTTTAACAGGGACGTGGGTGGTATCAGAAAGTCCTTTTTACCCCCTGTGAATTCATTTGTCATTCGCAGTTTTTTTGTACTGTTTCTTGGCAACTGTTGAATGATTTGATGATATTGATTGTTTTTTTGAAATTTGAGAGCACTTTTTGTCCTGTATTTAAATAGGTTTATTTTCACATGTTCACTGTAAATATTGAATTTTATGTGTTTCAACATTTCTGTATGGCATAATGTGAAGTTGATGATGTTCTTTCTCTTGCTGTAAATGAAATCAGTTTTATAATTCATCAGAAAAGAAAACGACATAAATCAAGTGTCAGGATAAACTAATAAAGTTGGATTTATCCTTTTTTCATGCATCAATTGTTTTAATTAGCACAAGAGGCATAGGTAAAAATCCCCCGTTTTGTACTTTTAGGCCCAACCTACCCTCTTTCCCACAGGGCCAAACCCCTCCTTTCTCAATCTTTCCAAGATGACATCTTCAAAACTGCTTCTATACATGTGTCACAAACGTTAGCTCTGGGTGAGGTGAGAGGTGTCTGCCGCTGGTCCAAATGCGGGCCATCCACAACCATAGTAGATATTTTGCAGTCTCTTTCGACACCTGGATAGAATCTGAAAGGTTCTCTTAGTTCTGTGCAGAATGAGTCTTCAGGGCCCACTGCAAAGCATGCATATTCAACTTGGTGCGGTCCACAACCAGAATGCAGGAGGTCAAGAAGCCTCAGACCTGATCTTACTGAGACACATGTCAAAGGTTGAAACATCAGGATCATACACTGAATATCCCGGACTTGTTGAGGTGGAGCGAAAACTCAGAATAGCACAGTATCTAGGATAGCTCTAATGAAGGGGAGCCTCTGTGAACGGGGCAGGAGACACTTCATCACATAGAAGGAGAACTCCCAAGAAGTTAACAGGATGGTAGTCATCTGGAAGTGACTGATGACTATTTTAGGCAACCCTGCCTTCAGCAGCCAGTCGACGAGGTATTGTAAAACGGGTATTCACAGCCTCCAAAGATGGACAGATACCTCCAACGCTATATCTTCCACGAACATCAAGTGAACTGGTGAGGTCAAAAGAGAGCATTGAGAAGTGCTTGTGGTCCACCTGAAACCACAGGTGGAGTCTCTGGGACTGCAGGACAGGAACGTGAAAATAGGTATCCCTCAAATCCAACGCCGCCATCCAGTCTTTTAGATCCGGCCAGAATGTGAGGCAGAGAGAACACCTTGAACTTGTCTTATTGAGG
This sequence comes from Lissotriton vulgaris, assembly GCF_964263255.1. Taxonomy (NCBI): domain Eukaryota; kingdom Metazoa; phylum Chordata; class Amphibia; order Caudata; family Salamandridae; genus Lissotriton; species Lissotriton vulgaris. Next base: position 854,563,450 of record NC_141698.1, read on the forward strand.
AAGAAGTTCAGGACAAAGTCTACTGTCCATCTTTGACAAAAAGTAGTAACTGAAGTAGCAGGTAAGCCCGACCTCTGATGCTGGCACCCTCTGCATAGCACCCTTGTCCATGAAAGGCTGGAATTCCTTGTGCAAATGGTCCGACACAAGCGGTTGTGGTTTAGGTGGTATGTTTAATGGATGGACAGTAAGGGTAGGGCATAACCGTCAAAGAATTTAAAGCATATCCAATGCAGTGATTTGCCAGTCATGGAGATAACAGCGTATTCAGACTTTGACAGCATGACAGTGCGTCAAAGGGGGCAAACTAAAGAGTTTTGCAGCAGATGTGGGTGGGGCTGGGGATTTGGTAGCTTGATACCAAAATGGGACTGGATGCTGTTCACCAAAACCCCGACCTCTACCTCGAAAGGACTGCAAGGTCTGTTCTTGTAAAGGGAAAGTCTGTTGTGACCTTTGTTGTGTCAAACTTCTAAAGCCTCGAAAAGCACGATATTATTAGGGGAATCGACAGACTGGCAGTGCAGGGCCAAGGGAGAGTGCAGTTGCCTTGCTTTCTTGGAAGTGCTCTGATGCAGAGTCTGCCTTGTCTCCAAACATACGGGTGCCATCAAATAGCAGGTCAAAGAGAGATGGTTGGACATCACTACAGAAGTCCATGGATCTAATTCATGCTTGGCACCAAAGCAACTTTCCTACTCACACAGTATGTAATATCCAGGCACAACCAGATCTCAAGCTTCGCCAAGTTTTGACCATCCTGAATTATTTTTGGGAGGTTTGCATAAAGGTCGCCTGGGACTCCAGGCAAGATATTGCTCACCACGTCCCAAAATGTGTGAAAGTAATATCCCAGGAGGCAACTCGAATTTATGGACCTGAGAGAAAATCTGGCTGAGCAGAACATAACTTTGCTGAATGCCTCCATTGGCAGGCTAGAGAGTCTGGTAAGTGATCTGAAAAACATTTGGGTTTAGATGACTTGTGAAAGCCTCAACCACAGCTCCTTGGTGTTGGGTGCTGCAGGAGGAAAGGTGGGTCCCCAGGAGCTGGCTTGAGTCATGGGCTACTTGATTGTTGACAGAAGGGCAAGATGCTGGTTTTACCCAGGTGCCCAAAAAGGTGTATTTGAGGGCTTCAATAATGGTTACGAAGAAGTCTGTTCTGGCCGCAGAACCTTTGTAGGCACGTTTGTGTTAACCTCTAATGAGGGCAGATGGAGATGAGGAACTTCTGCCGTCCTTCTTACAACCATAGCAAATGAGACAGATTCCTCCAGAGGGAGGAGGAGGAGAATTGAGACAAATGTCAGGTGAAGTGTCACGGCCAAAATCCTCCTGGAGATCCAGAAAGATTGCATATATTTGCAGTTTGTCACTGCCACCATCATTAAGGGGCTTTAGTTCTAGAAACCTGTGGGGTAGCATAAGCGTGTCAGAGTTGAAACAAGATTGTAGAAAAGGTTACACAGCGGTTTTGCCTCCAATTCTGAAAGGACTACAGTTTCACAGCATTGGCAGCGTCACTGCTGGCTTGCTGCGGTGGAATCTGTAGGACTGGGCATTTTTGGCTAAAGTTCCCTAAACTTTTTAATTTCCCCTAGACCGTTTTCCTGACAGAGTTACCAACTTAGATGCTTTGGGTACTTTGCCACTGTTGATAAGTGTCAAAGAACAAGGGATACCTGTGTAAAGTGTAATAGTAATTGGTTGGCCATGATTGGTAAGTTTTCTTTACTTGTAAAGTCCCTAGTGATGTGCACTGTGTGTGCCAGGGCTACTAATGCAAAGGTGCGTGGAGAAGGGAACTTAGGCCTGCAGTGTAGGGCCTGCGGCATTTTGCCAAGTTAGCATGATGTCCTGACAAGTGCAAGCACTTGTCAGGCCTAACTTTGCCTTTTGCGCACATAGTGAGCACCCCTGTGGTAGGTCCCGGGTAACCCCTGGGCAGGGTGCAGTGTGAATTCACAAGGTCATAACACATCTTTCTATGAAAGTGGTTTTGACACTGTGTGTTCAGAAACCACTCTTTTAGAAAGTGGCAGAGTTTTGTGATTTAAGCATTTGGGTGTGTCTCTGCTGAATGTTGATTGACTGCCTGGATCTGAGAGGTAAGAGGGGCTGGGAGAGGTCTTGACCCAGGGAGGGATTGAGATGGCACCATGCTGCACTGCCTTTGGATAGTAGGGGGAGGAGAAGCCTGGGAGGTCAAAAGGCCTGGGCTGCTGTTGTAAACCAATTGACCCACCTCCTGCTGAGTGATTAAGGATCCAGACCCCCAGTATCAAAGGGAGAAATGTGACACTAGGAGGGAGACACCCAAAACTGATTTAGGCAAGGACCAGGGACTCCTGAGCATAAAGAACTTCAAAGACATTTAGGGGTATAACTATGAGAGCGGAGGCCCCTGAACGTTGGAATAGAAATGGATTGAGACTGAAAAGGCTTGGACCCATTTCATGGTCAAGAGGAACCTCTGCTAAGGAAGCAACAACTGAAGAGACTGCTGGGAAGGACCAAACCTTGCTTTGTGATCTGGGGCTGGGCTGCAGTTTGCTGTTTTAACCAAGGAAGAGGCTGTTGGAACTGTGCTGTGTTCGCTGGGTCCCCCTGCTTGAAGAAGACTGTGCTTAGTGCTGGGTCTTGTTACCCCAAGGGCCTGAGGTGAGTTGTCTCCCAGTTTAGAAATTCAGGAACATATTAATTTCCAGAGGAGTTTCAAGCGACGCGGTGGGCGCGTGTTGTGGCAGCTTGAGAGCCTCGGAAGGTGTCTCCTGTGATCTTGGCAACATGTAAGAAGGGACCCCCTCAAAAAAATAAGTTGTGGCCCAGGAACAGAGGGGAACAAGCAACAATTCTAATGTGAAAACGTTCCTGCGGTGGCCTACTAATTCAATTATGCAGCTAAGTTTATAAATATCTAATCAGGTGACAAAGAATAGAAAAATACTGAATTTATTCAAAACGTGTAAAAATTTATTTTTCTCTTTTTATCTTTCAATTCATATGAGTTCTGTTATCAATCAGAATTCACAAGACATACATTTTTCAATTCATATCAAAAAGTTCAGGACAAGTACAGTTAAATCATAAATATCTACAACAAAAAGAATTCTATATACAACATACAAAATTATTTAATAATAACCCTTGGTAACACTCATGTCTCTCAACACACTCACGTGCTAGCAATCATACCACACTCAAAACTCCAAACTAGGATGGTGAAAAGGAACTGAATTGCTATTTTAGCAAGATGACAACGCTAAAAGGAGTTGGGCCAAGATGTCACTTAAGGCCCCCGTCGCAGGTCTACGCGCGTTTCGGCAGCTTAGGCTGCCTTCATCAGGACCATTTTCATCATGACTGTGCAGAAACCAAGGGATCTGGAAGAGATATATATATATGTATATTTACAAAAAAATATGTATCACCGTATTGTCACCACCAAAACATTTAGACAAGTTAAATTTGTTGCCCAACAACAGGGGCTCAACAACATGACCACAGCAAGAAGGAATCTAAGTTCAGCAAGACCTAAGTCTGTTAGAAAAGAAGACCCAACCTAATGCATATACCTGAAATTCTAGACATGGTGGTATATCTAGGGCTAAGCCTATGATGCCACACTACCAGTCATGTTAATCAAAGAGGTAAATTAGTAATTCTAGATTATCATACAAAAAAAGAAAGTGAAAAAAGTCTCAAACCTCAAACTATACTCTCAATTACTCATCTTAGTTCAACCAAAGGACGTAGCCCTTGAGCTTACCAATCACATCACACAGCAATAGAGTCACCAGAGAACGTCTTCAGTACGTTTCAGGGGGCAGGACGTCCTATGCCGCCAGTAGGTAGCTGCAGGGAAGAGATGTCTCATATTTTATCTTAAATAAACATTTAGGGGTGAGGTTCATTGCAACCACTTAAGTGGAATCCATATCTATTTAGGCTTACAAGATTACCAAAAGGTAAATACCTTTCTTTAAGGGTTTGAGGAACTTATTAACTTTCTGAGAAGATTTACGGCTTATTCACAGAAGGTTGTGATTAGGAGGAGGCTTAGGGCTTCAACGTTCAGCTGGGATGCTTTGCACCATAATCTGTAATCATAATAGAAAAAGAAATTCGTAGTAAATAATCCTTTTAAAATATCTATCACACAGTCGCCCTGTCTAAGCTGACACAGATATCAACAAGTACATCTTAGTATACAGCATGATCTTACTTCAATGTCCGTGAGGGGTCCTTTATATATGTTGAGGTAGTTCCACAGTCAGCCCCCTGCAAAGTGGAATAAGAACACGTTAATGTGTCCTATCAATACGGCGTGACTCAGAGTATCCAGACATTTGCTGTAAAAAGCAAGCCTCTCCCTGATGTATTTTATGATAGTAGGCATATAGTTAGTAGCCTAAGTGCTTTCTGGCGCAGGATGCATGTCGGCGTTTATGCACTGTCATAGACATACAGCACTCGTGCTAGTCGGGCTATGCTCGATATGTTTCCCTTGAAATTACGCAGCTGCTCGAGGCATGTCAGTCCGGCACAGCCGAGGCATAGATGTAACTGACGAGCAGCCGGGAATGCCGGTAGTTTAGATTTAGAAGAAACCTACTCGAGCGGGTCTCATTATCCTAAACGTGGAAGTTCACTTACCCTGTGTAGACCGCAGTTTCGAGCCGTATCTTCACACCGCACGAAGCCTCCTTCGCCGGAGATTTCCTGGCATAGACTGATCCTAGGTTTTAAAGCGGATCCTATAGGGCTGATTTTGTCACGTGGGGTCGCTTTCTGTATACGCCGTATCGATGCGTCACCCACTAGACATAACAAAGGGACTGAGTAGCGCGCACAGTTTCTATTAGTTGAAGCAATCCTACCCACTACTAAAAATAAAGGTAGGACTGTCTAAACCAATCACCCCAACTGTGGAAGCTAAGGGGCATCCGACAGAGCTGTGGGCGACATATTAGAGAGGATTGAGAGTACTATTGTTCTAAGAGAGATGTAATTAATTTAGTCAAAACAGAAAAGGACAAATTAAAATAAAAGGCCCTACCATCGAGAGATACACATTGTCGCGGGGCTCCAAGATTTCAATATGGTGATCATTTTCTGAAACCAGAATAATAAACTCGGGATAATAATTCCATAATTATGGGAGGAGAACTAAGATGAGTAATTGAGAGTATAGTTTGAGGTTTGAGACTTTTTTCACTTTCTTTTTTTGTATGATAATCTAGAATTACTAATTTACCTCTTTGATTAACATGACTGGTAGTGTGGCATCATAGGCTTAGCCCTAGATATACCACCATGTCTAGAATTTCAGGTATATGCATTAGGTTGGGTCTTCTTTTCTAACAGACTTAGGTCTTGCTGAACTTAGATTCCTTCTTGCTGTGGTCATGTTGTTGAGCCCCTGTTGTTGGGCAACAAATTTAACTTGTCTAAATGTTTTGGTGGTGACAATACGGTGATACATATTTTTTTGTAAATATACATATATATATATCTCTTCCAGATCCCTTGGTTTCTGCACAGTCATGATGAAAATGGTCCTGATGAAGGCAGCCTAAGCTGCCGAAACGCGCGTAGACCTGCGACGGGGGCCTTAAGTGACATCTTGGCCCAACTCCTTTTAGCGTTGTCATCTTGCTAAAATAGCAATTCAGTTCCTTTTCACCATCCTAGTTTGGAGTTTTGAGTGTGGTATGATTGCTAGCACGTGAGTGTGTTGAGAGACATGAGTGTTACCAAGGGTTATTATTAAATAATTTTGTATGTTGTATATAGAATTCTTTTTGTTGTAGATATTTATGATTTAACTGTACTTGTCCTGAACTTTTTGATATGAATTGAAAAATGTATGTCTTGTGAATTCTGATTGATAACAGAACTCATATGAATTGAAAGATAAAAAGAGAAAAATAAATTTTTACACGTTTTGAATAAATTCAGTATTTTTCTATTCTTTGTCACCTGATTAGATATTTATAAACTTAGCTGCATAATTGAATTAGTAGGCCACCGCAGGAACGTTTTCACATTAGAATTGTCTCCTGTGATCTTGGACACAAGGAGAAGTGAGACACGCAGGGTGCGTGTCGTGGTGCACAGGGGGCGTTGGTGAAGAGCACCTGGTCAACGTGTGCATCGAAGTTGAAGTGAGTCTATCTTGCGCTGGGTGCATGTCGTGGTGGGCCGCAGGCGTTGGTGAAGAGCGTCTGGTCAGCATGTGCATTGAAGGTGAAGGAAGTCTCGGACGTGCAGGGTTCGTGAGTGTGTCGTGGTGCGGCCTAAGGCGTTGGAGAAGAGCGCCTGGATATCGGGGCACCGGAGTTGGAGTAAGTCTCAGGAAAGCAGTGTGCGTGCTTTGGTGCAACCTGGGACTGTGGAGGTGATCGGCTGATCATCGTGTGCAAAGGGAAGAAAGTGAGTCTCTGCAGCATGGTGTGCGTGTCTTGGTGCCAACTGAGACCGCAGGAAGGAGAGCCGGCTGAAATGTGCACTCTGAGTCGACGTGAAGTCCTATCAGCATTGTGGGTGTGTGGCTTTGTGCCAGAGGAGACCCAGGGGGTGCTGTGGTGAACGTGCACCCGGAGTAACGTAATCTCAGAGGCATGTGTCCTGCGGCTGCCTGAGACCTTCCGAAAAGTTGGGGCCCGTACTGGCAGCTGCCAGGCTGAGGCCCATTGAGAAATTTCTGCACAGAAGGCCCAGTTCACTGAAGGAGGAGAGGAGAGTGGGGTCGTGCCCCCAGGTAAAGTGGATCACTGCCTGGACAGGGTGCGGGCTCGGAGGGACACTCTCTCGGCCTCTCTGTCCTTCTGGCAACGCGAGCCTTTGCTTCGGCTCAGATTGGGGCCCGTACTGACTAAAGGAGTGGCAGTACTGGGGCCCGAATGAGAAGCTATACTCTATGTCATCATTGATATGTGTGTGTGTGTGTAGGGGGGCAACTGATATTAACGAGGCGGATTGTCATAATACACATTGCCAATATTGATGCGAACGAACTGCCGGACTGTCTTATGACACCTGACATTATTTCTGCATTATAAAGTATACGATTGTAGCGCTATTCATTGCATTATTTCTCCATTGCAAAGTACAGGATTGTAGCGGCCCACATTGCATTATTTCTTTATTGCAAAGTAAATGATTGTAGCTCAGCATTGCAGAACAAGTTACTCACCTTCGGTAACGATATATCTGTAAGAAACAGTAGTTAGTATTAGATTCCTTACCTGAGAATATCCCCAGGCGTCAGACTGGATACGGAATTTTTTACGTAGCAGTACCCTTGCGCGTCGGTAGGCGTCGATTGCGGCTTTGCGTCCGTCGTCGATGCCGTGATGACGTCGGAGTACTTAGACGCCGCCTCCGCGTGCTGACGTCAGTTCTTAGACACAGCTTTTCCGCACCAGAAACGCAGAGCCATGTTAAAAACCAACACTGGTGCAATTGAAACTAAGGCCCTAAAAGAGGATGACCTTAACCCTAGATATCTGTTCGCAGAACGGGGAGGATGGGTGGGGCGGTAAGGAATCTAATACTAACTACTGTTTCTTACAGATATATCGTTACCGAAGGTAAGTAACTTGTTCATCTGAAAAAAACAGGTTAGTATTAGATTCCTTACCTTAGAATAGATACCCCAGCCATACCAACCTGGTGGTGGGTCTGCGAACCAATAATCACACCAGAAAGTCCTGGAGGACGGAATGGCCAAAGAAGCCATCCCTCCGGACGTGACTGTCCAGGCAGTAGTGTCTTGCAAACGGGTGCAGCGAGGCCCACGTCGCGGCCTGACAAATGTCCTGCAAGGGGACTCCCCGACCCAGGGCAGTAGTTGCCGCCGTGGCCCGAGTGGAATGGGCCCTCAACCCAGCAGGAGGTTCCTTCTTAGCCAAGGAGTAGCATGCCTTGATACACAAGACGACCCACCGAAAGATGGTCCTCTTGTGCACCGCCCGTCCCTTCTTAGCACCCACGTGACCAACAAAGAGTTGGTGATCCACCCGGAACTGGCGTGTGCAATCCAGATAGAATGAAAGCGCACGTTTTGGGTCCAGACGGTGGAGCTGCTTTTCCTCTTTTGAGGGATGCGGTGGCGGAAAGAAGGTGGGCAAGGTGATAGACTGTCCGATATGGAAGGCCGTGACAACCTTGGGCAGGAAAGAGGGTCTAGTCCGCAACACAACCTTGTCCGGATGGACAGGCAGGAAAGGAGGTTTGGAGGAAAGAGCCTGGAGCTCACTCACTCTCCTGGCAGAGGTGATGGCAACCAGGAAAGCAGTCTTCAAAGTAAGAAGGCGGAGAGGACAGTTGTGAAGTGGCTCAAAGGGAGCGCACATCAGAAAGATAAGAACCAGGTTCAAGTCCCACTGGGGCATCACAAACAGAACAGGGGGAAACATGTGTGTGATGCCTTTTAGAAAACGAGTTACAATAGGGGACTTGAACAAAGAAGGTTGATCAGGCAGCCTTAGAAAGGCTGAAAGGGCAGAAAGGTAGCCCTTGATAGTGCCCAGAGCAGAGCCCTGCTGGGCAAGAGAAAGAAGGAAGAGTAGAACCTCAGAAAGAGGGGCAGAGAGAGGATCCACAGCTTTTGCTGTGCACCATGCCACAAATCTGTTCCACCTGCAGGCGTATACCGACTTTGTGGAGGTACTCCTGGCTGCCAGAATAACATTACAGACCTCAGGAGGCAAGTGAAATGGCCTCAACTGTCGCCGCTCAATCTCCAAGCATGGAGGTGGAGACTGGACAGGTTCGGGTGGAGGACCGTCCCCTGCTGCTGCGATAGAAGGCCCTCCTGAAGAGGCAGACGAACCGGGGGGAACGAAAGACATACTAAGTAGCTCGGGATACCAGTACCTTTGTGTCCAGTCCGGAGCCACAAGGATGACTTGGGCCCGGTCACGTTTGATCTTCTTCAGCACTCTGGGAAGAAGTGGTAAAGACGGAAAGGCGTACAACAGAACGCAACTCCTCTCGCGTTGAAAAGCGTTGCAGAGTGAGTGCCGCCTTGGAAATTCCAACGCGCAGAACTGATGACATTGCGCGTTCTCTTCTGTGGCGAATAGATCCAACCAAGGCTCTCCCCACTGCAGAAAGAGACCTTGCGCCACGTCCGAGTTCAGACGCCATTCGTGATCCATCATGCACCGGCGGCTGAGAACCTGCCAGGTGTTGAATCACCAGGGTCACGCCCTGATGTTCAAGCCATTGCCAGAGGCGCAGAGCCTCCTGGCATAGGGTCCACGACCCCACCCGCCCTGTTTGTTGCAGTACCTCATGGCGGTGGTGTTGTCCTTGAACACCTGCACTACACTCCCCCTGACAGAGGGGAGGGATGCCTTCAGTGCTAGACTGATCGCCCGCAGATCCAAAAGGTTGATATGGAGCCGGGACTCCGCCGGAGACCAGAGGCCTCTGATCTCCGCCTCTCCCATGTGGCCTCCCCAGCCCTGGAGGGACGGGTCCGTCACAACCACGTGCTCCGGTTGGGGAAGGGAGAGGGATCTGCCGCTGACCCAATCGCGGTCCGTGAGCCACCACTGCAGCTCTCGCAGTGCCCTCCGAGATCAGGACATGGTCGGACAGGTTGCCCTGATGCTGGATCCACTGAAACTTCAGGTCCCACTGCAGAGCCCGCATCCGCCACCGGGCGTGATGCACCAGAAGGATGCAGGAGGCCATCAGCTCCAGAAGCCGCAGCGTCAACCTGCCCGAGACCCGGGATAAAGGCTGAAAGAGTGGAATCCGAGCCTGAATATCCCAGACCCGCTGTTCGGGGGGATAAACCCGAAACTGCGCAGAGTCGAGAACCGCTCCGATGAAGAGGAGCTTCTGAGAGGGGCACAGGTGTGACTTCGGCACATTGATGGAAAACCCCAGCTGGTGCAGGAGGTCTGCCATAGTCTGGAGGTGGCTGACTACTGTCTGGGCCGAGCCCGCCTTCAACAACCAGTCGTCGAGGTAGGGGAAGACTGAAACCCCTAACCTGTGCAGATGAGCTGCGACCACCGTCATCACCTTCATGAACACCCATGGGGCGCTGTTAAGGCCAAAGGGGAGCACGGTAAACTGAAAGTGCTCGCGGCCTACCGTGAACCGCAGGTAGCGCCGGTGGGCCGGCAGGACGGGGATGTGGAAATAAGCGTCCTGCAAGTCCAACGCTACCATCCAGTCTCCTGGGTCCAGGGCAGCTAGGACCTGAGCCAGTGTCAGCCTTTTGAACGTCTCCTTCCGGAGGAAGCCGTTGACGTTCCGTAGATCCAAGATAGGGTGTAGGCCCCCTTTGCCCTTCTTGGGTACCAGAAAGTAGCAACCACACCCTACTTCTGGCCCAGGAACGCGCTCGATGGCCCCCTTGGCCAAGAGGGCTGTAACTTCCTCCTGCAGAAGTCGCAAATGATCCCCCTATACGCAGTGGTATTGCGGTGGCATGGCTTGAGGGGTCGCCTCGAAGGGGAGGGAGTAGCCCCTTCGGACGATTTGCAGCACCCACCTGTCCGAGGTGACAGTGCGCCAGTGGTGGAAGTGATGTCGAACCCTGTCCCCCACTGGCGTCACATGGGCCTGAAAGCACAGAGTAGGAGGGTTTTGAGGCGGATGCTGCGGGGGAAGGTGTGGACTGACCTCGCTGTTGTACCCCACCACTGCCACGACGGTTTACACGGCCGCCACCGCATTGGTTGTTAGTCTGCGGTGCACGGCTGGCAGCACGTGTGGGGGCGCCCCTTCCTTGGCCACGAAAGGAGCGAAAGGCACCCGTTTGCTGGCGCGGGGCCGAGAGGCCCAAGGACCTGGCCGTAGCCCTGGAGTCCTTTAAGTGCTCAAGCGCATGGTCTGCCTTGTCGCCAAAAAAGCGACGTCCATCAAACGGCATGTCCATGAGTGTATTCTGGACATCGGCCGAAAAGTTGAAGGACCTCAACTAGGTGTGTCGACAAATCGCCACCGTCGTTGCCATCGCTCTGCCCAGTGATTCTGTGGTATCCAGCCCACACCGGACAGAATACCGTGCCGCGTCCCGGCCTTCCACAAGGGTCTGGCCGAGTTTGGCCCGTACCTCCAATGGGCACTCTGGCAGCACATCCGCGACCGTGTCCCACAGAGAGTGGGTGTAGCGGCCCAAGAGGCATGCAGTGTTGGAAAACCGCAGTCCCAGACTCAGGGAGGAGAATACCTTCTTGCCGTACTGCTCATACCTCTTGGATTCCCTGTCCGGCGGAGCCGACGGGAATGCGGTCTGGGAATTTGAGGCCTGGATGACCAGGCTCTCGGGGTGGGGTGGGTGGACAGGAAACATGGGTCGCCCGGGGCCGGGCAGTGGCGTCTGGCCACGTTCCTATCTACAGGCGAACCTGTAGCGGGCCTGGACCAAGTGCCCAAAAGAATGTCAGTCAAGGCCTCATTAAACGGCAGCAGAGGCTCAGCCGAGCTTGACTGCGGTTTAAGGACCTCAGTGAGGAGGCTAGTCCTTAAGGCCGCGACGGGGAGCTCAAGGCCCAAGGCCTTGGCCGCCCGCGTCAATACCACACTGTAGGTTGCCCCCTCCTCCGTAGCCACGGTAGGAGGCGAGAAAAAAACAGTGTCTGGCGAGGTGTCCAGACCACTGGCATCCTCAAGTCCACCTGTCCAGTCCTCCTGGGACTGACACTCACGTGTCAGAGGGTCTTCAGACCCCTCCCAATACTCCTCATCACCCATCCCCTGATAATCAGGGTTGTCAAAAGATGGGGCCGGTTCATTGAAGTAAAACTCTCCAAGCGGCGTTAAAAGCGGCGCCGCTCCGACGCCGGAACCGGATCGAGGGAGGCATCGGTGACGGCGCCGCCCGAGGACCGCGCCGGAGGTGACACCTGGGGGACCGGCACCGGTGAGGTCGTGAGGTCAACCGGCGACGACCTGGATCCAGAAGCAGATCCAGTGGGGCTCTGCGGCGCCGAACCCGAAGGCGCCAGCGTCGAACCCGAAGCCCCCGACGGCCGAAGCACCCGACCCGCTAGGGCCCCCAGAAGGCACCACGGAGCCCGCCGGAGGAGTGAGTGACCTCATGGCCATGAGGAAGCGCTCGATCTCCTCCGGCATCGCGTGCTGCCCAGGGACCGGAGGGTATGGGGCAGGCCGCAACACCCGAGAATCAGACAGACGCGTGGGCAGTGTCACCCGAACCCCCGGCCGCGTCGGGGGGTCGGAAGAGCGATGGCGTCTCTTCTACTTCTTGTGCTTACCTGACGACTTCGCACCTGAGGAGTGATGTCGACTCCCGGAGCTCTGATGACTCTGACCCCACGACCGGTCCCTCGACCTCCGTCCGGACCGGGACCTCTCGCGGCGCGGTGCTGACTGTCGGAGTTCGAGCCGCTTGCAGGACCGCTCCCGCCTAGCTTTCGAAGTCAGTGCCCAGCAGTCGGAGCAGGTCTTGTCATCGTGGTAGACGCTGAGACAGTGGAGACACAGAGGGTGAGGGTAGGTGACCGACATCAGTCGGCCGCAGTCCTCACAGTGTTTGAAACCTGACATCGTCCGGAGTGGAAGACTCGAGAAAAATGATCAAAAGGGATTGTAAAAAGTTTAGTCAAAAAATGACTTTTTTGACCACTTTCTCCGGATCTGCGCTGCTGGCGCAGAAAAAAGAAGAACTGACGTCAGCACGCGGAGGCGGCGTCTAAGTACTCCGACGACGTCATCACGGCACCCACGACGCCGGACGCGGAGCCGCAGACGACGCCTACCGACGCGCAAGGGTACTGCTACGCAAAAATTTCCGGATCCAGTCTGACGCCTGGGGATATTCTAAGGTAAGGAGTCTAATACTAACCTGTTTCTTTCAGATTTATTCCTTAATTGCAAAGTACATGATTGTGGCGGTGCGCATTGCATTATTTCTTCATTGCAAAGTACGTGATTGGGGTGTGACACATTGCAATATTCCTTCATTGCGCAGTACAGGATTGTAGAAGTACACAATGTATTATTTCTCCCATTGCAAGATACCTGGGTGTATCGTTACGCATTGTATTATTTCTCTTTTGCCCAGCACAGGATTGTATTGATACGCAGTGCATTATGGTTTGTCCACTGCAACGTGTGTGATTCTAGTATTGCGACCAGAATAGCATTTTGAAAGCAGAGGTTGGGATTTGAACCTACCAACCAGCAGTAAAGAATATTAACCTTTATTGTTGGCTTTTGCATTGTGTGGTGTGATCGTATATCAATTTATATAAAGTTTATACTCGTTTTATCAAACTCGTGTGGAGTCCATTTGTGGTGTCACTAGTGGGTTGTTGTGGGTGTGGTTGTCCATACTGTACACTCGTGGCTTGGAGATAGGCCTGGCAGCTTGTGCCAAGCTACTAAGGGGGTGAGCAGTGCTTTCTCAAACGGTGTCCTTACTTGGCCTAACATTGAGTGAGGAGTCCTGGGTCTCGCATTTGGTGACAGTGGTGCAGGACTGGGACTCCAGCTTCCAACAGAGCCGGTATTTTATTTGACACCATATAAGGAGTCAGAGTAGGCATAGGCCCAGGAATCAGGGCAGACCCCAGAGTGGAATTGAGAGGCACAATCTGCGTTGGGGATTAATCGGTCTACAAATAACACTACTGGAAACGTCCTCCGATCCATGTGGCCCAAAGGCACACCAGAAAGCTCTGGAAGGTTACCAAAAATCAGCAACATAGCCTCTTTGATGGCTTTAATCTGCTATGGAGTCACCAGTAGACCCAGGAACACTGCCCAGATCCAGACAAGTGAAGTAGGAGTTTCTGTAGTGGGCGACTAGGACCAAGATCCTGAGGTATCCCGACGTCCATACGACGTCTCCTGGCGAAAGTGGTGTGAAGAAGGGGAGCCATGTATGGATTTATAATGTTTTATTTTCTTTGACTTGCATGAGGATTTAGAGTAGGTCGCAGACTGTTCTCTTGAACAACTTCAGGACTGAGAAAGTGTTCTTCGACTTTGAGTGGGACCAGGCCTTCATACGGTGCTAGGAGAGTCTAGCTTTGTGCTAGAAATGGGATTTCTGGGAAGGCTGAGGTATACACCCAGGCCAGGCAGTAACCACCACTCTAGTCAGGGTAAGCTAGATACACAATAAGATAACATGTGCTCACCCTCTGGTAGCTTGGCACAGTTATCTACAACAGCAATGTGTAAAGGATTTGCGCAACATACACACCCACAGTAACACAATCAATACACATAAAAAAGACTTCACAGGTTTGGAAAAATAGAGAATATTTCTTTGAACAAAATGAGATCAAAAGGACAAAAATCCAATCAGTAATAGTCGAGATATTAATTTTTACAGATTAGTCAAAATGAGTGTTTATAAGTCACTAGTGGTCAAAAGGTTACTTGAGGTCGTGAGGGATTGGTGCAAATCCAAAGTTTAGGCCAACTGCGATCAACAACAGGATGACAACAGGACACAGACAGGTCCCACTGAAGATAGAGCTTTTGTCGACGTAGAGAGTCTACTGCACCGTCGTCAAACTGTTGAAAGGGGGTATGGGTTATCGAACTCCGCTCAAGTGAATGCAATGATCGTTGCCATGCTAAGCGTCATCGTCGAGCCACACAGGCTCGCACTTGTCAGGCCTAACTTTGCCTTTTGCGCACATAGTGAGCACCCCTGTGGTAGGTCCCGGGTAACCCCTGGGCAGGGTGCAGTGTGAATTCACAAGGTCATAACACATCTTTCTATGAAAGTGGTTTTGACACTGTGTGTTCAGAAACCACTCTTTTAGAAAGTGGCAGAGTTTTGTGATTTAAGCATTTGGGTGTGTCTCTGCTGAATGTTGATTGACTGCCTGGATCTGAGAGGTAAGAGGGGCTGGGAGAGGTCTTGACCCAGGGAGGGATTGAGATGGCACCATGCTGCACTGCCTTTGGATAGTAGGGGGAGGAGAAGCCTGGGAGGTCAAAAGGCCTGGGCTGCTGTTATAAACCAATTGACCCACCTCCTGCTGAGTGATTAAGGATCCAGACCCCCAGTATCAAAGGGAGAAATGTGACACTAGGAGGGAGACACCCAAAACTGATTTAGGCAAGGACCAGGGACTCCTGAGCATAAAGAACTTCAAAGACATTTAGGGGTATAACTATGAGAGCGGAGGCCCCTGAACGTTGGAATAGAAATGGATTGAGACTGAAAAGGCTTGGACCCATTTCATGGTCAAGAGGAACCTCTGCTAAGGAAGGAACAACTGAAGAGACTGCTGGGAAGGACCAAACCTTGCTTTGTGATCTGGGGCTGGGCTGCAGTTTGCTGTTTTAACCAAGGAAGAGGCTGTTGGAACTGTGCTGTGTTCGCTGGGTCCCCCTGCTTGAAGAAGACTGTGCTTAGTGCTGGGTCTTGTTACCCCAAGGGCCTGAGGTGAGTTGTCTCCCAGTTTAGAAATTCAGGAACATATTAATTTCCAGAGGAGTTTCAAGCGACGCGGTGGGCGCGTGTTGTGGCAGCTTGAGAGCCTCGGAAGGTGTCTCCTGTGATCTTGGACACAAGGAGAAGTGAGACACGCAGGGTGCGTGTCGTGGTGCACAGGGGGCGTTGGTGAAGAGCACCTGGTCAACGTGTGCATCGAAGTTGAAGTGAGTCTATCTTGCGCTGGGTGCATGTCGTGGTGGGCCGCAGGCGTTGGTGAAGAGCGTCTGGTCAGCATGTGCATTGAAGGTGAAGGAAGTCTCGGACGTGCAGGGTTCGTGAGTGTGTCGTGGTGCGGCCTAAGGCGTTGGAGAAGAGCGCCTGGATATCGGGGCACCGGAGTTGGAGTAAGTCTCAGGAAAGCAGTGTGCGTGCTTTGGTGCAACCTGGGACTGTGGAGGTGATCGGCTGATCATCGTGTGCAAAGGGAAGAAAGTGAGTCTCTGCAGCATGGTGTGCGTGTCTTGGTGCCAACTGAGACCGCAGGAAGGAGAGCCGGCTGAAATGTGCACTCTGAGTCGACGTGAAGTCCTATCAGCATTGTGGGTGTGTGGCTTTGTGCCAGAGGAGACCCAGGGGGTGCTGTGGTGAACGTGCACCCGGAGTAACGTAATCTCAGAGGCATGTGTCCTGCGGCTGCCTGAGACCTTCCGAAAAGTTGGGGCCCGTACTGGCAGCTGCCAGGCTGAGCCGCTGAGGCCCATTGAGAAATTTCTGCACAGAAGGCCCAGTTCACTGAAGGAGGAGAGGAGAGTGGGGTCGTGCCCCCAGGTAAAGTGGATCACTGCCTGGACAGGGTGCGGGCTCGGAGGGACACTCTCTCGGCCTCTCTGTCCTTCTGGCAACGCGAGCCTTTGCTTCGGCTCAGATTGGGGCCCGTACTGACTAAAGGAGTGGCAGTACTGGGGCCCGAATGAGAAGCTATACTCTATGTCATCATTGATATGTGTGTGTGTGTGTGTGTGTAGGGGGGCAACTGATATTAACGAGGCGGATTGTCATAATACACATTGCCAATATTGATGCGAACGAACTGCCGGACTGTCTTATGACACCTGACATTATTTCTGCATTATAAAGTATACGATTGTAGCGCTATTCATTGCATTATTTCTCCATTGCAAAGTACAGGATTGTAGCGGCCCACATTGCATTATTTCTTTATTGCAAAGTAAATGATTGTAGCTCAGCATTGCAGAACAAGTTACTCACCTTCGGTAACGATATATCTGTAAGAAACAGTAGTTAGTATTAGATTCCTTACCTGAGAATATCCCCAGGCGTCAGACTGGATACGGAATTTTTTACGTAGCAGTACCCTTGCGCGTCGGTAGGCGTCGATTGCGGCTTTGCGTCCGTCGTCGATGCCGTGATGACGTCGGAGTACTTAGACGCCGCCTCCGCGTGCTGACGTCAGTTCTTAGACACAGCTTTTCCGCACCAGAAACGCAGAGCCATGTTAAAAACCAACACTGGTGCAATTGAAACTAAGGCCCTAAAAGAGGATGACCTTAACCCTAGATATCTGTTCGCAGAACGGGGAGGATGGGTGGGGCGGTAAGGAATCTAATACTAACTACTGTTTCTTACAGATATATCGTTACCGAAGGTAAGTAACTTGTTCATCTGAAAAAAAACAGGTTAGTATTAGATTCCTTACCTTAGAATAGATACCCCAGCCATACCAACCTGGTGGTGGGTCTGCGAACCAATAATCACACCAGAAAGTCCTGGAGGACGGAATGGCCAAAGAAGCCATCCACCCGGACGTGACTGTCCAGGCAGTAGTGTCTTGCAAACGGGTGCAGCGAGGCCCACGTCGCGGCCTGACAAATGTCCTGCAAGGGGACTCCCCGACCCAGGGCAGTAGTTGCCGCCGTGGCCCGAGTGGAATGGGCCCTCAACCCAGCAGGAGGTTCCTTCTTAGCCAAGGAGTAGCATGCCTTGATACACAAGACGACCCACCGAAAGATGGTCCTCTTGTGCACCGCCCGTCCCTTCTTAGCACCCACGTGACCAACAAAGAGTTGGTGATCCACCCGGAACTGGCGTGTGCAATCCAGATAGAATGAAAGCGCACGTTTTGGGTCCAGACGGTGGAGCTGCTTTTCCTCTTTTGAGGGATGCGGTGGCGGAAAGAAGGTGGGCAAGGTGATAGACTGTCCGATATGGAAGGCCGTGACAACCTTGGGCAGGAAAGAGGGTCTAGTCCGCAACACAACCTTGTCCGGATGGACAGGCAGGAAAGGAGGTTTGGAGGAAAGAGCCTGGAGCTCACTCACTCTCCTGGCAGAGGTGATGGCAACCAGGAAAGCAGTCTTCAAAGTAAGAAGGCGGAGAGGACAGTTGTGAAGTGGCTCAAAGGGAGCGCACATCAGAAAGATTAGAACCAGGTTCAAGTCCCACTGGGGCATCACAAACAGAACAGGGGGAAACATGTGTGTGATGCCTTTTAGAAAACGAGTTACAATAGGGGACTTGAACAAAGAAGGTTGATCAGGCAGCCTTAGAAAGGCTGAAAGGGCAGAAAGGTAGCCCTTGATAGTGCCCAGAGCAGAGCCCTGCTGGGCAAGAGAAAGAAGGAAGAGTAGAACCTCAGAAAGAGGGGCAGAGAGAGGATCCACAGCTTTTGCTGTGCACCATGCCACAAATCTGTTCCACCTGCAGGCGTATACCGACTTTGTGGAGGTACTCCTGGCTGCCAGAATAACATTACAGACCTCAGGAGGCAAGTGAAATGGCCTCAACTGTCGCCGCTCAATCTCCAAGCATGGAGGTGGAGACTGGACAGGTTCGGGTGGAGGACCGTCCCCTGCTGCTGCGATAGAAGGCCCTCCTGAAGAGGCAGACGAACCGGGGGGAACGACTGACATACTAAGTAGCTCGGGATACCAGTACCTTTGTGTCCAGTCCGGAGCCACAAGGATGACTTGGGCCCGGTCACGTTTGATCTTCTTCAGCACTCTGGGAAGAAGTGGTAAAGACGGAAAGGCGTACAACAGAATGCAACTCCTCTCGCGTTGAAAAGCGTTGCAGAGTGAGTGCCGCCTTGGAAATTCCAACGCGCAGAACTGATGACATTGCGCGTTCTCTTCTGTGGCGAATAGATCCAACTAAGGCTCTCCCCACTGCAGAAAGAGACCTTGCGCCACCTCCGAGTTCAGACGCCATTCGTGATCCATCATGCACCGGCGGCTGAGAACCTGCCAGGTGTTGAATCACCAGGGTCACGCCCTGATGTTCAAGCCATTGCCAGAGGCGCAGAGCCTCCTGGCATAGGGTCCACGACCCCACCCGCCCTGTTTGTTGCAGTACCTCATGGCGGTGGTGTTGTCCTTGAACACCTGCACTACACTCCCCCTGACAGAGGGGAGGGATGCCTTCAGTGCTAGACTGATCGCCCGCAGATACAAAAGGTTGATATGGAGCCGGGACTCCGCCGGAGACCAGAGGCCTCTGATCTCCGCCTCTCCCATGTGGCCTCCCCAGCCCTGGAGGGACGGGTCCGTCACAACCACGTGCTCCGGTTGGGGAAGGGAGAGGGATCTGCCGCTGACCCAATCGCGGTCCGTGAGCCACCACTGCAGCTCTCGCAGTGCCCTCCGAGATCAGGACATGGTCGGACAGGTTGCCCTGATGCTGGATCCACTGAAACTTCAGGTCCCACTGCAGAGCCCGCATCCGCCACCGGGCGTGATGCACCAGAAGGATGCAGGAGGCCATCAGCTCCAGAAGCCGCAGCGTCAACCTGCCCGAGACCCGGGATAAAGGCTGAAAGAGTGGAATCCGAGCCTGAATATCCCAGACCCGCTGTTCGGGGGGATAAACCCGAAACTGCGCAGAGTCGAGAACCGCTCCGATGAAGAGGAGCTTCTGAGAGGGGCACAGGTGTGACTTCGGCACATTGATGGAAAACCCCAGCTGGTGCAGGAGGTCTGCCATAGTCTGGAGGTGGCTGACTACTGTCTGGGCCGAGCCCGCCTTCAACAACCAGTCGTCGAGGTAGGGGAAGACTGAAACCCCTAACCTGTGCAGATGAGCTGCGACCACCGTCATCACCTTCATGAACACCCATGGGGCGCTGTTAAGGCCAAAGGGGAGCACGGTAAACTGAAAGTGCTTGCGGCCTACCGTGAACCGCAGGTAGCGCCGGTGGGCCGGCAGGACGGGGATTTGGAAATAAGCGTCCTGCAAGTCCAACGCTACCATCCAGTCTCCTGGGTCCAGGGCAGCTAGGACCTGAGCCAGTGTCAGCCTTTTGAACGTCTCCTTCCGGAGGAAGCCGTTGACGTTCCGTAGATCCAAGATAGGGTGTAGGCCCCCTTTGCCCTTCTTGGGTACCAGAAAGTAGCAACCACACCCTACTTCTGGCCCAGGAACGCGCTCGATGGCCCCCTTGGCCAAGAGGGCTGTAACTTCCTCCTGCAGAAGTCGCAAATGATCCCCCTATACGCAGTGGTATTGCGGTGGCATGGCTTGAGGGGTCGCCTCGAAGGGGAGGGAGTAGCCCCTTCGGACGATTTGCAGCACCCACCTGTCCGAGGTGACAGTGCGCCAGTGGTGGAAGTGATGGCGAACCCTGTCCCCCACTGGCGTCACATGGGCCTGAAAGCACAGAGTAGGAGGGTTTTGAGGCGGATGCTGCGGGGGAAGGTGTGGACTGACCTCGCTGTTGTACCCCACCACCGCCACGGCGGTTTACACGGCCGCCACCGCATTGGTTGTTAGTCTGCGGTGCGCGGCTGGCAGCACGTGTGGGGGCGCCCCTTCCTTGGCCACGAAAGGAGCGAAAGGCACCCGTTTGCTGGCGCGGGGCCGAGAGGCCAAGGACCTGGCCGTAGCCCTGGAGTCCTTTAAGTGCTCAAGCGCATGGTCTGCCTTGTCGCCAAAAAAGCGACGTCCATCAAACGGCATGTCCATGAGTGTATTCTGGACATCGGCCGAAAAGTTGAAGGACCTCAACTAGGTGTGTCGACAAATCGCCACCGTCGTTGCCATCGCTCTGCCCAGTGATTCTGTGGTATCCAGCCCACACCGGACAGAATACCGTGCCGCGTCCCGGCCTTCCACAAGGGTCTGGCCGAGTTTGGCCCGTACCTCCAATGGGCACTCTGGCAGCACATCCGCGACCGTGTCCCACAGAGAGTGGGTGTAGCGGCCCAAGAGGCATGCAGTGTTGGAAAACCGCAGTCCCAGACTCAGGGAGGAGAATACCTTCTTGCCGTACTGCTCATACCTCTTGGATTCCCTGTCCGGCGGAGCCGACGGGAATGCGGTCTGGGAATTTGAGGCCTGGATGACCAGGCTCTCGGGGTGGGGTGGGTGGACAGGAAACATGGGTCGCCCGGGGCCGGGCAGTGGCGTCTGGCCACGTTCCTATCTACAGGCGAACCTGTAGCGGGCCTGGACCAAGTGCCCAAAAGAATGTCAGTCAAGGCCTCATTAAACGGCAGCAGAGGCTCGGCCGAGCTTGACTGCGGTTTAAGGACCTCAGTGAGGAGGCTAGTCCTTAAGGCCGCGACGGGGAGCTCAAGGCCCAAGGCCTTGGCCGCCCGCGTCAATACCACACTGTAGGTTGCCCCCTCCTCCGTAGCCACGGTAGGAGGTGAGAAAAAAACAGTGTCTGGCGAGGTGTCCAGACCACTGGCATCCTCAAGTCCACCTGTCCAGTCCTCCTGGGACTGACACTCACGTGTCAGAGGGTCCTCAGACCCCTCCCAATACTCCTCATCACCCATCCCCTGATAATCAGGGTTGTCAAAAGATGGGGCCGGTTCATTGAAGTAAAACTCTCCAAGCGGCGTTAAAAGCGGCGCCGCTCCGACGCCGGAACCGGATCGAGGGAGGCATCGGTGACGGCGCCGCCCGAGGACCGCGCCGGAGGTGACACCTGGGGGACCGGCACCGGTGAGGTCGTGAGGTCAACCGGCGACGACCTGGATCCAGAAGCAGATCCAGTGGGGCTCTGCGGCGCCGAACCCGAAGGCGCCAGCGTCGAACCCGAAGCCCCCGACGGCCGAAGCACCCGACCCGCTAGGGCCCCCAGAAGGCACCACGGAGCCCGCCGGAGGAGTGAGTGACCTCATGGCCATGAGGAAGCGCTCGATCTCCTCCGGCATCGCGTGCTGCCCAGGGACCGGAGGGTATGGGGCAGGCCGCAACACCCGAGAATCAGACAGACGCGTGGGCAGTGTCACCCGAACCCCCGGCCGCGTCGGGGGGTCGGAAGAGCGATGGCGTCTCTTCTACTTCTTGTGCTTACCTGACGACTTCGCACCTGAGGAGTGATGTCGACTCCCGGAGCTCTGATGACTCTGACCCCACGACCGGTCCCTCGACCTCCGTCCGGACCGGGACCTCTCGCGGCGCGGTGCTGACTGTCGGAGTTCGAGCCGCTTGCAGGACCGCTCCCGCCTAGCTTTCGAAGTCAGTGCCCAGCAGTCGGAGCAGGTCTTGTCATCGTGGTAGACGCTGAGACAGTGGAGACACAGACGGTGAGGGTAGGTGACCGACATCAGTCGGCCGCAGTCCTCACAGTGTTTGAAACCTGACATCGTCCGGAGTGGAAGACTCGAGAAAAATGATCAAAAGGGATTGTAAAAAGTTTAGTCAAAAAATGACTTTTTTGACCACTTTCTCCGGATCTGCGCTGCTGGCGCAGAAAAAAGAAGAACTGACGTCAGCACGCGGAGGCGGCGTCTAAGTACTCCGACGACGTCATCACGGCACCCACGACGCCGGACGCGGAGCCGCAGACGACGCCTACCGACGCGCAAGGGTACTGCTACGCAAAAATTTCCGGATCCAGTCTGACGCCTGGGGATATTCTAAGGTAAGGAGTCTAATACTAACCTGTTTCTTTCAGATTTATTCCTTAATTGCAAAGTACATGATTGTGGCGGTGCGCATTGCATTATTTCTTCATTGCAAAGTACGTGATTGGGGTGTGACACATTGCAATATTCCTTCATTGCGCAGTACAGGATTGTAGAAGTACACAATGTATTATTTCTCCCATTGCAAGATACCTGGGTGTATCGTTACGCATTGTATTATTTCTCTTTTGCCCAGCACAGGATTGTATTGATACGCAGTGCATTATGGTTTGTCCACTGCAACGTGTGTGATTCTAGTATTGCGACCAGAATAGTATTTTGAAAGCAGAGGTTGGGATTTGAACCTACCAGCCAGCAGTAAAGAATATTAACCTTTATTGTTGGCTTTTGCATTGTGTGGTGTGATCGTATATCAATTTATATAAAGTTTATACTCGTTTTATAAAACTCGTGTGGAGTCCATTTGTGGTGTCACTAGTGGGTTGTTGTGGGTGTGGTTGTCCATACTGTACACTCGTGGCTTGGAGATAGGCCTGGCAGCTTGTGCCAAGCTACTAAGGGGGTGAGCAGTGCTTTCTCAAACGGTGTCCTTACTTGGCCTAACATTGAGTGAGGAGTCCTGGGTCTCGCATTTGGTGACAGTGGTGCAGGACTGGGACTCCAGCTTCCAACAGAGCCGGTATTTTATTTGACACCATATAAGGAGTCAGAGTAGGCATAGGCCCAGGAATCAGGGCAGACCCCAGAGTGGAATTGAGAGGCACAATCTGCGTTGGGGATTAATCGGTCTACAAATAACACTACTGGAAACGTCCTCCGATCCATGTGGCCCAAAGGCACACCAGAAAGCTCTGGAAGGTTACCAAAAATCAGCAACATAGCCTCTTTGATGGCTTTAATCTGCTATGGAGTCACCAGTAGACCCAGGAACACTGCCCAGATCCAGACAAGTGAAGTAGGAGTTTCTGTAGTGGGCGACTAGGACCAAGATCCTGAGGTATCCCGACGTCCATACGACGTCTCCTGGCGAAAGTGGTGTGAAGAAGGGGAGCCATGTATGGATTTATAATGTTTTATTTTCTTTGACTTGCATGAGGATTTAGAGTAGGTCGCAGACTGTTCTCTTGAACAACTTCAGGACTGAGAAAGTGTTCTTCGACTTTGAGTGGGACCAGGCCTTCATACGGTGCTGGGAGAGTCTAGCTTTGTGCTAGAAATGGGATTTCTGGGAAGGCTGAGGTATACACCCAGGCCAGGCAGTAACCACCACTCTAGTCAGGGTAAGCTAGATACACAATAAGATAACATGTGCTCACCCTCTGGTAGCTTGGCACAGTTATCTACAACAGCAATGTGTAAAGGATTTGCGCAACATACACACCCACAGTAACACAATCAATACACATAAAAAAGACTTCACAGGTTTGGAAAAATAGAGAATATTTCTTTGAACAAAATGAGATCAAAAGGACAAAAATCCAATCAGTAATAGTCGAGATATTAATTTTTACAGATTAGTCAAAATGAGTGTTTATAAGTCACTAGTGGTCAAAAGGTTACTTGAGGTCGTGAGGGATTGGTGCAAATCCAAAGTTTAGGCCAACTGCGATCAACAACAGGATGACAACAGGACACAGACAGGTCCCACTGAAGATAGAGCTTTTGTCGACGTAGAGAGTCTACTGCACCGTCGTCAAACTGTTGAAAGGGGGTATGGGTTATCGAACTCCGCTCAAGTGAATGCAATGATCGTTGCCATGCTAAGCGTCATCGTCGAGCCACACAGGCTGTGGAACTGCTGTCTTTGGGCAGCCTCTGCATTGAAGGGGATGAGGCGGACTTTCACACGCAGGCGAAGCAATGCAACAGGTTTTTGATGAAAACAGCTACAAAATCCACTTCTGAGGCCCAGAGCTTGGAGAGGGCACCTCAGGCTAGGGTAGGAGTCACAGAAGGCAGTGTCCAGCAGCACAAGCAGAATTGTAGGAAGTCTTTTGTGTCTCTGAGACTTCAGAATAACTGGAGGCAAGACAGCAAGCCTTCGGAAATTACTTGGAGGGAAGGCAGAATCTTTCAGGTAGAGTTAGGGTGCAGCAGTGAACAAGCAGAAAAGCAGTCCTATCAGAAAGGAGGTCCAGTTGTGTCATTTAAGCAGCAAAGCAGTCCTTCTGACAGAGGTTCAGTTCAATATCCAGAAGTGTCTTATTTTAGTTGTCAGAGACCCATTACTTATACCCAAAAGTGCCACTGGTGTAGGGGATGACTTCAAAATCGCTCTCTGAAGCGCACAAGTATTTCTTACAACCTAGTCCTGTCTTCCATGCTAATCCTAGGGAGTAAATCAGTGCTTTATGTGTGGATAGGACACTACCTATTGAAGTGTAATTGTCAGCCCTTCCCATTCCTTCTCTGCCTAGAAAGACCCATCAGAATGCAGATGAACCTCACCTTCATGTGTTTTTGGTGATCTAGAGTGAATGCACAAAATGTACCTTTCACCCAACCCAGATGTGTAGTAAAGGTAGGCTAACGGGCACAAGAAGCATCAAGTACAAAGAAATTTTAACTTTCTAAAAGAGGCATTTCTAAAACAGTAATGTTAAATCAACGTCACCAGAAAGGAGCATTTATCATTACCATTCCAAACATATCAGACATGAAAAATCTACTCCTCTCTGATTGGGAATTATAGCTTAAAAGTACATTAAGGAATTCTCAATACTGGCCCATGAGAGGGGTAGGCCTCACAGTGGTGAAAAACAAAATAGGCTGTTTGTCACTCACAGGACATGCAAAAAATAAAGGTACATGTCCTAACTTTTACTTACATAGCACCCTGCGCTTGTGGTTACTTATGGTCTACCTTAGAGGGGAAATAATAAAAAGAGAGTTTAATGCTTGGCAGTAGTTGTAAATGTCAAGTCCAAGTGGTAGTAAACTGCAGTCACAGGGACTGCAGAGGGAGGCCCTATACAGGTTTTAAAGGTTACTTGTGTGGGTGGCACAATGTGTGCTGCAGGCACACTAGTAGCATTTGAAGTACAGACTCTGGGTATATGGTATACCACTTTACAAGAGACTTACCGGTACAACAATGATGTCAATCAGGTATACACAAATGTCTTCATGTTTAGGAAAGAAGCACATGCACTTTAGAACTGGTTAGCAATGGTAAAGTGCTCAGAGTCCTAAGACCTAAAAAATAGAATCAACAAAAATGTGAGAGAAAGGGCAAAAAGTCGGGCCAAGGATGACCGGTCTAAAACCTAGCAGTCCCATAGGACCTCTGGATATATCCAAGCACATTTGTCGCAAAATTGAAATCATGCGAGGAGCTGAGCCACCAGAGACCGACTTCATGAAGATTCATCACAGACATCTGTTAGGGGCAATCCTTGCAGTATTAGAGATCTGTAGTCTTAGAGGGCCAAAGCTCCCTTGCACACAGTAAACATTTTGGAATACTTTTCTGTCAGGTGACAGAAATCGGAGGAGCAAGCTCCAGATATGAGTCGTAAAATGCAGAAAAAATGTAATGGATGTAGACATGTGGAGGTGGCAGTTATATTGTAGCCCTGAAGTCACTTTCAGGTTAGGAGTGACGCAGAGTCAAACAACGTTACCTACCGGCATACAAGGGAATTTCGGAGAAAAAAACTTCGATTTTTTGGCACCTGTTGTATTCACAAGGTGAGAAATCTGCAGTTAGAAGTATCCCTCAAACTCTTGATCTAGATATCCTGTTCTCAAATATGGTTTTGCTTGGGAAACCCTTTCTCTTAATTTAGTATGGAGGAGGAAGAGCCCCTGGACTCTAAAAATAACTTAGGTGATATTTTTTTCTCTGAAATAGCTGTTCAATGAAGTTTCACTAAAAAGGCAAACCAGTATTGTAGATGAAGAAAGCGCAAATAAAAAGACAGAGATGGCCTTCCCTACCCAGGTGGGAAAGGGCATCTAGGATCTTGGTCACCTTTTTTGTTGCTTATTCCTGGTGGACTTGGAGGCAGAAACTGCACACATCAAAGACAAGTTCGGCATGAAGCTGTTTTTCAATCCCCAGAAGACTGGAAAAACAACGTTATGGGAGAAAGCATGGTTTCTGAGGAAGGAAATGAGATGAGTTGGTTTCATAAACGTATTTGTAGTGACGTCTGTGGTATTGTTGCCATGGTGAATGTTACCGTGTGACTATTCAAGATTTCTGAGTTCACTCAGGATCTGAAGCAATACTTTAGAAAGTCATAAATCTAAAGGAAGAAATTTTAATTCAAAATAGTATTTCCCTATCCCTTCACTTTTCAATACAAACATATCTACAATTACTTATTTTCAACAGTAAAAATAATGTAGTATCACTTAAACTAAACCATAAATCACAAATGCAATAGACAAATGTCAAGAGTATTTTATTCCTCTTAGATAGAGGCAAGCATAGGTTTATACTTTGATAAAACCATTGCAATAAAAAACTTAAAATACTAAAACCACTTTACATATTTACAGTAAAATAATACAAACCACATGGGGTGGGTTTAAAAGAAATGCAGAATTGTAATTAGCATAAAAAACATAAAATAAGCTTATAGAGCATCCAGACAGTGACTAAGGATTAATGCATTCTTGATCTTTCATGGGACTGTTTGGACAACATGGGCCTTCTTGTCCCGACAAGTTTGCTAACACAAAACATTCTGACCGTTTTTCACTTGTATGAAACACCTTCAATAAACTTTCCATATGAGTATTAGTACTATGTTCTTCACAAAAACTGGTTAGACAATTTGTAACTTCTTTTTCAGTGTAGCTTGTGCATTCCAAAGAATCGGAATGAGGTTCACTTGTCTGATAATTAGAAGATTCTAAAACACTTTCTACTGAGGTGCTAGCGCTTTGTTCGCCACAGTAATCATTTGAGCAACTTGTACTCTCTATTTCAGAAGAGCAAATAAAGCCCAAAAAATCAGAACGTGCTTCACTTGTCTGAAACAAGTCCAACAAATCAACTGGAGTACCATTTGTCTGCTCTTCCCAATAGACATCTGAGCAGTCTGCCCCGTCTCTTTCAGAGTAAACTGAAAATCCTAAAAATGTTGCTTGGGATTCACTTGTCTGAAACAACTCTAGCCACTGTTCTATAGAAAAACCTAAGGCACTATAGTCTTTTTTTTTAGCAGGCAACTCATTGGCAAGCTGAGAACAAAAATCAACATTATGTATTAAATATTTTCTTTTAGTCCTTCCTGAAGACATTCTCACCTTCCTTACCACTTTTCCAGGAGACATGTTATTTGTACTAATGTCAAATATGTGCTCCTTTCCAGTAGAATTGTGTGGGAGGAGTCCGGTTTCTTGATTTGTGCAACCTTCACCCGATGGATAATTATTCAACAGAAAACAATGAGTAATTGCACCTTTTGAATCAGAAACCAAAGCTTTTAAACTTTTGGTGCTGAAAATAAATAGTTCATCTGTTACAGGAGAAACGTGGAGAAGCTTTCCCAGCTCATGCAATGTGCAATTTCCTTCTAAGTGATGATTTTCCATCTCAAAGCTGGTAAGAATGTTATTTACTGAGGGATGCAAGTCGGATGTTTTCAAAATGTTTTGTGGCAAAATAAATGAAGAATCATTGAAGGGTGAATTTGGTGCAACCTGCCTGATTTTATAAATTGTGCAATTGTCCTTTGATTTTTGATTTTCTAGTGTGAAGCTATTCGACATTTCACCAGCCACACTCTCAAGGCATGACATTTTTAAATCCTTTGCGGGGGAACTGAATGAGATATTCTTTTCTGTGGAGTTGTGTAAAATATGCTCTTGTGCATGAATTGGACAAGTGTATTTCAAGTCAAAATTTTCCAATAAAGATTTTTTTGCACTTTTACGAATTACTAAGTCAATATCTGGTGCTTGGAAATGAATTGCTGGAAAGTTAAATGAACTATCTTTCACAGGGGAATTACACATCTGTAAATTCTGTTTCTCCAATATGAAGCAGTTGTAACTTTTATCAACCAGTAGGTATACATCTTGTAAATCCTTCCCTGGAAAAATACGCAGATCATCCGTATCAGAATTTTGTAGATCTTGCTCCATTTTATGAACTCTGCCATTTTCTTTCTTTTTGTGATTCTCTATATTCAAATTGCAAGGAATGTTGTCACCAATTGAATCAGCGTCTATCTTTCTATTTGTTATTGGAATGACAAATGAAACATCCATTAGTGGGGACATCTGTAGCTTTGGCCCCATTCTATTAAATGCAAAATTGTCTTTAATGGAGTCCTTTTCTAATCTGCAGTCATTGGGAATGTTTATAACAACTGGATCAACATCTTGTTTAGCTATGTTTTTTGCTGGAGAACTAAAGGAGCCATTGTTCAGAGAAGGATTTTGCAGGTCCTGTAGAATTTCATGAATAGTACAATGAACATTTGTTTGGTGATTTTCCAATTCAGAGTTACTAGAAAAACTATCAAACGCTGGATCACCACCTGATGTTTTTACATTGCTTGCTGCCACCATACATGAAGGTTCATTTACAAGAGATGGTGTTATATCCTCCCGCAGTTGGTTAAGCCTACAATCTTCTTTCATTCTGTGATTTTCCAACTCAAAGCTGTTAAATATTTTACTGACTGCTGGATCAATACCAATAGATTTAAAATCATTTGCTTGCAAAATAAATGAGTTGCCATTCATAGTCTTATCCTGAATATCCTGCCCAACTTCGCGAACTGTACACTGTTCACTCATTTGTTGATTCCCCAATTCCAAGTTAGTAGAAACATCCACTGCAGTGCAGCATGAAGCAGTATTTACAGGAGTTTCCTGCAGATTATGTTCTATTTCATGAATTGTATTGTTATCGTTGATCGGGCAATTCTTCAGTCCGTGGCTCTTAGCACTTTTAAGGGCAACTGAATGAAAGTTAGTTTTAAAATCATTTGCCTTAAGAATAAACTGAGACTCATTTACAGGAAGGTTTTGTAGATTTATGCACTTTTCTTTCAAGTGAAGATTCTGCAATCCAACAACATTATTTTTGGTTTTACTACTATTGGGACCATGCAAATACGTTGCTGGAAATACAGATGTAGCATCTTTAAGATAATCATTTGGTGGAATCTGGTTCTCTTCATGAATTGTAAAATTATCTTTCAACGGAGTTCCCAACACAAATGCATTAGGTATTTTAGAAACCACTGTATCAAAAGGGGATCTTTGGATATTGTTTTCTGAGAAAATTAATGAGGCATCGTCCAGAGGAAAACAGCTTGGAACCAACCCACTATCATGAACTTTGAAACAGTCTTTCAAGTGTTGATTTTCCAGTTTAGGGTTACTGGGGTTGCTAACCACCGATTCACAATCTACGTTTTTAACATCCTCTGATGCCAAAAGGAAGGAGGCATTTTTTGGCGGACATCCGATGGGGAGTTTCCCAATTTCCGTCATTGATAAATTTTCTCCATCAAACTCTTGTACTTTACAACACTTTGCTGGTGTATTCAATGAGCAATCAACTTTACGCTTTGACAGTCTTCCTCTAGATTTTGGAGTTCTTCTTTGTGCTTCACCACAATCTTTTACATGAGCTTGAGACACAGAATTATATTCAGGTATGTCAGTGTCTCCTTCCTTTAAATGATTCTTATCTAACAGCAGTTTCCTTTCATTTGTTACATTATGATCGTCGCAAACATCCGGCAATGTATCCATGTAGCCTTCATTGTCTCTAATAAGTTCTTTTAAACAATTTGATGTTGCAATAATTCCATTTGCAGATTCATAATTGTCAGTTTCAGACACTTCAGGTTTATTCACTACTTCTGAAGGGAATGTATGATGAAAATTAAGAGGACTATTTTTGGAATTTGGCGCAGGTTTTTGTAAACAACTGTTCAATGTTTCTTTGGAGTGTTCATCAGGTTCAAATGTTTGTATGGTTTGTGTAGGTATATTTGTACATTTCTGCTGCTGTAGTAAAACTTTCACTTTATAAAGTCTTTCTTCCAGTTGATCCTTTTTTAAAACATTTTCAATAGGGATATTTGTTGAAGTACTACATTTCATCCTAAAAATCAAAGAAAGGTTTATTAAAGAAAGAAAGAAATGATTTGCTTCCATGCAACAGTGAATCAACTATGCTAACAAGAAAAACGTCTATATGAGAAGAATTTGTTTTTATAGTAAACATATTTCTGTATATCAATGCTAGAATGTAGATTATGCAGATGTTGAGAAGTGGTGGATCATCAACAGTGTATTTGAAATTAAAGTACTCTTAGATACAAGGAATCCAAAATTATAAGGTGCTACATGATACGAAAGCACAGGTAAACAGCCAAGCTACTTGCATTTCACCTTTATTAGAGTCGACAAGAGGGGGTGAGTGTGTAGCTTTTATTTCCATACTTTGTGAGCAAGGAGATATGCAGAGCATAAAGCACTACTACTACATCCTATTGAGCAGGAGTCATTTTAGGTATTCATACTTCTTAATGAGATTGGAAAATAAACTTATTGGGGGAAATGGGAATGAGATTATAGAAAAAACATACACATGAGAAAGAAATCTCCGGTACTACGTAGCCCATTCTACTATCCATGCACGAATGCCTACACATGAAACAAAAAATACTCTAAAACAACTAGTCTTAAATAATCAATTCTAAATACCCTCTTTATCATTAAATACTTGCAGCACTTTCTTGTGAAGTTTATAAGTGCTTCCTTTAACTTATGCATTGTTGAATTGTTATGCTTTAAAACAACACTCTTAAAATCTTCACATCATATTAACATTGTCACTTCTAAATTCACAAAAAAAAAACACACAGGACTTCCTCTGTGACTTCAGAGTCCATGCCATTTTTAGTAGATAGCTCAAAGAAAGTTTCTTCACATTCCAAGATGAGTGTTTAAGTTGCATTTCACAAGGCTTGACAGTAGTTCATGAGCATAACATTAACGGGACGATTCAACCATAAATGACATACAATGAATTTATAGCAAAGAAAGAAAATCACAAGAGGCACCTCACTGCCAGAATCTAGAAAGCCACTTCAAGTCTCAAGTGAAATGTTGTGTCATTGACCTTTGTCACTGGAAACAATACTGCTTAGTAAGGCTCTAAGGGCTGAAGATATTAACTTAAAAAGGAGGAACTTAGGTGTGCGTTATCATGTGCAACGAACACTGAATTCCTATCTCATGACAAGATAAGATACTTAAACTTTCTTCCATTTCACCAACGAGGAAGTGTTTTGGACATGGCCCTCTATGCAGGGTCAACCCCATAATTTTGTATTTACCTTTCAGTTCATTCTTTTTGTTGGCCTTATGACTGCACATTTTACCAGTGCTAAAGTGCTTGTGCTTCCTCCACTAAGCATGGTAAAATTGGCTTACACCGGATTGGCCTATTTAATTTATTTATGAGTCCATTATAGAGTGTATACTATAAACCCATGGTCAATAAATTAAATGCTATTAGTGGGCCTACAGCCCATATTGTGCCACACACTTAAGTAGCTCTTTAAAAATGCATCCAGGCTGCAGTGGCGTGCCTGGCACATGTTTTAAACTGCCAATTCAACTTGGAAATAGAACCCCTTTGCCAAGCCTTAAACTCGCCTTTTATTATATATAGGTCACCCCTAAGGTAGCCCATGGGGCAGGCTACAGTGTAATTAAAAGGTTGTACGTGTACTTTTAAGTTATCCATGTCCTGGTAGTGAACAACTCCTAAATTAGTTTTTCACTACTGTGAGGTCTACCTGTCCCATAGGAAACATTAGGCTGCGTTTTTACATTTAATAAATGCTAACTTTTGATTGGGGACATATACGCATTTCATGTTTGGCATCTATGAAATTTTAATTAGGAATCCACAAAAAAAAGATCTTTATTAGCATTTAAAATATGCATACCAATACAATAAACAGAGTATTGCCAGGGGAGGGGGTAAGCAGGGTTTGGGCCTAACAAGAGGTTACTTCTGCTATGTCAACACGGCAGTGTAAACTGCACACACAGGCTCTGCAATAGCAGTCTTGAGACGTAATTAAAGGGATACTTAAGTGGGTGGCAAAATCAGTCCTACAGGTCCACTAGTAGCAATCAATTTACAGGCCCTGGTTACAAGTGGTACCACTTTACTAGGGACATATAAGTACATTAAATATGCTATTTGGGGATGAACCAATATTACCATGTTTAGGGGAGCGCGCATAAGTACTTTAGCACTGGTTAGCAGTGGTAACGTGCAGAGAGTCCAAAAACGAGCAAAAATGAGATCAGAAAAGTAGAGTAAGGCAAAACATTGGGGTAGGGAGGGTAGAGGAGAGTGAAAGACCGTTCTAAGACTTTTAGGTCTAACATCATCACAGATAACTGTTTGCACAGTCCCTACGTGTCGTTAAAACCATGTTTTGACAGATTACATTTTCTCTTGCATGCTGCATAATTTGATGAAAAGGCTCAGTCAGAAGACCAAGGATAAGATCGTTGTCTAGAAGCGCAGAAAAGCAGTAACTGTTTTTCACACACATAGGTGGAGATACACAGCGCGACATACCAATGCGCAAGAGTACTGATTTCAAAGTGTTTGGATATGTTTTAATGCCTGGGAAATATTCACAAGGTGAGGAATCCACAGTTAGAATCATTCTTCAGAATTGGGTCCTTCAGAGCGCAACACATTCCTTTCAGTATCTTAAGTTTGGTCAGTTAAATATGAGGTGAATGTACAACTAAAAAACAACAGTTTTTTAAAAGCATGTAGATACTATATACTGCTTATGTATAAAAATACTCCAAGTCCGGAAGCGGGGAATGTGTGAATTAATGGAAGATGCAAAGCTGGGGAAGAAGTTGACTAACAACCTTTACTTGTTTCTAAAAATATCTAGCCTTACGCTATAATGAAGTGTCCAACTTAAATCTTGCCTGCCGCACTGCTTCAGCTGAAAGGCAGCTAAGCAAAACATCAAGCCTAACGCCTGG
This sequence comes from Lissotriton vulgaris, assembly GCF_964263255.1. Classification (NCBI taxonomy): domain Eukaryota; kingdom Metazoa; phylum Chordata; class Amphibia; order Caudata; family Salamandridae; genus Lissotriton; species Lissotriton vulgaris. Next base: position 854,596,752 of record NC_141698.1, read on the forward strand.
GATTATTTAGCTTATTGCCAAAAGTAGGAATTCTTCTGTCACAAGCTCAACATTTTACAAAAGGGAATAATATTTAAAAAAAAAAAAGAAAAACAAGAAAAACCATTTTCGAAAACCGTTATTTAGCAAATAAAGAACCATAAGGCACATATGTGGGCAGGTGGACATTCTTATCTTGGAGCAAAAACAATAAAAGATAGCTAGATTACAAAAAACACCGAAGAAAAATAAGCATCTAAAAAGGTGGGTACCGTTAATTGTGAACCATTGAGATTAATTTTACGGTTAGGATAAGGTTTGGGGGTGGGCTATGGTTAGTGCAAAGGTTTGACTCAAGGCAAGGGCAACTGTTAGGGACGTCCGAGTGAAAGAGAGGTAAAGAATTTACTAAGGCATAGGTCTTGGGGACAGGAATTAGGTTAGATTACTGAGAGGTTTAGGTTTGAGTTTTGGAAGAGATGAAAGACAAAGGGCTAAGTTGGGTAAATAAAAGGGGCTCCCCTACAATATCTTCAAAAGTATTTGTTTTATAAGAGGAAAGAAAATCAGAGGTTTACATCAGAGTTCCAGAAAATACAGGATCAAGGTTTTTCCAAAAATAAGTTTAGGGATAAAAGTCTGAGATTTCTGCACTGGATATTCATCCTCCAACCTCAATCTCAAATTAATGCTTGTTACTGAAAAAATATCAACACAAACTGTTTACAAAGCTAATACATAAGTATTCATTACCCCCAAAATTAAATAATGCAAGCCATATATGTGTTCATATTAAATATAATAAAAAGTACCACATTTTGCAATTAAAGGTTGCCTACGTTAGCCTTTACTGGAAAGATCAAATACCTTTTGATTTTCTCATTTCTGCATTCCACAAAGTCATAAGGAAACTTGAATATCACATCATCTACAACTTGATATTGGTCACTCTCAGCAAATGTCCTGTGTTCTTCACTTTCAACATGCTGAAATAAAAATAGGCACAGTATTATTTCTGATTTAACACACAATGCTCTACTCTACTTACAGATGAAGTTACTAACTGCTGATGACTCTACTGGCGAATAATCACTTGTGTTTACAGTTTCTTCTAGTTTTTGATGACCCAATATATAAGACTAAATTTCCAGGAGCTTTTTGTAGAGACTAGGACCAAGTAATGTTTAACAACCAATAGCAAAGCCGATAGGTCTTGCATTTCAATGGTGTTACTATACCCGTTTGGCTTTACCAATGTTTTTTGTCAATGCTGTCCCACATCTGCAAAATGATGGGAAAGAAAATGCTTGCTTGCCAAAGTGGAATAGGATCAGCAAGAACAAGACTTTTTGCTATTAGTTCATGATGGACAAGGACGATCTTGGAGCAGTAAATAAAACAAATAAGCGTGAAAGTGCACAAAGAAGTGACTATATAACAGAGCTCTTGGGGATATAGAAAATAGAAAAAAAAATCCTGATTTATTTTTAAAGAAAATGCTACAGTAAGGGGTGGGGAGAACTGAAAGAACAAGGAAAAGTTAATATTGGAGCGGAGGACAGTTGAGCAATAATTGAGCTGGAGGGGAGACTGGAAAAAACATAAGATTAAAAAAAAAAGAAGTAACTGATGAGCTTGTGGGAGTATGGTAGGAGGAACATGGAAAAAGTGGGGCAGGGGGGCGTGGCCAAGCCGGCTACCATGGCGGTCGTGTAGAGCCTGAGCTCCGACCAGCCTGACATACTACTAACAATTATCCTGGCCCTGGGCTTCATCACAAATTCCCTTTTGCTGGTAATCGGCAGCGGAGGCGCAGGACTACACTCTGTGGCGTTTTCAGCCTCGCAGAGGCCCGGGAGGAGGAGCGGCGGCCGGGCGACGCAACGGGGTCCGGCGAGGTCCGCTGGGGCCTAGGCAGCCGGGACCTCGATTTTGGGGCTTCCAGGTCCAGGCGTGCCCGCTGCCGCTGGCGTGGAGAGAGGTGCGGCACTCATACCTGGAGCAGAAAGCGGGTCCCCGCCGGCAGTGCTCCGGTGGCAAATCCCCAGTGGATAACTTCACAGAGTGGTGCGGCCGGGCCGGTGGAGCTCGGCGGGGCCCGTGCCGCAGGGACATCGATTTTGGCGCTGCCTGGTTGGTCTGCTGGAGTTGCGGTGGGAGGGACCTGGTGCGCGACCTCTCCTGGGGACTCGGGTGACCCGGAGCCCTTCCGCGCCTTATTGTCTCCGTCGTCCCTGGCAGCTGCGGGGGCGCCCCACTGAGCATCCGGTGGGGGAGCACTGGAGGCGGCCATTTCAGCGGAGGACCGCCACCCTACAGTTACGAGCCCAGACGGTTATGGCGCTTGGACAGAGGCGTGGGACAGAAGGCTGAGAGCGGTCGGCCGCGGTGTTGAGAGCTGCTGTCCCTTTTGAGGGCTGGGAGCGGGCGGCTCCGGCAGGTGCAGGTCCGGCGAGACCCCCTGCTGGCTGGACGGACGCCCCCCCCCGGGAGCATGAGCGGTTAGCTGACCGGGCTGCTGGTGTGCACTGTGAATACTTGGGGACCTAGCCGGGTCCCGGTGGGGAGGACTGGTGACCTGTGGGGTGTCATTGCCACTGGGAGCCTGCGGGGAGGCACATTACCCCGTACCGATGAGAGTGGACTGAGTCCAAGAGGGGCTGACAGAGCGTGCCGCCATCTTGAGCCGAGCACCCATCACGGCGGCAGCGGAGAGCCCCGGTGGGAAGGAAAGGGCCTACTGACGTCCTGCCCAGTGGTGAGTGCTGCGCTCCCCCCAGGTTGGATTTCGGGGGTCGGATCGGGCCCCGGTGGGGAGGACCCAGAGACTGTGTGTGACCGGAGGGGCGCTGGCTGAGCAGGGGGTACCTAGGTGGGGGTCCCCGGGACACTCGAGCACGCGGCCAGGACCGGCTCGTTGCAACACTGGGCCAGTGCTTGTGGATACGGTCTCCTGACTCATACCCGTTGGTTGGGGTGGAGCCTGGCCCTCCAGGCCTAGTCAGCAGCGGAAATAATCAAGCTACCAGTAGGATCCTCATCCAGTGCGGCACTATCAGCTAGCCATGACACGAGGAGGAGCCGGAGTGGAACAGGGCAAACATGGGCCCATCGACAAGTTCACGGAGGCGGTGGGAACAGGTGGCCCCTCGGCACCCGCCCCGGACAATGCGGCGTTGCTTGCAACAATCACACAGTCGAGGGACATGCTCGATGCCAAGATAGGGGCAGTCGGGGCAGACGTGACCCTTCTCCGACAAGACTTGAGGAATGCGGTGGAAAGCATTACAAGCGCAAAGACTCGAATATCTGGGGTTGAGGGCGACGTGACTACCCTTAAACGGAAAGTCGATGACATGGAGAAAGTGCAGAAGGACCTGGTCCTGAGGGTGGAGGATGCGGAAGGACGGGCCCAACACAACAACCTGCGCTTCGTTGGCTTTCCTGGAAGGGTGTGAAAAGGGCATTGCAGAGACCTTCATAGCGCAGTGGCTTGAGGGCTGGATTCCGGCGGACGCCCTGTCAAGATGCTTCGTGGTGGAAAGAGCCCATCGAGCCAGTCGGTGCGCGCCCGAGACCGATCATTGCCAAATTCCTGAACTATGCGGATCGGGACACTATCCTCCGGCAGGCGAGAATTAAGGGTACCCTCACACACGACAACGCCACTATCATGATTTTCTGGGACTACACAAAGCAGGTGCAGCAGCAGCGCCAATCCTTCCTTGCTGCCAAAGCCCGTCTCCGCGATCTGAATTTCCAATATGCGTTACTCCATGCGGCGCGGCTGCGAGTTGTCTATAAGTCTCGCACGCTGTTCTTTGACACACCAGGAGAAGTGTTTCAATGGACTGATGAGACGGTCAAAATCCGGCTGAACACTGCCAGGGACGGAGAGTCAGACTCTTCCTCGAGTAGGATCGCCAAGGAGGGCTTAAGGAGCCAGCGTCAGCGACGTAGGGGATGGCGATCAGGCAGAAGTTCGTGCTCAGGCTCGGCCGCGCGCCAGGTCGACCCGACACAAGATCAGCAGCCTGTAGTGCCTTGAAGACAGTGGGACATGAACGCTGATCAATGTATATGTTCGTAATGGAAGCCCGGGTGCAATGTAGACTTAGGCTGGGAGCCCGTCCTGTTCAACATGGGAGGGTGGGAGTGACGGCCTGGTTCCTATGGGTTGTTACTTGGGGATCCATTGGAGGAGGCGGCGCTTGCTCCCCTGTTGTGAGCTTGGTCGGCATCCGTCCGCGACAGGTGCTTCCATGTTTGGGAGGTGGGGGGGGGGGGAGGATGGGGGTTCTTGAGAAGTTGGTGGGGGGCGTTGGGGGGGGGGGGACTTGTTTGCATGCGCTCTACTGCCTACTGATTGCCATGTGCCATGTTGGCTGGATGCTGGAACTCTTAGTCCTATACTTGCTGTCTTGTGCAGATGTTTGCTGCTAGGGAGGGAGGGCGGGTAGGCCCCGGATCCCTACGGGTCATGGATTGGAATGTGAGAGGGATGCTGGACAAAATTAAGCGGGCTGCCGTGTTTCAGCATGCCAAGAGGGCGGGTGTGGATGTTCTTTTGTTGCAGGAGACTCATTTGCTGGGCACCAGAGCGCGGTGTCTGCAGCATTTGGGTTACAACCAGGCGTTTCACTCCGGATTTACAAGGGGCTCTAGAGGGGTGGCAGTCCTCATACACCGCAGGGTGCCATACATCTATAAGCGCACTTGGACAGACACACAGGGCAGATATGTGATAGTGCAGGGGGAGATAGGGTGACTCTTGGTAGCGTCTATGCCCCACCGCCGCTGCAGTGGCCACTGGTTGAAAAGATAATGTCCCTGTGGAGCGAAATTCCTGACTCTTTGTCTATTGTGGGTGGGGACTGGAACGATGTTGCTGACAAAGGCTGCGATAGGTGGCGGCGGATCAGGATCAAGGGAGAGTGGTAACCGACACCAAACTGTCAGCACTGATCGCAGGGCTGGACTGGCTAGACGTTTGGCGACACAAACATGGCGCGCGAAGGGACTACACATACTTCTCGGCGGCGCGAGATTCGTTCTCCCGGTTGGACTACATTCTTATCCCTAGGGGGTCTGCCTCTTGCATTGCATCGGTGGACATTTTACAGCGGGCCCTGTCAGATCACTCGCCGGTGCTAGCCGCGTTGCGTGTCGGCCCGGCCACGCAGCCTTTTCGGTGGCGGATGTCGGCCTGGCACTTGAATCTGGATAAATAAACAGCGCACCCGACGGTGGAAATAAATCACTATTTATCTGTGAACAGGGGGTCCGTTGACTCCCCGTCTACTCTCTGGGAAGCGCTGAAGCCTACTTTGCAAGGAGTGGACATATCATGGTACGTGGCGGCCAGAAGGGAGAGACGTAGGGACTTGGTGCGACGGGAGGCGGAGCAGGAAGCACTGGAGCGCAGAGCCCGAGAGGCGGATGGCGGGCCGGCACGGCGACAGCTGGTGCTAGCGCAACAACAATACGCTTCGGTCTTGCTGGGCGAGGCGAGGCAGGCCTGGTTGGCGACTCGTAGTCGGGTTTACCAGTGGGGCGACAAGTCCTGCAAAATGTTGCACCGTCTTTGCCAGGGCATCATGCATGCCCGGCCGCTACCTCGCATTGCTACCCCCGAGGGGGAGCCCATGATAGACCCAGTGGAGATGGCGGAGAGTTTTGCCGGGTATTATGAGGCCCTATATGCCCCCCGGGAGTGCTTGGAGGCTGACACTGTTCAGCGTTTTATAGATGATCTTCCGCCAAAAGCTGTCTCGGATGAGGTCAGGGACCCGCTAGATCAGCCTCTGACAGATGAGGAGTTGGGCGCCGCCCTGGGCGAACTAAACCTGGGCAAGGCACCGGGCCCCAGCGGATTTCCAAGTGTATTTTTCCGGAGGTTTTCGGTTCAACTGGGCCCGCTTCTTAGACTTGTGATTGAAGAATCATGCAAGAGCGGTTCACTTCCGCCAGACTGGCGTCATGCCGAGGTGGTGGTGTTTCTGAAGCCTGGGAGACCCTCGGAGAGCCATGCCTCTTACCGTCCTATATCGCTCCTGAACACTGAAGCCAAAATCTTGGCGAAGGTTCTTGCTACCAGGCTCAAGCCACATATTACGGATGTAGTACATCCGGATCAAGCCGGGTTCATGCCCCAGCGGGCTACCCGCCATAACATCAGGCGGGCTCAGGCAGCAGTGTCGGCCTGGAGAGGACTGGGAGAGCCGGCCGCACTGTTCCTAGTGGACATGGATAGGGCATTTGATTCTCTCAGCTGGACATATCTCTTTGCCCTGCTGAGCCGCCTAAATCTGGGCCCACGGTTCTTAGCGTATGTCCACTTACTATAAACAGGCCTCACGGCTTCGGTACGGGTCGGGGCGCGGTGTCGCGATCGTTTCCGGTCCGGAGGGAGACGCGTCAGGGCTGTCCCTTCTCCCCATACCTATTTGCGCTCGCTATGGAGCCCCTCGCGGTGTGGGTGCGCATTGATGCTCAGCTCAGGGGATTCCGGTGGGAACCTGGTCTCACCGACAAGATAGCCCAGTACGCGGACAAAGTCTTATTTTTCCTCACTGCCTTGGACCGTTCTGGCCCGCGACTGCTGCGCATCTTGCAGATTTTTGGCGAGACTTCTGGCCTATACATGAATTCGGGCAAATCCACGTTGTGGCTGCTGGGCGACCAGTGGAGTGATGGGGACTGGGCGTCGGGCCTCCGGTTGGCGACGGATGGAGTGAAGTACTTGGGGGTCTTTTTGTCCTAGAACGCGGCACTATCCCGGGACCGCAACATCACCCCAGTATGGGATCGGGTATGCGAAGACCTGAAGGTCTGGGCGCAGATGCCGTTATCCATTGTCGGGCGGTCTGCAATCTTTAAAATGGTGGCACTCCCACGCCTCGTTTACCAAATACAGAATCATCCGCATGTGACCCCCCCCGCGCTGGTTTCGGCAGCTTAACTCAGCCTTGAGTACATTTTTGTGGGAAGGGGGCGTGGCCCGAGTGGCTCTACGGACATGCTTATCAACCTACACTGGTGGCCTGGCCACGTCAGACGTGCTTTCATACTACCAGGCAGCGCATCTACTGGTGCTGAATGACTGTTGGTATGGTGACCGGGGAGACCCGGCCTACCCTGTCGAAAGGCATTTAATGGGTTCGGCGTCCGTGCACACGCTGCTGTATTTGGCCCCCTTAGGAGATCCCTCTCGTCGGCCACGCAGGTGGTCTTTCACGTGTGGAGGCAGGCGCTGCGGCGGACGGGCTGGTGGCATGTCCCTACGCGGGAAACCCCCCTTTGGCGCAAAGGAAGGCTCCCACAGTTGGATATCCTGACGGGCTTCGGGGGCTGGGACGCCATCGGTATCTCCACCCTGGGCGACGTCCTATCCGGCGATACCCTGAAATCCTTTGCGAACTTACATGAGGACTACGGAATGCCCCGCACCCAGTTCTATAGATACCTCCAGTTCCGCCATGCTCTGTCACCCTCCCTAGTGGGCTTGGAACAGATCCCTGAATTTAGTCCCATTGAAGCGAAAATTTTCATGGGGGAGCTGCCAGACAAAAAACTATCTCGAATCTACCAGCTGTTAGTGCAGCACTGCACCGCAGACCTGAGTGGCCTTAGAACCCGCTGGGAGCGGCATATCGGGGAACTGGACGAGGAGGATTGGGTCGAGTCCCAGGGGAGCAGCCATATCCACGCGCCTGCCTCTAATTCAGTTCAGATACTTGCATCGCACATATTACACCAGACAGCGGCTTTGGAAGGCGGGACTAGTGGCGTCCCCCGACTGCCTTCGCTGTGGGTCAGAGCCTGGCACATTACTGCATAGGGTGTGGGACTGCACATCGATACAAAGGTTTTGGGATGGTTTCCATCGCTGCCTAGATGAAGTATTAGCCTGGAGGATACAGAGGGACCCCAAACTAGCACTGCTGCATGTCATGGCCGGGGTTGGTGGGAACAGATATAAGCGTCATTTAATGTTGTTAGGACTCACGCTGGCGAAACGTGACATTGCGAGGGCATGGAAGTCCCTCCAGGCACCGTCACTCACGGCCTGGAGGAACGGAATGGACTATTGCATGGGCTTGGAACAACCAGTATTCCTAGCAAGGGGCTGTCCCCGGAAGCATTTCAAAATTTGGAAACAGTGGGCAGACTATCGGTGCCTGGACCTTGACCCGCCACCCGAGGAGGTCACCCTCCCAACGCTTTGAGGTCACAGACTGGGAACAGTGGCAGTTGGTATGGAATATACATGGGATGTAATGTTTTACTATTTTATGCGTCAGGTGGGAGAGTTGGCACGCTGAGTGGGTGCGGGGAGTAGGAGGGTGGGTTGCTTTTTGATTATATCTGGTGGTACTACTTCATCAGTGGGGGGAGGTTCAGGTTTATGCATGTGACTACGGATATAGCCGACACATTGATGGTGGCATTTGTCTCTGGGTGTCAGAGAGATGCACGACATGTGAGTTCACACAATAAAATCTGTTTAAAAAAAAAAGTGGGGCAGGGATTCACGGGGAAGCAGCACAAGAGGGAAAGAGAAAGAAAACACATGCACTCCAAGAAGTGCTGGAAAAAAAGAAAAAAGTAGTTCCTACAATTTAAGCTGCGGAGGGATACAAGCCATACAGTGAAAAAAGTGGTAAAGAAACTGCTCCAGCAGAGGGACAAAGACAAGAAGAAGGTAATCAAATTAGATGCAAGCAAATAAGACTGTCAAGAAGTCCACTTGTAGTCAAACACCTGACCAGTATTGGTATTGTCCACAAAATATCTTTGAAAAGAGTTTTTAAAACCGGTCTTGTCATATATACATAAAAGGAGAAAGTTGTTTAGACTCTGTGTAGTAACTACATACAAAGGACAAATAGTAGTGTTTTTGCCAGAGCTGTGTCCAGGTGGAAAGAAGTTGTAAGAAGTCAAAGGAGTTAAGTGGATGTCACACAGTTCTGCAAGTATACAAAGGGAAACACTCATATTCTATATCACTTCACATGCCAATTAGGAAAAAAATAAAGAAATTTAAATCATGCAAATTTATCAGTCTCTTTGAAAGAAGGCAAGGTTTAAAAAAGAATTTAAAAAAATGTATTTGAAGAACAGTAAGGGCTCATCGAATAGGTAACAAAATATGTTGCATTTGGTGGTAAACATAGGCAAAGATTATAGAATGACTACTCAATATACAGTATATAGGATATATTGTACTTATATATGTGCAAGTATCAAGACACACTTTGCGCTATACAAATTTTCTTCGTTATTACACCCATGTATATTTTTAATAGCAACATAACAAAATAAAATGATGGATGTAGTGTTAAACTATTCACCCCCCGTCACAGATCTGGGTTTAATCCATTGTTATTTTGCTCACCCCCGTTTGGACCCAGCCATATGCAAATCAGTCATGACCCTGCTCCCCATGGGAACAATCCAGCCCAAATTGCCAGCCCAGGTCCTTCCTGGTCTGGAAAGAAGCATCCTTTCAGTGTGTCACCCGTCATCAGCCAGATAAATTGAATCCAGTGGCAAAGTGAGCAAGGGACCCAAGTCTGGGCATACCCATGGCAATGCTATCAGCTAATTGGGATCAAACGAGGAATCATTCCTTGACAGTTGCCAGTTTGCAACAAGATCAACCATCAGCGACGTATCCATCTAGAAGTGCCCTACACTTCTATGCAATGTGATTCGAAGATTGTGTAGCAAAGTTTTTTTGTTTTTTTTTGCAACGCTGCTCACTGGACAACATTCTTCCCTTTTCGCTAAGACCATTCAGTGAAACAATCTATCCACTGTAGAGATCTAAATGTAAACGTAAAATCATACATTCAAATATTACAATAAGCTATTAACTGTACCGAGGTCAATGCAATGAGTACAAATGAGCTAAATCCTTATCAGGGATTACATATGCAATAAATCGTTAAGTGAGCTACGTAACTGTACTCATTATTTCAGCATTCTGACTTAAGTTAGCTTTGCACACTTTAAAGGCCTAGAATTACTCAAATAATAAATACAACTGTGAACAATCTACTAGTTAAACAACATTATCGCAATAGCCAGAGTACACTCCGAATCAGTTTTTATAGATAGGACTTTATCAGAACTTTATTCGATCCAATTGCTTTGATCTTTTAAGCATTCATACAAATATACTTCCTTAACAGGCAAAAAAGAATGTAGGGGCCAGAGTTTTCAACAGACTACGATGCATACCGTCCGACATCAAAAAGTCATTCTGAGGAATCGTACCAGTGGAAGCAGCAAAGTTTGTTGGAAGGTGACATCAAGCGAAACTTAACTGGCGAGTGTAAACGTTTTCCACAATTACACCAAAAAGGAGACTATTGATTAACTAACCAGGGAATGAAAAGGTCTATGCTAATATCCCTGGTGTTATATACATCTGTAACGCTATTTGTGAAGGTCCCATGGGACACTATTCATTAGCGATAGGCCCGTCTACACAAACCATTCAAAAGAGCAACGAGGTAGGCAAACAAGCTTCTGGTCCTGTCCGGGCACATCTATAGATCGGTCTCGCACTTCCATGAACGTAGAGTGGAGTAAGGTGGAGTAGAGTGTCCTACAATGGAATAGATTAGAGTGGAGTGTTGTAGAGTGAAGAAGCATGAGGTGTCCTGGAGTGGGGCACAGTGAAGTAAGGTGGCGTGGAGCGGTGTCAGAGTGGAAAAGAGTAGAGTAGTGTCAAGCGGAGTAGAGTGGAATGTTGTAGAAGGGAGTTGTGTAGAGTGTGGTGAGTGGCATGGAGTAAAGTGGCTTAATGTGACGTAGTGTAGAGAGCGTGGAGAGGCACAGAGTGGAGCAAAGAGGAGTGGCGTGTCGTAGAAGGGATTGGAGTGGAGTGTCGGAGTGGAGTGTCGGAGTAGAGTGTCAGAGTGGGATAGAGTAGCGTGTAGTGACATGGAATGGAGTCGTTTCAGATTATCAAAGAGTGGAGTACAGTGACGTGGAGTAGAGTGCCATAGAGTGAAATATTGTGTTGTAGAGTGGAGTATGGTGTTGCAGAGGGGCGTGAAATAGGGTAGATTGGAATGGTGTACAGTGGAGTCGAGTTGAATGACAAATAGTGTTGTAGAGGAGTGTCGTAGAGTATTTTAGAGTACTGTAGATAAAGGTGGCGTAGAGTGTCAGAGTTGAATAGTGTGGTGCCGGGTTAGAGTGGAGTGGCGCAAAGTGCAGAAAAGTTGAGTGAAGTAAAGGGGCGTATAATGGATGGTGGAGTGGTGTAGACTGGAGTGGCATAGAATGGCGTACTGCAATAGAGTATCATAGAATGTAGTTGCATGGAGTAAAGTGGCGTGTAGTGTTGTAGGATGACACAATTCGCCCACTGCAACTCAGGCTTGGAGCGACGGGTGCAGTGGTGTCTTTAGGTGTTGTATTTCTGTGTTCAGAAAATTCCTGCAGGAGTCTTTTGATGCCTGCAGGATGTAGGGAAGCAGGTCTGCTGTTTCTTGGGAGGTCTTGGTTCCAGGGTGAAGTGCTGGCAGGTCTCCCGGGCTTTGGGGAATCAGCAGCAGCAGAACAAGTCGTCTATTGGTGTAATTATCAAAGTCAGCAGGCAGGCCGGCAGGGCTGGTGCTAGGGCAGTTGCTGGGTTTCTGTACTTGCTTTAATTCTCTTAATGTCAGTCTTCTTTCAGGTCAGAAGGATCTGCAATTCTGGTACCAGGGGCTCCCCTAAATACTGAATTTAGGAGCATTAGGGGAGTGTAGGGGGATAGCCAATGGGCTACTGACTCCTGGGGTCACTACGTCCCTGATATGATCACTTCCTGTGGGCATAACTCTGTTCCAGAGTTCCTATGTGTACCAACACAAAGATGGCCATATTAGGGACGGTACTAGCATATCTAACTAGCTAATTTCCCGCCTGCCCAGTTGTCAAAGTGCTCTTGACAAATGGGGGAAGCCTCTTCTCCTGTGAGGGGAGCCAGATTTGAATTTCAAAGGTGGGCACTTCTTTGAAGCTCGCCGGCCTAGGAGTGCTAATCAGTAGGTCATCCTGAGGGAGGGGGTGTAAACACCTTTTCTCGTGCAGGCTTGGTTTCTGACCTCCTGAGAACATAGGCCCTCACCCGGGGAGGTCAGAAATCTGTTTTGGGTGGCAGGCTAGCAGAAAGCAGTTAGCCAACACACCAGAAGCTCGTAGGTTTTAAGGTGGCACATCTAAGGCGCTCTCTTGGTGCAGGCATTATTAAACCCAACACTGGAATCAGTGTGGGAGTATCCTCCCCGGGCAAAGGACTACTATACTTTGGAAATATTGTTAACCTTTTTGTTCTTTGGTTTATTCAGTCTCCGCAAAGAACAACTGACCTAACTGTCATCCCTGAGGCATGATGAGAAGCTGGGGGTCAGGAGTGCCTTAAAGGCACGGTGTAAGTTTATTGCTATGCAGCTACAGGTTAGCTTTTCAGTCTTTTTAGACTGTGTATTTGCAATGCAGCATGGAAGCTTTCTAGGCTTTCAGTGTTTTATGAGAATTTCTACTGCTTTCTGAGCATTAAAACAGTTTCTAAACAAGCTTTGTTGTTGTTTCTCATGTTTCTAATGCATGTTATTCATGTATGGTGGAAATATATATATATATATCGTCTCACCACAGGAATGTTTTCTCCAAAGAGACAACGCGGACCCAAAGTCGTGCTGCAATATTTTATTTTCTTTCACCCAGCACCTCCGCCATGGCGCGTTTCGGTCCTGCTCGGACCTTGATCACATGACAAGTCACATGGGGAAGCTTCATTCAATTTAAAGTGCAAGTGCAAAGTACAGTGCAATGAAAACGGACAACAGACTACGTGTCAACTACCACACAGTTATATCTGTAAAATACAGAAAGTCAAAGCGCGCCACATTTCAAAATATGTGCAAAGATGCAAGATTTAAATATTTATAACAAATATTTAAAAAAGTAGTAACTTTCATCATAAACACGATTTAAAAAAAAATATATCACCTTGTAGAAAAATCCATTAATAAAACACAATTAATTAAAATCTGTGCTTAGAATTCCTCATTAACAAAACCGCAACAATTTATATGAAGCATCAAAATTCAAACGCACATTTGAAGCTAGCGTCATAAAATGATTATGTGGCAGTGTCACACGATTAATTGAGCCCCAGTGGGCAAATCAACATTTTGTCCAAATAAAGTGCAAGTGTAAATAATATGTGTACCCATACCATATTAAAGTATAAAAGTGATTAAAATCAGTATTAAATATATATGTTTCAGCAAGCGGCAAAATTTTGAATTCATAGATGTACAATACACTAGAAGATATCTACACTTAAAACAGAGTTATTTCATAAAAATGTAAAAAAATCTTCTGTGGAATTCAAACCATTCGGACTTTTTGTATCCATCTCAAGCATATACTTGGTCTCCAATTTTCTTAATTTGGCATTTCTATCACCCCCTTTCCTCAAAGGGGGAATGCAATCCACTATGTTATGTTATGTTATGTTATGTTAGAACTGTATTTCTTGAGCGCACGGCTACCCAGATCGGGTGTCCCGGCGCTTTGGCAGAGAGTCCTGAACATAACCAAGAAAAACTCAGCGGCAGAAACACTGTAGGCCCACTGGTTAGGTGGAGAATAGGAGCGTCTTGAGCTCCTTTCTAAAGGCCAGAAGATTATTAGCCTTGCGGAGTGATAGAGGGAGCTCATTCCACAACCTGGCCGCCATAAACTGGAAAGACCGGCCTCCCATCCGCACGCGTTTGATCACTGGTATCTCCACTTTAGCCAGGTCAGCAGATCTTAAACTCCTCCGGGGAACGTAGCGAACAATCCGCTTCCTGAGGTAAGCTGGGCCAATGCAGTGGAGGGCTTTAAACGCCAACGTAAGGACCTTGAAACTAATTCTGCTGGGGATAGACAGCCAATGCAGCCTGTCGCGCAGTAGAGAGGCACTGGCTCTCCGTGGGAGGCCAAAGATGGCTCTGGCCGCCGAGTTTTGGACAACTTGCAATCTGGATACCAGATATTTAGGCAGACCAGCGAAAAGTGCGTTAGCGTAATCTAAACGCGAACCCACGAGTGCTTGCACGATGTTCTTGCGATATTGAAGGGAAAGCAGTGGGAGAAATTTCCTCACCATCTTCAAGATACCAAAACATTTCCCCGCCAGGCCCGTGATGTGGGGACGAAAAGAAAGACTGTCGTCGAATACCACACCCAGATTTTTTACTTGGGCAGATGGTTTCTCAGGGGGGAACATGTCGGAAGGCCACCACGATTTCCATCCAGGGTCCTCAGCACAACCAAAAAAGAGCAACTCGGACTTATCCGAGTTACATTTCAGGTTCTGGTGCTGAAACCATGCAAAAACGGCACTCAGGCAGTCTCTGATTCTGTCGCCATTAAAAACCTCTCCCTTCCTGCAGGTAAACAGGAGCTGGGTGTCGTCAGCGTATGAAATGACCCGGGCTCCAAATGCCTCCGCGACCTTCGCCAAAGGGGCCACATAAATGTTAAAAATGGTGGGGCTCAGGATGGATCCTTGAGGCACCCCCACCTCTAGCGAAGGCATTTCCGCGGAGAACGGAGGAGCCCAGATCACCTGCCGACGGTCGGTTAAGAAGGATTGAAACCAGTCCAACACCGTCCCCCGCAGACCAACCTCCCAGAGTCTTCGGAGGAGGCCGGCGTGTGGGACGGTGTGGAATGCCGCCGACAGGTCCAGCAAGACAACATGGCCTTTCCCCCAAGATCAAGCGTCTCCCTGATGGCGTCGGTCACCTCCACAAGAGCTGTCTCCGTACTGTAGTTAGCACGGAAACCAGATTGGGAGTCATGCAGCAGTTTGTTATTCTCTATAAAGGTGGTAAGAGTATGCTGAACATGTAGTATCTCAACTCATCTGAGTTCTTGGAATGCATTGCTTCAAAGTGCCTGGCAACAGGATATGTATTATCGCCGTTCTTAATTGCTCGTAAGTGCTGAAGTATTCTTTTATGGCACTGGGGTTTTGTGCTCCCCACATATTTTAAACCACAAGGACACTCCAGCACGTATATGGCAAATTCGGTTCAGCATGTCAGTTTCTTATCTATTTTAATGGGTCTACTCTTAAAGGGGCTGAAATATTCTGTTTTATTAACCCCTTGTTTGCATGCCTTACATGTCGCACATTTTATAAATTCTTTGCTTCCCAAGATCCACGGATCACTAGTTTTTATTTCTGGACTGCTGGAGACTAGAATGTTGCTCATAGCATTAGCTCTTCTAAAGGTCAAGTTGGGAGAGCGGGTTAGTCTCCCCCCTAGTACGGGGTCATTCCTAATCAGAGGCCAGTTCTTTGTAACAATTTTTCTGATAGCTTGATGTTGATTGCTACATGTTAATATTAGCCTCAGTGGTTGATCCTCTCCTGAACATGATCTAATCTCACGTCTAGTCTCCAACGCCTGAGACCTATCTTGTGCATTTGCTCTTTCTTGTTGCTTTGTCGATCATAAGAGGATTGTAACCCCTCTCAATGAATCTTAATCGACACTCCCTTTGTGCTGTTACGCACAAATTCTCCTAATCCGCAGCATCCCTCCATATGGGATGCTGCGGATTAGTTGGGCAGAGTGATTACTCTCCGCATGTAGCAGGGAATTGCCCGCTGGTATTGAGGAGATTGTTTGAGATTAATATTTCTACGTCAAGGAAAAACACTGAGGATTTGCTAATGCGACTGGTAAAGTGCAAATTCATGTTGTTGTTGTTAAGAGAGTCAATAAAGATTGTGGCTTCGCTCTCCGTCCCTTTCCACAAAAAATAGCAGATCATCAATGTATCTAAACATGTGAACTATGTGGGTACTAATAAATTTGTTGTCATCTGATAATAATACCTGCCCTTCCCATAGTCCCATGTGTAGGCAGGCGTAGCTAGGGGAAACACATGCCTCTGATCTGTTGATAAACGTGTTTCCCAAACAGAAAGTAGTTATTCTCAAGGCACATGGTGATTATAGCCATTAACATCTTATGTTCTAAATAACAAATCGGACGTTGCCCAAGGTAGTAATCTACTGCCTTAAGACCATCCCTATGATGTATGCTGGTATATAAGGAGGAAACGTCCATAGAGATCAATAGCATATCATCACACCATATCACATTTTTCAATATGCAAAGCAAGTCCCCAGTGTCCAATATAAAGGATAGCAATGCAAGTACAGATTCTTGAAGGAAGTAATTAAACATATTTGCTTGCATTCTCCATAATGTTACCACATGCAGATATTATTGGCCTACCTGGAGGGCAGGTCCAGTTCTTATGGATTTTAGGTATAAAATATACCACAGGCATTATCATGTTGTCATTTTTGAGAAAGCGAAACTCTTCAATTGATAACAGTCCGGTACTTTTCCAAGCTATTAAGCTAGAGTAGAAGGTGTCCCAAGATGCTTTTACTGTTAACATTTCACTACGCCTGTAACAATTTGTGTCACTCAGTTGGCTCATTGCCTCCTCCATGTACATAATGTACGGCCAGAGAACGATGTTCCCAACCTTGTCTGTTTGGCGTATGATTAGGTTCTTATTGGATTTCAACTTCTTCATAAGCTTCTGATATGCATCATCACTTGCCGTGTATCTTCTTTTCGCTTCATTCTGCTTTTTGTACAAGTTTTTAAGTTCCTGTGTTACCTTGTCGTGAAAGATATCTATGTTATCACTAAGCATGATCGGACAAAATTTGGATTTTGACTTAAACTTAGTGAGGGGCCCACGTACATGTTGGCTAGGTATTTGGCTAAGTGGTTGCGATGTGATGTCACCCTCTTCACGAAGATCATGAAGATCCTGCATTAATTCATGGTTAAATATATGTGGGGCACATATAACTAGGATTACAGGTAAGTAACTAATCCTTCTCTTCCAGGGAATCCTCATCAATAGTCATAAGCATTAGAATAGAATAGCGAGCCTCACCTCATCTCCCTGCGGGCAAAGAAGCAACAAAGCAGTAATATCATTAATAAGCCTAGAAAAACTAAGCTTGTGCAGGTAGCAGGCTACCCAAATAGATTCCTCAAGGAGGCTTGTCCTACTTGAGTATCAGCCCTGGAATCAGATTCTAGGCAGTAATGCCTTGTAAAGGTATGAACTGATCTCCAGGTTGCAGCCTTGCAAATCTCTGACATAGGGACATCATGTAAGAAAGCTACTGTGGCCGCTTTCCCCCTAGTAGAGTGTGCCTTAGGTGACAACAGTAAAGGCTTGCCCGCTAGCTGATAAGCCAATTTAATACAGGAGACGATCCATCTGGAGATGGATCTCTTAGCAGCTGGAAAGCCCGTTCTCATGGAACCATAATTGACAAATAGCTGATCCGACTTCCTAATGCCCTTGGTATTTTCCAAATAAAATGTAAGCACTCTTTTGAGATCCAAAGAGTGCAGCGACCGCTCAGCCGGGGTCTCAGGTTTTGGAAAAAAGGATGGTAGAGAAATGGACTGATTAATATGAAAATCAGACACAACCTTCAATAAGAAAGATGGATGCGCCCGTAAGACTACTCTGTTGTGGTGGAAAACAGTATAAGGTTCTTTTGTACACAGCGCTTGCTGCGCGCTGATGTAATGGCAACTAAGAAAGTGGCCTTCCAAGATAAATGCTGTAATGAGGCTTTGTAGATGGGCTCAAAAGGAGGTCTCATCAACTTGGATAACACTAGGTTCAACTCCCAAGGAGGAGAAGGATTTCGAACAGGGGGGGGGTAAACTTTCTTCAACCCCTGGAGGAAGTCCTTGACCACTTGCATCTGGAAGAAAGATGTTTGGCTCAGCGATTTCCTATACTCCGTAATGGCTGACAAGTGCACTCTAATAGAAGCATACTTCAACCCAGATGTTGCTAAGGAAAGAAGGTATGGAAGAATAACATCCTCCTGCCCTTTCGTAGGGTCAAGGTGACGCTCCCTACACCAAAGATAAAACCTCTTCCATTTGAAAGCATATGACGCTCTTGTGGAAGGCCTCTTAGCCTCTTTTAAAATGTCCGTATTGCAGGACTTCAGGAGCCATGCGGTCAAGCTCAGCGAGGGGAAGTTGGGATGCAGAATTCTCCCGCCCATCTTGGTCAACAGGTCCGGCCTGCAAGGTAGACGTCTGTGTGGACACACAGACAGATGAAGGTCTGGGTACCACCACTGCCGTGGCCAGTCCGGAGCTATTAGGATCATCTCCATGTCCGATCTGATGAGCTTGGAAACCACCTTCGGAATCAGAGACAGGGGAGGAAATGCGTAGGCAAATGTCCCTGACCAATCCATCAAGAATGCATTCCCCCTTGTCCCTGGACGGTGGAATCTGGACGCGAAGGCGTGGCATTTTTTGTTTTTGTCGTCTGCAAACAAGTCTATAGTTGGACGACCCCAGCAATGAAAAAGGTCCGCCACTACCTCGTCGTTTAGCACACAGTCTGGTTGCTCTTCGAAGTGCCTGCTGAGTGCGTCTGCCTTGATGTTTAACTTTCCTGGAAGGTGCACTGCTACCACCAAGAGGATCCGAGCGAGTAGCCAGTGCCAGATCGCCCGGGACTCCCGGGAGATCAATCAATCAATCAGTGACACTTATTAAGCGCGCTACATACCCGTAGGGTCTCAAGGCGCTGGGGGGGGGGAGCCGCTACTGCTCGAACAGCCAGGTCTTCAGCTTCTTCCTGAAGGAGAGGTGGTCTTGGGTCAGGCGCAGGTCGGACGGGAGGGAGTTCCAGGTCTTGGCGGCCAGGTAGGAGAAGGACCTTCCTCCTGTAGTCGCTCTTCGGATGCGGGGGACGGCGGCGAGGGCGTGGTTGGCTGATCGGAGGTGGCGTTTGGGAGCGTAGAAGTTGACTCGGCTGTTGAGGTAGCTCGGGCCTTGGTCGTGTAGGGCTTTGTGTGCGTGGGTGAGGAGGCGGAAGGTGATTCTCTTGTTGACGGGGAGCCAGTGAAGGTCTCTCAGATGTCCGGAGATGTGGCTGGATCGTGGGATGTCGAGGATTAGTCTGGCTGAGGCGTTTTGGATCCGCTGGAGTCTCTTCTGGAGCTTGACGGTGGTCCCGGCGTAGAGGGCGTTGCCGTAGTCCAGTCGGCTGGTGACGAGGGCCTGGGTGACGGTCTTCCTGGTCTCTGTGGGGATCCACCAGAAGATCTTCCGTAGCATGCGTAGGATGTTGAAGCACGCCGAGGAGACGCTGTTGACTTGCCTGGTCATGGAGAGGGAGGAGTCCAGGATGAAGCCCAGGTTTCGTGCATGGTCTGTCGGTTTGGGTGCGGTGCCCAGGGCGGGAGGCCACCAGGAGTCGTCCCAGGCGGAGGGTGAGGAGCCCAGGATGAGGACCTCCGTCTTGTCCGAGTTCAGTTTCAGGCGGCTGGTCGTCATCCACTCGGCTACCTCTCTCATCCCTTCGTGCAGGTTGGCTCTGGCGGCGGCGGGGTCGTTGGTCAGGGAGAGGATCAGCTGGGTGTCGTCGGCGTAGGAGATTATGCTGAGGTGGTGTTTGCGTACGATGGCCGCGAGGGGGCTCATGTAGACGTTGAAGAGGGTGGGGCTCAGTGATGATCCTTGGGGGACGCCGCAGATGACTTCGGAGGCCTCTGACTTGTACGGTGGTAGGCGGACTCTCTGTGTTCTTCCGTCGAGGAAGGAGATGATCCATTCCAGCGCCTTGTCCTGGATTCCGATGTTGCTGAGGCGCCGTACTAGGGTGCGGTGGCAGACCGTGTCGAATGCCGCGGAGAGGTCTAGGAGGATGAGGGCCGCTGTTTCTCCATTGTCCATCAGGGCTCGGATGTCATCGGTGGCGGCGATGAGGGCGGTCTCGGTGCTGTGTTTGGCTCGGAATCCGGACTGTGAGGGGTTGAGGGATCCGTTCGTCTCGAGGAAGGCGGCCATCTGCTTGTTGACGGTCTTCTCGATGACTTTGGCTGGAAACGGGAGAAGCGAGATGGGGCGGTAGTTCTTGAGGTCGGTGGGGTCCGCTGTTGGTTTCTTGAGGAGAGCGCTGAGCTCGGCGTGTTTCCAGCTTTCAGGGAAGATGGCGGTGTCGAAGGAGGTGTTGATGATGTCTCGCAGGTGGGGTGCGATGACAGCGTCGGCTTTGTTGAAGACGTGGTGAGGGCAGGGGTCGGTCGGTGATCCGGAGTGGATGGAGTTCATCGTGTGGATGGTGTCTTCGGTGCTGATCGGGGTCCAGGCGTGGAGGGTGGTGGTGGGGGGGGGTGGCTGGTCGGTCGTGGTGTGCGTTGGTTGGTTGTTGAAACTGCTGTGTATGTCCGCGATCTTGTTGTGGAAGTATGAGGCGAGGGAGTTGCAGAGGTCTTGCGATGGGGTGATGTCGTTGTTTCCTGCGCTGGGGTTGGAAAGCTCTTTCACGATGTTGAAGAGTTCCTTGCAGTTGTGTGCGTTGTTGTCCAGCCGGTCCTTGAATGCTGTTTTCTTGGCGGCGCGGATCAGCTGGTGGTGTTTCCGGGTGGCAAGTTTGTAGGAGGTTCTGTTGTTCGTTGTCGGTTCCCTTTTCCAGACTTTCTCGAGGGCTCGGCAGTTCTTCTTGGAGCTCTTGAGTTCGTCGGTGAACCATGGGGCCTTCTTGCTGCCGGGTCTGCTAGGCGGGGTCCTCAGCGGGGCGAGTTCGTCCGCGCAGTTGCTGATCCACTTCGTGAGGTAGTCGGCGGCCTGGCTGGGGTTCGCTGAGCTGGCAGGAGGGTGTTGGCTCAAGGAGGTGGCGAGCTGGTCTGCTGTGATCTTGTTCCAGCTTCTGCGGGCGGTCTGTTGCTGGTGTTGGTGGGTCGTCGTTCTCTTGAAGGTGAAGTGGACGCAGCTGTGGTCCGTCCATTGAAGCTCTGTGGCGTGGCTGAAGTCGATGTCTGAGCTGGATGAGAAGACGGCGTCGAGTGTGTGTCCGGCGAGGTGGGTGGGGGTGGACACCAGTTGCTTGAGTCCCAGGTTGGCGAGGTTGTCGAGCAGGGTGCTGGTGTGGTGGTCGTTGTTGTTCTCCAGATGGAAATTGAGGTCTCCCAGGAGGATGTAGTCAGCGGAGGGGAGGGCATGCGGGCTGATGAAGTCGGCGATGTCCTCGCTGAATTGCGTGCGTGGTCCAGGGGGTCGGTAGATCAGGGTGCCTCTGAGGGTGGTGTTCGGGTTGGTGTGGATCTGGAAATGCAGGTGTTCGGCGCTGGTCAGGGTGTTGTCGATGCTGGTCGTGAGACGGATGGTGTTCCTGTGGATGATGGCGATGCCTCCTCCCATCTGGTTGGCGTTTCGGTCCCTCCGGACGATCTTGTAGCCCTCTGGGATGGCGATGGCGATGTCGGGAGCTGATGAGGCGTTCATCCAGGTCTCCGTGAGGAAGGCAACGTCGGGGGCTGTGGCGTCTAGGAGGTTCCAGAGTTCGATGGCGTGTCTGTGGACGGAGCGGGTGTTGAGCAGGAAGCACTTGAGGTGGGTGCTGCTGGAGTTCGACTTGGCGGGTGCTGGTGCGGGGCTGGTCCGGTTGCAGGAGAACCTGCAGGCGTGGCAGCTGAAAGGTCCGTGGGTGCGTCGTGGAGTGGCTAGATGGCATTCTGGGAGTCGGCCGGTGTTGAGAGCGGTGAGGGTGGCGGCGGAGTACGTCAGGCGGGTAGGTCGGGGTCTTCGTGGGCCAGGGGTCCTGGCACTGGGCGCGGTCCAGGCGTAGACGGGCTTACCTTTGGCGCGCCTTCGGCGCACAATCGGCGCGCCCGCTGCGCGTGACCGCTGCGCGTTCGCACGGTCGCCATTTAAGGCGAAGTGCGCGGGTGGGCGGAGCAGCTGGGAGGCGGGAGCGGGGAGGGTTACAGAAGGCAAAAGGGGCGGGGACAAGCGGCGGTGGCGGGAAGGGAGGGCGGGGGGCGTCGAGGTAGGCGGACAACAAGGAAGGAGGGCAACACGGAGGAAAATTACAATAAAGTACAAACAGGTATAAATGAACGCAAACAACAGGGAAAAAAGCAAGTTAATCCAGACAAGCACAAATAATCGACAAAACAAGAAAAAAAACAAGAAAAACCACTCGCAGCGGCGGGAGCCGGCAAAACGAGGCGGCAGCGAGGCAGAGGGCGGCAGGGGGCACACGCAGCAGCTGGTGGCCGTGCGGCGCGGGGGTGTCCCACAAGTGGGAGAGAAGGCGTGATCGCGTGCCGCCCTGTTTGTTCAGGTAGAACATGGTGGTTGTGTTATCAGTCTGTACCAGGACCGAGCAGGATTCGATTGCGGGGAGAAAGGCTTTGAGAGCGAGATGCACTGCTCGCAGCTCCAGCATATTGATGTGGTAGGACTGTTCTTGTGCCAACCACCGACCTTGTATTTGAAGGCACCCCATGTGTGCCCCCCAGCCTTGGAGAGACGTGTCTTTCACTATGGACTGTGCCGGGAGTGGTTGGTGAAAAGGAACCCCCACCAACAGATTCAGAGGCCGAGTCCACCACTTGATGGAAGATCTCGCTGCCTGGGAAAGACTGATCCGGTCTTCCCAGCGTCCTTTCGATTTATCCCATTGGCCCTACAGCGCCTGCTGCAACAGACGCATCCTCAGCCTGGCGTGTGGTATGAGGAAGATGCAGGATGCCATGGAACCCAGCAGGGAGGCTACCTGTCGGACTGTGGGTCTCGGGCAGAATCCTGCACTTCTGCTGCATCGAAAAAAGTCTCTCCTCCTAAGGAAACGCTCTTCCCAAGGTTGTGTCCAGAATGGAACCTAGGTAGTGGATGGACTGGGTTGGAAGTAGCACTGACTTTTCCATGTTGACATGGAGGCCGAGATTGTGCAATTGTTGCAGACAAACGTGTAAGTCGCTTTCTACTTGTAGAGGAGATGGGCCTTTCAGGAGCCAGTCGTCCAGGAATGGATAGACGAAGAGTCCCTTTTTGTGTAGGAAGGCTGCCACCACTGCCATGCATTTGGTGAAGACTCGTGGGGCCGACTTGAGCCCAAAGGGCAGCACCTTGTACTGACAGTGTTCTTTGCCGACCACAAACCATAGGTACTTGCGATGACGTAGTGCAATTGGAATATGGAAGTATGCATCTTGCAGATCCACCGAACACATCCAATCCCCTACTTGTAGATGTGGACATATTTGGTGAATAGCTAACATGCGGAACTTCTCTTTTACTATGACTTTGTTTAGTAGACGAAGGTCCAGGATGGGTTGGAACTTGTCTTCCTGATCTTTTTTGGGGACAAGAAAATATATGGAGTAAACTCCTTTTCCCCTTTGAGAGGGTGGTACTTCTTCTATAGCTTGCTTTTGAAGAAGAGCCTTCATGTCTCTTCGGAGCAGATCGAGCTGGTGAGGACAAGACTTCTTTGGAGGAATGTTCTTTGGGAGCGCACAGAAACGAAGTGTGTATCCATTGCACAGTATATTCAGCACCCAACAATCTTTTGTGATGCTGCACCACTCTGCCAGATGTTGAGAATCACTTCCTCCCACTTGAGTGGGCAAAAGCGCCAGAGGAAGCCACTGCTCAGGACTTCCCTCCTCTCGCTGTAGTAGAGGCTTGTTGCTGGTGACCCCTCTACCTCTGTTAGATTTTCCTCCAATAAAACTGGGACTTGCCCTGATTCTTGTTCTGGGACCACTGAGGGGTTTGAACCCTCTGTTAAGCCCCCTTGCGCTGGTTGGTCATGTATCGGCGCTTGAACTCCTTTTTCTTCTCCAAGCTGATCGCTTTGAGAGTATCCAGCTCGGTTTTCATTCTACTCATCTCTTCGTCAGTGTGGGAGCCGAAGAGAGAGGAACCAGAGAATGGAAGGTTTAAGATGTGTTGCTGTGCATCGGGTTTGAGGCCTGTCAAGCGTAACCAAGACGACCTTCTGGCGCATATTCCATGCGCATACGAATGCACCGAAAGCACTGCGCCATCGGCAGCCGTGCTAATCATCTGGTTCGCAAACAGACAGCCCTCTGTCAGTGTCTCTTCAAAGTCTTTCTGGTCTTCTTTTGGCAGTTTGGATTTGAAGCGCTCCATGGAATCCTTTAAGGCTAAATCATATCTGCCTAAAAGCGCGGCCGCACTGCCGCACTGGAGACCTTCAGTATAGAAGGCAGAGGCAGAGCTGCAGACCTTGCGACCCCCACGAGTCCTGGGATCTGCTGTCCTTATCTGGACGTACTGAAGAGGTAGCAGTGACCGCATGTGTCTTTTGTGCTGCTGCTACGATCACAGAGTCTGCAGGGGGATCAGTCTTAAAGACCGGGTCAGAGGTAGCTGGCTTGTATTTCCTTTGGATGCGAGTCGGCACCGCCTTAATGGTCGCTGGAGACAGGAATATGTCCATGACAGGTTCCACAATGCCTGGAACCAATGGAAGCGATGGACGAGACTCAGACTTCTGGTGAAGTGTCTCAAAAATCACTGTCGTGGTGACCTGGGGAACAGACATTGCAATGTTGAGTTTCTGAGCTCCCCTCTGGAGGACATCATGATAGATATTAATGTCATCAATCAGTGAGACCCTAGAGACAGGGCTATCCGAAAGCGTGGGGGAATAATCCCTCTTTGAAGAGTAGGTAGGGAGGTAGAAGAAGTAGATGGTGTTCTCCTACTCCTGCGATCAGCACTGTGCCTGCTATCCCGTGATCTGCTTGAGCGGTCCTCCTTTCTGGGGGAACGAGACGTAGCAGGCCTCCTCACAGGTGATCTCTCAGCTTGGAATCTGTGCCTGGGAGGGCTGTGTCTGTCCGCTTCTTCAACCAGTCTTTGACGAGGAGACCTGTGCATAGGACTGGCGTATTCCTGCATCCGCCTCGTAGCCCCTGAATCCCGCCAGTGATGTAATGGCAGATTCCAACTCGGGGACAACTGCTCCCCAGTAGAAGAAGGCTCCGTCCGTCGCAAAGGTGACTTGCGAGCAGGACGTCTAGCCTCTGGAGAGGCTGAGGATGAGTGGCGGGATGCTGACTCCGTCACCAGAATCCTCGATCCTTCTCTGGATCTTACTGAAGAGGGCCTCGACCTCGATCCTGCATGCTTCCTCGATTCTTGCCGCTTCGACGTCGGGTGTTTTGACGTCGAATGCCTCGACGGTGAGTGATGCCGGTGAGAGGCTGGTGAAGATCGGTGATCTCTCGACGTCGAACGGCGATGTGCAGCCGACAACGGAGCATTTCTCTCTCTCAACGCCGAACGTCGCTGGGACGACGGAGGAGCAGCTAATCTCGACGTCGAAGTTCTACGCACCGACGGCGGAGGGATATTTGGCACCCTCTTAAACGAACGCCGACGATGGAGATCTCATCCTCGACGCCGATCGACACCTGGTTGTCGAAGGCGGAGGACTCTGGGCTCTCGACGCCGAACGTCGTGTCGACGACGGCAGAGGGGTCACACTTCTCGATGCCGATCGTCGTCTGGTTGACGATGGCGGAGGTGTGATGCTCCTCTACGCCGTTCGTCGAGTTGACGACGGTGGAGGGCTCGTGCTCCTCGACGCAGATCGTCGCCGGGTTGACGACAGCGGAGGGGTCTTAGTCCTTGACACCGATCGTCGCCGAGTTGACGACGGCGGAAGGTATTGAATTCTGGACGTCGACATACCTGAATCTCTTCTTCTCGGCGGCGAATCCGCTGTCGAAGGTCGTTTTTTAGATAAATGACCCACCAGTAGATCTTTTCTCAGCGCCGAGCCTGACGCTGAAGCTGAAGGGCGGGAAGTCTTGTCCTTAGACGGTGTTCAAGACCTCTTGGAGCCCTTCTTTACCGGAGACCTTCCTCTAGATGACCTATGTGCCAGGCCATAGATGCAAATTCTCTCCCTGTCCTTCAGAGTTCTTCCCGACAGGGTTTTGCAGTGAGGACAGGTCCTTGGATTATGTTCTTCAGGTAGACAAAGTATACAGACTTCATGGTTGTCTGTCTTGGCCTTCTTTTTGCCACAAGAAGATCTTTGTCCCCGAACCTGCAGTGTTTGCTGCAACCGGAGAATTCTCATTGAAAACAACAGGGCACCCGACACCAAAACAGCACCCTGCACCCAGCCAGCCCTGTGCCGCTGCGGTTGTACCTTGGGTGCTAACTCGGATCCTACTTTGCCCTGAGCCTAACACCAGGAGCTTTGTTCCCACAACCTTGTGGCCTGCTTGTGAGCAGCCACCAACCAGAGGCCTCTATCCCCCATTGGATAACATTGGGCCTCAGCACTTCGCACCCAGCTGCCCTGGTGCCGCTGAGTGTGCTTTGAGAGTGCATCCTTGACCCTGGGGGGAACCCTGGTTCTAACCCCAGAATTATTATATAAAAAAGACCCGATTGTACATGGACGTGTAATCTTTCCAAGGGTCCCAAGGGCAGGGTAGTGAAATCTCTGCCCAAAAACTGACTTCTAAAGAATGCCACTAGCAGATGGGCCTTGGTGTTCAAATGTAACTGTTTGTCAATCCATCCCACTTATATTCCCATATGTTAGTGCATACGAAGAAAAAATATGTGAAAGGTCTGAAAGTACCTCACGTGAGCATCACCTAGGGAGCTGCTGGTAGGTGCTCACCAGTCGGCTCATGTTTTCTCATCATTGGTGACTTTCGAGACAGTGAAAAATTGAAATCAGAGTCAATACGAGTTTTAAGAGGTGTAAAAAAGGAGGGAATAGATAGTGATGTGTGAAAGGATGCACAACAAATGCTTGTCGTGTACTATCCCACTAAGACCCCATAGTGAGAGAATAGGAAAACTCACTTCTCTCCAAGCAAAAATGAGTTGGAACTCACTTGAAAATGCCAACTTAATTAGATGTCGTGAGCCCACTCAGGTTAAAAAAGAAAACACAATGTTGCAAACCTCTTCAATTAGGGAAGGCCAACATGTTTCATTACCAAATATCTTGCGGCAATTTCATCAGGGTTCGGGCCATTCTTTACCTCACTAGTATTTCATTCTGAGCTAGGTGGTTGCCATCAGCATTCATACTGGCAACCCACCTCCTGGGGGGGGGGGGGGGGGGGGGGGGGAGGGGTTCTCCAATCGCTAGTCACACCAACCCTGAATACAAGCGCAGTTGCTGCCCGTTAACTGCATAGACATGCAAGTCTGGCTTCGCTCCGGTCTAACCCAAGAATACCAACTCCCACAACCAAGTACTTACCTGTCAACCGATAACTATATTTTCTCCATAGAAAACTGTTCCAAGTGTGGAGTTGGTTTTGTGTGAGAACTTGAAAAACTGCAAATAATTGAAAACTGCTTTTCTTACCTTTTCTCTAGGAAATGTTGCGGTTTGATATCTAGGCATATCACACTGAGTAGAAAAGTAATCTATAAAGTAATCTAACAATAATTTCCACTGTATTGAAAAGATTTACAAAACTGTAACAGACATTTTCGTTCAGCTTGCTTGTATTGTTCAACCTGCCTTGAAGAGTGCCATTTGCACTTACCTGTACCAAGCTTGCTTGGTTCTAGAAAATAAATACAACTAAATAGTATGTTTTACACAAACAAATTGGTCTGAGCACAGTCTTTGAGTGTGTGACATCATTTGCTGCCTGAGTGTGTACAACAAATGCTTAACACTACCCTCTGATAAAGCCTTACTGCTCGCTCACACTACCACAAATAGAGAGTATGGTGCTATCTACTTTTACCTCTGCCTACCTTTGGGGTTCCACTGGTCTCTGTGCACACTATACCTCATTTTGGTACAGTATATACAGAGCCAGCTTACTATAAGGCCCTACATGGTACCATTTACTAGGGACATACAGAGGGTGCTCAGGTATTGTTGAAACAATTGCACAATTTTGGAGAAAGAGATCAGGCACAGGGGCCTGCTTAACAGGAACCCAGTGCACTTCCAGTTGAAATCACATCATGTACTAGGCAAAACGTGGGGGTGGCTGTGTAAACAGAAAAGGGGCACTTTCCTACAGGAGGACACCATTTCCTCCCAGGGAGACACCATGTTCAATAAGGAAAAAGTTATTATAGTCCTAGCGGCGCAGAATGGAGATCTTGAAGCAGTCTCACCGCAACAATCTGCATATAATGGCAGTAACCGAGTCTGTCAACACCAGTAAAATGGAGGCCATCGATCCTTGGTGACCGGACTGCCTCTGGGCGCTCCAGCCTTCCCAATTATTACCCATCTCCTCCACTACAGGATTGAGATAATGCTCTTAGGATGGCCAGGTAGAAGTGTGAAATCTACAATTTGGTGGCAATGCAAACATGCTCTATCCAGACTTCACCATGGCAGTCCAGGAACCTAGACATAAGTTCCTACTGATCAAGCAGAAGCTCCGCTAAACGAACATCCTGTATGCCCGGTTATATCCCGCCTGACTTCACATACCCTACCAGGGCAAAGATCTCTTCATGAGCACTCAATCAGTAACAGAATTTCTGCTCCACAACCTGGCAAGGAAGTCTCCTGAGAAACTTGCAGATGCCGCCTCACAGGCTTTTTCTTCTTCTACATCTGACTGTGATAAATGCCGGATCTTTTGTTACACTCTGCTGATATTTGCTCCTTTTGAACTGCTCTTAGTCTCTGCCCATAGGTTATTTCTTTAATTTGCCGTACTGTCTATCATGATGGGGTCACTGCCTCATCATTACACTTCAGCTGGATGTGCCCTAAATAACTGTCCCTGAACCCCCTGTTTTGACGGGGAGTACATGAAGCTCTGCAGAAGGGGCTTGATCCAGCTAAGCTGCATGTTCAGCTATAATAAGACGCAGCCCTACTGCCTGTTGCTATTCTTTTGACCTGGGAAGAGGGAGCAGCTTAAGTGACTCACAGAGGGGCAGGGGTGCAGGCAGTGCACAAGATCACAGCGGTCTCCTTCTTACTAACTTGGTACCTTCTAAAGAACAGCATCAGAGGCAACCAGGGGATGATGGTGAAATATGTGGCCTCTCTAACAACAACTGGCAGGAGGTGATGCGGTGTGTGCGCATAAGGCGGGTTGGACCGGAAAGGGTTGAAGCAACATGAGAGCAGGGAGAGAAACATGGATGAAACAGAGGAGTAAGGAAATTAGAGGGGCATGAAGAAGGCAGAGATTGCAGGTGCAAGAGATGGCAATACGGATGTGGGTTACACAGAACCACACAGCCCCGTAGAGTGCGAGGGTTAACATTTTTTTTAAAAAGGGGCAAAAACAAAGGGAAAAGGACTACAGGGTGAGGATACAGGTAATATGCCAGTACTCCAGGGGAGGAGCGAGACACAGGAAGGTGGGACATATAACGCTAAGCACCATAAAGAAATAAGCTTTTTGGAAGGTCAAACACTTTAACCAATCAGCAGCGAGGATGTGTCAAAGCCCATAGAAGGGATTACAGCAAGCCTCGCAGCACGTGCGCTGATAGGCTCGACATAAAAAATACACAAAAAAGTGGCATGACAGATATTAAAAGAGGAGTCTTTAAGGCCTTTCATTGTAAATCAAACGCGGATCTAAGTAGAGCATTCCAGACTTTGGTTGTCAAAAAAGAAAAAGAAAGACCACCTCAAGGATTATGACTTATCCTAAGGACCACAAGAAGATGGTTGGAGGAAGAACTTGGGAATAGAGTATTAGCATGTCTAAAAAAATACTGTTAAGAAATTGGAGATTTATGCGACAAGAGATTGAACGCCACAGCAGGAAAACATGATGGGAATAAAGATTCGAGCGAGGTGAAAG
The DNA here is from genome assembly GCF_964263255.1 of Lissotriton vulgaris. Taxonomy (NCBI): domain Eukaryota; kingdom Metazoa; phylum Chordata; class Amphibia; order Caudata; family Salamandridae; genus Lissotriton; species Lissotriton vulgaris. The sequence continues at coordinate 854,626,423 of NC_141698.1, forward strand.
ATAACTGGACCTTCATATTCGTGACAATCTAGCAATTGAAGCTGCATTTAGACCCATCTAGAGAAAATAACAGTAGTCTAAATGCGGAAGAATGATGGCTTAGACCACAGTTTGGAGAGATAGTAGATGCAAAAGTGGAGTGATTCTGCAGAACAGACGAATATGGTAAAGCAGGAAGAGAAGACACAGTTGATGTGGAGGGGGGAGGGGGGGTGTTTAGAATACTTGGCCCCCAGATCTAATTTGTTATCTAGTGACATTATAAACGGAGCCTGAGGAAGGAGAGTAATGCTTGCATTGGCTTTATCAGCAAAGTTTTTATCACAAAGTTCAAGATTAAACTAAGACGTGGGAGGCTGGTGTCAGTGGCTGCTTAAAGGCTTCAAAGGCATAAGTGAATCCAGAGAAACAGTGGTAGGTGAATTAGTCTGCTTCACTGTCTCCAATATGGGTAGGCCAAAGGAAGGTAGATTGCAGACAAGCGAGGCGTCATGGTCTGAGAGCTCAACTTTCGACTATAGTCTTATTAGGAGCAGGCCAGTAGGGTGGGGGGGTGGGAGACAACAAGATAAATGGTTTAATAAAGTGGTCTGACCAAACCAAAGTAGAGAAATAGGGGTAGTACCCACGATCAGGTAGAGAACATATTAGGTGTATCACTGTATATTTTGGGTGGGACCATCCACATCTTGAGAGAAATAGAGCAAAAACCAAGAAAGTTAGAAGTATCAGGTACAGGTGACTGGCAATCCAAATGCTGATGTCACCAATTTTAAGGCAACACGAGAATCTTACCAGCAAAAGGGCCAAATAATCAAAGACACCTGAAATAAATTGAAATGTTTGTGATAAACTTGTAATACATAGAGACATCTTTTTAAGTCATACTGACAGATATTGATGTCAATTATTAATGTTTCTAAAAATGATGTTCGTATAAAACAAAACATTCTATTGCAAGAGTTATAGTCAACTTCTGTGCAATTCTAGTGTATTCCTCTGTGGAACTTGGAAGCCTTTGCTTTTTAAGGTTAGATTTTCAACAAGGGGAACAGTCACTATGGTTCAATAAACTCTGTCCCATTGCTATTTGAGCTGTTGCTCCTTCCATTAATTAACTGCTAATGAGACAGATCCATTATAGACAAGACCCTAAATAATCTAGGCAAACACCATGTAAAATGGTCAAAGAGCAAGCTGAGTCTAATTTGTGATTCATTAAGGAAGTATTACTAAGTTATTCTATTTTGGAAGAAGAGGTCCTTACACACAAACTTCAAGGTCATAATAGGGCAGGGCAGCCAGTAAACCATTCTCTGTGCTTAAGGCCTCTGACATATTAAGGTGAGACCTGCTAAAATATTAGCTGTTGAAGCCCCATAAAAATGGACATGGTCGACTGGAAGTTTGATTCCTGATCTCAGTAAAATGAGAAGTGTAGCTGTATCCTTCATGCTCTGAAAAGGGTGGGAACAGAGAATAACATGCACATGAGGAAAAAGAGGAACATCAAGAGAAGAACAGCACCTGATAGAGGAGAGTATGCAAGAATCGTGAAAGATTAAAGAGAGAATAATAAAATTATGTGGAGGTGTGGAAGAGAAAGCTGTCAAGAAGGGAAAAAAGCTAGCTGAGAGAACCGCAGGTAAAAAAACAAAAAAAGACGGATGAAACGGAAATAGGAGATGCTGGAATTACCAGTGCATTCAGAAAATAAAAAAAGAAGGGCATGGATAAATGGATAAAGGATAAAGGTAGGAAATCCAGGAGGTGTAGGCGATCATGCTGCAGTAAGAACGTACAGCGGTATGATAACGCTATTGAAGGGTTTTATTGCTTACCCAAAATATCATAAGGAACAACAGTTAAAAAACATGTTACTTAGAAATTTGCTTTCTCTTAATATGGCTTTGACATTTGCATGAACCTGGTGAGCGCTGGCTTAAAGTAGAGATGATAAACTGGAATCCCAAACTGAGGCTAAAACAAAAACAACTGATTGGTTATTTATGAAGTCAAAGATTGAGAAAATAACTATATTGTGAACTATTGAAATTAATTATTCCTCTGAAAGAGGAGCATTCACTTCTTTGTAAATTTAAATTGCGGGTACACTATGTAGCACCAAACGACAGGGAAAATAACTGTTCCAAATAGGGTAACACATTTAGTTATGCTCAGCACGCCTCAAAACATTCAAGAAACAAGCCATAACTCTTAAAAATTATCAACTCCATCAAATATTATCAAAAAGTGGAATTTCCTAATAAGTGATTGTGAAAAAATGATATTACTGTAAGTAAAGACTATGAAAACAATAACAAATCAACAAAAGTGTCACCACATAGTCCGCGGGAGGGGGGTGATGGCGTATTTGGCACATCGCCCTCGACGCCAGGCACCCGTGTGTAAACCTGTTCGAACCCTCTGAACCGAGTCTGATCGCCGAGACTCGGTTCAGAGGGTTCGAACAGGTTTACACACGGGTGCCTGGCGTTGAGGGCGATGTGCCAAATACGCCATCAACCCCCTCCCGCGGTCTATGTGGTGACACTTTCTCACCTTCCAAGTGCATTTTATTTTTGAAGTCTCTAACCCAGAGACAAGCAGGGTTTGTGCTTCCCGGTTTTTTGTTCGGTGTGGCCCCCTCCTCATTTGCACTTGCACCGACGAATTTTTACTTTCACGTCCCTTGGTAGGGTGGGCCCTAGCGTGCCCATACCGCAGGGGTTTATTCACTATAGGTCCTGACGAATGCCAGGTTAATTATACAAACATTTGGCAGAAACATGTTGACCATCACCTAATGATATTGGTAACAGACCTTTCAATTTAGTTGGCTGTGTTTACCAACACATTTTTTAATATGTCTTTGTTGATCAGCCATTAAATCAATTTTTTATACAATCGAGGCATTTTTAAACTCACCACGACACCCTTATCACGTAACCCTCACTTAGCCCTCACAACTTCACATTATCCGCTCCGCAGTAAAATCTGGCGTTGAAGCACACTGGGGTGACATTCGGTCACACCCAGTGGGGCCCGATGATGAAGCATGTCCCCGACCAGGTCGGTGAGCGAGGGCTTTCTAAACAAACGTAATTGGTGTTGTTTTCTTTCTTGTGCTCCATTACTTGTGTATTTCTCAACCAAAGTTACACTCTTTTGTTGTTATTTTTTTATGAAAACAATAGCTCATAGCAATCATAAAAGTAATTTGACATGTGAGAAAAACAGCTGATATATAAATGCAAAATAGATTGAAAATGTAGATATAGGAGGACAGTCTCACTGGGACAAGTTTTTTTTGTTTAGTTATTACATACTTCACTATTCACTTTTTCTTATTTCATTGTAGACATGGTTGGGTAACCAGCTCGGTTGATGATATTGTGGGCAGCCTTAAGAAGTTTTATCTTAAGTTAAGTTATTTCAAAGGAAGAAATAGGACCAATGCTTTAAATATGGTGCAATAAATTTGCGACGTAATACATTTGGCCTATTAATATATATGTTTTGCATAGGGATAAACCAATTTAAAAACATTGTTGATTGAAGTAAGATAGTGCCTGATTGAAAATATTGACTGGTCTGCACCCATCTATGAAACATAAAATTAAACAGAATACACGTCCTCTGCAAACATGACTGAAATGTAGTCATATGAATTATGAATCTGTATTACATAGTTTACGGGTATAATTTACTACCTTTTGGCTTTTATTAGATGCTTACACCGCATAGAACAGTTTCAAACAAAAACTTAAAACAAATTTCAGTTAATGTTATTAAAAAAAAGTCATGAATTTGAGATCCATACTTACAGATTGCAAATCCTCATATTTTTTCAAACAACACTCACAGTACCCCTTTTTTTTCCTCTCCTTAAAATTTGGCAGCGCTTGAGTTTCACTTTCCCGCTCTGTATTTGTTTTATTTCTAGGAACAGAAAAGTGATTATATCATTTTAAGAAGTCATTCTTGCTAACATCAACAGGTTAGAAATATTGGCATTTTGGAACAGAGAAAGTAAAATAATTTCTTGCTTATTAAAATTACTGTGGACAGAATGAATTTTAGACTGCTGAAATGTAAGATGCAAACTTTATATTAAATATAACATGTTGATATTGAATTATGACAAAAACAATAAAGGTTAAAAGTTAGGTAGAGCACATATTTATTATTGATGGCCATTTTTCTGGCAATTTTAATGCGCATGTTTGCATGTTATGCTACCAAGACTTTAATTTGTATAAATTATTCCAATCCCTTAAGTGCGGACTATCTTTTGAATCTCGGTTTTGAAATTTGGGTAATCTGGGGTTAAGTTTTCATAATTTTCCCACACAAAAGATATGTTATGTTATGTTATGTTAAAATGGGACTTTTATAGCGCAACGGCTACTCCAAAGGAGTGTCCCGGCGCTTTGAGCTCCTGACCATGAAAAAGAGCAAGAAACATAACAATAACAGAAAAGGGGCACCCGGAGGGAAAAATTATCCAGCAAACAACCAAGTTTTCAAGTCTTTCCTAAAGACAAGCAGATTAGAGGTGTTTCGCAGAGACAACGGTAGCGAGTTCCATAGCTGAGGAGCAAGGAAGCTGAAAGACCGGCCGCCTAGCCGAGCCTTTTTAATGCGTGGTACCCGAGCCAAGGCCAAGGTTTCTGACCTGAGGGATCGTGCAGGTCGATAGAAGTCCAGCCTCCTCTGAAGATACTTGGCACCAGTGCCATGTAAGGCCTTATGGGCAAGAGTCATGGTATTAAACAGTATCCTCTTCCGCACCGGAAGCCAGTGGAGGGATACAAGAAGATTAGAGGCGCTAGTGCGACGATGAAGGCCAAAAATGGCACGCGCAGCCGCGTTCTGGGTGATCTGCAGACGTTGGAGGAGATATTCAGGCAGGCCCAGATATAGAGCATTGGCATAGTCCAATCTGGACCCTATGAGAGCCTGATATGGCCAAATTTGTATATTCCCCACCTCTACCCCATCCCCTTCGATATGTTTAGAATTGTACTGGAAACTAGGGACTGCTAGTTCCCCTGGAGTTGCCCTGCCCTAGAAAATAGCAAAATGTGTAATAACGTCTTTTTTTCATGACAAATTGTGAAAAACCTCACCTGTTTCCCAGTTTTCAGAAACGGACATAGTTAAAAAAAAAAGAAAATGTTCCGCCCAGAAAGCTATACGCTTCTGTAAACAAGACAAACTTCTGATCTTAGCAGGAGGCTGTCTGGAGAATGAGCAAGGTTTTCCCAAAGAAACAAGTCGTTGAAATGAAAAAAAAATCAAAGTAAATAGGCTAAAAGAGAAATAGGTGACACGTTTTTCAACTTCAAAATACTGAAGTATGATCTTTGAGGTAATATACTGTTAAGCCCTAAAGAAACCGCAGGCCCTAGCTTCCTCTGAGGAGGTGATTCGGAAGCCAGTGTGGAGAGTAGCTCTTCAGCAATGACGCACCCATATGAGGACAATTTCACTTTTGGCACAATAGGTATTGAAGGTTTGGCAGGTTCTACAACTCGGTCACTCACTGTAAGAGAGACGATGGGCAACTTCTCTGATCCTCAATGGCATTTCAGCACTTCCTGGTGGGGTAGCCCCTCCTCTAGTCAACCTACAGCTTCGCCTGGTGCCCAGGGCGGCCGTCTTCAACTGATTTTGATTCCAAAGAAATATAACAAGCATTTACAATGCAATGGTCTCGGCAGCATTAAAGGTAGAGCTATTGGCATTGCTCATGATTTTCTTTTTTAAATCATAAATAAATGGCATTGTCATTTACATTGCCAATAGCATCATCAAGTGCATATGCGAGACCTATTGCATTAGCACCCACACACACAGTAAGTAGTAGAGTGAGAAGTTGATAGTGAGTAGGAGAGTTATTAGTAAAGAGTATTAGAGAGCGCATCAAAGCTGTGTGAATATTAACAGCTGTGAGCCCGTGCCTGAGATGAACCATCAGAGCTGTGTGAATAATAACAGCTGTGAGCCTGTGCCTGAGGTGCATCATCAGAACTGTGTGAATAATAACTCGGCAGTAAAATCACTTAAGTGAATAGAAAGACAATTATAACAACATTGTTTTTAATCACAACGTGTATTGTAAAAAATCATTCATAAAATAAATATAATGCCCCTAAAGGATGGAAAAGGGAAGGGTAGTGTTGGGATAGAGAGGCTATGGGAATTGCAACAAGGGTCACTGAGACCTGAATACACCAGAAATAATGATGCGTTAAAACAATGGAAAAAATAACTCATCAATTGATTGAACAATCATGCCTCAAATAAAGTAGAATCACTAATGATAAATCAAGGAAGAGGCTGAACACAGGAGGTAGTGTCGACGTTTCGACCCAAGTAGATGCAGGCGTAGTGTAAACCTTGCTAGAGGGTCTTCATCAGGACAGGGGATGTGGAAAATGGGGCAATGAATCTTGAGTTGGTACGGAGGTGCAATGAGTTAAGTTCAATAACGGTAGGCTCTCAAGGGTGCGACATTGTGGCTGCGTCTGATATGTTTGTACCGGTTTGCTATAGACAGCGTCTCTCGGTGACGAATTGTCAATCGGAATAACGCGTCTTTTACTGATGCCGTGTATGGTATTAAGATGACGGAGCTTTGTGTGTTATGGAAATCTGTTGGGAGGTGAAACACCGCAAAGAGCGGGGGTTCCAATGTAGTTGCTGTAAGCGGCACACACTAATCGCCGTTGCGTTGAAAGGCAAACGGTTGTTCAGGGGTCGTAGTTTGGTCGTTACATCCAGAGAGCGAGGTCTTACACGGGATGCGATCACAGGCTTGTAATGGGATTCTGAGGAGCAATAGTCATCCAAACGACCCCTGAACAACCGGTTGCCTTTCAACACAACGGCGATTAGTGTGTGCCGCTTACAGCAACTACATCAGAACCCCCGCTCTTTGCGGTGTTTCACCTCCCAACAGATTTCCATAACACGCAAAGCTCCGTCATCTTAATACCATACACGGCATCAGTAAAAGACGCGTTATTCCGATTGACAATTCGTCACTGAGAGACGCTGTCTATAGCAAACCGGTACAATCATATCAGATGCAGCCACAATGTTGCACCCTTGAGAGCCTACTGTTTTTGAACTTAACTCATTGCACCTCCGTACCAACTCAAGATTCATTGCCGCATTTTCCACATCCCCTGTCCTGATGAAGACCCTTTAGCAAGGTTTACACTACGCCTGCATCTACTTGGGTCGAAACTTCGACACTTCCTCCTGTGTCCAGCCTCTTCCTTGATTTATCATTTGTGATTCTACTTTATTTGAGGCATGATTGTTCAATCAATTGATGCGTTATTTTTTCCATTGTGTTAACTTATCATTATTTCTGGTGTATTCAGGTCTCAGTGACCCTTGTTGCAATTCCCATACCTTCACTATCCCAACACTACCCTTCCCTTTTCCATCCTTTAGGGGCATTATATGCGATTTACTATGTATTTATTTTATGAATGATTTTTTACGATACACGTTGTGATTAAAAACAATGTTTTTATAATGGTCTTTGTATTCACTTAAGTGATTTTACTGCCGAGTTAATTGTTCGATTATCTGGGACCACTTTGTCTGTATAAACTATCCGCCCAGGTCCCAGTGACTCTTTGGGTTAACCCGTGTTCTTACAGCACGTGTGAATAATAACAGCTGTGAGCCCGTGCCTGAGGTGCATCATCAGACATGTGTGAATAATAACTGCGTCAGCCCAGTGCGTGAGGTGCATCATCAGAGTTGTGTGAATAATAACAGCTGTGAGCCCCTGCGTGAGGTGCATCATCAGAGCTGTGTGAGACTGCTGATGAGAAATTAATTCTGCAATATAAAATCAGTTGCACCACCAAAGATACACCTGCTTCACCATCAGACACAATAACAGAGAAAATCTTCACCCCATCTAGCATAAGTCGAGTTGCTGTAGGGGCGTCTTTAAATCAAATAGCAACAGGCAGACAAATATTGACGTATGCCATATACCAACCAGTACAAGACAAACTCCCAATAATACATGAACTACACTATTTGATCTCAGACAAGTCGCAATTGAAAAATCCTTAGCCCAACAGCCAGACATGGTTCCAGTAACATGCCCTCTACACCAGCTGTTACCAAAACACTTCCAATGACAAATCGATTTACACCCTTCAATTCCCAGTTACACTTAAACAATTTACCAGCAGTTTATTGAAGCAGCCAACTCATCTGATGGGCTTCTCGATGGTCCTCTCTGCCTTTGATACACTGCCTCAGCTTTCTAACATCTGATGCACGCGGACCACTAACCCTCTGTGCTGTCTCCACGCGTGTCCTTAGATCCAGGTGGCGCGCCCTGTAGTGTGTGGTGGGATGGACCTCTCTCTCTCTCTCTCCCCCTGCGACCTTTTGTATGTACCGGCATTTATATGTAAATGAACCAGCATATATAGAGCGCACAGCTACTTCCCTGAGGTAGTGTCCCGGCGCTGTACGTATACCGCTGAGGAACCCTTCGTGGTTTTCCCTGTGAGTGTCCACTCCTGGGCACCCCCAGGGTGAAACCAGGCATTCCAGCGCTTTTGGGGCCGTTGTGGAGATTAAGCAAGCTATTGCCCAGAGTCGCAGAGCGGGACCCATGATTAGAATAGGCACCGAGGCGAGAACTATCAGGTCCGAGGAAATTGAGCCCAAGACCCGCCAAGGCGGGTATTGAACCTTGGTCCCGGGCCAGACATCTGCATCAGGGTCTGCCGCTCTAACCATTTGAGCCACACTTCTCCAGTTGAGCCACACTTCTCCTGTTGAACCACACTTCTCCTGTTGAACCACACTTCTCCTGTTGAGCCACACTTCTCCTGTTGAGCCACACTTCTCCTGTTGAGCCACACTTCTCCTGTTGAGCCACACTTCTCCTGTTGAGCCACACTTCTCCTGTTGAGCCACACTTCTCCTGTTGAGCCACACTTCTCCTGTTGAGCCACACTTCTCCTGTTGAGCCACACTTCTCCAATTTGAGCCACACTTCTCCAATTTGAGCCACACTTCTCCAATTTGAGCCACACTTCTCCAATTTGAGCCACACTTCTCCAATTTGAGCCACACTTCTCCAATTTGAGCCACACTTCTCCAATTTGAGCCACACTTCTCCAATTTGAGCCACACTTCTCCAATTTGAGCCACACTTCTCCAATTTGAGCCACACTTCTCCAATTTGAGCCACACTTCTCCAGTCTCTTCCCCTATGCGGCTCCTGTCCACGGTTCTCTGATGTCCTTGTCTCAGTATACCCTCAGTGTGGGCAGCGAGGCTAGTGGAGATGTTATGACACCTGCCACAGGCGCGGCTTTCTCGAGACAAGGGTTTTCTTGGGTGTCTCCGTGGAGACCGGGTGGAGCACAAAGACAACAAGGATGTCAAGTCACAGGTTCCATGAGCTCTGAATACAAGACGACACCACGGCCTCATTCATTAAACAAGAGGACAAGGCAAAGCAAAACAGAGTGAAGATTTGGTGACAGGGCTTTATGTTGGTCTTGTAATCGGAGACACTGCGCTGTGGGGAAGCTGCATACTTCGAATAATCCTGGCTAAAACGAAACATTGTGTTATCTATACACCATGTGGCTGCTCTGTCTTTAGCTGAGAAGGTAAAAACATGGGTCACTGGCACGAAGAAAGTGTATATCAGGGAAATGCATGTGCTGAGCATAGCACGGGTGAGGACCTAGTAGACGTAAAAGTACATACATGTAAGTTACTTTACAAAACGTATGTGAAATGTCCAATAAATTAAATGGATTGATGTATTATAGTGGGACTTTCGTCTGGCATTTAGCACTATATATATATTTTTTCTCCACAAAATGTATCTTCGCATCTACTTTGAACACAATAGTATTTCGTGCACAAAAAAAAGCTCAAAATTATACGTGACGCGAACAGCTGCTTGTGTTCTGTATTATGTCCCTGTGCTCCGGCGATGGGCTTTTCTCTAAAATAAAATCTTAAATAGGGGGTGTTGCGCAATGGAGAAATCAACGATATTTCACATGGCAAGCGTGTAACACGAAATGCATATCGCCCAAAAAATTAAGCAAAATTATGCATTATGTAACATGCCAGTCCAGCATTTTGCACTTTTTTGTGCGAAATACATATTTGCATTATTTTGAATATTTAGATCCAAAAAAAGACTAGGAAAATTACCCATGACACAAACAGCTGCTTGTGTTCTGATCCTTTGTTCCTGTTCTCCTGCAATAGTTTGTTACCCGAATGAAATCTCAATTTGGGGATTTTGCTTGATGGCATGATCGCATGAGTTTTCCATAACAAGAGTGTAACACAAAATCACGGAAATTAAGCGTGATTACGGCGGGCTTAGAGCTCAGCTACTGACTACTTGAAGCTTTGCACAGCTGTTTCAACAAGCAAAGCGCTGCAAAACATTATATATAGACGCTAGTAAAATTTGCAACTTCTAACACAATGTGTACAAGGGGACTTCGATCCTCTTTTCACCAGACTTTATCATCTCTTAATTCCAGATAACATTCAATCGCTGGTGAATGTAGGACTCATGAGAAAGATTAGACATGCACTGTAGTAATCTAAAAGCTCAAACAGCGAGACTTGCCTTTTCTTCGAAGCTGTTGAGAACAGCCCTTGTGTTTTTCCTCCAGCTGCTAAAAGGGTGGTGGTGCCCAGATTGGAATGGGAACACGTGTTTTATTGGTGCCCAGCTGTCCTGTCACTTTCACATACAACAGACTCTCATGCCATTCACATATTCATATCTGTTGTATCGTAGCACATACTTTATGTTGCTGAATGTTCCTATCACAACAAAGAAAATTATAAATCTAAACAAGCTTTGGCAGGGAGCCAGCATGCGCGCGCACACAGCTGAAAAAAAAAGTAACTGGAAAGAGGAGAAATAAAAAAGAGGGCTTTCAATACTAACAGATTTTAACCCTCAGAGGAGTGACTCAAATAGACCTTTTTCATGGAAAGCTAAACCTGGCAAAATCTAGGAGTCGAAATAAGAACTAAGCTCAGACAAATCCCCCACAGCAATTTTGGGGACTGTCTAATGAACATGCTCATTGAATCCACTTCCTAACTTTCCCACGGTCTGAAGAGACCTCAGGAATCCTGGTCTAAGCTTAGGCCCTGCAGTAAGCGCCAAGTACTGTACACTTAACACAATATCTCTTACCTTGTAAGTGTTGCAATCGCATGTTAGTCACAGGTGGCTTAGGACCCAGCTTCACTTGCCATATCTAAACCTTCTTCTAAGTGATTGCCAAGCCCTAAGGAGGAACCCCCTAGATCCTAATCAACCCACCATCATTTGATTAGGCTCATCTGAGTTGAGGGAAGGCTATCCTGAATAACAGCAGACGGAGGAACATGATATTGTGCCAATAGTATCACACATCTTGTTAGCCCTGACAGCCTAAGGATATTTTTTCCCACAACTTTTTGCCTGCCTCCCTCCATTTTGCTGATATTGTGACTGTGCACTTTACCACTGCTGTCCAGGGATAAAGTGCATGAGCTCTCTCCCTTAAACATGGTGATATTGGTTCATCCTCATTTGGCATATTTAATTTACCTATACGTCCCTAGTAAAGTGGTACCCATTGTGCCCAGGGCCTGTAAATTAAATGCTAGTAGTGGGCATGCAGCGCCCATAGTGCCACTCACTTAAGTAGCCCTTTAACCATGCCTCGGGCCTGCCATTGCAGAAGTGTTTGCAGTTTACACTACCATGTCGACCTGGCAAAACAACTCATTTCCCAAATGCATACAGGAGTAGCAGTTGCACACCATTGTTTTACTCGTGGAAAACGGACAAACAATGGTGTGCAACTACTACTCCTGTATGTATTTGTGAATTAATTTCTTGCCTCACCAGCAGTATACACCCGAACCTTAAATGATGAAGACTTTCGATCTTCCACGCAAAACTTCACTGATAATGCTGCTTTAATTCAAGGATAAGGAGATAAAACCGGACTCATGGACTGTTTTTCTAACACTTATGGAGGAATATTGTGCTAATCGCATACTGCATGGACATCTAATAATTTTTGGGTCAAATGAAGATACATAAAGCATTTTGTTATTGTGAGTTGGTTTAGCGACTGCACTTTATGTCTTTTATTTTATTTAATTTTTTCATTCATTTAAACAGCATCGCTGTGTACAAATCACCAGTAGTGGGAGGTGGGAGTCCATTTTGAATAATTAGGACTGCTTTGTAAAAAAGGTTTATATGATACGTATCAAAAAATCAAGGGGGAAGGATCACTTGTCCTGCATTACCAGGGTATGCAGGTTACGTTCCGAAAAGTCCCAATTAAAAAAACCCTCATGCACGTGTAGGGTTGGTAATAAGAGCGGTATATCTTGATTCTCCGCTACTGTAGACACGTGTTTGCATAATCATTGGGTTTAGTGGTCCAGCCGGAGGTTTTACCCGTGGTTAATAACAGTAGTAAGGAAGCTGAATGGATAACGTCTTCCTTCTCCCTTCACTTTGATTTTTTGATTATATGATACGTAGTCAGTCAAGTTCACGAGGGGTAGTTGGATTTTGGATGACACGGGGTTCTTTCTGATTAAGTGACTGGATGAAGTTGCTTTGAGCAAAAGGTTAAATTGTAAGCTCAGGTGAAAGCAGTTTGTGCTTTCGGCAGAAAGGGCAGCTAGACAGAAACATGTCTTATTTACAGTTGGGAAGTACTATATTCCTAGTAACTTTTTCCTAGCTGCTGTTGCAGACACAACAGGCTCTCCCGCAAAGCAGGGTCCCTGTATTTTCCTGCTTTAGTCATCCGCCTGAACATTATCCTTTAAACACACTCCCTCCAGCTGTGTATATATATATATTATTGACCACACCAAACTTCCAATCAAAGAAGGCGCGGACTCCGTGAATCTCAATCCAAACGATTTATTACATGCTCAGTTTCTGCTCAGACGCGTTTCGGCTGCTTACTCCCGCCTTGTTCACTAACATCTGCATTGTTCAATCTTAACATATATATACATGTAAGAGTTGTCATGTGGTCAATTAGCAAACCAGTTACAGCTGGCTGTTGCTATGGTGAACATGGTTACACCCTGTGTATTAACATAGACAAGTTGGTGACTTGCACATTTAAGTTTCATGTTAGTCTTTCTTCACTTGTCATCGCTAACATACATTTTACATTCAAATTATAAAATTATAAAACCATTAGATATGTGCTCAAAATACACCTTATGAAGTACGTATAGGTTTGTTGCCATTTAACGTCACCTCTTACGATAACAATTTATTATTCTGTATAACAGAATCTGTTTACAGAAAAACAGCCCCTGGTAACAAAACATGTGCATAACATACGGGCCATGATTGGCTTGATTCTACTATGTTGGGAGTATGTGGGTCTGTAATTGGGCGCTCACACAGGAGGTGAGAGCAAAAGGACGTACTGATCGAGAAGGCCGGTGGTTTGTTTATTCTGATTCGGCCTGGTACATCGTTCGTGCAGCGTACTGATCGCCGTGAGTGTTGAGACAGTGTTTGGCTCTCTACTCATTAGTAGCTGATAAGGCCAGTGCCTGTATGGTACTGTGGTTTATGGCGGTGACCCACACTTGTATGTCATATTTGCGAGCAGCTCAATGTAGAATATTTAATCGAGCGTGTCCTCTGTTAGTTATAGAGGATATGCTGAACCCACATATACCTGCCCATCGGTTTTGTTAAGTAAAGACGTGCAGTTAATGGGTAATGGATTCAAGTGAGGTGGCGTGAGGTGGGGTGACGTTCCACATAGGAGTTTGTGCATAACCCTTGTTTACATGTGAGGTGAATATACGTGAATAAAATTTTTTGTGAACAACAGATGTTCTTAAGGGGTACTAAGGAAAGACTAGGAGGACTCACATGCTGGTTCATATGTGGACACTCAAGGCCTCATCCGCATTCAATCCTGAAGGGATTTTGGAGTTTAAGAGAATGATGTATCTCGACTCCAGGCGGCGTAAAGCGAGTTTACGATTCCCGCCTCTGACATTTCTGGGTATGCTGTCGATGACAAAGTAGGTTAGACCTGCCGCATTGCCTGCATGTATTGGGTGGATGTGCCTCGCTACTGGGTATGCTTGGTCATCGTTTGCGATCGCACGTAGGTGCTGCAGAATTCTTACGTGTACTGGGTGGATGGTGGATCCCACATATCTTTTACCACACTCACATGTGAGCACGTACACTGCAAACTCAGTTTTGCATGAGAAGAGTTCCCTGATTTTATACGGAAAACTCCTGAAAGGTACCTCCACATTGGTGGTGTTTATACTGTGGTTGCAGGCTTTGCATTTACTGCATTTTCTGAACCCTTTCTGAGATTGTAACCAGTTAGCTTGTTTCTTGAGGGCAGGGGCATTGCAGACTAACTCGCTGCACATTGATTTGGCTTTCCTAAATGACACCAGTGGTGTTTTTCCCACTGTGTGACCTATGGTTGGATCGTTGCGGATTAATGGCTAGTGCCTTCTTAAGATTTTACGAAGGTTCGTATGGTATCGGTTGAAGCCAGTTATCAACCTCGGGGGTTGCCTGTCTTGTTTGCCGCTGTTTTTTTCCGTCACACTTGGGAACAACAGTTCATGTCGGGTTTTTTTTGCTACATTTAGCTTCTGCATTATTACAAGTTCTGCTAGTATACCCCCTCTTTTGAAGTCTCGAGAACAGGTTCTGTTTAGCTTCACTCAGACCATCGGTGGTACTACAGTTACGTGTCATTCTTAGACATTCTGCGGAAGGGATTGATTGTTTAAGGGGTGCGTAAAATCACATTTCCTGCTGTGGGCTTGCAGTAGGTTCGAGTTTGTATTCTGTCATGTTGAACAAACAATTCTACATCAAGGAACTGTATTGTTACAGTGCTGGTATTACAGGTGAATTTTAAATTCAATGCATTTTCATTCAAACCTTCAGCAAATTGCATCGCACTCTCCACACTGCCCTCCCACAAAATAAAAATGTCATCAATGAATCTCTTGTAAATGATCACATTGTTGGTCATGATTTCTGGGTATAGTACCCATAGAACCTGCTCCTCCCACCAGCCCATATGCAGATTCGCATAGCTGGGGGAGAAGCAAGTTCCCATGGCTGATCCTTGAACCTGTTTGTAATGCAGTCTATCGAACATGAATGTATTGTTCGTGAGACACCACTCAGTCATTTCCAGCAGTATATTTGTATGTTCAAATAGATTTATCGGTCTTTTCCCCAGATAATGTTTGATAGCGTTTAGACCGTCTCTGTGCCTATTGCTGGTGTAGAGTGCCTGGACATCCAAAGTCATGAATAGATACTTCTCATTCCACTTGACATCATATATCTTGGTTAAGAAATCACCTGTGTCTTTTATGTAGGCAGGGAGTTTTTTTACTTCTGGTTGCAAGAAGTGATCTATAAATACACTGGTGTTCTCAAATAAACTCCTAATTGCAGATATGATAGGTCTTCCAGGTGGTATTTTGTCATTTTTGTGTATCTTGGGAATGAGATACATTTGGGCAGTTACAGGATAGTCATTTTTCAGAAACTCAAATTCTTTTTTACTCAGCAAACCTTTCCCTCGCCACTTATATAGTTCGTTATGGTATTTCTCCTGTATACCTATCACGTGTGCGGGGGTGATCCTTGTGTAACATTCTCGGTCTTGTAGTTGACTTTGTGCTTCCTTATTGTACATTTCAAGGGGCCATAGGACTATGTTGCCCCCTTTATCAGACCATCTAACAACAATGTTGGATCTTGCCTTGATTTTTGCCATTACATCATTGTATTTCCGTGTGTGGTCTTGGTTTTGAAAGTTTTGTTGTTTTGTGCTCAGTACTGACAACTCTTTCAGGTCTTTTGTCACACACTCAGAGAATAGGTCTAGCCCATCTTTAGGCATTGCTGGCATAAATACTGATTTTGGTTTGAATCCTGTTTCGATTGTTTGATAAATGTCTATGTCAGAGCTCATGGCTGCCCCACTTGGCGTAACTGCATCATTTTCATCTTCGTTTTGATTTTCTAGATCGATCATAGTTTGTAATGTTTCCAGGTGTGCCACACTGAGCATTAGGTTAGGGTCAATCGTTTTGGGAGTCTCAGAAATGTTTTGGCTTGAATTGGAGAAATATTTCTGAAGTTTTAGTTTTCTGACATATACGAACAAATCAATACGTGTTTGAGCATAATCAAAGTTAGTGTTACTGCAGAAAGTTAATCCCAGTGATAACATTTCCAGTTCTTGTGGTGACAGCTCCAGGTTAGATAAATTGATAACTGTGTTGTCATTTGTTGTGTCTATCATCGGCGTCTGTTGCATCTGTATTCTGGTTTGTTTTGTTTTTGCACCTGCTGTCCCCCATCTCCTGTTTTTTCTCCTCCTGCTTTTTGTTGTCGTTTTTCGTTCGATCGGTTCCTTCCACCCCCGTCTTCCTGGTTTGGCGGAATCCGTGGACGTAGAGTTCTGAGGCGCTGCAGTCGTAAAAAAGCCAGTTCTTGTGCTGGGGTTGGTGCTGGACCTGATGTCTCTGTGCTCTGATTGCTCTCGTTGTCAGTCTCATACTCAGAGGTGATCTCGTTTTCACTTTGATATATATATATATATATATATATATATATATATATATATATATATATATATATATATATATATATATATATATATATATATATGATTGCCACACACTCTTGCTCAACAAGTGAAAAATAGACAGCACTCCAAGTCGATGTTCACCACAGAAGATTTATTGGCAGACCCCCCTGCCCCCTCGACAGACGTGTTTCAACGTTTAGGCTTCGTCAGTGTCAACCATAACTTCGTGTAAATCACCATTATATCCCCTCCCCCCCCCTAAGCATAGAGAGAGGACTAACCTTGCCGAGAATCTCTCGGCGGCCATCTTACAATGTGCAATATTGTATTTCATAAAAAGACATTAAAAACACTCAATGAAGGGGGATTTGGTGACAGTAAAGTGCTCGTGCAATATTAAAATAGAACAACATTGTGTTACTCAACATTGTCTCAATTACATTTCATTATAGCACAAATGTGCAATTCCTTCATGTGCGAGAAAGAGGTAGGAGGTAGGCTATTAAAAAAAAATTATTCATATTTTTCTTCTTGCCATTAGCCAACTTCACGCTGTTCATTATTCCAATATATCATGTCAATATTGTGTTTATTCATGAACAGCATTGCATGTCAACATCCTCCTTCTCTTAGGTATTACATTCCCTATTGCACTTTTACATGCTCTATTTAGTTTTGCCCTGTATGGGCATATTCAACTGTAGTCTGTTCCCTCATCCCGTTGTTTCACCCTGTATGGGCCTTTAATACAGTGCAGACATCTTTGTCCCAGAAAACCGGTTGGGAGAGAGAGAAAAAAAGTATGTGTATGGAGTATGGAGTAAATATATATGTATAATCCACAGTCCTGAGGCACGAAGAGACGCACAGAAATCAGGTACGGACTACCAACGTAGACAGTGCAATGAAGTGCTTTATTCCTCAATGGGCAGCAGCATGACGCGTTTCGACCGGAAAACCCGGTCTTGATCACATGACATGATCAAAGAGACCAAGGTTTAAATACTGTAGAATGGTCCGATCAGGCCCCACCCCCTTAAAACCATAGACATAGAGAAAATACTACACCATAACATTCATAGTGCAAATAGAAGGCAAGACAAAAGGTAAACATTCAAATATGTACAGGAGAGAAAATAGAAATACACTCTCCAGTAAAACCATCATGATCAGTGTAAATAATCAATTTACAAAGTGTAAAATGATGATTAAGCCAAAATATTCAAATCTTAATATTAAGGCACTGAAACAAAACCAAGGAGGTTCGAGGCTAATACAGGGCAAGTTCCCTGTTGTTAATACCAATTTGTCTTAATCCTAATACATCAATTCTCTATTGAGGCTAGTCATAGGGGAAAGAAAAGAACCAATAGCAATCCATATTAAAATCATATTAGATTGTAGAAAGCAAAAATACATATGTAAAACATATGGTAAATATAGCAGACACTAAACGAGATAAAGTGCAAAGTGCTAAAAAAGTGCATAGAGTGAATAAAACGGAAAATAATATATTTCACTGTTATTCAACACACAATTAGCAGCATAAAGATATAATAAAGTGCAAAATTGCTGTATATATATATATTAAGCATAACCGAATGGCACAGAATGAAAATTTCAGAGTACAAATACTCTGATGCATCGAACGGAAGGAACCAACAGATCGCTCAAATACTTCAAAGAATTCGAAAATTTCAATAATTACTATTCTCAGAAAAATATTCAAGTAAAATTCTAACTCACAATCAAGATGAAGTCCACCTGATTCCTATACCCTATACTCAGCACGCCTAAAACCGGTAAAACCGTAAAAACAGTAAAACCAGTAAAAAACACGGTTAAGAACAAAGCATAAAAGAATAAGTAATAGAGAAGATCAATTCATTTAGGCTCAGAAGAGGTAAAATCCAGAGGAGAAGGACTAAAAGGGGACAAGCATGTCACCTTAAAAGCTACAAAACAATCAACACCTCATAGATATAATAAAATTATATCTAAAAAGGTTATAAAGAGTGTTATAAAAAGTGATGTAAATCTTCCCCCATGTTAAGACAGTTCGGAATTTTAGTATTAAGAAGTACAATATAATGGCTCTTTAATGGACTTAATTTCCTTTCTCTATCACCACCTCTTTTGGAGAAAGGAACTGCCTCAATAACAAAATATCTCAAATCATTGAGATTATTATTGTGAACTAGTTTAAAATGACGGGCCACAGGATAGTTGGAGTCGGAATTACATATTTACACTCCACATAATAGCACGCAGCTCCACATAATTACACTGCACACTCTACTCAATACAACATAAATGCACTATGCCACATAACAGAAATCCACATAAATGCACTCCACATTATTACAAATAATTTGAATAAGCATTTCACTCAATGCCACACAAGTTGAACCCCACACACAAAACCCAATTCCACAACACACACCCCAAATTTACACATCATGCCATAACTAATAATTCCAAAACAACCCACACAATTCCACACCAAACCACAAACATCCACTACACTACAGTCCAAACAAAAACTCACAGGTAAGAGACATTATCATTTACAACGCCAAAATATCGAACGCTCGCAAATGTGAGACCTATTGTATTGCAAATGCTTGTTCACTTTTGCCAGGCCTATCCCGCACATAATGGGATTACCTTATTACATTCTATAGCGTAATTTCCAATTAGGAAGAGATAAAATAAGGTACTTGGTGTTAACAAAATTAGCTTCCTGTAATTTTTGATGAAAATACTTAATGCTGGTTTAGTAAGTTGGGGCAAAGCAGTTAGCAATAAAAAAAAGATTGTTGCATGTAAATTGTTCGGTTAACCTTGTTATCAATCACAGCTTTGTAATGTGGTGTCACGGATTACTGCCTTTCTTCCGCGTCACACGATCTTCCTTACTATACATATTTATTATTAGCTACCAAAGGTGTGTGTTAACAGTAGGAAGGAATATAAAGAGGAAGTCAGAGACCAGGGATAACTGGGTGGTACATTGTAAATATGTGATACATAAAAAAGAGAAGAAGTTCAACACTGGATAAGGAGGACAGGATGCAATACAGGGGAGGGTATACCAAAAAGGGCACAAAATATTTATTTCGATCACACATGTAATCTGTGGAAGTAAATAATGCAATCTTATTGTAAGCAACAATTATGTGGCCTAATTTTAGGATGTACAGCTGGAACAGAAAAAAGTATAGTCACAAGTATATTATATAATAAACTGTGGCCTGGTAAAACTGGACTGTCATAGAATTTCAATTGAGTTTTACTATGTTGATTGGCTTCAAAATCGTAAAAAGTTAAAGCATTTAAAAAGTCACAGTTCAACATACCTCAAAGTAGCCTGGGCTTGCTTTTGTGCAGTACAAATCTTTTTTTCCACATCAAAGGGACTACATGTCTTTTCAACTGAATAATTAACAACTGGAAAGCTGGACAGTTGCAAATAAAATGGCCTATAGTGTCTATATTGAGAAAAGAAACACAAATACAAAAAAATCAATTATATGTCACAAACCTTCCGAGGCTCAAAGTTAGCATCATATTCATTCTAAAATCACACTAAATTATAGACTAGTGTGCTCCGTACTGAGATTTCATAATATAAATTAGAATTAAAGATTCAAGGCATCTTAGGCAAAAAAAAAAAAAATGATTGCATGTGGGAAACCTTAGGTGAAAAAACTAAATTGTAACTTTGCATAGCACAGCTGTGTGACAAGGGAGGAAGTCAGTGGGTTAATGGAACAAGCTTACTTACACCTCACTCTGACTTTCAGTTTTCACCAGTTTATTTTCCTTTTTTAAA
Organism: Lissotriton vulgaris; assembly: GCF_964263255.1. Taxonomy (NCBI): domain Eukaryota; kingdom Metazoa; phylum Chordata; class Amphibia; order Caudata; family Salamandridae; genus Lissotriton; species Lissotriton vulgaris. Next base: position 854,646,946 of record NC_141698.1, read on the forward strand.
AAGCTTTTATTGCTTTACTCGTATTAATTCTTTACAACATAATCTATCCACTGGATCTCCTTTAGCTACAGATCAGCAAGAGCTGTATTTAAAGCATTTATATTTATGTTATTGGGTGTTGTATCATTTGTCCAATCAATCAAAAGACCTTACTTCTCCAAGACCCATCTCTTCTTTTTTACTATTATATATATTGAGGCTTAGTTCACTTACTGAAAAATATCCACAATATTTAATTATTCCTTCTCTACTATCTGTAGCAATTTGGCGACTTTGCTTGAATTTCCATGGACAAATCTGCTTGCGTACAAGCAACATCCCCATTCTCTCATTTGAGGGTATCCTGTAACCCAATATGCCAAGGGATTTATGGATAGTGTAAATCTGAGTGGAAAGAGATGGCACCTCAACCTAGCTTTCCTCTTTAGTTTGAAGAGCGGTGAGAGGACCCCATTCATTCTTGCTGCTGCCGTGGTTTGATTATATAAGTGTTTAACTTAATCTTGGAATTCAGGTCATAATCTTTAGTGCTCAAGTACCAGAAAGAGAAAATCCCACTCAACAGAATCAAATGCTTTTTTTCAGGACCCAGGGATTGGACGCACAGGGGTTCATCTATCACGTCTGCCCCCTGTGCAAAGATTCAGCCCTGTGGAGTGCCTGGAGAAAAAAACCTGACTGGTCGGGAGGGGACACAGCTGTGATAACCCTAAGGAATCTGTTTGCTAGTGCATTTGCCAGCACCTTGGTCTTGTTGTTGAGCAGGGAAATGGGACAATAGGAGGAAAAGTCAGACTTTTTTTTTTCATTCTAGGGTATGACCATTAACAATGGTTTGCTGAAGCTTTGCCAGGAGTTTCCCCTCCCTTCTTGCCTTTAAAAGCATGTTATGCTTGAATTCCCCCAAATGAGTAAAGAGGTGTTTGAAAAATGCAGCCAGGATTAGTTTTAGAACTGGATTTCTGAAATCTTTATATCTTTCTCTAATCTAGCTCTCAACTCAGTTGTTAAACTTGGAACACGCACTTCTACAAGAATATCCCTTACCAGCTAGCCCCTGTATAGTTTCTCCTAATATTCAGCCAAGGGCCTTCGCAATGCACTCATCAGTGGAGAACTCCCACCAGACATTGTTAAGTTCCTTTCCTAACTTCCATTTCCTTAACCAGGCTGGCAGCTTTATTTCAAGCTTCATAGAACTGCCTCAGCACAGAGCGGAAATGGGTCTTTGATGAAGCATTAGCTCATATTGGTACTTTGTGCTTGAGGCAAAAGCCTGATCTCTAGCTGCATTACACCTCATGCCTCCAACTTGCCAAACTGTATTATGTTGCCTCCACTGCTGGATAGTCTTCAGGCTTGTTCTACTTTTACGGCACAGATTGTATTTAATTTACAAATTTCAGTTTTATACTCAGATCTTGCTGTCATATGTTAAGTGAGAGTATTCACATCTTGGCTGCCAAAGTCATAGGTAAAGACCCACCCTTTAATGAACATCAATGAGTTAGCAAAGAAGATGGTCTGTAGCTTCAACAGAGAAGATTGTCAGGGACCTGGAATGTGGATGCTGCTTGTTTCAAGGTGGTAATTTTTGCTCAAGCTTAATCCTCTTTCTATTTGCAAATGTTGTTACTATCTGGTAAGAAAAAGTAAGTAAGCAAACATTTTCTAGAGCGCGTGAAACCGAAGTGTCTTGGTGCGCTCAGAACCTCAAAACAACTTATTTAGAAAAAGAGACAAAGAACCAGGTCTTTCACAACTCCTAAAGAGAGTTAGACTAGGTTGAGATCTTAAGGATAGAGGTAGAGAGTTCCAAAGTTTGCTGGCTAAGAATGAGAAACTACTGCCACCCCAGCTGGCCTTCTTTATTTTTGGGATGACTACAAATTTCGAAAGAGAAGATCACAATCCTTGCAGAGGGGAGAACTACTTGAAAGTTTTTTTAAGGTAAAGGGGCAAGTGGCAGAGAGCCTTAAACTGGACAGTCTCAGCTACTGGCAGTCAATTTAATTCCTGGGTCTTCTTTGTGATAGAACATAATTTGGGCACCTTAAAGTGAAGCTGTGCCACTGCATTTTGTAATTATTGGAGCTTAACTGAAGTTGGTTGTTTATCCCTAAACACAGGGTATTAAAATGATCTAGAAAAGGTCAGTGCTACCACAACCAATTTTGCAGCTCAAGAGAAATAAAAGGAAATACTTCTAAAAATTCTTCATCAAATAGAAACAAGAGGATGTTATGCAATTCATCACTTCTGAAAACAGATCAAAAGAGCATTCCTAACGCTTAGAGTGAAGAATCCTCTCACGATTATAAATGGGGATAGTGGAAATGGTGAATTTGCAGATGCTTAGTGACAAGTGCGCTTATTCTTTCATGCATAGTATAGCTCTCAAGAGGCCAATGATCAATTTGAGTGTTAATTAAAATGTAGATCTGTGGCTGGCTCTTGAAACCATGTGTGTGTGCATCAAAAATGTTTCTGATGCCAGGTTCCAAACATCCATTTAACAGGTTGACTACACTATTAAATGACATATAGGTGACAAAAAGTGTACACAGAGCCTCCTTATGATGAATGCAATTATCATGAGTAAGTGGCACAATTGTCATGGAAAGTGCCAACCGATGTTAAAATACCATATGTAAGCCCCGTAGGGCCACTCGTCATAATATTCGGCGGGCGCAGGCGGCGGTTGACGCCATGGGCGCTCGGGATGAGCAGGCGGCACTCCTACTGGCGGATATGGACAGGGCCTTTGACTCTGTGAGCTGGGCATACCTGTTTACCCTGTTGACCCGCCTTAACCTAGGCCCGGTGTTCTTGTCGTACCTGCGCTTGCTCTACACTAACGTCACGGCCTCGGTCCGAGTGGCCGGGGCCACCTCCAGGCGCTTTCGCATTGGTCGGGGCACTCGGCAGGGTTGCCCTCTATCCCCGTACCTGTTCGCCCTTGCTATGGAGCCCCTGGCGTCCCGGGTGCGGGCAGATGCCCAGCTGCGTGGATTTGTCTGGAACGACGACCTGGTGGATAGGATTGCGCTGTATGCGGACGATGTCCTCTTCTTTCTCACCGACCTACAACGCTCGGGTCCCCGGGTTCTGGAGGTCATGCGCGTCTTTGGCGAGATCTCTGGTCTTCGACTCAACCTTCATAAATCGACCCTGTGGGTGCTGGGTGGCGGAGTTGTGACTGACCCCTGGGCTGAGGGACTGCGGGTGGCAACGGATGGTCTGAAGTATCTGGGCATCTTCCTATCGGAGTCGTGCGTCGTGGCTTGGGCTCGTGGCGTCCTGCCAGTGTGGGAGCGGGTTTCAGGCTGATGTCAAGACTTGGTCCAGGATGCCGCTTACCATCTTTGGGAGATCGGCCATCTTTAAGATGGTGGCGCTTCCGCGTCTCCTGTATCAACTTCAGAATTTCCCGTACCCTATCGGCCCACAGTGGTTTCGTCAAGTTAACTCTGTGCTGGGTCGATTCCTATGGGCTGGCGGTGCGGCCAGGGTGGCGTTGAAGACATGCTTCTTGTCTACGTATTGTGGTGGCCTGGCCACCTCGGACCTCCTCTCCTACTACCAGGCTTCCCAACTACTTATTCTTAATGAATGGTGGTACAGCGATAGGGGGGATCCGGCGTATGCCTTGGAACGGTCGCTCATGGGTGATCATACACTCCACACCATTCTGTATTCAGCTCGCCTGCGCCGTGTGTTGCCGTCGGTTACCAGAGTGGTCTTTGCTGTGTGGAGGCAGGCCCTGTGCCGCATGGGCTGGTGGGGCAAGTTAACGGCCGAGACGCCGCTTTGGCACAATGGTTTGCTCCCGGAGCTGGCGGCCCTGACCGGTTTTGAGGGCTGGGAAGCCATAGGTATTACGCTACTGGGCCAGGTCATGTCCGGCACCACCCTTAAATCATTTGAGGACCTCCGTACAGAGTTCCAAATGCCTCAGTCCCAGTTCTTTCGTTACTTGCAGCTGCGCCATGCCCTCACCCCGAGCATCGCCAGCCTAGACTCCCTACCGGAATTCAGCCCGGTTGAGGCGAAAGTGTTTATGGGGGACCTGGGGGACAGAAAGGTTTCCCGGATATACCAGACGTTGGTCATTCATTGCTCCTCTACCCTACACTCTCTTCGGGCGACATGGGAGGTGGACATTGGCCCTCTCGATGAGGACGATTGGAGGGAGGCGCTAGAATCCCCACGTGGAACCGCCATCGCTGTCCGGCTCCGACTCATCCAATTTAAATACTTGCATCGCGCCTACTATACTCGTGAACGGCTGTGGAGAGCTGGGTTGATTGCATCCCCGGAATGCTTGCGCTGTGGGGCGGTGCCTGGGTCCCTGATACATACTGTGTGGTTGGTTGGCTGGGTTCTGGAGGGGTGTGTGGAGTTGTCTGTCCGAGGTCCTGGGCTGGGACCTTCCCCGTACACATCGGCTGGGATTATTGCACATCATGGAGGGGATTGGGGGGAACATATATAAGCGCCATTTGTTGCTCTTGGGGCTTGTCGTGGCCAAGCGGGATCTGGCCCGGGCGTGGAAAGCGGTGAGGCCCCCCCCCCCCCCCCCTGCGTGGAAAGCTGGGCTGGATTATTTCATGGGCCTGGAAAGGCCGATCTTTGAGGCGAGGGGCTGCCCGCGCAAACACTACAAAATTTGGAAGCGATGGGCCGACTACCGGGGTCTGTCCCTGGATCCCCCAGCGGAGCGAGAGGAGGACATTTGACTGCAGTGACATTGTTGGCCCGAAGCAGTGACGCTCCAGTTGCGCTGCACCTACACATTTTATTCTATTGCTATATGTACTCGTGTGGTTGGTGGGGGTGGAGTTTTGGGGCTGGGGGGGTCGGGGTTGAGGGGTAGGGTGGGCTAGAGGGGGTTTTTCATACTGAGCCTATTCTTAAGACCTGTTTAAACATTTGCTGCCTATGTGATCTACTGTACCGATATTGTCGTGTTGATCTTCGGTCTTGGGGATGCCACGCTTTTTATTGCTCATTTGCTCAATAAAATTGGTTGTGAAAAAAAAAATACCATATGTAATGTTTATACAAGGTTTGTGCACATCCTGGAGACAATGTCTCACATAGGATTTGAGATGGTGCTTTGGCTGCATGCAGCGCAAGTTCGTCAGGGTCTGGCCTGTACCCAAACTGCTGTGGGTAGTCAACCTCCACTGTAAGTGCCTAAAGCTGTGATTTGCTGTAGGGAATAGCCTCCGGCTTGGTCTACACAGATCCTGCCACAGAGGAGTGTGGGATGCTCCTTTGGTCAAACCAACTTTGACCCCAATCCCAGTTGTACACAGCCTTCTGAGGTATCCAAACGAAGGGGAGTGATGCGGGTGGCATTAAGAGGGTGAAGATATGAAGGTGTGAAAGTTTCAAGTACTACCCCCAGAACAAAATGCCGAAAATAACATGCTTCATAAGTCAAAGCATAACTGCAGGGGTTGCCATTTAAAGTAATGTATTTGTCTGCTATTGAGTGAATAAATCACATATCTTTGCCAAACAGCACTTAAAAATCAAAATAAAAAACAAAGGAGAGAAAAGGCATAGGGCAGAGAGAAAAATACGAAAGGGAGAGGAGCGAAAGGCCTTGCGCAACTTAAAGCAAGGGCAGCTGGGGGTAGGGTGCAGGGACTGGCCGCTAGCCTAGGACGGCAGCCAAAGGCCATGTACAGGGGTGTTATTGGATCCACTGGAGTGTTGAGCACAGTGCCTAGCCATAAGCCAAGCCCTGTGGCCATTCTCAGCTGCGCACACCAGAAGAACAAGCACAGTGAGGTTTGCCACCAACGGTATTGGGCATTGCTGTAGTTCAGTCGGCTGGTGACGAGGGCTTGTGTCATGGTGCGTCTCGTGTTTAGTGGTAGCCACTTGAAGATCTTAAATAGCACGCGCAGAATGAGGAAGCAGACTGTCAGGAACTCTATTATTGATTTGGAAGAGAAGCAATAAAACTCAAAGGAATGTCAAATTAATAAAAATGCAGAAATACCCGCATTGGAAAAGGATTCCGCCATCATATACAAAAGCGTTAAGGAAGTGTTTGCAGACTTTTCACACTCTTACTGGCAATGGCTCTTGGATTGAAGTTGAGCGGTCTAGTCTTTTGGGCATGTGCAGATCTGCAATATCACAGTCTGCAATATGCATGCTCAAGAGAAGTTCTGTGCACTTCAACTGTCATTTGAGAGAGACCGGTAGTGTCTCTCCTTCGTGCTTTCACCCAAAGAAAATTTAGCTTATAAAAGAAAAGCTTCCCATTTTCGGCGCAAGTGCTATGCACGACTTTTCCAAGATAATTCCTGATTACTGTTGACATTGTCAATTGATAAGTTGTTAATCAAATACAAAGAATTAACAACTTGTTCCTCCATTGCAGACTTTAAAATAGACTAATAGATATTTATAAGAGCAGGACTATCTCTGCTGAGGAGTGGATATTTTAAAGAAAGTTTGGGTAGTGTCCCGTTTTCTGCTCGTGTTCCTAACGGCAACTCACACTACCCTCCTGATGAATAAGCCCAAGTCTTAAGGTAGCCTCTTTTCTGCACGTGCTCAGAATTGCAAGTCCTTGATGATGTGGGTAACAAAAAGTTTTGGCTAAGACAATTCTCTTCCTATTACGATTGGCAATCTAAAGCAAACTTTTGAGAAGACAAGTTAAGAAAGAACAAGGTGCCTAATGAAAAAGAAGAGAGAAACCAAGTAAGATAGATATATATATATATATATATATATATATATATATATATATATATATATATATATATATACATATACTCAGAAGAAAAAGATGTAAATAGAGATTTTCTCAACTATTGAATATTCTAAATATGAAGAATTCTGAGTCTCTGCAAGTTAGCAAAAAAGAAAAGATATTTAGGCCACATGTATCAACATATTTCCCCATAGAAACAGAATTAGCAAAACCATTTGATACATCTGGCCAATAAGCACAAGTTACTACTTGTGTAACGATATATCTGTAAGAGACATTAGTTAGGGATAGATTCCTAAACTTAGAATATCGCGCTTCGTGAGCCACCACTGCAATTGTCGTGCAGTGCCCTCTGAGATCTGGACATGATCGGACAGGTTGCCCTGATGCTGTGCCCACTGGAACTTCAGGTCCCACTGCAGAGCCTGCATATGCCATCTGGCATGTTGCACTAGCAGGATGCAGGAGACCATCAGACCAAGGAGCCGGAGGGTCATCCTGACAAACCCGGGATAGAGGCGGAAAGATGGGAATCATAGCCTGAATATCCCGGACTCGCTGCTCGGGAGGATGAACACAAAACCGCGTCGAATCCAGAACCGCTCCGGTGAAGGTGAGCTTTTGAGAGGGACTCAGGTGCAACTTCAGCATGTTGATGGAGAACCCCAGCAAATGCAGGAGATCGGTAGTAGTCTGGAGTTGGGAAACGACTGCCTGGGCGAGCTCGCCTTCAACAGCCAGTTGTCCAGATAGGGGAAAACTGAAACCCCTGATTTTTGCAGGTGAGCTGCGACCACTGCCATCACTTTCGTAAACACCCGAGGGGCACTGGTTAGGCCAAAGGGGACCATGGCAAACTGAAAATGTGCCTGGCCTAGCGTGAACCGCAGGTAAGGCCGGTAGGATGGGGATTTGACAATATGCATCCTAGAAGTCCAACGCTACCATTCAGTCTTCAGGGTCGAGGGCAGGCAAGACCTGAGCTAGAGTCAACATCTTGAACTTCTCCTTCTGGAGGAAACAATTGACGTTCCTGAGGTCCAAGACCCATGCATCCCTACGTGGCACCACAAGTCAAAGCCTCAAAAAGAAGTAGAGACAAAACTCCCCAAAAAGTTAGTCAAAAAAGTGACTAGGGTACGTGCTCTAACCGGATCTGCGCTTGCTGGCGTGGAAAAAGAAAGAACTGACGTCAGTGCGACTGGGTGGCGCCTACGTAGTCTCAGTGACGTCATCTCGGCGCATACGACGCCAGCAAGGACGCGGAGCCGCACAACGCCACCTTCCAACGGACAAGGGTACTGCGGACAAAAAACTTTCCGGATCCGGTCAGACATCTGGGGATATTCTAAGTTAAGGAATCTATCACTAACGTGTCTCTGTCAGATAGCATGAACTCTCTCCTGAGTCATCAAATTCTTCCTTTAAAAGAAAGACAATTGAGTTCCTTATTTCAAGTGTTACTTCGAAGTAGACACTATTTATAAGAGAGAGGAATTAGCACTACGAATCTTTAGTAAAGAGCCTTTGAGGAATGTTTAGAATATAACCTATATTTAGTTATTGTTAACAAATAAATCCAATGTGTTTGTAAAAGTTTATTTCTTAAATACAGTTACATTGTAGGGTGCAATCAGATTTAAAAAAAAATAATAATCACAGAAAAGCAGAATAGGAATCGAGAAAAGCGATTCACTACAAGGAAATCTCTCTGGTCTTTACACTTCCCCTTTCCTTCCACGCTGTTGCCATATGCTGTCATGTGTAAAAGTTGTGGGTATGCTCATTGGTGGAGGGGCATTGGGCTTTGCGTCAGCCCCTGTGGAAGTTTTGTGCTGGCATCTTCTGACACAGGCGGAGGAGACAAAGCTGATGTGATATTTCATGGTGATCCTGTTGTCCACGATGATTCCGAGATTCTGGTGTGGTTGGAGGATGTAGGTCCAGGTCCTAGATCTGATGGCCACAAGGAGTCGTTCCATGTGTTGCTGCTGTTGCCAAAGGTTAGTACTTCCGTCTTATCTGTGTTCAGCTGCAGGCAGTTGTTCTTCATTCAGTCAGCGACGTTTGTCATGCAAATGTGGAAAGTGGTTGTGGTGGTGGCGGGATCGTCAGTGAGTGAGAGGATGAGTTGAGGGTCGTCTGTGTAGAAAATGATGGCGATGTTGACCAGCGAGGTCATATATGAGCTGAAGAGCGTGGGGCTAATGGATGAGCCCTGTACGACTCCGCAGGTGATCTCCTTGGGTTCATAGGAGAAAGGTGGGAGGTGGGATCCTCTGGGTTCCTCCGGTGAGGCTGGAGGTGATCCACCGGAGTGCATCCCCTTTCATGCCAGTTTGGTGGAGTCTTGCGATCGGTGTGTGAAGGGATACAGTGTCAAAGGCTGGCAAGAAGTTTGGGTTTCATCGGTGGCTGCTATCAGAGTGGTTTCGGTACTGTGATCGCTGCTGCAGCCGGAGTGGGAGGCGTTGAGAAGCTGGTTCTGCTCCAGGTGTGTCATGAGTTAATTATCAATAATATTTACCAGTACCTTCACTGGGAAAGGGAGCAGGGAGATTGGTCAGCAGTTTTTGAGTTTGTTGGGGTTGGTGGATGTTTTTTCGAGTAGTGGTTTGAAAAGGTGTGTTTCCAGGAGAGGAATGTTGTAGTGCTGATAGAGGTGGCGAGATCCTGGCCTACCTTTGGTTTCCAAGGTTGAAGATGTGGTTCGGGCATGGATCTGTGGGAGTTTCTGAGTGGATAGATTTCATGTTGGAAGTGGGGTCCTTGGTCGAGAGGATGTTCCAGGTGGACAGGGTGTGGTTTGTGTTGGTTACGGTGGAGGCGTACCTATCAAGGAAGTCCATAGGTATGGATTGGGGTTATAACTTTCTGTATATGGATGCGATCTTGTCATGGAAAAAGTTAGAGAGGTTGTCGCAAAGCTTCTGTGAGGGTGTGGTGTTGTTTGCGCTGGCAGCCAGGTTGGAGAATTCCTTAATGTTGTCAAAAAGTTCCTTGGTGTTGTTGCTACTGGTTGCAATGCGTGCAGCAAGGGCTGTCTTCTTTGTTGCGCTCAGACAGCGGTGGTAGAGGTTTGAGGGAGGTCTTGAAGGCTGGCCTGTCTGGGTGTCATTGCTGGTGTGCCATTTCCTCTCCAATCGTTTGTGTTCTCGTTTTGCTGTTTGGAGTTTTTGGGTTTAACAGCTGACCTTTTTGGAGGGTATACTCTGGATGTTGCTCTTGATGGGAACGATACTGTCAGCGCAATTGGTGATCCAAGTGTTGAAGTTTTCCAATCCCGGTTGGAGGGGGTAGCAGGGTTAGAGGTGTAGGAAAGTGGCCAGTTGCATATAAGTGTGCATCACCATTCACTGCATAATTGAAATGGCATTTGAAATATGTATTGCACGTATGTTGTACTGATTGCAGTGCAGGCTCTCTCTGTGCAGACCTAGCTTAGTGATTTGTGGAGTAGGTAGGCTAAGCACATATTTACAGAGGGCAAGTAGATTTCTGTAAACATTTGTCAGTTGGCCAATAGAAGTTTGAAAAATTTCCACACCCTGCGGCCTGCATTACGTAGGTCGTGGCGGGAGCTGGAAGAATGGTAAGCAGGAAAACCCAATTGAGAAAACCCAATCAGCAGCGTTGTCACTAGATCAGTCTGGAACAAGAAGAAACTGGAGGCAACAGGCAAGTTATGTGTCCAACTTTTTGAGTTTACTCCTGTTTTTCAGAATTAATTTCTTCTGGCGCTAAGACTGCTAATCAGTGCCAAAGTGTTTGTGGTCACTCCCTAAAAAAGGTAAAAGTAGCCTTTCAAATGATTGCCACATTTAAATTTACTTATAAGTCCCTAGTAAATGGTACTACAAGTACCCTGGGACTGCAGCACTCATTGTGCTTCCCGCTAAAGTAGACTTTTATAACATGTCTCAGGCCTGCCATTGCAGACTGTGTGTGAAGTTTTAAACTGTCATTTCCACCTGGTAAAATAAATCTTTTGTAAATGTAGGCGGTAGAATGGGCATTGTTACAACACAGATGATGCTATTCGAACAATCAAGGATTTCATCTTTGAGATACCTAATTTCTGCTTGTTTCACTGTTATTTTGTATGGAAGGACATATTCTATTTATAGCCGTTTGGCACATCAATAGGCTTTTCTGGAGCCCCAAGCTATGGGAAACATCTTCATGGCTACATTTGAGAACCAAATCATCTTTGACTGCAAACCCTGGCAGGAAAACCTAGTCACCTACTTGAGATACATTGGTGACATTTTCCAAATATGGAAGGGTCAAGGAATACTATTGAGACAATATAAACACACAGTGAAAAACCATAATCCAAGAATACAGTTAATACACACAATCAGTAATCTCAGCATCACATATCTGGATGCTCATCTTGAATAATTTCTTGCAGGTTTGTCTACAAAGGTTTTCAGGAAACCGACAGACAGAAACAACACTACGCTTTAGTAGCTTTCAACCTCTATCGTTAAAACAGCACTTACCTTTCTCACAATTTATACACATTAAAAGAATAACTTCAGACCAAGAAGTGTGTAACCAGGGGGCGTGGCTTGGCGGGCCGTCGCAGCTTAGACGAGCTCCGTCCAGCCCATCATATATCCGCCGACTATCCTGTCCCCCTTCTTGTTCTCGTTGCCCTAGAAAGTGGCGCAGTGCCCTGAACGGAGTGGCGGTGCTCCGGTGCCATTTGCGGAGCTATGGGGCCCATTGCGACGCAAGAGGCAGAGTGACGACTTGAGGCCTGGCCGGGGCCTCGAGTTTCGCGCTCCCCGACCTGGGGGCACGGCAGGTGGCGACGAGCGGCGGAGGGCCCTGGAGGGCACAAAACATCCTTGGCAGGCAGCGGAGACCCCCAGCTGGGGTGGCCTTGCTGTCGCTGGGCCACCATTTGTGCGAGAAGCTGGGACCTCGGGCGAAGGGGCCGGAGCACTCCCACAGCGGGGCCTACTGCCAGGAGCACAGACAGGGACTGGAGTTTGGTCCCGGCCGACAGGGGGCACCCGGAAGGCGGACTGCATTTGCCTGTGATCGGAGGGCAGGTCGGCCCTCGGCGCGGCCACCGGAGAGTGCATAGTCGACACTGAGGCCTACCAAGAGTGAAGAGAGGGCCTGAGGAGAGCTGGTCTCAGTGTGGGTCCCTTATATGCCCAAGCCCTGGGGCGAAACCGGGGGCAGAGGACGCCCATAGGGAGTGCCTGCAGCCCTCTGGGGGTCGGGGACTCTTCCTATTGACTCAAGGTGCAAGGGACATGGCATAGCGAGGCCGGGAATAGAGTGGCACCATTGAAGCTCAGCGCCACGAGAATTTTGAACGGACAACCTATGCGCCGGAACACGTTGGCAGATACGGCATAGGTAACTCAGCCCCAGGGAGAACAGTGGCAACGTGAGTACTTTAAACGCGAGGTGGTGGCCGGGGGCAGTTGCTGGACAGCGTGAGGCCTAGGGATCGATATTCCGGTGGGGCGTGACCAGTGCGCAATTCATTGGCACAGCCCGCTGGATAGAGCATCAAGCCGGGGGAGACATCGGGGAGCCTGACGCACCATTGGTGTTACTGGAGGGGTAATCCGGGGGTACAGGTGGCCTAGCCCGGCGGAGGTTGTCCCCGACCTTCGAAGAACATGACCAGAGGCGGGAGTGGCAGTGGATCCGCGAAGCAAGGGCCCATCGATAAATATACGGGCCGAGCGGGGGAGCTGGAGCCACTGGGGGCCAGAACAGCCAGAGGCCAGCCAATGCGGCACTGATGGCGGCGATCACCCAGTCAAGGGATATGCTGGACGCGAAAATAGGTGCCGCAGTGGCACGCATCACGGAGGCTGAAACCAGAATCTCGGGGTGGAAGATAATGTGGCGACACTTAAACGCAAAGTGTCCGACATGGAGAGTGTCCAGAAAGGTCTGGCCCTTAGAGTGGAAGATGCAGAAGGACAGGCCCGGCGCAACAACCTTAGGTTCGTGGGATTCTAAGCTTCCCTATGCCCTGCTCTACCCGGCCCGCCTGCGGGTGGTGTTTCAGTCTCGGGCCCACTTCTTTTGTACAGCTGAGGGCACATACACCGCCGGGTCATGACTCGGACTCCTCCTTGGGTGGATCGCAGGCACAGACAGCGCGGAGCTCGCGGACTAAGGGGAATTGGAGGTCTAGGTCCAGGAGGTGCTCTGATCCAGGGAGAGAAGCGGATGGTGGAACGGCTGCCCCGGAGCATCCGCTCACAGATCCTTGAACACTCGTCCAACGAAAGGTGGAACTTTGGTGTGTTTGTTCCCCCTTGGGTGTAAGTGTCAGAGACGCTTTGCCGAAGCAGCCATTGGGCCGTAATGGGCATCAGCGATAGTTACCTAACCGTGAACACGAGGTTATGGGGCAATTGGGGATGGGGTGGGTAGATACATCTGGGGCGGGCCTCCTCCCTGGGCTTGTAGCTTGTTAGGGGAGGGAGTTGGGTGAATGGGTAGGTTCTTGGGGATCCATTGGTGTGGACGGTCTCGGGTCCTGGTTTGGGACCGGGGGCTGCCCAGGTCGCGACAGGTACTTCAGTTTTTTTAGGTATGGGGGTGGGGGGTTGGGGGGGGGGGGGGGGGAGTTGGAAAGGGAAGGGGGTTTGGTCTGTTCTGCACGATACATTTGAGGTCTCAACAATGGCTGTGTATACGACCTCTAGGCCCGTCTACGGGGCTCCTGGAATGCGTCCCCCTGAATGGCGGGTGAGGGTACCACGCCGCTGACCCCCAGGGCGTCCATGTGGATACTTAGCTGGAATGTGCGGGGAATGCTTGACAAAGTAAAGAAAGGAGCAGTCTTGCGATGGGGGAAAAGGGAAGGTGCGGATGTCATGCTGCTGCAAGAGACACATATGTTAGGCAACAAAACGCTTAATCTACAGCTCTATGGCTACCAACAGGTTTACCATACTGGGTTTGCTAGAGGGTCCAGGGGGGTGGCCGTTCTGGTGCACCGCAGGTTGTCCTATGTCCACACAAAGCAGTGGGTTGACCCGCAAGGCAGATACATCTTTATTAAGGGAATGATTGGTGAGGAGCCCCTGGTACTGGGGAGCGTGTATGCCCCGCCTCCCTTGCAGTGGTCGCTAGTGGAAAAGTTTTTTGCCGTGTGGGCAGAAATTCCTGAGGCTCTAGCAGTGATCGGGGGGGGAGCTTGAATGACGTCATGAATGGTCGGATGGATCGCTATAGACCAGGGGTGGACAGGCAGCGGACACATCCACTAGACTAGGCGATATGGTGAGGGGATTGGGCTGGGTAGACGCTTGGCGGTATCTTCACACCCTGGATTGGGTATATACATATCTCTCGGCAGTCCATAAGTCCTTTTCTCGATTAGACTGTGTGTTCGTCCCTTGCGCGGCAATCGGTAGGGTGAAATCAGCGGGTATACTACCTCGGGGGCTGTCAGACCACTCTCTGGTTGCGGTAGATGTATGGCTGGATAAAGGGCAGCAGTCTTTCCGGTGGCGACTCTCCATGTGGCACCTCCAACAGGAAGATTATAGGAAACATATGAGCGAAGCCATAGCCCACTACTGGGAGGATAACATGGGTTCGGTGGCGGATGTTGTGACACTCTGGGAAGCCCTGAAGCCCACACTGCGCGGGATAGACATCGCCTGGTGTGCAGCAGCTCATTGGCAGCGTAGAGAGGAGTTAGTGAGGGCCGCTGCACAGGTTGAGACACTAGAGGGGCGCTGTAGTAGAGCACAGGAGGGTAGAAAGGTGGGGCAGCTATTACTAGCACAACAGTCTTATGCGTCCTTGTTACTGGATGAGGCTCGGCAAATGTGGCTGGCGACACGTAGCAGAATATATCAGTGGGGGGATAAGTCAGGCACTATGCTCCATAGGCTCTGCCAAAACATGCTACGGGCGCAGGAGCTACCTGGGATCACGGATGCGGCCGGGGTCTAGATTACAGACCCCAAAGAGATAGCGGATAGCTTTGCACTATATTATGGCGCACAATATGCTCAGTGGGAGTACCTCCCGGCGGAGGCAGTGGATACGTTTATTGCGGACTTACCACCACGTGCAGTGTCGGAGGAAGTACGGGAGCGCCTTGAACTCTCGCTAACTGCGGAAGAGCTAGACACGGCCTTGGGACAGCTTAATACCAGAAAGGCACCCGGGCCCAATGGGGTTCAGAGTAAATTTTTTAAGAACTACCATCTCCAATTGGGAACACACTACAGGGCTGCGCTGGAAGCGGCTAGAGAGCAGGGTCGCCTTCTGGCAGATTGGAGACATGCCGAGGTTGTGGTGTTCCATAAGCCAGGCAGGCCTCCGGAGAGACATGAGTCTTACCGACCTATCTCCCTCCTCAATGTAGAAGCGAAGATACTGGCCAAAGCGCTGGCGAACTGTCTCCTCCCTTATATAACTGAGCTGGTCCATCCAGACCAGGCTGGGGTTATGCCACATAGGGCGACAAGCCATAATATTAGACGTGCACACATCGCAGTGGAGGCGGTGAGAGGCACTGGGGAGCAGGCGGCGCTCCTGTTGGCGGACATGGACAGGGTGTTCGACTCCTAAAGCTGGATCTATTTGTTTGCACTGCTGCCACGTCTTAATCTAAGGCCCCGTTTTTTGTCATACCTAAAACTACTCTACACGGAACTAACGGCATAGGGCATAGTTCCACTTAGGGCGGGGTACTCGGCAGGGATGCCCCCTATTGCCGTATTTGTTTGCTCTGGCCATGGAGCCGTTGGCGGCGTCGGTGCGCATGGACGCACAGATAAAAGGCTTTGATTGGGACGGTGGGCCATCAGATAAGATTGCGTTTTAGCAGATGATGTCCGGTTTTTCATCACTAACATTAACAGGTCGGGACCGCGTGTCTTGGAGATTATGCCAATCTTTGGTGAAGTGTCTGGTCTTGAATCTGCGTAAATCCACCCCTTGGGTGCTGGGGGACCGTACGGGTATCGGACCGTGGGCGCCAGCATTGCAGGTGGCGGCGGGGGGCCTTCAGTACCTACGAGTGTTCCTGTCTGAATCTGCTGTGGTCTCCTGGGAGCGCAATATAGTGCCGGTCTGGGACCGGGTTAGAACGGAGATAAAGACGTGGTCCCGTATGCCTCTTACTATTTTTGGCCGCTCGGCAATCTTTAAAGTCCTGGATCCTTGGTAGTGGTGCTTGAGGTATTGTCCCTGCCTAACCCTAAAAAAACATTCACTAAAATGTGCTTGGAGAACAGACAGAAGACCAGTACCTATCTGCCAAACGATCTGTTGAGGTGCATCGTCACTTGGCCTGACTTCGCGGTAACTTCTGCTATGTTTTTCTCCACGGTTTCTAAAGACAATGGTCCCTAGACAATCAGATTCAAGTTAATAAATATAGACTCAGTCAGTACTATATACCTCTGTCCAACCGGACAGGGATTTAATATGCAATTAAAGAATGTTTCACAGACAATACACGAAAAACAATATAAGTGGGACACAAGCCTGCATCCAACTTAGCAAGAAAGGACGTACAACATAAAGTTAGGGGTTCAGGCAAAAAGTTTGTTTGTTTAAAGCCCATTTCAAATGGAACAAACAAAATGTATGAGGCACCATTGCACATTTATCATAACAATTTGAAAAGTATATATGGTGTACAGAGTGTTTACGGCGTTCCGATCCCTTAAGAAGGAGCTGGGATCATCTTCACGACCTTTAAAATAGAATGCCTATTTACAATAGCCTGTATTTGCTTTGTGATCGGCAAAAATGGCCAGTGAACATACGCCCTGAGTGGGGAGCGTGGCCTCAACGTCGAGAGAGTATTCGATCTCATGTGGGATGAGGCACTGCAATGCGCAATGGCACAAGAGTGAAGAGCCCAAACAATGGGGATGATGCTGTGACTGTTAGGGACCCTTCTGGATATGAGAGGGTGCCAGGTGTCTAGCAAGTTGTGGCGGGAATGCATGCTTACCAGGGAAGTTAAATTAGCGCTCACGGTCAGGAGAAGGGAGTGACTTGCCAGGAAGGATCGAAGGTAATGGAAAGCCGGAGTGATCAGATAGAGGTAAATGAGCTGCGTTTGGGGTTTCGAGCCGGGATGCGGGCCAAAACAGGTAGGGTCTCGATCTGGTCACAGCGTCTCCACAGCAGCAAATCATGTTCAACCCAACCTCTCTGCCACACTATGAGTCCTCGAGGAGTCCTTTTTGGCTATAGCCTAAAGCTTCATTCCAGTGTCAATTTGTAATGTCCAAAGAAAGAAATCTTTACCACGACTTCGGCCGGCGAAGACTCCTCCTAGGGCAAAGCCTACTACCTTGCCCCGTACAACTCTACCTTCTGGACCTTTCTTGAAAATAATTTGTGAGCCAGGAGGTAAGCAGAGCCAAGGCTCAATCCCTCCCTTGTATCCGACCAATGCTCCATCGTAGTCGGCCTTAAACTTTGACCTCGTCTTGTGCAACAAGATTTCCACGTTTGGCGCCTTGATATTTTAGCCACTACTTTCCACAAAAAATCTAGAAATTCGCAACTCCGATTCTACGGGATTGGATTTATTTGGGTGACATTTTACATATTAAAATTGTCTCTATTTTTCTTAATTGATCTGGGATATTTCTTGTGTTGTGCTTTTACTTTACTCAGTGCTTTTAAGTTAAGCCTGATTGCTTTCGTACCAAGCCGCTAGAGGGTTAAGCACAGTTTAATTTAGTGACTTTTGTGTCTCACCATGATAAGGATTGTGGTTGTTGCTCGAGATGGCTTTCCACCCCCTCAAACAATAACTGAATTTCTAACACCTGGTCTCCCAGCATGACAATGGTGTATGAATCAAGTAAGAGAATAAACAAAAGAGAACTCAAAGGTGCATCGGTAAGACTCAGAGAAGAAGATTAGCGAAAGAGCTAAATCCCATCTGTATTCTACCAATCATGGTTGGCAGTGCTACAAGTAGGGAGTGAGGTACATCAAGTGGAATGGGAGCAGTAACTTACCATCAACAGCAGTCTCCTGCTGGTAATATTAAGTATCCAAAAGTCAGGCATTTCGGTTACATTTGCAAGAATGCTTCATAAAAATATCTCAAATTAAAGTTATACTAAGTAATTTTACTTCATTTGGTTTTGACATTTAGTGTACATAAAGATTAAAATTTTAAATACCGGCTCCGGTCTTCAACTTTCACAAAGGGTTTCTTCAGACGTCCTGCTAAAAAATTCAATTAGTAGGAAAATTGTGTTACTAATTCTAATTCTCCCCCATAGAAACATGAAATTGAACAGTAATAGTTTTTACAATGTAAGCAATCGTGCAGATTTAATTATAGATGGATAAACAGCTCAAAATATGAATACTTCCCCATAACTATTAAATACGGCAACATGAAATGCATTAAAAGTGAGCAGGCAGGCTACAAAATATTAACAGTTGAAAAGTTAAGAAAATATGATTTGATGTTTTCCCAACAATACAAATAAGGAGATTTAAAATGTGCTGGTGCTCTCTGGCTAGGTCATGACATTGTGAAGGGTGAGTCCATATCCTTTAAAGACAGTCTTCAAAGTCATTGACTGCTTTCATCCAATATCAAATCATTGACTTTGAGCACTGTGCATTAGACTGTCCATAAAACTTTCCTGGAGAGCACCCTTGATGAGTTCCTCAAAAACAATATCCAGAAGGGCTCAACAAGAAGTCGTGTTTTGACGACAAGTAGAAAATACAAGAATGCTGTACAAGAAGAGAAACTTGGATCATCTACTGCTCCTCAAGGAGCCTGATTCACTTGAATGATTTCCTTTTAAAACGAGATAAGAATCTAAGAGTCTTTGGTATGCACCTGGGTGATGTCACGTGGATTCACTAGGCCCAATATATCACACATAAACGTCAATTTATTGAAGAGTTTGCACTTGGAAATTATTTCCATGTTTTTTAGTGTAATCCCATCAAGTGAAAAGAGCATGTTTCAATCAGTCTCTTGGTCTTCGCTTTCAACTACTTCACCATAATTTGATCCGGACACTCTGTAAGGTAATTTAGTTGTGGTTCAATCTGGTATTGGTATTATCTGTGGCAGTTTTGTTTACTATTTTTAGGTCTCGCGCCTAGCAGTGCACAGCACTGCTCGTGCAGCGAGAGACCTCATGTAGGGGCTTCTGAAAGCTGACCACACGCTTGTGCGTGTGCTTTTGTTTTCGTCAGCTGCTATTGGCTGTGGCGTGCGTCTTTGTAAAAAAGAGACCACACCATTGGTGAAAGGCGTGTGCAGGTACCAGCTTCTTTACAAATGTATCCGCCCATGTCCCATTGGTGTCTGTTACGCGCAGCAGCGGCATCTGAGACCTAATACTAAACATGCGCTTCCAAGTAGTGTGCGTTCGCTTTGCTGCCACCCTCCCTCTCCTATGCTCCTTTGTGGTGCGCACGCACCAGTGGTTTCAATTCCCTGCTTGTTGTATTTGCGGTCAGCGGCGCCTTCAGACCCCTACCACCTCCCACCACAGCATGCCGAAGTGCCTTGAAGTATTTGCGGTCAGCGGCGCCTTCAGATCCCCCCGCCTTCCACCACAGAATGCTGAAGCGCCTTTATGTATTTGCGGTCAGCGGCACCTTCAGACCCCTCCCGCCTCCCACCACAGCATGCCTAAGCGCCTTTATGTATTTGCGGTCAGCAGCGCCTTCAGTCACCTCCCGCCTCCCACCACAGCATGCCAAAGCGCCTTTATGTATTTGCGGTCAGCGGCACCTTTAGACCCGCCCACCTCCCACCACAGCATTCTGAAACTTTTAAAAGAAAGCTTCGTACACAGAGTCAGCAAAATGATCCATGGTGCCCGAACTTCAGAGCGCTTATTTTGCAGTTGAGACTGCCATTTCTACTTTTTATTGAGTCCCGCTTAAAAGTGCCTTTACACATCCACGTCGCCCCGCTCTGAGATCGCCACACACACCACCCCAGCTATTTCGGGAGCTCTCCTAGCGGCAGGTGCTGCTGCTGTACTCAGCAGTGGTCGCCCTCTCACATGCATGATCTCAGTCACACACTGAACCCAGGTAGGACATATGCGTGCATCTAGCACTCTGAAGGGTCATAGACATGAGCCTTCCCGCTTTTACTATGCAGGTGTGCGGGTGGCAAAATAGTACTTCCAGTATAACATACACTGTAAACGCAACTTTTCTATTCATAGCGCTTAAAATCCTATTCATAAATAATTCCTGAGGAGATAAAACGAGTGCTTCAGGAAAGAAGAGCAACTAACTGCAGCATACACAACAGCCCCTGGTAGCCTGGATAGAGCCAACCACGACGCTTAGGCTGTATCTGGGTGCCGCAGAAGGACAGAATAAGAAAGCAGGTTTGAGGAGACTTAAGAATGTGCTGAGGACGCTGTTGATGGGGGTCACATTAGTTGCTTGTTTGGACCGTGTGACACTGCAAAATGCTAAAGGGGAACAAAAAAGGAGGGGTCTCATGAGAGAGGGAACGGAAATGAAGCAAGGGAGGGTATAGAGCACCCTGTGGAGATCCAAGGAAGAGATAACCCCTTCTGACACTATGTGTGATTGAGATCACGTCACTGTTCGACCACGTTCCTTGATTATATTTTTGGCTCTTTGCACTTTTTTTTTATTATTATTGTGGTGAGGGTAGGTGGGCTCCGAAGGCACTACTCGACTGCTTTTCAGAAGCAGTCGTACTCCTACGACTCATCTCTCTGAAGGCTGGGAGGCGGTCAGTCACCTCCCGACCTCTGCCCTCGGACTGTCCCTTCCGTCAGAAAGTGCTGGGCACTTTGCCTGTAGTTCTAGACCCTCGCCACGTCTCACATTCCCGGCGTCCTGATCTCCACAGCCCTGTCTATGCCTCCACCTGCCCCCGGCCAGTGCTCACACTGAAGCTTAACACCCTCCCTCGTGCTGTGGTAAACACACACTGCAGACGCGTACAGCTGGTACATGTCAACGACAAAGGGGGTGCCAGGTAAACCTCGTGAATTCTGCACAACCATTGCTACGGCTCGACAGTAGCAATTATCCTACCTGGAAACTCGCTTGAAGTTCAGAAATATGTAATTAAACCCGTCACAAATTCCTTTCTTGCTTTGATCGCAAAGTTTCCATAACAGTTAGGCCCCGTCAGCCTTGTTTCCCCCTTTATTGTTTATTAGACAATTATCTCAATCCAGATTTTAAGTGTCTCTAAGTGACTTTGCTTTAGAATTAGTTTGTCAAATATTTCTGCTCTCAGTTGTGTGTCACTGTTTTGTTCCTGCTTTTTATTGTTTTCATGTAGCCCCCTGTCGCCTAATGGCAATTGCACAGTTCTTTTAGAAGTAAGGTTGCACGTGAAGATAGAGACAGCAGGGCAGAATGTGGCTGCATTGTTGAGAAAACTTGTTGTTATGAATTTATAGCTATAAGCAGGGCCACTGAAATTATAAGATTGTGAAATTTTTCACATAATTACAGATCTTGCACATTTTCCACTTAATTCAAAAATGTTATGCATGCTAGAAAACTTAAAATACTGTTTCTCGCATAAACAGATCAAATATATCTAACTAGCAGCAAAATGAATAGTAAGCAGTTCATAAGAATTTGCAAAAGTGAACCAGTGAAGCGCCTTTACATATTTACGGTTAGCGGCGCCTTCAGACCCCTCCCGCATCTCACCACAGCATGCCGAAGCGCCTTTATGTGTCGCATTCCTGTAAGTTTTGACTATTGGCGTTGCATTACTATTAGCAACGCCAATAGCTCAAACTTTCAGTATTGCGAGACCTATTGCATTGCAAATGCTTGTTTATTGACTGTCTGAAATATTTCTTGTTTTTGTCGAGCAGCTTGCATTCTAGCTCACTGGGACTTTGTCCCTATAATATTTCATTGTGATTATGAATTCTGACCCTCTATCTGGTATGTTATTGTCAGTCCTTTATGAACTTTATCATTCATTTAATTACTGTTATTTATATTTAGCATTCATGCCTTGTATGCGATTCTTACCATCCAGTGGTTGTTACATTTATCAAAGATGTCTCCCAATTGGACTCATTGCCTTTGTTCCTTATCTTTTGTTAAATATTAGTATTTTTAGCATAAAAACTTCACTGCATGAAGTAACTATTGATTATATATGGGCTGATAAATGGTAAAAATCTCCCTATTCTTCATTGCTTGAGGTCTTGTGAATGTGATGCTTACCACAGTTTATTTCATGTGCAACAAATGACCTGATTTCGTAATCTCTTCTGAACGTCTCAGGGCATCATTTTAGATATACATTACATTGTTGGTGGGCTTCCAAGGGTTAGGAATAGAGATATCTTGACATTTGAAAAGCTGCAATTTTTGATTGGCATATTTTTACCGCGGTTGGCGAATTTGCATGAAATCTGGTAGATGTTTAGCTTATTCTTGGGCTTTTTAAATTTGTGCAGATTCATCAAGGAGGGACAGTTAAAAGGTGGCGTTAAAAATGTATGTTTGCTAACAACTGTGACATCACAATCCATATAAAGTTTGGTGGAATAGGTTTAGAGTTTTGTGGGCAAGTAGCGCCGATGCATCAAAGGGTGCAGGACTGATGACTTCAAATTACATCACTGATGACATCGAATGCTACCCCAATTATTTTACCTTTTCTTTAGGAAAATTATAATGAACAAATCAAATACTATCTACAACAGGCTAACTAATAATCAATTTATTCCAGAACAACACACTTTGCTTACGAATACACTATATATAGTTATACAAAGTATTTCACACATTAATGAGCCTACAACTAGAATAAAAAAGATATGTATTAAAAAGCCTGCATTAAGGTATACAGAAAGCTATAAACCAATGTTTAAAAATAACAGAGAGAGCACTCACTGCTGCACATCCACATGAAACTATGACCAAAATGTACCACAGAACTACAGTAATGATTAGAACAATTTGAGGAGAGGAGTTGGCCTAACGGCTAGGGCGGTCGACCACGAATCTGCAAAACCAGGTTGGAGTCTCTGCAATGACGCTGAACATCTTGTGATTCTGGGCGAATCACTGAAAAAATATAGAATGCAAAAATATAGATGAAAAAAATATTGAAGAAAAAATATAGAAAGACAAAATATCGAATTCCTATCTTCAAACCAGTAAGTACAAAAATATTGAATCAAAAATATTGAAAAAAATATATACTTAGTAAAAATATTGCATTTATTTTAATATCTTAAAAATAATTTAAAATTAATAAAATAATAACTATAATTAATTAAAACACTTATAAATACTTAAATAACTTACATATAATCAAATAATTAATGTAAGTTAAAAAAAATACAAATATAATTTAATTTTTTAACATATATATATATATATTAACATAATATTAATTACAAATATACAATATTTTTATTGTAGTATAGCAAGAGGTTAACATTTACAATTACCACTCCAGCAACTGCAACAGTAGGGTAAACGTTGGATAGCGTAGGGGTAAAAATGACTATTCCCACTCCAGAAGGTGCAACAGTAGGGAAAGCGTTGGAAAGCGTAGGGGTAAAAATTACTATTCCCACTCCAAAGGGTGCAACAGTAGGTAAAGCGTTGGATAGCGTAGGGGTAAAAATTACTATTACAACTCCAGAGAGTGCAACAGTAGGGAAAGCGTTGGATAGTGTAGGGGTAAACATTACTATTCCCATTCCAGAGGGTGCAACAGTAGGGAAAGCGTTGGATAGCGTAGGGGTAAAAATTACTATTCCCACTCCAGAGGGTGCAACAGTAGGGAAAGCGTTGGTTAGCGTAGGGGTAAAAATTACTATTCCCACTCCAGAGGGTGCAACAGTAGGGAAAGCGTTGGATAGCTTAGGGGTAAAAATGACTATTTTTATTTATTTATTTATTTTATGTAGTTTATAAAGCGCACAGCTACCCCCAAAGGGGTGTCCCGGCGCTAGAACCTAAGTCTAAGAGGAGAGGAAGGAGCAAGAGGGGGACTATGCCTACGCTAGTGAGTTTAACCGTAGGAAAAG
Organism: Lissotriton vulgaris; assembly: GCF_964263255.1. Classification (NCBI taxonomy): domain Eukaryota; kingdom Metazoa; phylum Chordata; class Amphibia; order Caudata; family Salamandridae; genus Lissotriton; species Lissotriton vulgaris. Next base: position 854,670,724 of record NC_141698.1, read on the forward strand.
TAAACATTTAATATATTAACACAAATAAATTAAATATCAATACCAATAAAAAATTAATTAAACTAAATTACAAATTTAAAATTATGTAATAATTAATCAAATAAAAATACAAATAAATATTAGTTATTAAAATTAATTTCTTATTAATACAATTTATTTACCAATCAACAATTAATTTACAATAAATTAAAAATCAATACCAATAAAGAAATAAAAATGATTAATTTAATTACAATTAAATTACTTCCCACCCTATTCCCCAATAAACACACAACCCACTACGGAAAATAAATTAATTGAATTAACATAATTATCAATTAACCAATTAATACAAATTAATTACCAATTAAAAATTAATTAATTACCAAATAAAAAATAATTAATTCTAAAAGAATACCAATAATAAATTAACAGATTTAAATAATTACAATTAAATTACTTCCCACCCTATTCCCCTATAAACCCACAACCCGCTACGGAAAATAAACTAATGAAATTAACATAATTATCAATTAATTAAGAAAAATTAATTACCAATTAAAAATGAATTACCAATTAAAAATGTATTAATTACGAATTAATTAACAATTAATTCAAAATAAATATCAATAAATAAAATAGATTTAATTAATTGAAATTAAATTACTTCCCACCCTATTTCCCTATAAACCCACAACCCGCTACAGAATTAACTTACACAAAAATTAAATAACATAACAAAATACACTTAAATAAATTCGATATTAAAAATTTGATATATCTTAATTACTATAATATATACTTCGATATTTTAACTTTCTATATTTTAAAAATCGATATTAAATTACTTACCTTCAAAACGATATTTTTCACCTCTATATTCTGTCCATTCGATATTTTGTCCATTCTATATTTTTACTTCGATATTTGTGTCATTCTATATTTTTGACTCAATATTATGTCTGTATACCGATTCTGGGCAAATCACTAAATCTCCCCGTGACTAATAAAAAGCGCTCGGATACCGGATACCTTTGGGTCAGGTTTGCGATATATAAAACTCCGTAAAATAAAAAATTAAAACAAACAATTATGCTACTGCACACATCTACCGTATGAAAAACACTGCCATGAAATACAACTACACCACGAGTGTCCTATGATCACATATGTACAACCAAACCCAACCAAAGCCTGCACATTCAAATTTGCATGAACCGATATAGCAATATACGCTGCACCATTCTCTAACAGAGTAGCATTTAGTCTGTGAAGCCACAAATGTTGTGACAAAGACCCACACACCAGTTTCAATATATAACACATAATGCAACTAAAAGCTCTATAACTAATCTATAGAGCAAAAAAAATTATTACAATAAACCCAGCATATATTGCAAAATAACATAACCATATCTAATAATAATCTATTCAGTACCGTTTTAAAAGTACATCAAAAACAGTAAGTTAAAAGTAAACATCATTATTAAAATAATACATATTAAATTATGTCAACAACAACATCATCTTCCATAGGATTACAGAAATCAGAAGTCATCTACAGCAGTATCATGGATGATGTCACAGGCAACATTTTCTGTGAACCTAAACAGCATTGATTGAAATGTCACCAATGATGCCATCAAGTACGTCATATAAAAATGTTATTAGTGATATCATGTGCGCCTATGAGCACTGCATGACAGACGCAGGAGTGTAGCTTATCTCACTCAACCAAGATAGAATTCCTGCTAGCTGAAAATAACAAACAAGAAACAGTACCATCCTGACTCAATAATATGAACCTTGACTGCTTCTAACAACTTTCATTGAATGCTAAGTCACCTGGATCGATCTGGGACATCAACCTCACCATCAAAGAACACACTGCCCACAAAAAAGCGGCTTGGTAGCACCCACTGTTTCTTCCAGAAAGCAACAATAGAACTGCAGTTAAAACCCTCATACCCTTTCAACTGGATTGTGCTCTAAAAATGGTCAACATGATAATACTTACATTTTACTTTCGGATTGTTGGATTCTTTACCCTGTTAGAAAAGAGAACAGTTTAACTGGCATGGTCGGAATTATAAAAATAATATTACACAGAAAGAAATGCATTCAGTTTACTACTTTCAACACGCTCTATGGAACGTGATTTGTCATCTTTCAACATGTGAGGAGGTTTTCCGGATTCATATTTTTGCAGATCTTCATAGGTCTTTCACAAAACAAAGAATAAACACATGTTAAATACAATTTAAAAAAAAATACTGGAAATCCCATTGCCCTGATACTCTGAGCCCAGTAGTAATTTATCATTTTTGTATCCATGCTACATGCCATATCTTAGATTTTATTTGCCAAAGTAGAGGGAGGCAGAGGTAGAGGCTAGGTTTATCCTTCTGACAGTTACGTAGTTAGACAAAAATCGAGTATATCGAAGAAAACCTGCACTTAGGGAATTTGATAGGATACAGCAAGAATTTGTTGCAATCCCTTGTCTATAAAGACACCCCTCAACCACCAGGGTTGCCCCTAGTTGGCATACTTCATCATTGGGGTTCCTCCCAATCCTTCACGGTTTGAGGCATGCTGCAACTTATGACTTACGTAGGAGCACTTTGTATTGCAGACTATGTGTAGTGCAGTGATGTGGTGTGGAAAGGGAAAGAAAATGTAAAAATACCTAACTAGTTGGCCACTCTTATAACCGCCCTTAGTTGGTATGGTTAAAAATCAGGGGCCTTTTACTGAGAAGAAACCTGACCTTAAGGAGCCTGGTTGTCTCAGTAATGTGTCAATTTTGTCAACATGTTTCGAGCTGTTCCCGTAAAAGCTCTTCATCAGGACTCCATGAGGTCCAGCTCTGTGTGTACCACTCCTAGTGAATCCTGTAATAAGAACACAAACCATGCACACCTAAAGCGCACTGTATACATACGGTTCTAGTGATTAATCCTCGTCTGTAATTAGAAAGCAAAAAGATATATTGAAAACAGTCTCCTGTTAGCCGTGCTGGCCGGTCGTATTAGCATGATTGTGCATACAACTATCAAAATATCGCATCTGTTTATGGTGAGTGCTCATATGGGCTATCCTATGTGCTCAAATAGTGTGTCATGAACATGTCACACACTGTAATGGGTGACACCACTCATAAAATAGCACTCGTGAAACAAGACACCACGTGACAGTACAACATAATACACAGAAAAGATAATCCATGTGACTTACTTCTGTAGATGCTATATTATTGCATCATGGTGAAACTTGTAGTCACACTGTAAAAGAGGGAGGGGGGAAGGTCTATATATCATGTACTCTTGTTGCTGCTTAACAGGTGGGTAGCATACTCCATCTGTAGGAAAAAAAAGAAGGAAGTCACCCGCCACTTACTTCGTCAAAGCCGCCTCTGGTACAGTAACCTATTACTCTCCCTGGAGACCGCATGAGCCGTTTCCATTTCTAAAGCCCTTTCCTAACCATGCGGTGAGAAAACAAAACGCCCTGTCATTCTGCTTCATAGTACTAGACCGCTCGGTTAGTTCAAAATGGCCGCCGTTGCCGAAGTAGTGGCAGCGCCATGTTGGGAGAAGTCCCATCCTGAAAAACATTAAGTTACTGGAAATGTATGAGGAAAGGAGGTTCTATTAAAGTGTTTCACGTAACGCAGAATGGATTCAAGCGATATGCATACAAAAACATTGGGAATTACACAGGTATAGTATTTTGTTGTTTCCCTGCCAAGAAAACAAGTCCTACTAGGGGGCAGTTAGATGTAATGGCTACTACCTAAGTGAGATATTACTTCAACCAGGTAACTCGCTTATAATGTTGAGCGGTTGCTTCCCACGTATGACAGTTTTATTCTTATTATTGCATGCATGTACCCATGGACACAGCGGTCAGTATTTTACAATACATATTTCAAATTAATGGCTGCTTCGTGGGTTCTTTTCAACTGCTGAGATGTCCCATTATCGGACAGATGTTATCTGAAGGATCTCTCACTGATGCATTCCCGGTGAATAGCAACGCACTCTTATCGGCTCAGATGTACCATTGTTAGACAGATGTACATTAGAATCTCTCAATGATACAGTCCCGGTGTTGTCACGTTTTAATAATCGTGTGTAAGCAGGGGGTCACTGTTTTAAAGTGTCTTGTCTTTATAACACAATATTTTGGTGTGGGACTCCTTCATAGTTATTGTTAGATGGGTCTCGAACTATTCCAGATTATCACTACAACACAGGTGTTCAAGGACAACCCCCTTGAACACCTGTGTTATAGTGATAATTTGGTACACGGACTCCTGGAAAAAGAACAGTGGGGGGTGTACGAACTTCACACTGACACCGTGGGACTTAATGACAATATCCCGTGGGGCCTCTTACGTTGAAAATGCACAACATTGAGACTAGTGGAGACATCTTTAAGAGTCTCTATAACTAAGTATAACACCCTGGTTTTTTAGAGTACACAATCACACGAGGACATAATCGTTAGAGACCAATCCAACAATAACTATGAAGGAGTCCCACACCAAAATATTGTGTTATGGAGACTAGACACTTTCAAACAGTGACCCCCTGCTTACACATGATTAGAAATACGGGACAACACAGGGAATGTATCATTGCGAGATTCTAACATACATCTGCCTAACAATGGTACATCTGAGTGGGATAATAGTGCGTTACTATTCTTCAGATACTCTTCAGATAACATCTGTCGGATAATGGGACATCTCAGCAGCTGAAAAGAACCCACAAAGCAGCCATTAGTTTGAAATATGTTGTAAAATACTAACTGCTGTGTTCACGGGTACATGCATGCAATAATAAGAATAAAACTATCATACATGGGAAGCATCTGCTCAACATTATAAGCGAATAGCCTGGTTGAAGTAATAGCACACTTAGATAGTAGTCATTACATCTAACCACCCCCAAGTAGGACTTGTTTTCTGGGCAAGGAAACGGCGAAATACTATACCTGTGCAATTCCCAATGTTTTTGTATGCATTTCGCTGGATTCGATTCTGCATTACGTGAAACATGTTAAGATCAACTCCTTTCCTCATACATTTCCAGTAACTTAATGTTTTTTCATGATGGTAATTCTCCCAACATGGCGCTGCCACTACTCCAGCAACGGCGGTTGAACTAACCGAGCGGTCTAATATTATGAAGCAGAATGACAGTGCGTTTTTTCCCGCCGCATGGTTAGGAAAGGTTTTTCTAAAAAGACACAGCTTATGCACCAGTTATTATGAGGTCTCCAGGGAGAGTAGTAGGTTAGTGTACCAGAGGTGGCTTTTCCGAAGTACGTGGGGGGGGGGGGGGGGGGGGGGGGGGGGGCTTCCTTTCTTTTTTTCCTACAGATGGAGTACGCTACCCACCTGTTAAGCAGCAACAAGAGTACATGATATATAGAACTTTTACTCCCCTCCCTCTCTTAGAGTGTGGCTACAAGCCCCTCTAACCCTGGCTTTGACCATAATGCAATAATATAGCATCTACAGAAATACGACACATGGATTATCTTTTCTATGTTTTATGTTGTACTGTCATATGGTGTCTTGTTTCTCAAGTGCTATTTTACGAGTGGTGTCACCCATTATAGTGTGTGGCATGTTCATGACACTATTTGAGCACAAAGAATAGACCATATGGGCACCCACAATATATGGGTGCGATATTTTGATAGTTGCATGCACAATCATGCTAATGCAGGGTTCGAAAAATCCACTAGCCCGGTTGCATTTGCAAGCCAGATTTAATTAGGGCGAGCTCTTTTTAGGACCTCCTCGCCCTTTCTGGCAAACAGAAAGACAAACTGACTTTTGTTTACGAAAGCAGAGCAAACGTGACAAGATAGCAAGATTTAAAGTTTTTTTTATTGCCCACAAGGTAAATGAGCAATAAAAATGCCTTTAAATCTTGTTAACTTGTCACATTTGCTCACAGAGGTCAAGTGCATTACAGTTAGGTCGAGTAGATGTTTTAAGTTACTAGATCTGTAGACAGAATGCAGAACAATGTCATACATTCACCCCAGTACAGAGATCTGGGCCTAAATCCATTGTTTATTTGCTCTCCACCCCACCCCAGTTCAGACATGGCCATATGCAAGTCAGCCTTGACCCTATGCCTCATGGGAACAGTCCAGCCCGAACCGCCAAGCCATGTCTCTACTGGACCGGAATCAAGCATCCTAGGACCGGTTTCTGGTTATCAGCCGTCTTCAGCCAGGATAGCTTGACTCCAGTGGTGTGGAGAGAATGGGACTCGCGTCTGAGCATAGTCCCTTGCTCACTATGCCACTGGAGTCAAGCTATCCTGGCTGAAGACGGCTGATAGCCAGAAACCGGTCCTAGGATGCTTGATTTTGGTCCAGGGAAGACATGGCTTGGCAGTTCGGGCTGGACTGTTCCCACGAGGCACAGGGTCAAGACTGATTTGCAAATGGCCATGTCTGAACTGGGGTGGCTTGGTGAGCAAAATAACGATGGATTAAACCCAGATCTGTGACTGGGGGCGAATGTTTTGCCATTGTGCAACATTCCGTCCATCATCTTGTTTGTTTTGCTCTTTTAAAAGTAAGCACATTTCTCCAAGTAGAGGAGATATTGGATGTTTGTTGATCTTGTACTTTGTTTGAGGTATATTTTTTGGTATCTCTGATAATCTAATGGCGTAGAGTAGACATTCTGTGCCATTAATAATATCCAATTGTTAGCTGTTGCTGTCCTTCTCTAAGGGTAGTCACCCTGATTAGAATGTCTTATGGAAGACGAGTTGTGCCATACTTTTAGCATTGCTAAAAAGGGAGAGGCTGTAGAGGGTACGCAAAAACTTGGCCCATTGGTGTCCTCTAATTTATTAATTATTTTAATTCCCTCATGTTTCTGTGTACCAAATAAAAGGTGCCAGATAATGATAATTCAAATAAATATGGTATGTGTGTATACATATACTCACAGCAGCATCACGTATGTGCTACATTTTGAGAGCATTTGGTGTTGAAGTTGTTTCTGTGACAATTTCCTCTGCTCTCTTCCGAAAGATGTTGGAAACGTTTTTTCCATCTTTTCCCACTTAAACAGGAAATAGTGGCTGAACAAAGCTTGCGAGTTTGCAATATACAACAGCGTATGGGGGGGGCAACTACAAATCTTTTATCCGCTGCTTCAAGGCACATATTTTCGAGGTTGGAACTATTCTGTTGCCATTTGTTATCAATTCAGAGCAGTATACATGACCACAGAATCAGTAGAAAAGTATACAGTAAGAAAAAGTGGAATTTGTAGAGCAGCAGCTTTGTATTTACGCTCTACTCTAGGCACTGGCAAATCAATTGCTAATGTGATGGATGCGATAAAAGGTAGCTAAACAATCCCAAAGTGATCTTACCGATAACATGCATGTACATTCTAAACAGAAGAGATGGCTGTGTTTGGTGCCCACAGTGATCGTACAGTGAAAAGTAGTTACAGAGAGTGATTACTAATGATATTTGTTTTTTTTCCAAGTAGGTGTTAGATGCCTGCCTAGTAGGCTCACATATTGAAATACCAGTTCCAGAGAGCTGCTGACACAAATGTCTGCTCTCTTCATCATATCAAGGAATGCAAAGATTAAAGCCCTGATGCCAATTGGATTGTGCCAACTTCTTATGACATCAAAAGAATCAAATTGGCATAGTCCCAAAGAATGTATGGATGTTGGATTTGCCATTCACTGATGAAGAGATGTTTAGTATCAGGCACGCTGATGTAAGAATGTGTTGTAGGTTGAACTGCACAACATCCAGTTTTTCCAGTCAAAAAACAGGCTCCAAAGCAGCACACCCAACTTTTGTTTTGTTCCAAACTCAATGGCGGAAAAAAAACACCAAAGTAAGGTAGTAGACATCAACTTTTTGCAACGTCAAGGATTTTGGATTCATCCTCAAAACTAAACCTCAAGTCTTGCATAAAACAACTTGTTATATTTCAAAAGTGACATAAAATGGCAGGACAGGGCACAGAGTGTGGTCTCCAACACATGCTACAAACTGAAGATGCTCACACAGGTAAATTTGCAACTATTAGAATATTGAAAACATTACACTCATTTAGAATCCAAAGAGCGGAAATAACAACAGAAATGATTACTTCTGTCATGTTGCAAACACTATAAATGAGGAAATTAATTAGGAATCTAATATGCTACTTGGCTGCTGCAATAGATATGCTTATATCTCAAATCACTGAGGAAGTGCCTATTCTTTATAGGTCCCTCTTTGGCACAGCCAATGTGCATTACCATTCTCAAGAAAGCAAGAGATGAAGAAGGTTTGTAAAGTTTACAGCCACCCCTCCTCAGAACTTAGCAGTGAATAACTGGGTCAACACAGAAACAAAGGATTGATTAAGGTATCCTTCTTAAAGAAAAATCACATTCTTTCCCACATTTCCCTGTTATTGGGTAACCAAACAGGTCAGATTAGGGACAGGCTGGTAGGGCTGGGGCCAAAGCAGATGGTGTCTCTTCTTCCTGGGTCAGCACAGCTCTTTGGTTCTTGTTTCTTCCTCAAATCTGAGGCAGTCAGGTCCAGGGTCGCTCCTAAACACCATCTTAAAGGGAGCTACAGGGGTGTGCAGGTCGGGACCAATAGATCCCAAAGGAGAAGAATGTTTATAAAGTTTACAGACACTCCTCCATTGAATTTAGCAGGAAATAAGTGGGCCAAAATAGAAACAAAGAATTGAGTAAGGTATCTTTCTAAAAGAAAAATCACATTTCCCAAATTTCCCAGTTATTACATAACCATCAACCAAACTGTGTTCCATCTCATGGACCACATTGAATAAACCAACTCCAGCCCAACTCTCATTTATAGTACAACTAAAATCTCTTTGGTTGCACACAGGTAGCATCAACAAAAGGGGAGCAAACGATGGGAAAATAACCAGGTCGCCCTCCACTCACAAAACCATAATACACAAGACTGATTATGAGGGAACACTATTTTTTTTTTTTTAGAGTACCAGGGGAAGTCTGAAACTATCTCTGCCAAAAAGCTGGTTTCGCCAAGATGCTAGTCATACCGAGTTCCCAGTGTTCAAATAGAAAATGTTTGTCAATACACTAAATAACACCTCATATCATGAGCAAAACTAGAAAAAGTGTGAGAGGTTAGAAAGTACCTCACGTAAGCATCACCAAGGGAGCTGCTGGTTGGTACTCACCAGTTTGCTCACATTATCATCATTGGTAACTTTCATTATCGTGAAGAAAGAAAAAAGGTAGTGTACTCATTTTTAGAGGTGAATAAAAAAAGTGAAAGAGAATGCAATATCGATGCTTATGTCATTCTTAGCCAATCAGACCCCATGGTGAGAAAGAAGAAACTTGCTTCTCCAAGCTAAAATGAGTTGTGACTCACGTGAACGTACACATACTTTATAGATCGCAGTGAACACACTCAGATTAAAAGAAGAGCATGTGTTAGACCATTCCAGTTAGAAAGGCCAACATGTTTCATTGCCACTTATTTTTGACAATTTCATCAGGGCTTGGGTACCGGTCTTCACCTCACCCACACTTCAAACACAACCAGGTGGTTACTAACAGAGTTGGTAACAACAACACACCATTCAGGGAGCACGCACAACTTTTAGCCACGCATCCCCTGCAGAAAGTAGTAGTCACCGCTTGTCAGTCTTAAGGCATAGATTTAAAGCTCTTGCAACAGCACTACAAAATAAGCTGCAACCAGTTGTTCAGTCATCCAATAACCTGGTAAGGAGACACCACTGATCTTCTATGAATAGTGTGTCATTGATCCACACAGTCTCCACCGCTGATGTCAGGGAACACGCCTCACCATACAGGTAGCAACCAGCTTGGATTTAATTTGTCATTGCAAATGTAAATGATTCCATTATTTCATTTATAAGGCGTACTTACCACAACCTTGGCGGCAGGGGCTGGTTTCTTGATGTTAGCACACCCCTTCTTTTGTTCAATATAACTTTTAACATCTGTAAAGAGGAGGAAACATTTATATACATACTGTTTCAAATGAGACTTGATGTTTCAGTTGATAAATGTATATTCCCCAACATAATCCAACCAACATTGGAATAGTTGTATTTTAACTCCAAATCCGGTCAATCAACAGTATTCAATGATACAGCAGTAAAAAAGGGAACAGTAAATTGGACAGTCTACTCCAGAGATACATGGATCACTATATACTCTGAATCTGTCTGTTACATTCTCATACCAGATGGTTACTCAATGTTCCTATCCAGACACCCCTCCTAAAATATCAGACTGTGAGTGGAGTGGTATTTGTCCACTAGAATAACCTGACATTTCACCGAAAGCCCAGACTATCCTCATCCGCCTTCCAATGCCCACCAACAAACACAAAAACAGTTACTTCTAAACATGGATCTACCTCTTCATTTACAGAAAAATTTAACAAGTATAATGGAGACTTTAATTTCCTTTGTAGTAACTTATCGTGATGCCTTAAATCTCACCAGCTACTATATTACAAGAAATAGTGGTCCCTACCAAAGGAACATGAAGTAATGGGCACAGGACTACAAATAGGGCTGTGTTGTTATAAATCCAAATGGAAAGAATTGTATTTATTTAAACATCCACTGAAAGAACAGGAGGAACACAATATGATTACAATACAGTGGGTACAAAGGACAGGGTATGGAAATCAACATCTTTCCAGACCTCAGGCATTTGCATCTATGGTGACTTTCAACAATACATATTTACAACAGTCACAGTGTGAGAAACATCTTGTGCTCCATCTTGTGATCGTAATAAACTTATCGGAGTCAAGGTGTGAGTGTCGACGATGTGTCGATTCCCAACTAAAATAGGGGGATAATCATTATCAGGACAGGGAGATCTATATGCCTGAGAGATAGCCTAAATAAGGCAAATAATTATGCATAAGTGGGGGACAAGGGAAGGAGAGGGGGCGGGTAAACCAAAGGGGAAGGGAGTGGGGGAGGGGGGAGAGAAGAGAGGAAAAAGGAAAAGAAGATAAAACATTAGAGAGGGCGGGTGGGTATTAACCAATATAATTGCGAATAGCCATGCATAATACAATAAGGGGGTATTAGCCAATGCAAGGCTTCATTCAATAAGGGAAGTAGGTGTATTGCGTAGTGCAATACAGGCTCAAAGACTAGTGCATCAGTGAAAATGAAGCGAATCTAACGTATGCACTGTGAAGGCAAAATCTCACCTACAACAAAGGTTTCATACTAAGCCTACTAGGTTTCACTTTTGCTCTCAGTGAACTTAATCTACATGCAGTCACTAAGAGTTTTTGGAAGTTCTAGGATTCTCTTATTTGTAGGAGGGGGATACTCGCCTGCACCTCACCACTGATTCCACAAATAACTTAGAACAGCTGCATACCCATAATACAAACAATGATGTTATCAAAGAAATCTAAAACCTCTTCTCCAAACTAATGTGGACACCTAAACCCAGAGGCTGGACGCATCTCTCTAAACGCTTTAAAAGAAGCTAAATCACCGACACTTTATTCTCCAACCTACAACTAGAGTCGCACATAAAGCAGTTCTTACATCAAGTATTCCTGCTCCCTCTTTCATAATGGAGAATGATTTAAAAAAGGCTGTCTAGGTTTGGGATTATGATGTACTGATCACATGCACCCTGTCACAGCTATTCCTAAATGGCTACCCGTAGAAGCCTGATTGAGTGTTTTTAAACAGGGTCTGTTACCTACGACACCAACAAACTCAACACACCAAGACATCTAGAACAGAAACGAATCCTCTTTTGAAGTCTCAAAAGTGTTAGGGCCAAATCAAATATAAGATTGGAACCCCCCCTGTCACTCCCTCAGATTCAAACAGAAATTAACTTTGACTTGCTCTGCGTCTTGGAACACACCTTACACACACTCCATGCAGGCACTTCCCTCCAATGTTACACTCTGACAGTTTTCTAAAAAAAGATAAGAAAATCTAAAATCATCCATGCTAGCTTAATACCAACAAAGATGTAAATAGGTTAATAAATGGCCTCGACTCTGAACCTCTCGAAGACAAACAAGGATGATAACCATTTTAATTCGGTATTACTGGCAGAGCACAACAGGCAAAGGAAACTGCTGATTACCTCACCAAAACTTTACTAGCTCAAAATGCTGGTTCAAAGATTCTTTCTCCACACCAGGGAAAGGTTCTGCTAAAGGCATGGACGTAGAAAATTGTAAAAATATGATTTTTACTTTACTGCATGAACATTCTTCGGTACAAAATATGTCCAAAGAATGCTCCTTGCAGCAATACATAGGAAATCAAACAGCACATACTCCCAAACCGCCACACGAGATTTGCACCGAGCAGTGTTCATCCTCAGGACATTACATGACATAAGTTAACTTTATCAGTCTGCAACCCCCCTCATGAAAGCTTTAGGACTGCTCATGATCCCCTAGATGTCATAAAAAATTACCTCAATGGTAACATTACATATCACATTAGCAATGACATCACTATGGGTACAGTAGAATTTCTTTGTGTGAATATGTGTTAATACACAATGTTGCACTGTAGACTACAGTTGTTTACAGGTGTAAATATTGAGCATTTACGTACAGTCCATTTGTGGATGAGTAATAGTTTTCATTGTGTGTTGAAAGTTGAGGTCTGTGTAGCAGACCAATTCTGGTTATTTCAGGCATTATTAGGTTTTGATCTGGGATCATATCACTTTAGCAGAGATTTCTTTCACTGAATTGCTTAGGTTATCATTTGAATGTAAAAGCACTATATGAACAACTTCTTTATTTTGATTGTGTCATATATTGGGACAAATCTGTGATGCACAGAGTTTTGGGTGACTTTTCAGGTTAAGCTTACGAGAATTAGCAAGACACAGACCCACATTTACGTATATCAGGCAACCACCTAACAGGTAGTAATGCTTTGAAACAACCACATCCAGAGATTGAAGACATTTTGTTTACATATCACGCACATTTAAAAATAAGAATATTTATACTTGGTCCTGAAAGAAATACATACATGTTTTCATATAAATCTTTAATCAAGTACAAACAATTCATGCTTTTTACCCATGCTATTTAAGCTACATACCATCAACATGAATCACTTTTACACCCCATGACAAAGCGTTGGCAAGGACACTATTTGCAGGTATGATCTCCTGTAAAACAAAAATATGTTTTGTACTTATTTTACATTCTTAACATTTTAAAGTATTTCAGATACAAAAGGTGGTTGTATCTGGCCAGCTACACAGCGATGAGCACTGGCCAAGAACTCTAAACATAGCCTTGTCAACTAGAGAGAGGAAATTTCAAGATGCACAGTTATGCTGTAGGAAATACTTTTAAGGTTTAATATGGGGTGTTCTCTAAAATTAAGAGTGAGGATTTAAAAAAATAATTTATGAATCATAATGGATAATTTCTTTACTTTTAGAAACTGCAAAATACACAACATGTTTTTGTGGACACGTTCTTTGTTATAAACAGTTCTAAAACATTTTGAAGAGCCATGTGTGGGTAAACAAATCCTGGCATCAGATTGGACTGTGTAACGTTTTGGCAATGGTCTACTCCTCAGAGGGACGAATGACTAAACCACCATTAAGAGTGTTCATTTGAGAAATAGGGGGTGAAACAGGTTTTTCTGTTGATGGGATCTCCTTCTGCTTCAGCTGCTCTGAAAGGGGTTGCAATCCTTGACAGCAACACAATCTTGGGCAATATCATTCTTTGCAAATGGGATTACCCTGAGGACGTTTAATATTTAAAATTTCAGTTAGTAGTCATTAAAAAAAATATCCTAATTGGAAGCAACTTTAACTTCAGTCTATATATATATATATATATATATATATATATATATATATATATATATATATATATATATATATATATGTGTGTGGGGGTTGGGGTTGTGGGTGTGAGGGTATGGGGGCTGTGTGTGTGGGATGGGGGTGTGTGGGTGTGTGTGGGATGGGGGTGTGGGGTTGTGTGTGTGGGGGGGTTGTGGGTGGGGTGGTGTGTGTGTGGGGTTGTGTGTGGGGGTGGGGTGGTGTGTGTGTGTGGGGTTGTGTGTGTGGGGTTGTGTGTGGGGGTTGTGTGTGTGGGGGTGGTGGGGGTGGGGGTGTGTGTGGGGTTGTGTGTAGGGTGGTGTGTGTGGCTCAGCGAGACCTACAAAAACCTCTATCTCAAGACTGCAAGACATGCAGGAGACTAAAACAGTCAAAATGTGTCTCCATTCCGATATCCTTACGGATTCTAAATGGTTATATATTAAAATGTACTGTGCAATTTTGCACCAAAACCAAAGTAGAATGATAAAAGGAAGAGGCACGAATCTCATGCACAGCTTGTTATAAATCTATTGTTTTAGTTTTGCTCTTTCTGGCATCTGACTACAACATCCAGAATGAATCTGGGGGTAAAAATAATAGTTTCAGAGATAGGAAGTAGTCTAAAGTGGAAGATGCTAGGACAACAAGCACGGAGGATGTGGAGAAAGAGGGGTGGGGTATAGGAAATAGATAGACTTAGAGAGAAGAGGTTGGAGGGCAGTGGGAGAGGGATGGAGAGGACAGGACAAGAGGGGATTCGGCAGGAAGGGCTGGAAGGAGGGGAAGGGAAGGGGGAGGAGGGAAGGGGGAGGAGGGGAGGGTAGGGGAGTGGAGGCTAGTTAAACTTTAAGAGGGAGAGAAAGATAAAGTTGTCAGAGAGTGGGAAAGAAGGAAACCGGAGTAAAGAGAGATGTCAAAGAAAGATTGGGGTTAGGGTTAAAACGGACGGGAGAATGGTCAAAAAAAGAGTGGGCAGAAAATAAAAGAGGGCGAAAAGAGTGGGCAGGAGGTGCACGAGTGTGAGGCAGAGGCAAGAGGTTTGAGGGCAGATGAAGGCGGGTGGGGAAGAGGGGTCTAGAAGGAGGGGGTTCTGAGTAACACAAGAAGGGGGTCCGGGGAAGAGCCGCCGACTGTTGGGGGAGTAGGGGCCGTCTGAGGGCAGGACTGGAGAGGAAGCGAGCAGCTGCTCCGGAAAGAGTGAAGTGGGGGACCCTGGGGCAGAGAAGCAGAAAGTGCCTGACGGGGCTGAGGGGGGGGGAGATGTTTGAGGCCAGGACTGCAGGGAGGGGTGAGCCGCTTAGGACAGGCGGAAGGGGCCCCGGGACAAGAAGGAGAGGGGCACTGACCAGGGCAAGGAGACGGGCTAGAGAGGGTGGAGAAGGAGAGACGACAGTCAAAAGAATAACAACTGGTAGGGGATCAAAGGACAGCACGGACACCATACTGCATTAAAACAAGTGAAAACTAAATGCCAGTGGTGGCCACAGGGTGGCAGTGTTTAATAAGAAAGACTGTCTCTGAGAGCGATTTCACTCTCTATGGTGTGGGAAGCGGCAAACCCATTCGCCCGTAAAAGTAAGCACAAACAAAACGAACATCCTACCAGAAAAAGCCTAGCTGCTGGTGGACATCGAGCAGAAGCCACGGTGGGGAGGCAGTAGTAAACAAGTCGGATGGGGGTGGGGGCAGGGGAGTGAGCGAGTGGTAGGGAAGCGCCGGCGAAGCGTCGCGCTTCAAGAGCCTGGTTGGGGGGGGGGGGGGGGGGGGGGGGGAGGTGGTGGGGGGCAGGGCAGCGAGCGAGTGGAGCGCATTTCAATGAAGTCTGGTGCGAGGCGTGGGGGGCGGGGGAGGGGGAGCAGGCATATGGGGTGTGAGTGAGGCCAAGCGCGTGCCTGGGGAAGCATCACGCTCCAGTACACAACATGCATTGTGAGAAATCTGCTTGGTCAAAGAAGTTGTTTTCAACCCAATAGGTTCAGAGCAATAAATTGCTCGACCTAAAAAGGGGGGGGGGGGGGGGGGGTTGGGAGTTACTAGATATCTGGAAATATGCTATGCACCTTATGAACTAATGACTCAAGAATACAGGTTCATGCATTATTTTAACTAGTTTTTGAACGTCCTTTATGACCCGGAAGTATTCATGTTCATTACAAATTTGATGAAATGTTTACTATATGTTCGGGCTTTAACTTAACAGAGTATGAAATACTAGCATGTCTGTTTTTAATTTCGATGATGCTTTGTTGCTAGTATTTTTTAGGAAACCTAATACATAAAAATGGAGTCCTCCTAATGGTAGAGCCAACCAAGTATAGAATGTTCATTTTTTGGGGGATGTTGGAAAGACCCATTTATGTCACATAGGGCAGTGGAAGGTTGTGCAAAGAAATGCAGTTCTGATAGCAGTGGAACAGCTCAGCAGGAAGTAAGATAGGAATACTAATCACTTCAACATACATACATTTTTATTGGGTGGGAAACACGAGGTGGAATAATGAAAATATATTATGGCATGTCATACACTCTACTCAGTGCAACCATTTGTGCTAACAAACCTCAACTAAGTGTAAGAACAATTACTAATTTGAGGCTGCATGCTTTATGACAGGCGCTGAAATTGAAATGGACAACAGATGGATAAGGAAGTTCTCAAAAACGTAATGCATTAAGGCCCAACAATTTAAATCATGAGACTGAGCAACATCAGTCTAATAAGCTATTGATAAAAATAAAACAGCAAACAGAACTGTACAATTTGGCAAAACACCAGAAATGGATGACAAAATAATAGAATAACTATGATACAGATGATTTTTGCAAGGTATTCACACAGGTAAGATGCATATGTTTGACAGACACATTTGTGGGCAGGATTCTAAAATATTTACCTTTCCACATTTTAATGGAAATTTGTTTTTAGATGTCACCCAAACAAGCAGTAAAACATTAAGATCAACCTACTTGCTCTTTGATGACTTTTTCCACCAACGATTTTCCTCTGCTTATCCGTGCCTAAAAAAAGAACATGTTTAAATATTTTGTTAAGATCTTCTTTCAATCTACAACACAATATAACATCCCATGCATCAATATATCACAGACCAGGCTTTGAAGAAACACCTAATATTTCCCTTTGTATTTAGCAATAGTAACATCAGAGCAATTGTTAACTCATGTATACAAATATTCCTACAATAACTGATCCTGCCATCACCCAACTCAATGCTCAACCATTCAATCAACCTAAGAAATGGGTCAAATTGAGACAACACTGCATGTATTCAATGTTAAAGTACTCATAGACCCATCTGGAACACAGATATCTGCACCCAAAGCAGCAACAAAAGGCATCAACCACGTTATTTTAGCTTCAAGGTTGGGCAATGGAATGTAAAAATGACTGAGGCATGACCTCTGTGTCTAAGCCAAAAGACAAATGACGGGCTTGATAAGGTATTTTGAATTTATCAGCATAATTCCAGATTACAGTAACAGTAGACTGATATGTGAAGAACTATCATGGCATTAGATGTTTAAAGACCTGGAAGTCGGCTTATGTTGTTCTGTTGAGGTTACTCAATGTCAGAATGAAAGGGTATGAACTGGGAAATGGCCTAACAGTCTCTACACTTTTCTACAAGCATACCATACCAAGCACAGACTTCTCTCTTAGCTATCTGTTGGATTCTAATTTTAAGGTTTCTTGGTTCAATGCTTGTGAGAGATAGAAATATGCTTAAAGCATTGATGTTTCTTAGGTATTTTACACAGAACATGCAGGAAAAAAACATTTATTTCTTCACATGGCATAGGTCTTTTTGAAGGGTGCTGTCAGCAGAGCGAAGTGGGCTGCTAGAGTTGTGCTGTGAGAGCTTGCTGACGGAATTGTAGGGATATTGTCTCTATATGATGCAGACAGCCTAGTAATATACAGAGCATCTGATGGGCGTGGAATTTTGGTAAGCAGAGGTGGGTTGTCCAACAGACTCGTTCCTAGTCATTAGGCTATATACTCTACTCTCTGCCACTCACATACATTAGAAACGGAGTCAATAGTTGGTGCATCCAACTTGTGTTTTATGTGGGAAGTGGCCGAATATATTTCCAGAATGTACCTGGAGACTTCTTTGACCTTGATAGCCGAGCGTAGGTTGTGGACGAGGCTGGATTAAGTGCCCCTGAAATAAGGGGCTCAAATGTGATAGAGGTGCTAAAGAATGAGGGATTTAGTGATCACTGGATGGCTGGAACCATTGTTGGGAGTCACAGAGAAAGACTATTGACTGTTCAGCTCTAGGTCACTTAGTAGAATCAAGGGTCTTAAATATAAGAGGGAAAATTCTTAATTAGGCTGAAAACATGTAAATCTGAATGTTGCTCACCTAGGAATGGAAGAATAAGACTTGGTACCAACACGACTCCCACAGACAGCAAGTATGTGGTCCAACCCACTTGTCTCGCTGCAGATCAGTTTCCCCTCCCATCCCCCAAAACTTCCCAATGTGATCTTTAGGAAGCGCATTACACTTGGTGTCAAGTATGTGTACAAGTCTACTGTTGCCCCTTCTCAAAAAGCATATTTGTACTGCTCCAATCTCCCACTATCAAGCCCCTGTCCCCGCTGGAGTGTAGTAGCGCCCCAGGTCACATAAAAGGTTCTGCATCTTTTTATCCTCGTCTGGTGTCCTGCATGCTCTTTGCAAACACCAGGCTCCTTAAAGACACATCAAGCAACGGGCAGCCCGCAGAAGGACACATTAGATAGGCATTTCACACACGACCCCCACCCTGGCTAGACACTGCCTGGCTCTCACTACGCCCAGCTATTGAAGCAGTTGACGCATGAAGCTGGTACGGTTGGGCGATCCAAGATGTTTACGCGGGATGCAGTATCACACACAAGCATGCAAATGTGAGCAGCACGAAAGATGTACTGGTGCACAGCATGATACAATGGAACAGGTGAGAAGCGGTATTGGATACCGGTGTGAAAAAAAGCCGTCAGAGGGAAGTTTTAAACATTTTACTGCTTGGAGAAAACTTTTAAAATAATGCATTGTGGGTGCAGGAAGTTGGCGCTGTCAAGCTGTCATGCAACTTCCCAGGCGATCTGCACTCGCCATAACACTTACCACAACACAGACAGTGCCAGGTCTCTCAGCTAGTCTCCCATTCTCTTACACCCACTGGTATCCCCTACTTTCTCCCGCCATGACTACTTGCAAGTCTCTGCCACTCCTGACTTAACCTGTACAGACCTTCCCTCCACTCTCTTATACTCCTTGCACCAGGTTCCTTCCCTCAAACTCATTCCTTGTTATTCAGGTTCACCCCCGCAGACCCATGGCTCATCTGTTGCTTTCACTGAACTCCAAATTTCATTTGACAGTGAAGGGTGGGGCTGTCATGGCAGAAGCGCTATTGAGTACTCTAGTTAGCGAAATAGAACCCAACACTTTCTCCAGGAAGGGGGGAATGGGGGGGGGGGGGGGGGGGGGGGGGGGGGAAGGTCATCAACCCACTTATCCCCACAAGCAGATTAGCACTGTGTTAAAAATTGCACGCAGCGTGGCTCGAAAGCAGAGCGAGGGGGTGGCATTTTATCTTTAGAAACTGTAGTCTTGGTTGCGGGAGCAGGGCTCATAGCCACCACTAATTAGTTTCAGGAGCTGATCTATGATGAGCACGCCTCGTAGTACAATGATCGGGGGCTGCTCAAAAAGCGACAGGTTGCAGACAGCGCATCTGGTGGTCCAGACTCGCTCTCGAAAGTTGTTAACAAGTTGCATGTAACGCGGGCTCTGCCGGTGGAACGCAGTTGGAATGGAAACACCAAACCTCATGAACCGCAAGTTAAGTAGTGCTGTGTGCCGGCGAAAAGAGGAATAAAAGGGAAAAGTAGTCCACACAAACAAAAAGTATGGTCGACAGTGAAAGGCTCAACATAGCAGGAGCAGTAGCGAGGGTCGGAACAAAACAGCCACAAGGCGGGACAAACGTACACTATTCACAAATGAAAACTATGGAATTTGGTAAAGGCAGACCAAGTAACCAATGAAAAGCGGTGGGCGTGTTCAATCTCCAAAGAGGGAATACAGCATGCCTCACAGAGCAGTTAACTGCTTCTAGGTTCGACCTAAAAAGGAGATTAATCGGTCTAGCACAGGTGGTTCACTGGAAGCCTGTTGCGAAGACAGAAGTGTGGTACTTCTTTGCAATATCCGTGTTAGAACCCATAATGAAAGAGGTCCTGGATGTTGCGTGCTTTTCAGTATTGAAGATGAGACAACTGCTTTCTCCACATTTTTACTGGCCAGGAAAATTCAGAGAAGGAAGTACAATTACGAATTTTCCCGATAATCAATTATTCGAACATCACGTACAATTATATTGCCACTGTGACAGCCAAACAAAACAGATACATCCGAAACATTCAGAAACACAAGCTTCATCGCTTTCTATGGCTAACCACAATTAAGACTCAAGGGAAAAATATCTGAAGTCACTCTATTATGGTATGACAGGGTTTTTCGGTGTTTAAAATATATAATGAAAGGGCAAGCAGCAATGTCTTCACCTCATTAGTATTTAAAATAAAATTAAAATAAAAACTCACAGTCACCGAAGTATTCTGTAGACTTCTATCCAGGCCGCTTCTTTTATTGTTTGGACAAGACAAGCTATTTCCAGCATTCTGTGCAGGTTCTGGACTTCCTTCTGGGGAGAAGTGTCTGACAGAGTGGGCAAATTTTGCTTCTTTTTTATTAGAAATCAGATAACTTATGTCTTTGCTGAGAAATCCTTCTACTGTCTGAAATGAGTGGAATTACATATTTTAGAACAGCTAAACACAGCATGTGATGAAGGTTCAATCTTTTACTTGAGTGCATTTCACACAAACACTACAGCAATATATTCAAAATTGAAATCTTAAAACACTTCCCAAACATTATTTATGATACCTTGAGTTCTATGTCCATTAGCACCGCTTCTTCATACCTTTCTGATTTCCCCCTCTCAATTATGAGCATCGCACTGCAGGTGCAGATAATATCATTAGAGACATGAAGGATGGGTACATGATGGGCGTAAAATTGGAATCGGAGTACAACATTATTTTAGGAGGATCAATGCTGGGGGAAGGAATGCTGCCTCTCTTTTGATCACTGTTAAAACTGTTTTCCTGACTCGTCAATCAAGTAAGTGGTGTCAGTGGTGTGTTCAATCTTGTAGTAACGTTACCAGTCTACTAAATAAAAGTCCCTGCTCGCCTTTGCCAAAGATGGGAGGGAAACATGTCTTTACACTTTTGCACCACACTCACCTAGAACTAGAGCTTAAGCTTAAATAATGTACTTTTACTTGTTCTTCAGAAACTATAAATACAACAGATAATATGAGAATTGAAATATGGAAGGGGATTAAATACAAAGTTTACCAAATCGGACTGAGCAAAAAAACAACAATCCTTTAGGATCTGGATACAGTAACTGGAAATCATAAAATAGTATGTAGAAACAAATTATGTTTGGAAATTCAGAGGACAGGCTGCAATATGAAAGACAATTTCTATATTGGTCTGAGAATTATCTTTTTTCACAGAAATTTGTAAGAAGGTAAACTATCTGGCCAAAGGGCAGCTTTCTAGCACTGTGTTACACACAGAGGAAAACTCATAGCGGAGGTTCCAACTCGTTGGATCTCCACTTTATGCATACTACTACACTTGTTTCACCAGTATAAATCTATGAATGATTATATACTTCAGAGTGACAGAGATACTACTGCTACACCCAAGTCAACTGATGTTGAAAAATTGGTGCCAAGAGAGTACATGATTACAATGCTTACAGCCTTTGAGATTTTGATATACAAAGTTGTTCACAAAAACTGCACCATTAGCCAGCCCATACCACTGTTGCACTTTCTGCAGCTGGTGTGGTCATAGAAAGGGGGGTTGGGTGGGGACACTTGTGCTGACATCTCAGTCCGTTACTAAAGTGATTATACTTGCTGGAAAAAAACACAAATATTACACAAGCACGCACTGTAGCCTGCCTCAGTGTACTGCTCATTGGTTTGTTTGTCCCAAAGGTTGACTGAATTTAGGAATATAAATAGTCCTCATTTTGCCGTTTCTCGTTTTGCATATTCCTGTGCTCATCTTGAACATTCTCTGGTTATAATTTGTTCTATTTTGAAAACATGTTTTCGCTGTGGTTGATAATAACACGACTTAGGTGTAAGTGTCATTTCTTTTAACTTTATTTGTTTATTGGGAAAACAATACACAGAAAACAAAAAGAAAAGTTTAAGTAAATAAGTAAAAACAATATAAACAGCCTCACAGTTAATTAACCATTATCATATACTGAGTATATTACACATCACACTATAAATAAATAGAAACATTACTAATTTGATTTTAAATGTTTAAGTAGAAACTCCTCCTTATGGGACCTCATTATATCTTAAATATTGGCTATGGCTCTTTATTGCAATGACTTTTTCAAATAAGAGACCTGGGATATATTCCTGCCACCACTGGAGAAACGGATGGGTGGGTCTGTTCCTTCTATGCCAGCGCATTAATTAACAAAGCAAATGCCACTGTACTAGCCATTAATGGTTTATGATCACAAATCATAGATCATTCTGAACTCCACTATGGAAGAGAATGGTGGCAGAATGTTGATAATTGATGTTACATATTTAATTTAATTCTAGAATGTATGTTCTCCGAGAACCTAGGCTGTCCCGTCAGCAAATATATGTGAGCTATTGGCATCTAATTCGCCGCACCTTAGACAGGAAGATGTAGTAATCAATCCTTTTTGTAAAAGTGACCAGGAGTGTCAGTACATATGTACACAGTGGAAAATTCTGAAAATGGAGTTTAACAAGCATCAAAATGTGCTATTAGATTATTAAGTGCACTGCTGATTAATCTCACTCTAATATCAATGTTTAATTCCTTGCACCATGATAACGAATGCTTATCTATATTTGATGTTGTATCATCCCATACAGTTTTGTAATAAGCAGTAATACTAGAAGGTTCAGAAAAGGTTTACAAGACTAGATTGATCTCTACAGATACAATTCACATTTGTGCTGTAGCTGGAAGCAGTTTTTCCTAATTGCAGCTAATTTAACCATTGATCACTGAATTTATATCGAAATCTTATTCCTCAAACAAGAGCAGTTGGTTTGCTTCAGTCAGGTGACCCACCTAAATGACCCATTGTCTGGACCACTGACACAAAGCTTTGTCAGTAATATTAGAAAAAAGAGTGGATTGTTCCACACTGGTGAATGAAAACAAATAGTAGGCAATCCCTGCATTTTGGATAAATGCCTAAATGTTGTCATTCCAAAAGAAAAATACACTTTATAAAAGAAAATGGAGTTCCTGCTATTAATGTTTAATGCTTGGTAAATTAGAGTCCCTGCTGATACCTAATAATTCCATTTAATAATCAGACCTTTCTACTTTACTAAAGGGACACTGCACCCTAAGTGCTCGTCTATAGTTAAGCAGGTCTATTAACTATCTTCTGGAGTGGTCAAGTCTAGCATATTACCACACACATTTCTTCATAAGATGCTTTGATGCTTGGTCAGGTATACTCTCGCTCTTGTTCCTGCATTTCAAAGTTGGAGGACAAGAAGAGGCCCATTCAGGATTTTTACACTTTCTTCTGTTTCACCAAGGTAGTCTGGGACTGGGACTGGGTCTACCTACAGTGCTTAGAACGCCTTGCGGCTGTAAGCTTGCATGCAGCTAAGAGTTTGGCAAAACTGTATCACATTTTATAGTCTACCAATCAAGTCTTACTAAAGAACCTTTAAAAAAAAAAAAAAAAAAAAAGAGTGTGTGTCTGTAACCAATCATCATTTTTTCCTTATAAATTTTGTGTACAATGCTAGAATTTGTTAATTCTTTGATGGGTCAACTGAAGCCTTACGGCACTGGCTACGTCAATCTCAATGGAAGGTTTGGTGCTAAAAGTGACTAGAATAGTGCTAGAATAGCCAGCAAGTGACTTGTCAGTAATGGGTTTCAGCATCAGCACCTCGATGTTGCAAGAACAGCAGTGTTGATGCTGTTTTGCCAATAGGCAGGGGACACTCTCCAATCCTCCATGCTATTGGAAGGATACTGGGCATTTTGGGTTGTGGGATATTAACACTGATTGTTAACCAGGGTCTGGAAATTGCATTAAGTTATTGCTTTGAAGGTAGAGCACAAAGTGAATCTGTAATGGATTGTTTGTAAGTGAAAGCAGCCAGTAAACTACTGCCTTTACTCTTCCAAATATATGCCGTCTGCATTGTAGAGAACTAGTTCAACAGGGGTATCTCTGCTAAGAAATCTACCGCTGGACTATTATGAGCTAACCTGCTGCGGCAACACAGTCCAAGGCAACCTGTGGGAAACCCAACAGAAAGATGGGCACAATACCCAATATCACACCCAACCTTAAGTGGCATTGATGTAAAGGTCTAGAAAATCTCTATTCGTAGGCCGAGTTTAAACAAAGCACACAAATGACTGATGCACAACACTTGCATTCCTGAATACAGACCAGGGAACACACAAAAGTAACTGTATACCATTAGCATCTCTTAGAGCCCCCTCGCCCTTCCACACACGTTTTTACTCATTAACAAAGGCTCTCTGCTCGGACCTGAAAACAGAAGTTAATGTTTCGGAACACCTTCCAGGTTTCAAGATCAGCAGCTGCAAGTCATACAGCAGTAATCGCATGCAAGTGTAACCTACCCCTCCGAAAGCCTTAATGTCTTTTTCCAAATTTTCAGACAAGACGTTGGGCGGTAAATCAAGGTAAAACACTTTTCCGGAGAGTGGTTTACACTTTGGGTCTTCTGTTTTAACTGATAATTTATTTTCAAGTCTCTGAGGCTGCTGATTTTTTCCCGTTTTCCCTTGAGCACGGCCTGCATCCACAAGAGTAAAAAGAATTGTGCGTCGGCCAGTGATCTTAATGACACATTATGAAACAATAAATGGTTTATCTGGAATTTGTCATTTTAGGTGGGAATACTTTAACTTACAGTTCAGTTTTCCTTTGGATCCATTATTCAAATCACTCCGTTTCATTTTTGGAAAGCGTTACATGCTTCCAGCTGTTTTATGTGCGGGGCAAGGTACCTGCAACAGTAACATAATTAATATTTAAGATAGTAAATGTAAGCCCACATTAAACGTTTGACAGGATATACTCGGGTAATTTAAACAGCGTGGGATGAAGGCAGCACAAAGGATAGGATGCACAAGTTCAGCAGAAGAATCACAGTGCGAGGTGATTCTATGTCAGGACCGGAGGCTTTGGATTATGCTGTACTTCCAATGCTTTATTCCAACAGCAGCCATTTTAAAACTCAGACTGAGACCACATTTACCAAACACCCTCGGGACAAAGTGGTCAACAAAAAAAAACAAAGAAAGGACACCATATCCCTCAGTCCAAATAGCCAATCAAGTAAAAACAAGCTTTATTCGGTATATAAACAAGCATTGGAAATGCAATAGGTCTCGCATTAGGAAAGTTTGAGCGATTGGTATTGTAAATGACACTTTTTTTATTTATGTGTTGGTTTTGAAAATAGCAAAATTAATAGCTTTGTCAGTTACAATGTCAATAGTTTTAACTTTCGCAAATGTGACACCTATAGCATTTGTAATGCAATGTGTGTTGTATTTACGTGACTTAGATGTATTGATATTACAAATAACAATGGCTTTTAATTTTGTAAATAATTAATACTTAAATAAAAGTTATTGTAATTTATAATGGCAATACCTTAAACGTTTGTAAATAACTTTTGTGAAGATTATGTTCAGTCTATTTTATTGTGATGAAAATCCAAGAACATTGCATTTGCACCTACACACACACACACAGCCACACACACACACACACACATAGATGTGGTGTTGGTGGATCTGGGGGATATGGTGGTGGTGGATGTGGTGGTGGATGTGGATGTGGTGGTGGATGCGGATGTGGTGGTGGATGCGGTTGTGGTGGTGGATGTGGTGGTGGTGGTGGATGTGGTGGTGGTGGTGGATGTGGTGGTGGTGGTGGATGCGGTGGTGGTGGATGCGGTGGTGGTGGATGTGGTGGTGGATGCGGTGGTGGTGGATGTGGTGGTGGATGCGGTGGTGGTGGTGGAAGTGGTGGTGGATGTGTTGGATGTGGTGGTGGTGGGTGTGGTGGTGGATGTGGTGGTGGAAGTGGTGTTGGAACTGGTGGTGGAAGTGGTGGTGGGTGTGGCGGTGGATGTGGCGGTGGATGTCATGGTGGATGTCATGGTGGATGTGGAGGTGATGGTGGATGTGATGGTGGATGTGGTGGTGGTGGATGCAGTGGATGTGATGGTGGATGTGGTGGTGGATGTGGTGGATGCAGTGGATGTGGCGGTGGTGGTTGTGGATGCAGTGGTGGTGGTGGATGGGGTGGTGGTGGTGGATGGGGTGGTGGATGTAGTGGTGGTGGGTGTGGTGGAGGTGGGTTTGGTGAAAGTGGCGGTGGATGCGGTGGTGGATGTGGTGGTGGTGGTGGATGTGGTGGTGGTGGATGCGGTGGTGGTGGTGGATGCGGTGGTGGTGGATGCGGTGGTGGTGGTGGTGGATGCGGTGGTGGTGGAAGTGGTGATGGATGTGTTGGATGTGGTGGTGGATGTGGTGGTGGATGTGGTGGATGTGGTGGTGGGTGTGGATGTGGTGGTGGGTGTGGATGTGGTGGTGGGTGTGGATGTGGTGGTGGGTGTGGATGTGGTGGTGGATGTGGTGGAAGTGTTGAATGTGGTGGTGGATGTGGTGGTGGTGGGTGTGGTGGTGGATGTGGTGGTGGATGTGGTGGTGGATGTGGTGGTGGTGGATGCGGTGGATGTGGATGTGGTGGTGGCGGATGCGGTGTATGTGGATATGATGGTGGATGTGGAGGTGGATGTCATGGTGGAGGTGGTGGTGGTGATGGTGGATGTGGTGGTGGATGTGGTGGTGGTGGATGTGGTGGTGGTGAATGCGGTGGTGGTGAATGCGGTGGTGGATGCGGTGGATGTGGATGCGGTGGTGATGGTGGATGCAGTGGTGGTGGATGGGGTGGTGGTGGTGGTGGATGGGGTGGTGGATGTAGTGGTGGTGGGTGTGGCGGATGTGGTGGTGGTGGGTGTGGTTAAAGTGTTGGTGGATGTGGTGGTGTATGTGGTGGTGGTGGATGTGGTGGTGGTGGATGTGGTGGTGGAAGTGGTGTTGGTGGATGCGGTGGTGGTGGTGGATGTGGTGGTGGTGGATGCGGTTGTGGATGTGGTGGTGGTGGAAGTGGTGGTGGATGTGGTGGATGTGGATGTGGTGGATGTGGTGGTGGATGTGGCGGTGGATGTCGCCCAGTTAGTTAAACTCTGGTTAAAGCCCTATATCCTCGCAAGCTTGATGCGTGCGCATCGAATAGCGAGACCTAAAAACATCATGGCCGCTGCCCTCATTAGCTGCGGTAACTAGAGACAATATTT
Organism: Lissotriton vulgaris; assembly: GCF_964263255.1. Lineage (NCBI taxonomy): Eukaryota > Metazoa > Chordata > Amphibia > Caudata > Salamandridae > Lissotriton > Lissotriton vulgaris. The sequence goes on from NC_141698.1 coordinate 854,698,161, forward strand.
TCAAAGTGGGCCTGTCTATTTTTGTGCAAGATTAGCAAATTGCTAATCGCAAATAAGGAATCTGTAGGAATCGCATTTAATTTTGCGATTCCTACATGAATCCCGTTTTACGAGTCTGTAATAGCGATTCCTTATGAATCGCTATTTCAGACTCGCAAAACGGGTCTTTCATGAATCTGGCCGAAAGTCTCTACCAGAAAGAGCGTTACCAAAGGTGAGTATCTTGTTCGTCAACCTCTAGGAGTATGTAGTGGTCCGTAAGCTCACTACATCCTTGCCTTGATGTATTCACAAATGGGAAAGTTTTTCTTCTTTTTAAAAAGAAGCACTGGTTGTCCTAAGGAACATGGGCTGCTTTAAAAATAAGATGTTTCCCATTTGGAAATCCAACCCCAGGGATAGTGGTCTGTTATTTGCAGACCACCATGCCTGTGTTTAGTGGCTAAACACAAGACGATACTAATAGCAGCGTGCTTATTAATATTAATTTGGCAGGTCATTCTGCAACCCCTTAACACTGGGGATTTTGCAAGGCAGCCTATTATTCAAGAAATTGCATCGCAAATTAAAGACTGACTGTATAAAAGTTGCTGCTCAATTTCCAACCACTTTTTTGTGACCAGTCTTTTCCAACTTCTAGCCCTATGCCACACAGCACCACAAATTTGGCATTTCCTTACGAGAATACGTGAATATCTGAGACTGAAATGATGTATGCATGATTGCAGTAAAAAAAATTGTGTTGAGCAAAGCTTTCGGGAAATACCAACATTGGTGGTGGTGTGTTGTTTCATGTCATGTTATATGTAACATAAAATTTGTGTGACAGATAAATGGTCATCTGCGCATGAGTCTTTGTCTTGTTTGAATCTGATTTTAATAAACAGAGGGTAGACTTTATAATACTGGAGTCATCTTTAAAAAATGAACAAAGGGGTTTTAAACTAGTTTATGAAGGAAAACATGTTTTTATAAAATATAATAATGTATATGCCCTCACTCATCTATCCTAAAATGCGAGATTGAAAAGCGGAAGAAGATGTCTGAATTTTTGTTGAAGTGAGTCATCAACTAACAAAATAGAAAGTGACCTTTCAAATGAAGGTGATGTGTCAGTTTTAATTGCAAGTGGTTGAATCAGCCGTATGGCAAATGAGTCACTGTAGTGGATAAAGGGAAGAGATAGGAGGGAGCTGAAAGAGAGTATTTCAGGAATTAGTAAAACCGTGGGTGCTGTGTGCTGATGAAAATGTGGGAAGCACTCTGCCCTGGGAGCTAACAGACTTGCGGAGACACAGGAGGCTGGAAAGCAGGCTGGTCATGAATATCGCCGCCGGCCTGGAAATGGCACACTGGGGGTGCTGATACGTGGGAGGTCAGACCAAGGGATGTTGGTACTTGAAAAGTGACTATGGGAACACTGTGTGGGGCAGTGTATGGAAAAAGGGCTGTGGGGCAGTGAGTGAGCAGCACATGTATAACAAGACGGAGGGGGAAGGCAGAGAAGGGGAAGGGGGAGGGGAAATGCGACACAGCGGGCAGGGGAGGGGGCGGAGCGGGGAGAGGAGAGGGTGTGAAAGCAGCAGGGGCCTGGAGTGCGGCTGAGGGAACAGACGGCGATTTGGAGATGTGCACGCGCATTTTAGGTCAATGCGCTTGCGCATTGACCTAAAAGCCACGGGCACAGCACCAAATCGCCCAGTTAGTTTAACTCTGGTTAAAGCCCTATATCCTCGCAAGCTCGATGCGTGCGCATCGAATAGCGAGACCTAAAAAAATATCCATAAAAGCATTCTACATATTAAAAGCAGGTTGAGGAAGATAATATAACAATAAAAACATTTCATCGAGTTACAATCCCCCGTTCCCCCCTCATAAAAAGATTTATTTTTAAAAAAAATACATATTTCATCAATGATATATGAACTCCATTATAATGGATAAACATTTCATGGGGTACATAGAACTACAATAATCTTGAAATAAAAAGACCTAATATTTAGTAAACTAATCAGTCTCATAGACAAGTGATTCCAGATATGAGAGCATTTTCATTCACTTAATAGCTAATTGGGTGAAGGCAATTCCCGCATGACAAATCGTGACATGATCCAAGTTACAAATAAAATAAAAAGCGGTTTTATAGGAGTATGACTTATTGGAAATAAAAAGTGGGCGTAAAATTGATTTTCTAAGATCCCTGTAAAAATTACAGAACAGTACAAAGTGCAATGTTCTTTGGGCAGATTCACTATCGCAGGGGCACATTGGGGGGTTTGCACTCCAGTTGCCCATCTTAGGGAATGCTATCTGAAAATGCAATGTTCTTAGCCTTAGTCTAGTCAAATAAAATCTGTTGCGTATTCCTGATAAATATAAGATAAGGTTGTGATTCAGTTAATATGTTCCCCTCCTTTACCCAACGCTCCAACCTGACAAGCAAAATTCTGCCCAGGAGTTTGAATCCACATTCAAGGAGGGAAATCAGTCGGTAACATTTAGCACTAGCTCTATTGCCCTTTTTAGGTCTCGCACCTGCGATGATCGCAAAGTGATGTCGCTGCGAGGCCTATTGTCGTCGGATCTGCTTACAAGGAGCAAAGGGAGACAAGAGATGGGCACGCGCAGCCCGGATCAGGTCACGGGCTCATTCACCATCTCCTGTCTCCCTTTTAGCTCCATGTAAGCAGACACACACGCACACATATACACGCACGCACACATAGAGACAACCCTCCCGCCAGCAGACACACACACACACGAGCTCGCGCACACACACACACAAGCGTACAGAGACACACACACCCCTCCCCCCCTACAACTAAACCCCACTCACCTCATCGGCGCCACTCAGGACTTCTTCAGCCTCCGCGGGGCTCTCCCTCGGGCATGGGAGCCCCGCGTCTCCACTGCTTCTCTGCCAGGCACTCCGTGAGCGCGGGCTTCAGAAGACAGAAGTCCCACTCCACCACAGCTTTCGTTTTCGCCAGTGCACACGCTAGTCTTGTTCTTGCTTTACCACTAATCCACCCCTCTGTCCTCAGATTGTGTTTAATGTGTGTAAAAGCATCGGGGTCACATAGGCTTCCCGCTCCGGACATGCATAATTCATGCAAAAGCTGCAAAACACACGCGTAAGGTCAGTAGTTCGCTGTGAGGAGCACTTCTTAGTGAATGAATATGGGGACTTTAGTAATCAGGTTTTTTTAACGAGTGTAATTGTTTTTGCGGCACTCGCGTGGAAAAACAAAGCGTACATGCACTTCCTGTAAAATAATGTACACAAGTTACTAGCAAAAACTGCGGCAAAAACCTAATAGTGATCACGTTATGCACGCACAAGCACAACGCTTGGGCGTTACCATGGTGACGAGGTTTCAAACGACTGCAAGAAAAAGAAAGGAATGTACTTGCACCAAAATGCTACCACTCTACTGCCATGCACTAACGCGCGCGAGACCAAACTACGCGAGCCCATTGTCGCAAAAAAAGCAGGACACTACGGCCTAAGGGACGGCAATAATTAGCAATAGATACAGAGAGACTGGGCTGCCAACTATGTGGTTGATGTTTTGGTGTCTGTGAAAAGAAACAGGACTGATAACTGAGTGAACGGCCATCTCAATGGATTCCGTGTCATTAAAGACACAGTGCTTCAGGCCATGGATTTCCTCTTGCAAACCATTTTATCTGGTTTGTTTGTCCCAGCTGCTTTTATTAACTACAACTACCAGAATGCTTTAGGCTGTTAAACACTGACTACAGGCATTGATACAGCGTAATATGGTAGATTAGAGATCAAGCATGTTTACTACAGCTTTCTACGTTGTCTTGAATAGAACTCCCTTCTGTCAAGCGCATCTCAACAGGGACTAGAAAACCTATTTGTGTTGGACGCTCGAGACCTCGTCTCATAGCGACAGGAACCGACCTCTCCCCTCAGGTGACCTCCCAGAGGCGCCAACCTCACCCGCTACCCACTGGGCGTCTCGTGACGCCTCGCGAAAGTTACATCGCGTTTGTTAGCGTTGGAGCTCAATGGCATTTTACGGAATATCAGCATCTGTTGCAGTTAAATCGAATGAGGACGTGAGCGTCGTGTTTGGCCACACACGGCTTTCCAGATGAGCTAACTTGAGGAAGTCTTAGGAGCCTAGTTCCAAGAAGTATTCACTAACTCGCTTCGCTCGAAATAGTCACTGTTTGTCTTGTGTGTGTGGATGTTTTGCAGCGTTGGTGTTCCTACTTTTAGACACTCCGGAAAAAATGTATGTTGCCATTTAGGCGACTTGTTTCCCTTTATAACAAGGCTATTTGTTGCAATCTGGCGCCTACTTGTGGCCGTTAGAGGTGACGGCGGCGTAAAGCAGCTGACTTCAATGTCTTAATGGCGAGCCAGCACTACACATTTATTTTATTTATTTATTAAACTTATAAAGCGCAACAAATACCACGAATGGTGTCTCGGCGCTGGGCAGACAGAGAGGCACCTCCTGTGCATTATTGGATGAATAGCCATGTCTTCACTTGCTTTCTGAAAATCATAAGTGAGGAACTGCTTTTTAGGTCTCGCCTGTTGTCGATGCGCATGCGCATCGAGCAAAGCGAGACTATTGCGAGTTATCCACACTTTATCTGCACTGCAAGGAATCGTGGCGATTCCTTGCAGTGCCCGTGAGTTTTAAGGTCAATGCGCATGCGCATTAAGCTTATGCGCATGCGCATTGACCTTAAAAGTCACGGGCGCGTGCACGTCCGTCTCCTAACAACACACACACACCCTCTCCCCCGCTCCGCCCCCTCCCGCCGTGTCGCATTTCTCTTTCTCCTCCCCCTCCCCTCTCTCCCCTCCGTCTCGGTTCACACACACCCTCTCCCCCGCTCCGCCCCCTCCCCGCCAACACCGCCTCGCGAGCTCGTCATTCCAAACCCGCCCTCCCCCGCCTGAGAACGGCATGGCACAGTGGTAAACAGAATACCCAGTAACACGTATTCATGCTCGGGCGGCACTTCCTCCATGTTCACCACCCAAACACATCCTGATGGGGCCCTTAACCAGAAGGCATCAACAATCTTTCCTTTCTGCTTCCAACGCCAATTGCACCTACAACGAATCCGGATCTTGCATAAGGTCCCCCCGCCCCTCCCCCTCTGCTCTCAATACCTCAATCCAGAGCGCCATTTAAGTCCGCCATAATAAGCCGTGCTGCGCTTACTGGGTCAAGGGAAAAAGCACAAAGATGCCTTGTTTGTTTCGCTCCGAGGGACAGGGAGCCGCCACAGAGACCAGAACCAGCGTCAGAGAAGGAAAGCCTTCCAGATCTTCAACCATGGTAGTCGATTCACCGATGCTGTACACACGTCCCTAACAACGTCATTTCAGGCGGACACCATCATACATGACAGCACCAAAACAAAAGAGAAGGCAGCATTCGTTGTCCCGCTAAGCACCACCTTTTGTCCGTCCAGGCAGCCGCTCAATGCAAACACCTCCCAGTGCCATGTAAAGCCACCCCCAACAACACAAAGGAAAACCCGGATATACAAGCAGAATCCACTGTGAGACACTGGCCTGCCCGCCCATGTGACACATCAGCAGCCCAACATCAAACAAACGCCAGAACACGTCAGACAGCCCACAGATGATTAAACACAACTGATTTATCTGCACGTCATGCAAGGCCATCGCAACATAACGCCCTTCGGCCCACACACACATCTATCTAACCCCAGTGCTTAATTCGATTATAAAAATTGAAAGTGTAACTCCAAAAGTTTTTCTTAAGAGATCGCTGCTTAATACCAAGGCTGCTTACTCTGGATTCTACCTCACGCCTCTTCCTTCCACTCCTGTGACGATCTCAATCGTGCAGGGTTTGCCATTTTTGCTTTCTTTGTTTTCTGCATTTCTGACTCCTGCTCTGGGTCAAAGTCTGATGACAGAACCTCAACCCCTCACCCTCAATCCCTCACCCACACTCACCCACACTCACCCTCACTCACCCTCACTCACCCTCACTCACCCTCACTCACCCTCACCCTCACTCACCCTCACTCACCCTCACTCACCCTCACCCTCAACCCCTCACTCACCCTCACTCACCCTCACTCACCCTCAACCCCTCACCCTCACCCACCCTCAACCCCTCACCCACCCTCAACCCCTCACCCTCACTCACCCTCAACCCCTCACTCACCCTCACTCACCCTCAACCCCTCACTCACCCTCACTCACCCTCAACTCCTCACCCACCCTCAACCCCTCACCCTCACTCACCCTCAACCCCTCACTCACCCTCACTCACCCTCAACCCCTCACTCACCCTCACTCACCCTCAACCCCTCACTCACCCTCACTCACCCTCACTCACCCTCACTCACCCTCACTCACCCTCACTCACCCTCACTCACCCTCACTCACCCTCACTCACCCTCACCCACCCTCACCCTCTCACTCACCCTCACTCACCCTCAACCCCTCACCCTCACCCACCCTCAACCCCTCACCCACCCTCAACCCCTCACCCTCACTCACCCTCAACCCCTCACTCACCCTCACTCACCCTCAACCCCTCACTCACCCTCAACTCCTCACCCACCCTCAACCCCTCACCCTCACTCACCCTCAACCCCTCACTCACCCTCACTCACCCTCAACCCCTCACTCACCCTCAACCCCTCACTCACCCTCACCCTCACTCACCCTCACCCTCAACCCCTCACTCCCCCTCACTCACCCTCACCCTCACTCACCCTCAACCCCTCACCCACCCTCAACCCCTCACCCACCCTCAACCCCTCACCCTCACTCACCCTCAACCCCTCACCCTCACTCACCCTCAACGCCTCACTCACCCTCAACCCCTCACTCACCCTCAACCCCTCACTCACCCTCACCCTCAACCCCTCACTCACCCTCACTCACCCTCAACCCCTCTCACCCTCACTCACCCTCACTCACCCTCACCCTCACCCTCAACCCCTCACTCCCCCTCACTCACCCTCACCCTCACTCACCCTCAACCCCTCACCCACCCTCAACCCCTCACCCACCCTCAACCCCTCACCCTCACTCACCCTCAACCCCTCACCCTCACTCACCCTCAACGCCTCACTCACCCTCACTCACCCTCAACCCCTCACTCACCCTCAACCCCTCACTCACCCTCACTCACCCTCACCCTCAACCCCTCACTCACCCTCACTCACCCTCAACCCCTCACCCTCACTCACCCTCAACCTCATGCTAAAGATTTACAAAAAAACCCATAAACAATTCTAAAAGCACTAACTCTAATGCTGCGAGACCTATTGCATTTCTAATGCTTGTTATATGGTGGGGCAAGGTATTCCAGAGCTTCGAGGCGGCTACCAGGAAGCGTCTGTCTCCCCATGTAACCGTTCTCACCCGTTGAATGCATAGAGATGCGGACATATAGCTAGGGCTCTGTAATTGTGTAGCAGAGGAAGACCAAAAAATGCAGCAGTCCTCACCAAATAATTCAGATAAAAAGGAAAAATTATGTTCGCATAATGCGGCCCAGTTTGTGAAAGTATTGCTTCATTATTTTGTCTTTTTTACACAGGTTTTTACTGTTTGGGTGAAGGTTGCACTGATGGTGCAAGTATTCGCACGTTACGCGACTTGCTTGTATTCAAGAACATCAAATAACTTTAACTTTGTAGTCAATCGGTGTGTCTTACTAATATTGCACATTTTACACTACACGGGGTGTCCCAGCGACGCTTGCCTATGTGTTTACTAAACAGTAATAATGCTTGCCTCTAAAAATGGCCGCTGCTTTGCGGGAATTTAGTCTGCGCATGCGTCGGTCATAACCACGTGATGTGACGCACTCGCAGTTCTGGTGGGAAAGTGTTTGCTCATGCGCAATACAGCGGACATGGCCGCTTTGTTTTCTCATATGCTCCGTGCTTGCAATGCCGCTTTTGCAAAGCTGTTTGTTCTGCACTTATCCTAATGCTATAGTTATTATAAAGTAAGGGGTATAGTGTAGCCATTCATGGTATACAGTGTAATCATTTTTTCTGTATTTCTAAATTGTTTTCGCTTACTTTCCATATATCGTATTCTGTGGGCCTGGGAGGCGCTTGCTACTCCATCTTGAAGAGCCTATCTGGTACTTGTCATGTGATGAGGGAAAGAAACCCATGCTGCAGTGGAACTCAGCCAGCTGGCAGCCAAAGCCAAGATGTTCATGAGAACCGACCTGTAACCCAGCAAGATGAAGCTGACTTGTACCTAAATTTGCTACAATTGTATTTACCGCTGTATACTCCATTGTTCACTGTAAATGTTGTGTCATGGGAAGCTAGAATTTAAGGGGTGGGTACAAAAATGAATATTAAGCCTGAGAAAGTCTAGATTTCAGGTAGTGTGATGACCTAACCTCCTCCTTCACCCAATCAGAACTTGGGGATCCTTTCAATTGCAACATTGGTGGGTGGTACACTGACCCGAAAACAGTATAACTAGCCTGGGTTTAGCTAGAGAAATTGTCCGACTTGTCCGAATAGCTGACAAGTCACTGACCCTACGAACTCTATAGGTGATTGATACAGAGAGCTGCGGAGCACTCTGTCCGTATTTTCCACAGACTCAATCGGGGTTTGGGAAACCTTAAGTGCTGGCAAAGCACTTTGCTAGGAGATTCGAGAACCCAATCGGGGTTATTGGCAGATTCCTTGCAGAGAGGGAGTAGCGCAGCCATTGCAACCGAAGCTGCAGGTGTTGGTCGTACCCTTAGACGAACCAGGTCCTGATCCAAATCCTGGGGTTATCCTGTCCTGACTGTCCATGAGCTGTACCTGCTCGCCTACTGGCAACCTAAGTCCTTGAGGGTCCTTTACCGCCTTTTTCAACTGACCCGTGGCCAGGGTTAGTCTTCAATCTATCCTAGGTAGTTATAATCTACGTGGGTGTTAGTCATTCTAAACTCCTTCCTAACGTCCTAAATAAAGCAAAATTGCATATGTCCTTTTCCCTCTGTCTTTCCATAAATGAGATTTTTATGCATTATTGTCTATTAGCATGTTCCACTTTTCTACCTACCTTTAGTCAAATGCTAAATCGTTTTGCATATATAGTTGTTCCATTCTTAACCTCCCTATAGACGATAAGTACATCTGGATAAATCAAAATTGTCTAAGTTTAATTTCCTCTGAACCGTTAGTGAATTTCGAAAGTCTACTTTGATTAGTATGTTCCCTTTCTTTACCCGCCTTTAGTGAAGTTGTGGAAATCTGCTTATCAAAAATAGCGTGTTCCTTATTTTCCCTTCCCTTTATTTCTCAAATTTCTAAATGATTCTTACCTTCATTCATTGCTTTACAATATTTCTAATTCTAGTCATAGATAGTTTGATCTGTGTTAATCTTATGCTCATGACATATGATGACGATGATGATGATGATGATGATTAGATAAAGTGCGTTCAAAACTTCTTGAGTCTGTGGTTATTATAAAGAGTACAAACATTCTTCAATTGTACATGGTATTTGTGTTGTCTACTTATTTTCACAGCTAGCTCCCTGATCCATTGTGATCATAGGTACCTGTTCCGAGGATTGGTAAGTCAGGTACACGGAAGCAAACAGGAGTGAACTGAATTACTGGTAGTAGAGTGTAAGGTTACCCGATTAAATAAGTATAAATAAATAATCTGGAAGTAATTTTCATGGGCCCAAGTGTGCATTAGTTAGTCGGGTGACCTGCGCGCTCTATCAGCACCTCATCAGCAGCAGTTTATCTCCCAATTACAGCAATAAGCAACAGAAAGGTGACCAATTACTGTACAGCAACAAATATCGCAGCATTTTCAGTAACTTTTGATTCATTCGCAGCACGTGCTGAGCAGTGTGCACTAAATATAATTTAAAAGATGGATCAAATAATACGGCATTTGCCTTGAGCGATATACAATCGGCTATTTCATTTTCACAACAGCACCTGTTTTTTACTGGTAAGTTAACGCAATTGACTTTTTTCAAAGGCTAGACAGTGCAAGTGCTGATTTTGCACTGGCCACTGTAAATGCCAGTGCAGAAGTGCACTGTTGATATAAATATAAAATACACAGAAAGAGGCCCAGAGCGACTATTCAAGATGTGTCTCTGCGTACGGTGAAGAAGAACGTCTGTCTTAAGTGGTGCAGTAATCCTGTAATACGGCTCTTTATACAGTGGATGTGAAGCATTTCTGCTGTCTTATGGAGGTGTTTTTACTTCTCGTTGCTTTACTGTATAAAGAAAAACCAAAGGAAATGATGGACGGAGCGTTGACAATTCAAGCACTCACCCCCAGTCAACTGATCTGGGTTTAATCCATCACCGTTCTTTAGCCCACTCTGCCACCGCAGTTCAGATATGGCCATATGCAAATCAGTCTGACCTTGTGCCTCATGAGAACAGTCCAGCCCGAACTACCAAGCCATGCCTTCCCTGGACCGGAAATAAGCTACCGAGGACTGGTTTCTGTCATTTCAGCCCGGCTTGCTTGAATCCATTGGCAAAGTGAGCAAGGGACTCACGCCTGAGCATACCCTGCCAACTTATGGCGAACAAAGAAAAACCAAAGGAAATGATGGACGAGCGTTGACAATACAAGCACTCACCCCCAGTCAACTGATCTGGGTTTAATCCATCACCGTTCTTTAGCCAACTCTGCCACCCCAGTTCAGACATGGCCATATGCAAATCAGGCCATATGCCTCATGGGAACAGTCCAGCCCGAACTACCAAGCCATGCCTTCCTTGGACCAAGCACTTCTATAGCGTGGAACAGACCATTTCCCAAATATGAAACCAGTTTCCATTTTGGGGGGGTTGCATCCCATCTCCACTCCCCAACATGTAGAGCAACTTCAAATACTAATTATCACTCCGTAAACACCCCGCCCCCACCTCCCTCCACACAGCACAGTTTTACACAATACAAATACTTTCAGCTATGGGGGGACGCTGTACTGTTTGTGCACGTGGGTGGGAGACCTTTATAATGTTGATTACCACAAAGACACCACACTCGTATGGATTACGAGGCGAGCTCAGCGGGGACACCAGGGGCTTTCCCTTAAGCCGTGTCCATCCTACAGAAATAGTAAACGCAAGAACAGCTGCAGAAATGAGAAGGGGCAATTTTATATGTTGTATTTTATGCATTTATGTGACTTATGTACTTTTTGCCCCAGGTGGGCACCTGTCCATGATGGGGCACATCCCTAAAGGTTTAAAGAGGTGACGAGTTCCTCATTTCTGCACGAGCGCACTGGGCTGGCTGTGTCGATAGGCCACACTCTCCTCAGTCAGGGCTGGGTACTTTCAGGGACCTGTAGCCGGTTCAAACGATTATAAAATTAGGACTACAACTCCCAGAATGCAAAGCAAAAATAAAACTGGACTAGCGGACCTGGGGAATTTGACAGCACGTTCACAAAACCCATATCTAAACACCCCTAGCACAGTTTCATACATGTCAACCTGCACAACTGCCCCACTCCAAGTCCAACTCCATGATTTATTCACACTCGTCAATTCCAACAAGCATTGGCATAGCCAATAGGTCTCGTTTTTGTTTTTGTGGAGCGGGGGATTAAGTGAGTTGCCCAGAAACACTGGAAGTTGACAAGGAGCTCAGATGGACCTTCCCCAAGCCACGGAGGCAGAAAGGTAAGCTTTCGTGTAGCTGTGCATCTCATGTAAATCGTTTAATGCTTGCTGACCATGTTGACGAAGTAACTCCAGCAGCAGTACTGCCTTCTGTACGAAATGCTGAAAAACGTGGCATGTTTTGTGTAGAAGATGTGCTTCTCATGTAATGCTTGCTGACAGTGTTGCCGAAGGAAAACCAGAAGCAGTAGTACGTACTGCCTTCTATATGAAACACTGGAAAAATGCAGCATGAGTTAAGTAGCTTAGAGCCAAGGTGACCATCATCATTTATTTTACACGGACAGGCCGTTGTAAGATATTTCTAATAAAACAGCATTTGCTTTGATAGCGTGGTTGTGAGAAAAGACAAGACATAGGTGTCACATTTGCAAAAGTTAAAACTATTGGCATTGTGAATGACAAAGCTATTAATTTCGCTATTTTCAAAACCAACACATAAATAAAAAAAAATCATTTACAATAGCAATAGCTCAAACTTTCCTAATGCAAGACCTATTGCATTGCAAATGCTTGTTAAAAATTGGGACAATCACACTTTCAACCCATGTTGCGGGCAACGCCCCATCACTAACAGCATTTAAAAATGTTATTAAAATGGGGGACCAGAAATTAATATGTTTAAAAATGTCTATTTGGACCCCTGCCGTCGTCCCACTTGCACAATCTTGTAGGGCAATTCTAATCTCGTCTACAGTAATAAAATCAATCTTGCCAATTTTTAGCAAGATTATATTACCGTCCTTGTCCTTTATATTGCAACATTTAGTGGGGTTAAAAATTCCCTCAAAATACAGCAACCAATCCTCTGGAGTCACCACAGTTGGTCTGTGGTTTTCCAGAAGAGAGTGGAATTTTTAGTATCAGCTGCTTGGACCAGGTTTTCTCAAGCCATCTCTCTTATCTCTATTTTCCGGGCATGTAAAGCTTGTTTATAACATTTTCTAAGGTTTCTAATTTTTTTGCCATTTCTAGGTTTAACCTTTAATTCATCCTTCAAAGCTCTGTTCAGTTTCGAACATTCCTGATTAAACCATTGTGGGCAGAAGACCTTAACATCTTCAGCGCCGCGCGAATTCTCACGCTGTGCTGAAGGTTCTAATGAGCCAACGGGCTCATGACGGAACGGTTCCGTCATGAGCACAGGCCAACCGACGCAATGACGGAACCGTTCTGTCATGAGCATCTAAGGGGTTATTGTTCCTTTGGTTCTTATTTTTTAATCTCAATTCCTTATGTATACCTATTGTAATATTATTAAAAGCAGTAACAACCTCGAAATAGCCAATCACTGTCCAGGAACCACAGCCTAGACCTTAGTCATCCCCTTGCTCATCCTCTTTCTTTTTAGAGGAGTGTTTTCTGTTCTCTTCAAGATTGTTTGTATTCGGCAGCTTCTGGACCGCGTTCCGAGTGCCATGCCTGCTGTTATGTTCTGATGAGGTTCTATACTGCTTTGCCACTGTTTTACCATTGTGAGCGCGATAATTGGAGTGAGGCGCTGGTGCGCTGTAGCGGCTCACCTCAGTCCTCTGAGTTTGACCGCTATGGGGCCGCTCCAGCACACAACAGCTTGTTCCGGGCTTCGGTCAGCCAAGTGTTGTGTTTTTCTGTGTCTTTCAGGTCACAATGGTGTTCGCCTCGGCCCACAGGTCCGATGTTGGGCTTACGCAGTCCGCTGACTGTCTGTGGTGAGGCGCGGTCCTCCCCCTGGCCGCCAAGGGTGCTGTTGCACGTGTCTACCGCATCAGCTCCACTCGCTGGCAACGGCACGCGGAATTACTCATCCTTCACATTCCTGACATTCCGCCCGCTGTTGCCTGGCTGCCTCACACCCCTGGAAACTGGAGGGTCTGTAGAGCGGTGCTCTGGCTAATTTGGTGCTCGACTTTGTCGAGTAGGTTTGCGTCTGTGTGTGCTTGACTTTCAAGCCCGCTGGGTGTATATTCACTTTGGCCTTGAACTGGGGCCTGCTGGGACAAGTCTCTCAGTGAATTCCCCGCTTTTTCATAATTCTGCAGAGTGTCACTGAGGCACTTCTGGGTGCCTCCTCCTTCAATTGCAGTTTGTCCCTGTTACAATTCGCTGGTCCCCAGCACATACATATTCAGTCAACTGACTGTGGGGGTGCCACTAGGCTTGCAGCTTCAAAGCCAGTGGGTGAGTCATTGTACTCTGGTCAATTCACAGCAGGGAGACATGCACTGGGAGGAGGATCCCCTTGATCAGCTGCCCTGGGATGACAATTTCTACGACGCGGTGGACGCTTCCATCTACCGCGCCGTAGAAGAGGTCATGGCTCCCGTGCAGAAGCGTTTATGTCAAAAGTTGGAGCAGTTTTGTTCTAAATGGGCCCACCTGCGGGGGAAGATTCTGTTATGCCGCAAGCGATTTCCATTACTGATCCTGTACCAGCTAAGCGGCCCAAGGTGGCCGGCGTGGACCAAGACACTTGAGCATCTGAGAGAAGCCTTTCTAGAGCACACCCCCCAGCAACCCCCTCCCTTAGCCAACTCTCCCTCCGCGGCACCTGTGGACACACCCAGTCCCTCCCAGTGGTTTGACAATGACGTTCAAGGGGATACTGACGAGGAACCAGGGCCCTCTAGACCCCGGCCCTTCCGACCCGTAGGGTACCAATGGAGAATCTGATATGTTAGATCCTGAACTGCTAATGCCCCCAAAGTCCTCTGAATGAACACCTTCAACCAAGGTGGCCGGTTATGTATCAGGCAGAATCCGCACACCGATGGGCAAGGAGGCTCGCAGCCGCCTTCGCTCAGAATGTCCTCGCCCCTCTCTGGACGGGAAAGTCACGCAAACGCCAGAGCTCGATCCCAGGATGGCGACTGTTCTCGCAAAATTCATCAAAGAGCCCAAGAAAGGGATAGGTCGGTCCTGGTGGGCGTGCCAGGACAAACTCCTGGTTGCCCATGGCCCCATCACCATGATACTGGACATGGTGGAGGACGCCAAGTCTACTGGGGCCGTAATCTCTCCAGATGCTCTCTCCAAGTGGGCGCAAAGGATAGTAGTGTTTCTAGAGAACGCTGATTGTGCGCTCTCAACAGAACGTACGATACAGAAAAGGGGGTGGTGATGAACAGAGTGTCTGAATTAAGCAGACCACTCTTACCCAGTCAAGAGATCAGGGCTTAATCCATCACCGTTATTTAGCTCACTGCATCACCCCAGTTCAGAACCTGGCTATATGCAAATTAGCCCGACCCCGTGCCTCATGGGAACAGGGCAGACCAAACTACCAAGCCAATTCTTCACTGGTAAGGAGACAAGCTTCCGGGGACCGGTTTCTGGCATTTCAGCCGTCGTCGGCCCGGCTTGCTTGAATCCTGGTGGTGCAGTGAGCAAGGGACTCATGTCTGAGTATACCCTGCCACACCTGTAGTGGCCAAAAACGATACAGAAAAGGGGGTGGTGATGAACAGAGTGTCTGAATTAAGCAGACCACTATTACCCAGTCAAGAGATCAGGGCTTAATCCATCACCGTTATTTAGCTCACTGCATCACCCCAGTTCAGAACCTGGCTATATGCAAATTAGCCCGACCCCGTGCCTCATGGGAACAGGGCAGACCAAACTACCAAACCAATTCTTCACTGGTAAGGAGACAAGCTTCCGGGGACCGGTTTCTGGCATTTCAGCCGTCGTCGGCCCGGCTTGCTTGAATCCTGGTGGTGCAGTGAGCAAGGGACAGAACGTAGGCAGTCTTTCTTGATAAAGGTGGACCCAAAACTAGGAGACTTTGCCGACTGAGCCCGGGGTGGTTGCCCAGGGAGGTTTGTTCGGTGAACCTTTTATAAAGGAGCTGGGTAAATTTTTGTACACGTTCACATCTTTGGACAGGGCCCAGTCGCCCATTAAGAAGGTTTTTCCATCCTGGGTTTTCCGTGGGGCCGGTCGAGGAAGGGGCCGCTCTACCGGCCAGCCCCCCACCAACAGCAACAACTTTAGGGGGCAAGGCTCCAGGCAGGGGCAATCCTACAACCAGGCACGGTATTCCAACTTTTACCCGTCCCGAGGGCGCCTCTCCAGAGGCCGAGGTTTCCGTGGTGGAGACAACACCTCTAACTCCGGTAAGTGGTTCCACGTCTTCTCTGGTGCGAGTGTGAGGGCCGTCTGACCAAATTTCTGAATGAGTGGAGGACAATAACGTCCGATGCCTGGGTTCTGCAGACTGTGCAAGGCTTTCAAGTAGAGTTCTGTGACGATCCGACTCATGCGTTTCGGCCTAACCCGATTTGGTTTTCCCAGCACGAGGAGGCGTTAATCGACGCGGATGTCTCCGCGCTCTCACATAAAGGCGCTATCTGCCCCACCGTTTTGCATCCTCAGGGTCGGGGGAAGGCTCAAACACTTCTATCACATTTGGAGATCCTTGACCCAAGACCCGTGGGTTCTCGAGACAGTTCAGGGGTTCAAAATAGATTTTGTGGATATTCCATGTCAAACTATTGCATCCAACCCTTTGGTTCTTCCTTTAGAACATCTAAAAATTCTCAAAGAGGAAATTTCCTCTATGCTCAAGAAAGGTGCTATTATCGAGGTTCTTTGGTCTCAAAGAAGATTTGTGAGCATGCTTTTCTTAGTCGAGAAGAAGGACAAGGGTTGGAGACCGGTTATAAACCTTCGGGAGGTAAACAAATACCGTGTGTACAGACATTTCAAGATGGAGGGCATCCATCTCCTCAGAGACCTTCTCCTTCAGGGAGATTGGCTGGTCAAATTGGATCTTAAAGATGTGTATTTTACCATCCCTATGGCAGAAGAACATCAGCCCTTTCTTCAATTTATATGGGACGGTCACCTCTTCCAATTTCAAGCCCTCCCTTTCGGGCTTTCATCCGCTCCTTGGTGTTTCACCAAGATCATGAGGACAATTGTCTCTCTCCTGAGATCGAAAGGTATTCGCCTCATTATCTATCTAGACGATATTCTCATCATGTCACAAACTCATTCTCAGCTCTTGGAAGATCTCAGGTTCGCCATGAATCTCATAGAGGACCTTGACTTCATTATAAATAATAATAATACAGCATTTTATATAGCGCGAACAGCTACCTCACGAGGAGGTGTCCCGGCGCTGAAAGAACACAGTTAACCAAGAGGACTGAAGTGAAGATGCCTAGTGCGGTTGGGTAAAGAGCCAGGTTTTTAGTAGCCGCTTGAAGCAGATTTCAGAGGGGGCTTGCTGAATTGCTGGGGGCAATGTGTTCCACAGTGTCGCAACATTTGCCGAAAAAGTTCGACCCCCCAGTCGCGCCCTTTTTACTCGAGGGGTAGCCAGCTGAACGCGGCAGTTGGAACGTAACGCACAGGCCTGGAAGTATCTCGGTAGCCGGGCTTTCAGGTATTTTGGGCAGGTGCCAAACAGAGATCTGAAGGCCAACGTAAGTGCCTTGAATTTTATTCTGCTGGCAACTGGTAGCCAATGAAGTGATCGAAGATGCAGAGAGACTGAGTACTTAAAAGGAATCCTCATTAACAGTCTCGCAGCCGCATTTTGGACCAACTGAAGTTTTTGAATTAAGTATTTTGGTAATCCCAGGTAGAGGCCATTGGCGTAGTCCAGCCTAGATGTCACTGTGGCATGGATTACTGTTTTACGAGAGCTCTCTGGTAGCAGTCTCAGAATCTTGCGAAGATTCCTCAGTTTGCTTAAGCAGCATCTGACTACTTGTTGGATGTGCGTGGTAAAAGACAGACTGTCATCCCACCGCACACCCAAATTTTTTGCTGTCAGGCTGGGCGAGGGGGCTTGTCCCATTTCCGCTGGCCACCATAGCTCTGGGGGTGGAGGGAGGCCTTTCCCAAAAAAGATAATTTCCATTTTATTGGCGTTGAGCTTTAATTTATTCGTATTCATCCACCAGGCCACATCTTGGAGACAGCCCTTGAAACTCGAGAAGGACTCCTCTGACACCTCTGAATATGGAAATACCAATTGGGTGTCGTCGGCATATGAAATTGCCTTAACACCCCAATTGGCAATCAACGTAAAGAGTGGGGCGAGGTAGATGTTGAACAAGAGGGGGCTGAGTGCCGACCCTTGAGGGACGCCACAACTGAGGACTTTGGGTGTTGAAGATACAGATCCCAGCGCCACCTTCTGTGTTCTCTGGGACAGATACGAATGTATCCATTCCAGTGCCTGGTCACGGATGCCTATCTCAGCTAGTCGCAACAGAGAAAAATCCATTCTTACCCCTTCAAAATCTCTAGAATTCCTAGGTTTCACTGTGGACACTTCCAAATGTCTCCCCCTACTTCCCAACAAGAAGATCGCCAAAATTCGGATGGAGATCAGGTTTGCTCTAAGACAGCAAGCCCTCACTCTTCGAGAATTGGCCAGACTCCTGGGCTTGCTTTCTTCGATTCAGGCCATCTTTCCCGGACCCCTCAACTATCGTGCCCTCCAGAGAGTGAAAGCCAATGCCCTAGGATCCGGTCTGTGGTACGGGGACCTTGTTTCCTTGGATCAACAAGCGAGGTTGGAACTCTCTTGGTGGCTGGACAATTTGGATGCGTGGAACGGAAAAGCTATCTTCGATTCGACTCTGGACTTTATCTTTGAGTCAGACGCCAGCCTGCATGGCTGGGGTGCACGTCTCCTCGACAAAGACACCGGTGGCGTCTGGTCTCGGGCGGAGTCCTCCCATATAAACTTTTTAGAGCCGACTGCCTGTCTTTATGCCCTAATGAGTTTCAAACACTCTCTTCAGGGCAGATCCGTTGTTTTGAAAAGGGACAAAGTCTCTGCAGTCTCCTATATCAACCGCTTTGGTGGGACAAGATCAGCAGACTTCTCCGATTTGGCCAAGAAACTCTGGATGTTCTGTTTGGAACACAAAATTTCTCTGAGAGCAGAATATCTCCCCAGGAAATCTAATTTCTCCGCGGATTGGAACTCGAGATTCCCTCAAGATTTCAGCGATTGGAAACTCAACGTGAACGTTTTCAATTCTCGCTCTCTTTTTTAGGGCCCATTCGATGAGGACCTTTTTGCCAGCAGATTGACTTTCAAATTACCCCAATACTTCAGCTGGATGCCAGAACCGGGCGCTCTTTCAGTGAATGCCTTTCTCCAACCATGGTCCCCTCTTCGACCTTACGCCTTTCCTTCGTTCGCCATGATCCAGAGGGTTCTTCAAAAAGTGAGACAGGATCAGTGCTCACTAATCCTGATAACTCCTTTCTTGCCCTCTCAAGCATGGTTCCCCATAGCTCTGGAGCTTTCATGCGACATTCCATTCCTAATCCCTGCATCGAAAGGTCTGGTTCTAAACACAAACAGAGAAGATCACCACCTGGTTCTTTCAGGGAGTTTGAACCTTCTTGCCTGGAAAGTGTCAGGCAATCTAACGAGTTGTCTGGACTTTCGTCATCTGCTCTCACTCTCCTCTGAGAATCCTGGGCACCAGGAACTCACTACAGATATAATAACATCTGGAGAAAATGGTTTCGTTGGTGCATGGAGAGGAACTTGGATCCCGTTGAGACTTCTATCGTCCATATAGTCAATTTTCTTGTTGAACTATTCGACAATGGCCTCTCCTATAGATCAATTAATTGTTATAGATCTGCCATTTCCGCTGGACATTCTCTTGTCAACGGTAAGACGGTAGGTAAGAATGTCATTATTTGTAGAGTTCTTAAGAGTATTAGGCTAAAAAGACCTCCTAGGCCTAAATACCAATCTGTGTTGGACGTTAAACGTATGCTTGACCTTTTTTGCTCTTGGCCTGATAATTCTCTCCTTAACAGGAAATGTCTTTCCATTAAACTTGCTTCTCTTATGTTTAATTTCTTGTCATAGAGTTTCCGATATGAAAGCACTAGATATTTCTAATAGATGTTATGACATGTTTGGTGTTAAGTTTGAAATCCTTAGGAGAACTACAACCATGTCTGACTATTTTTTACCCTAGTTTTGACTACTGCAAAAAACTGTGTTGTTGATTGTATGAAAGAATACGATTCCAGAATGAAAGACCTTTGCCCTCCTGATGCTAATCAACTTCTCATTTCTTTTGTTAAACCCATTTCTTCCTGTTCTATTGCCAGATGGGTTAAAGTAGCTATGAATTTTGCTGGTATCGACCTTTCAAATTTCAAGCTCATTCTATCAGAGGTGCCATGGCTAGAAAGTCCTTCTGGTCTGGTGGTAAGTTGGCTGTTATCCTGGAAGCTGCTAATTGGTCCAATGCCTCTACTTTTTCTCATCATTATTGTAAACCTATTGAACATATGTCCGACGTTGTTCTTCAAGGCTACGAATATGCATAATGTCGCCTCCTTGTCTTGTAATGAAATTGCGATTCTCTTATTAACATGTTATGTTATGTTCTACTTGTTTTTATATAGCGCACGGCTACTCAAAAAGAGTGTCCCGGCGCTTTTAATAGCGAGACCTACCGCAAGATAACACAACACAGAAATAAATACACACTGGAGAGCATAGAACAAAAGGGAGAGAAGAAAAGAAAAAAGCCTTGAGAGCAAACAGCCAGGTTTTTAGGCCTTTCCTGAATGCGAGCAGACTGGTAGCTCCCCGGAGTGCCAGCGGCAAGGTGTTCCACAGCTGCGGCGCCAGCAGTCCAAAGGAGCGGCCTCCCGTGCGAGCTCTTTACGCGCGGGACAGCCGCCAGAAACAAAGATTCTGATCTGAGGGAGCGAGCCGGTTGGTAAAAGGCCAGTCTCCTTTGGAGATACTGTGCTCCCACAGCATGAAGAGCTTTGTAAGCCAAGGTTAAAGCCTTGAACGCAATCCGTTTACGGATGGGCAGCCAATGTACGGACTGCAAAAGGCCAGCGGCACTGGCTTGCCTGTTCAGGCCATAGATAGCCCTCGCGGCCGCGTTCTGCACAACTTGGAGCCGCTGCAGCAGATACTCTGGCAGGCCCAGATAGAGGACGTTGGAGTAGTCCAATCTGGAGCCTATCAGAGCCTGCACAGTCAGCTTCCTATGTTCCTCAGACAGCAGAGGCAAAAACCTCTGCAGCATCTTAAGGAGGCCGAAGCAGGTGCCCGTCACTCCAAGAATCTGGGACCTCAGCGTAAGGCCCTTGTCCATCTTAACCCCCAGGTTCTTAGCTACCTGGGATGAACAAGACGGAGGAAACATGCTGATGGGCCACCAAGCATGCCAGTCTGGCTCCGCAACGCACCCAAAAAAGAGTACCTCTGACTTATCGGAATTGCACTTGAGGCTGTTCAGCTGGAACCACTTAAAAACAGCCCCAAGGCAATCCCGGATACTCTCTCCATCGAAGTCTCCTCCTCTCTCACAAGAAAAGAGGAGCTGGGTGTCGTCGGCCTAGGATACGATCCGGGCCCCAAACGACTCCGCCAGCGCCGCCAAAGGGGACAAGAAGAGGTTAAAAAGGGTCGGGCTCAATATAGAGCCCTGTGGAAGCTAGACTCCCAGTGGCGGCATCACGGCGGTGTCTGGGGAGGCCCAGACCGTTTGCCGGCGGTCAGCTAAAAAGGATGAAAACCAGCTGTGCACCGTCCCCCATAGGCCAATCTCATAGAGTCTTGCGAGAAGGCCATCATGGGGGACGGTGTCAAAGGCCGCCGACAAGTCCAACATCACCAGCATGGCTTTGCCCCCAGCGTCCAGAACCCCTTTGATGGTTTCTGAGACCTCTAAGAGCGCGGTCTCTGTACTGAGGTTCGGGCGGAAACCAGATTGAGAGGCGTACAGAATCTTATGCGCTTCCAGAAAGTTGGACAGCACCACATGTACGTGCTTCTCCAGGATTTTCGTGAGAGCCGGCAACAGGGAAATCGGCCTATAATTAACCGGAGCCTTAGGGTCAAGGCCAGGCTTCTTCAGCAATGGAATAACCATTGCCTGCTTCCAGGCCTGCGGAACCACTCCCTGGCTCAACGAGAGATTCAGGATTGGATTCGCCAGCGGATTTATCACTTCCGCTATTGTTGCCAAAAATTTGGCAGGGCAAGGGTCCAAAGGCGACCCAGATTTAAGATTGCCCATCAGCGCTAAGGAAGCAGGGGCTGAAATAGGTGGAAAAACGGCCAACACCGGGCCCATTGGAACCGAGAGGCGCAGGTCATCCTCAGAGTTAACCCGCCACCTGGACGCCGCCGGTGGAAATGAGTCCTGGATGAGTCTAATCTTGCTGGTGAAAAACATCGCGAGATCCGACGCCCAGGATTTAGAGGGCATATCTTGAGATGTATTGGAGCGAGGAGCAGTAAATTTTCTCACTATGGTGAAAATCTCCTTACAGGAGTTAGAAGCAGCTTCTATCCTCCCGGATAGAGAATCTGGATTTCATTAAAGACAGGGAGGCTAACATTATCCCTCCCTCCCTCCCTTGGACGGAGAATCTATTCCTTGCCTTTTTGACTATTTACACTTCATATGATGTTATTTGGTCATGTTCATGTTTACAATTCGCTTTTTCCTTGCAAGGTTCTTTCAACCTTTTAATTTTTCACTTTTATTTTCAGATAATTCGACCTAACGGATCTTCATGGATTTGCCTTCACTTCCTTCCTTGGTTTTCACCTTCTTCATCGCCTTTTGGTCCAAGTTGCACCTCGATTTTGCTGACTTTCTCCTTGCTTCATTGCATTTAAAAGAGGCAGCTCTACTCTTGCTCATGCCGTATGTTGTTGCTATGTTGTCATCACATTCTAGTTCTTATCTTTATGATGTAAGCAGCTGTGAGTTGCATTGAAGGATTAATGCATAATGTTAGACCCTGTGTCTTCAATGAAATCCGGATTCTCTGGTCATGTTAATAGGAGAATCGCAATTGGTACACGATAATATGCGGGAAGACCAAGAAACACAAAAGAGGTACAATGACCGTGTTAAAATCTGGTTTGCGATGTCAACATTATCTGCGCCATCTTGTCCCTTTTTAGGCCCCTTCGTGCGCGTAAGTGGCAACCATTTTGAAACCCATGGACTCTCTGCCCACTGTTGGTAGCCAGTGCATCTCTCTTTCTCTCCTAACCTCGCTATCATCCCCGCGCGCTGACAGCCCCCGCTCTCACATGCTTGGGCCATAAACCCCTCTCCAGCGCCACCCTGCCTCGGAGCCCCATCCTGTTCTCAGCTCAACACCTCCCTTCATTCCTTTCATGGGCATCCCTCCTTTGATAACCCCTTCTTCTGTGCCAGATTGTCCGGGCCGACCCCAGGCCGTCACCTAGCCCCGCGGATGCTGTTTATTGTCCCCCCATACAGTAGGAAGCTCCCCCATCAAAGGATCCAACTGATCAAAGCCCCCACCCCATGAGATCCGATCAACAATACGCTTTCCGGGAATTGGCGGAACACCCAGCTGCGTGACCATCGTCACCTGTTATGACCGGGGTGGGGACTTCTACTGTGAATATGCGTGGGAACAGGCTTGAAGCGGGATTCTGAGGGTGTCTTTCCGTACATCAAAGTATTAACAAGAATGTGTTGCATGCAATAAAGCCATAAACCTGTGTATAAGAGGCCAGGCCTCGAGGATGCGTTTAGAGCACCTCCCGAAGACATTCTGTGTGTGTGTCCGAAATGACAGGCTCTCCTCATGAGAAATAAAACCTGTTCTTGCGTTCCAGCTTCCAGCGCCTGTCTCTTTATTTTGGTAATTACTTACTATGGGAAATTAGAGGCGTCTTGCGCCAGCAGCCTGGGCACACGTTATTAGTTGGCTGTTTTTCCTCAATTGGCGCTCCAACGCGGGGCCCATCACCGACATATGGGTTCAGTAAGAGAGGTCCTGACGACGGGGTGAACACCTAAACGATCGGAGTATACCTGCCTTGAAAGGACCCTCGTCTGGCTGCCGATCGAATGAACTTCACCGATTCTGAACTGACCTCTCTCGAGTGACCTACTGTCCTGACTGGGATCCCACAGGAGTGCTGCGGTAAAATTGGAGTAAGAGGACGATCGGGCGCTGGAAGGGGAAGGCGAAGAACTGTCCACGTGGTCCGGGTAAGGTTAAGTAGGACGTCAATACGTCTGATTGGTAGGATGGTTTTATCCATCTGATTGATTAATCGATTGATTGTTTGCATTGGAATTGTTTGGAAATACTAGTATTATTCGTTGGTTGGTTCGTTTAGCCTTGGTCGCTACTTGATACATTGGTTGCTCTTGGAGATTCTCTGTCTGCAAACGGAGAAGAATAGAAAGATTTTCTCTCCCTTTGCAGGTAGTGAAGGGTAGGTAACGCAGACTTTTGTCTCCCGTTGTAACCCGTTGTGCCTATTTTTCTCCCCCACTGATTGATTGTTTGCCCGAACATTGTTTGTTCGAGGATTGTTCTCTCGAGAATTCTCGGTCTACAAACGGGGAAGAATAAAAGTATTCTATCCTACTTTGCAGATAGTGAAGGGTAGGTAACACAGACTTTTGTCTCCCGTTGTAACCCGTCGTGCCTATTTTTTTTCTCGCCATTGATTGTTTGATTGTCCGAACATTGGTTGTTCGATATTGGTTCTTTAGAGGTATTCTCTGCTTACAAATAATGTGGAATAGAGATATTCTATCTAGTCTTTGCAAGCAGTGAAAAGCTAGGTAGTGCAGACTTTTGTCTCCCGTTGCAACCCGTCATGCCTATCTTCTCCCCACTGATTGGTAATTGGTTCTACCCGGACCATTTGTTAGAGGTAGCTCATCCGGCTCCACCGGAGGGCACCCCTAATAAAGAGGACATATATATAAAATACGGATTAGCCGCTGTACCTTCCTAGCAAAATATGGCATAAAATTCGCTAAGAAAAACAAAAGGAATCGAGCAAGATCATAGGCCACTGATGGGATCCTTTTGACCCCGCTAAAATAGAAACACTAGGAACAGTCCTTCACGAGAAATATGAAACTAATGGGAGGAATCTAACTCGACACCGTGATGGCAGCAAGGTAGCTCGGCTCCGCCGCCCACCCCGCCCAATAACAACAAACCCTATACAAATAAAAATCTGCTGATACTCGGCGTTGCCAGATTGGGCTAGATCACGCACAATTGGGCTATATTTTTCCCTGGTTACGCGGTAACATTTTTTGTGCTAATTGCCAGATTATGAATATATATACACAACACTCCAACAAAGTAGTATGTCAAAACGCTTTATTAAACAAAAACAAATATTTACATGGCAGCCTGCTGCAACATCAACCCCAATGCATTCACCGTCTGCTTGACGCTGCCCCTGCCTTAGGGTAGCAACAGTGGGCTGCTTTTGGGCTACTTTTTAGTCGGCTTTGGGCTATAGAAAGCTTACAAAATCCATCAGCCGGCGAGGTGGCTTCAGTGGTGGCCTAAGGTGGAGGACCGTTGTGCGAACAACCCGGAGGCAACACAACGCGCTGAGGCACGTCCCCGGATAGCCCAGGGGTGGTGTCCAGCAAGGTGTGCGGGGGATGCCTTGATGCTGGCTCCCCCCTTCGTTGCCCGGTCCGGCCATCTCATATACCTGCGCCAGGAGATGGCGTGGGGCGCCCCGCGAAGAGGCGGCGCGGACGACCCACCCAGGTGGAGGTTCCTCTCCTGCACCAAGATTGCCCTTAGTGTTCCACTCAGTGGGCCCCCGCGGTTGGCTGGCCGGGGGACCCACTCCGGTGGCCGTGGTGAAGGGCAGCTGCTGCGGGACTCTCAAAATGGCGGCCGGCTCCCCGGATTCGGGCCTGGTCCACTGGGATGGCTCTGGGCTACCATGAAACTCGGACGCTTGCCTGCTCGGGCATGGGCCCCACTCTTGAAGACGTTCTCTCAGCCTTGCAGGGACTACGGGAGTCATTGGCCCTCGACTCCCGCGGACTTCCGATGGGGGCAACCGCCACAATTGCTCGATCATTCCCCGTTGACTTGCCTCCGCCCTGGGTGATCGCCGCCTTATCCCCATCTGGTGCTGTGAGAGAGGCTGATTCAATGCATCGGCGTTCAGTGCATCGGCGGAGGAATATGCCTGCTGTCCCGCTCTCCGGAGTAGCCGCGAGATGATGGTGCTTTCATGATGACGCCAGCTTCTGTCTAAATTACCAGGAGACACTGTAGACTACCAACTCAATCAGTTCCGGTGGAACCTCAGCGTGACCCGGTAGGGAAGATTTTTGCTTTCCCCACCTTTGAGTCACGGCTCATACTGCCTGTCCTTTCTGTTGGCGTTAAGGATTATTTTTGAACTGCCGAAAGGGGTTCTGGTCCGGCCGCTAGTTGTTGGAGGCATTTGGACAATACTCCGGACCAGCCCGGCCTCGCCCCAAAATGGCGCCGATGTAGGCGGGACCTGCAACTCCTTATGACGTTCCAGTTACTTAGCATGGATGTTAGGGGATGTGTATACGGTCTTTTTTGCACATGGCGGGCGGGGGAAGGGTACTGACCGGGCAGGCGAACAACCCTATTGATGTTGGTCTTTCATTATTGATTATTGTATTATCGTAGCTTCAAAGTGGTGTTACTCATGATAGTAGCCAGCGGTGTTTTTCTGGATGACTGTATTTCAGCTGATCCCGTTATACTTTCAATTATAAAATTAACGTTCACGGACCCTACAACTGTTGGTCAGATTTAGTTTATCACAATTAAATGACTCGCCCGTTACGTATTTTTATACTACAGTGTAATCTCTCCTTACCTTATGCGCTTCCAGTATGCACCGTGACCGGCATATATGGTTGCAGGCCCATATTTGTATACTGACATTTTCACAATAAAGGTTTTCAAAGAAATTGTGGAATCAGCATTGTTGGAACCTAATGTTGTCAGGTCACCTAGGGTAGCCTGGCCTAGGGTAAGACAATATCAATAGAGGCACATGTGTAAAGGTTGCAAACCACCCAGCAGTAATTCAATGCAATATCACTCAAAAATGACACTACACCAATGTTTGTATAAAAATATCAGCTGTTTTATAAAAATATACTTTGCTCTTTTGTCTAGTATCAAACTTCAGTTAACGCAGTAGTCAAGTCAAGTCAAATAATTTATATAGCGCGCTACATACCCAGAGGGTCTCAAGGCGCTTGAAGAAGGGTGGGGAGTTACTTGTCGAATATCCAGGTTTTAAGTTGCTTTCTGAATGCTAGGTGGTTCTGAGTGAGGCGAAGGTGAATAGGAAGTGAGTTCCAGGTTTTAGCTGCCAGGTAGGAGAAGGATCTTCCTCCCATGGTGGTTTTGTTGATGCGAGGTACGGCAGCAAGGGCTTGGTTGGAGGAGCGTAGCTGGCGGGAGGGGTTGTAGAAGGAAATTTGTGTGTTGAGGCAATCGGGTCCAAGTTCGTAAAGTGCTTTGCGTGCGTGGGTTAGGAGGCGGAATGTTATCCTCTAATTGACGGGGAGCCAGTGGAGGTTTTTCAGGTGATCAGAAATGTAGTCTTTACGCGGGATGTCTAGTATGAGTCTGGCTGATGCTTTCTGGATGCGTTTGAGTTTTTTCTGAAGTTTTGCGGTGGTACCGGCGTATAGGGTGTTTCCGTAGTCCAGGCGGCTTGTAACCAGTGCGTAGGTGACCGTTTTTCTAGTTTTGGTGGGGATCCAGCGAAATGTTTTTTTGAGCATGCGAAGAATGTTGAAGCAAGATGATGAGACGGCGTTGACTTGTCTGGTCATCGAGAGTGAGGAGTCTAGGATGACGCTGAGGTTCCGTGCGTGGTCCGTCGGGATGGGTGCTTTTCCAAGTGCCTCTGGCCACCAAGAGTCATCCCAGGCGGAAGGGGAGGTACCTAAGATTAGGACTTCTGTTTTGTCTGAATTCAGTTTCAGACGGCTGTGCTTCATCCACTCGGCTACTTCTTTCATTCCTTCATGTAGGTTGGTTTTGGCGGTGTTAGGGTCTTTGGTGAGTGAGAGGATCAGTTGAGTATCATCAGCGTAGGAGATGATGTTGAGGTTGTGTTGGCGTGCGATGGCCGCGAGGGGGCTCATGTATACGTTGAAGAGGGTGGGGCTGAGTGAAGATCCTTGTGGCACGCCGCAAATGACTTCAGTGGCCTCTGACTTGAATGGCGGGCAGGGAAATTATTAATCTTTCAACAGTTGCCAAATTATTTCATTAATCAGTTTCTCAACATAACAGCACATTACATTAGTCTCCAAAGAGCAGTGTTTAGACTCCTCCAAACTTTACTGGACTTGACTTCTCTGAAGTGATTTATACATTTACCCCTCTCCACCTTTGACTCCAGAAGAGTTGGCTAGCCTTACTCACTTTAGTTACTCTATGCAAGCTCTTCACTAGAGCTGTCAAACAGGGGGGTTGGTATATATTTATTTAATCACAAAAGGGGAACATCCTGCATTCAAAATTAAGTCTCAGAAGATCCTTTCAAGAAACTAGATGGGCATTACCCAGTACTAGCCCAATCCTTGTATGGCCAACCGGAAGTCTTTGCTCCTTTAAGAGAGACTCTATAGCCTCCAACTTCCCCCTCACAACCTCACCTTACTTCGTTTTGTGTTGGGCCCACTGGGCCTGTGTCTCCGTTCGCTGGGGGGAAAGACAAAAGGAACCAGTCTCCTCAGGCCGATGTCGCGGCCCCTCGTCCCTCCTCTACCGCACCAAACCGCTCCTCCTCGTTAGAGCGGAGGCAGGGGAAGAGGGCACACCAGTCGCACCCCTTCGCTTGAAGTGCGCTCTCCTTTGAAAACCGGGCCTCCCCGCTCCCTCTCTTCTCAGAGAAGCAGGGGCCCTCCTTGATGTAGCTCCCAGTGCTTAGGCGGGAAGCCCGATACTCGACGGAGCCGCTCCCCGAGGATCTCCTCACCGGCTGCTGACAGGGTTTCCTCCGCGAAGGCGCAATCGCGCATGCGCGGGAAGTAAGCGGACCGGCAAACAGAGTCTGCTCCACCGGCCTGACTCGGGTAGTGGCTCCGCAGCGGGCCTGCTCGGTCCTAGGCCCCTCCTGTGAAGGATAACCAGTTCAGCTTGGCATATGCGCAGTGGCGCCGGATACTACACAACCAGCCCCCTTCTCTCCTTCTTACAGCAGCGCTGTCACGAAAGCACGATCGGCGCCCCAGGGGTCCCGCTCACGGCGGAATCAGGGAAAACTGCTCAGCCACAATAAACCCTGACACCCCACTCCTCTTCCTCACGAGTGGGGAGGTTTGCTTACAGGCTGCACGACCAGACACCGATAAGGGGGTCTCGGCGTCACGCAGGGCAGGAGACTGCTTCACACCATAAAGAGGGGGGTTAGAGGTGGAATCCCTCACGGTTGGGCCCCCAAATCTCTAGTTACAGCAGAAACCCACTAACCCTCCATACTGGACAGGAACAGGTGCACAGGAGAACTCCTTGTTTGGTCCCCACAGCAGGGATCTCCGCAGCTCCACAGTCCACTGGGATTGACCCCTTCACCTAACTGGGGACACCTCTCTGTCCAGGGTCAGCAGGACGAAACTAACTCGGCTAGGGCAACAGGAATGGGGGGGTGATGAACCCAGTCAGAGGGAGACCCTTGTAGAGCAGTCCACCCTTAAGGACCCTACCCCTTCCAGACCTCAGCCTTCACTCTAGCTGTTCCTCACTGGCAAGACAAAATGGTTGCCCAGCATTCCGCCTTTTATAGGCTGACCCTCAAAGGTCCAGAAGGGACCAGAAGGTTCTGGAATGCCCTATGCTATCCTATGGGACAGGTCTCAGGTGTGTCAGTTGTGACAGTTAGAAGCCACCATTTTGTGGATCTGTACTAATCCCTGTCAGGAAAGGCCTCTAGGCCTGAGGTGAAAAACTATGAGGGCGAAAGAGCACCTATCCCCCAGACCAACACCATAAAAATCTAGTGGACACAAAAATAAATAAAGGCATGAGGGGCAAAATAAATAATAAATTGGAGGGACTACGCAAAAGGCCAGACAGGTCTAACACGCGTCCCGCCCAGCTGAAAGTGGGGAGAACTACCCAACCCCTTGGGAGTCCTCATCACTAAGGCGGAAGTACCTAGAGAGACCGTCTGCATTGGAGTGGTCCACTCCAGGCCGATGGTCCACCCGGAAGTCCATTCCCTGTAGGGAGATGGACCATCTCAGCAACTTGGGATTCTCCCCCTTCATCTGCATCAGCCAACGAAGGGGTCGGTGGTCAGTCTGAACCAGGAAGTGCGAGCCAAACCGGTATGGCCGCAGCTTCTTCAGAGCCCACACCACAGCGAAAGCTTCCCTCTCAATTGCACTCCACTTCTGTTCCCGGGGAAGCAGTCTCCTGGATAGGAAGACTACAGGCTGATCCAGGCCCTCTCTATTCAGTTGCGATAACACTGCCCCAATGCCATGTTGTGATGCATCTGTCTGGACAATGAACTCCTTGGAGAAGTCTGGGGCCCTCAGGACCGGTGCTGCACACATTGCCTGCTTCAGTTTTTCAAAAGCTTGCTGACAAGCCTCCGTCCAAACTACCCGTCGAGGTTGTTTCTTTGAGGTGAGCTCTGTGAGGGGCGCTACAATAGTGCCATACCACTTCACAAAGCGACTGTAGTAGCCTGTGAGGCCCAGGAAAGCTCGGACCTCAGTCTGTGTCTTGGGGGGTTCCCAGGCCATGATTGCCTCAATCTTTGCCTGCAGGGGCTGCACTGTCCCCCTACCCACCAAGTGTCCAAGGTACACAACCGACCCCTGCCCAATATGACATTTGCTGGCCTTGATTGTCAATCCAGCTTGTTTCAGGGCCTGGAGAACGGCTTGCAAATGTTGCAAATGGTCCTCCCAACTGCTGCTGAAGACAGCAATGTCATCCAGATAGGCAGCGGAGAAACCCTCCATCCCGGAGAGGACCTGATTCACCAGCCGCTGAAAAGTGGCAGGGGCATTCTTGAGCCCAAAGGGCATCACACAAAATTGGAAGTTTCCCTCAGGCGTGGAGAAGGCTGACCTTTCCTTTGCTCCATCTGTCAAGGAGATCTGCCAGTACCCTGAAGTGAGGTCAAAGGTACTTAGGTATTGGGCAGCTCCTAGCCGGTCAATTAACTCATCCGCCCTAGGGATCGGATGGGCATCAGTTTTTGTAACTGAGTTCAGTCCCCGGTAATACACACAGAACCTCAGTTCTGGGGTGGTGCCTGGTGGAGCGGCTTTTGGCACTAGCACCACCGGACTGGACCAGGGGCTGTTGGAACGTTCTATAACTCCTAGCTCTAGCATCTTGGCAACCTCTCCATGGATGCTAGCCTTCACCTTGTCGGACAGCCGGTAGGTCTTTGACTTCACTGGTGGGCTGTCCCCTGTGTCCACATCATGGGTACACAGGTGAGTCCTTCCCGGGACAAGGGAGAACAACGTAGAGTACTGCTCCAGTATCTGGAGGCAGTCCTCCCGCTGTTCAGGAGTTAGGGATGGGGAGAGAATCACTCCCTCCACGGACCCATCCTTTTCTTGAGACGAGAACAAGTCTGGGAGAGGTTCGCTTTCCGCTTCCTCTCCCCCATCAGTCACCATCATTAAGATGACCTCGGGCCTCTCATGGTGGGGTTTGAGTCGGTTGGCATGAAGCACCCGTAGGGGCTGTCGTGGGGTCTTAAGGTCCACCAGGTATGTGGCCTTACCCTTCTTCTCCAACACCTCAAAGGGGCCTGTCCAGCGATCCTGGAGGGCACTAAGCTCTCCAGGCTCCATCACCCACACTTTCTGGCCAGGCTCCAATTCCACCTGGTGAGCATTGTGGTCATACCACTCCTTCATCACTGCCTGGCTGGCCTCCAAGTTGTCAGAAGCTTGCTTCCACAACTTCGCCATCTGGCTCCTGAAGGCCAGCATGTAGCTCACCACATCCTGGGGGGGGTTTCCTGGGAGACTTTTCCCATCCATCCTTCACCAGGCTGAGAGGACCGCGTACAGGGTGCCCATACAGAAGCTCGAAGGGGCTGCCCACTCCCTTCTGTGGCACTTTCCTGTAGGAGAATAGCAAACAGGGTAGGAGGACGTCCCATTTCCTCCGCAGGCTTTCAGGCAGACTTCTGATCATGCCCTTCAAGGTCTTGTTGAACCTCTCGACCAGTCCATTCGACTGGGGGTGATAAGGAGTGGTGAACCGGTAGGTCACTCCACACTCCTTCCACATTGCCCGCATGTATGCTGACATAAAGTTGGTCCCCCTGTCAGACACAACTTCTTTGGGGAAACCCACTCGGGTAAAGATCCCCATTAGGGCCCTAGCCACCACAGGTGCAGTGACAGTCCTCAGAGGGATTGCCTCTGGGTACCGTGTGGCATGATCCACCAGAACCAGGATAAACCTGTGACCAGCTGTTGTCGGTGGATCCAATGGCCCTACAATGTCGATACCCACCCTTTCAAAGGGGGTGCTAACGACTGGAAGTGGTTCCAGGGGAGCTTTCAGCTTCACCCCTGTTTTCCCACTGGCCTGGCAGGATACACATGTCCGACAGTAGGTGTTGGACGCCACTTTCATCTGAGGCCAGTAAAAGTGGAGGACAAGCCGAGCAAAGGTCTTGTCCTGACCTAATGTCCTGCCAAGGGTATTGCATGAGCCAATTCCAGCAGAAAGGCTCGATATCGTTGCGGGACAACCAAGGCCCTTGATGAACCAGGTAAGGGTACCTTGGGTTCACTGTAAAGGAGTCCATCCTCCCAGTAAATACGGTAACGTCCCGCAACGTCCCCTGCTGCCTGGGCTTCAGCCTGTCGCCTCAGTCCCTCAAGGGTAGGGCACTCCCTCTGGCCCTTACAGAACTCCTCTCTGGTAGGCCCTCCCTCCACGTTCCACTAAGCAGGGATGGGTAGGTCCTCCAGAGAGACTACTTCCCCCTCCACGGACTCCTGGTCCACCATCGCAGGTGGCCGATCTGTCACATGGGGTGTGGAAGCCGAAGCAGGCTCTTCCTGTCTTCGGGTCTGTCCCTTTTTGGCAGCGGGTTGGGCCATTGTTCCAGGCTCCAACCCAGGCGAACTCCCTCTCCGGGCAGTCGCAGACCTTGTGCTCACACAGGCCCAGTCAGGTGTACCCAGCATCGCAGAGTGTGTCCGGTATTCCACCTCTCTCCAAGCGTTGTGCTCCATATCATTCCCCAGCAGACAATCAACTGGCACGGCAGGGCTTACGGCAACTCGAAGTGAACCTGCAACCCCTTCCCACTCAAAGGTTACCTCAGCCACGGGATAGTGGCCCATTCTGCTGTCAGCCATCGCGGCGGGGTGGAGTACATTGGGAACCACCTGCTCTGGAGACACCAGTTGACTCCTCACCATAGTCATACTGGCTCCTGTATCTCTCAGAGCCTCCCCTCTCTGGCCATTGATGGTGATCCATTGCCCATACTTAGCAGTATTTGGGGGCACCTGGATCTTACTCGCACGGATATGGTCGAGTCTAGTATCTATGAACCGCAAATGACGAGTTTAGTAAGTATGCGCAGTTTCGCTGTGCTAACTTAAACCGTTCGTTTGTTACGTGGGCCTTTCATCTGTACCCACGGGTTCCATCTTAGATACGGCATCCATTTTGTCTCTTGCCCTCAAGTAGCCAGCGAACGGACGCTGTCCGCTTCGCGACCCTGGGACTCCCAAGATATGGCGGAAGACACATGTTCTTTGTAAGTGCCTTTATGACGAGGGGGATGCTACTGTAAGGCAGATGGCGCCGCTCGAGGCTCATCTTGCCGCACGGGCTTATTGTCTCAGCCGTGCATCTCATTAGGCACGTCCCTTTGATGCCGGTATCTCGTGTTTCTCGACACTCCCCTTTTACACCCTTTCCGATCTCCCCACTGTCTCCGTCTTCCTCTACACCTGTCTTCGTTCTTATTTCGATCTACTTTACTGCTGATTGGAATTTGCTAATGGTGGGAAGATGGGTTTTTACAGTTGGGAACCGCCAAATGTTTCCGCACTTATGTTCCGGACCTTGTGTGTTTTAAAATGACCAAAGCGACCCCTCTGAGAGCGACTTGTGGGAACCAGGTTGTAAACTATTGTGTATCATGTTATTCTATGGGTAAAAACTGTATAAAAGGAGCGATCCACAAATACAATTTGAAGCAGTCTCCCCGAACTACACTCGATGTACTTCCTGTGACTTCTGTGTTCCCTGCAGTAAATAAACCTTGACTCTTTGACGCCGAAGGAAGTGTCCCGTGTCTCTGTGACTTGTACGCCGGAGCAGGTTACCCACGAAGGTTTCAGGTGTTGTGCCCTGGCACCGCTGGGTCCAAAAGAACCCAGTCCTTCAGTTGGCGCCCAACGTGGGGCTGCATCAGTGGTACCGGTCCAAGCCCGACGATCGTGAGGAACTTCGTGTGAAATCTCCGAGGGAAGGTGCACCCCGCTTCATCGATCCTGTTGTCGAAATAAGTGGCCCGAAGACTTTTCCCGCGAAGATTCCCGCCTCCTAACGGCTGCGACGGACTGCTGCCCTGACTGTAGACCTGTTTTGGCGCCTGGCGTAGACCTTGGTATAGCGAGACGATTGACGGGCCTTCCTGAGGACGCCATTGATCTTTGAGTTAAGTATTTGTGGGTCGCTCCCAGAGTTCTTGGTTGTAGACACTTTAGCGAGTGTCTTTGTTGTAAACACTTTAGCGAGTGTTTTTGTTGTAGACACTTTAGCGGGTGTCTTTGTTGTACACGCTGTGTGAGTGTTTTTGTCGGTGACACTTTGCTAGCGTACTTTGTTGTTGTTGTATTTGTTTGACGACTGCAGCCGCCAAAGACCGAGGGTTTTGTTCTTTACTGGGACTTGGTAAATCCCGAAATCCCGTAACCCTTGAAGTTTGTGAAACTCGGCTAGTGTGCAAGATGCCTGGTCGTAGTACTTTGTTCAGTTGCTTTAGACCTTGTGGTGCGGATTCCCTGCTGGAGGACTCGTGTCCGATACCTCCGGTTGGAACTCCTACTTATGATTTATATAGCAAACATGGGCTAGGCCCGATTGCTTTTAACGATTATTGGATAAAATATACAAAGAAAGACGGCGATCTTCGTTGGCCACCTCACGGTAGCTTCGAAGCGTCGATCTTAGATAATTTGGAAATAAAGTTGTTCGAACGCAAATCTAGGCCGGCCATGTTTGATGCCTTTCGGTTGTGGCGCAAAGAAGCTCGACAGAAAGAAATCAGACAAAATAAACGCAGTGAGCGAGATAATGTTGCTACTATAGTGAAGAAAGCTGAGCAGTTCCAGCGTGATAAGGAGGATAAGGATAAGGAAGTGTTTGAGAGGTTACAGCGTATGTCCATAGACAAATGCTATCCTGCTTTGCCTACGGAGTCGGATAAGAAGGAAGAGGCAGTTGAGGATTCTTTAATGTCCTATCTTATGAAGTCGCCACCTCCGTACGTACAGGGTACCGCAGCTCCTGTGGTCCCTGCCGTACCTGTTCTTCCACCTGTTATTCCTCCACCTGTTCCTCAACCTGCACCCGCTCTTCCGACTGTTCCTGCTCCTTTGCCTGGTTCTATTCCTACTGCTCCTCCGCTTCCACATACTCCTGTTCCCGCTACTACTCCTGTGTTGTTAACCCCTGTTGTTGCTAATGTCTCTACTCCTTCTCTTGTTAGTCCTGTGTCTTATTCTTCTCCCTCTACTCGTAATCGTGATTCTCCCCTTGCGACAAACTTCTTCCAGTCGCTCGGACCTGTTTTTGGCTCTGCTGGTTCTGATGGTCCTCAGAGACGTAGTCAGC
Organism: Lissotriton vulgaris; assembly: GCF_964263255.1. NCBI lineage: Eukaryota > Metazoa > Chordata > Amphibia > Caudata > Salamandridae > Lissotriton > Lissotriton vulgaris. Next base: position 854,733,480 of record NC_141698.1, read on the forward strand.
TTCCTGGTAATAGAGAACGTGTTGCGCTATACAATATGGCGATGGGTTGGATGATAAACCCTGTTAGAAATCCACCTCGTGTTGTCCTCGAAACGTTTGATCAATTCAACATACCTACTCAGAGGTATGTGTTTGATGAAATGTGTAAGTTCTTACATGATCAGATAGTGGCCAATGCGCCTGACGAGGTGCTGTCCGCCCTGTCCGAACTTCGGCTTCAGTTCGCAAGTGGACTGATAGTCGACACTAATGTCCGACGTGCTATTGAGCGGTTGCTATCTCTTCGTCCCGCTCCTATTCCTCATGCATTGTTCGTTGAGGACATTGAGAAAGGAGATGGGTCTGGCCAATATCCTATGCGTGAAGTTCCGCCAGTTTGGATACCCGCTGATAATACTAATGCTAATGCTCCAGTGGCGGCGCATTTCCAGAGAGTGTGGATACACCTCCCTTGGAAACGATCGGAAGTGCTTCAGGTGAAACAAACTTTGCCTGATCCTCGCAAAAATCCTGCGGGGTATTACAAGGAATTGTCGCAGCTCGTAGACGCTACGATAATGAATCTGGCCGATATCGACATGTTGTTTGGCAATGTCGTACCGCAACCGGTATGGGCCAAGATTCGTCACCAAGATCACGCGAATGAATTAGGTGGTGATTGGGCTGCCATTACAGCGGCAGACGCGGGACAAGTGGCTGCTACTAAACCCGATCAGTTGATTGAACTTCTTCCCCAGCGAATCATTACATTAATGAAAACGCTTATGCCAGCTATGAGGGTAAATTGGGACAAGTTGTCAGCCTGTAAGCAGAAGAAAGATGAGAGTGTCTCAGACTTCTTTACGAGGTTCGAGGAAGCATTCGTTGATCATAGTGGACAGGATATGGGTACTGAGGGTGGACAGAGGTTGTTTGTGGATAAGTTTGTGTCGAACTTATTGCCCGACTTGAGCCATAAATTGAAAAATTCAGAAAGTGCGTGGGCCGTTTCTACCTCAGCTCAGATATTGGCTACGGCACAATATTACGAAAATAGAGAAAAAGAGGAAAATGACCGTGCTGATAAAAAAACGAAAGAACTAAAAACTAAAGTGTTGTTACAACAAGCATATCCGCCGCGTTCTAATCAGAATGCGCCTCAGCAGAATAGATCGCAGTCGCAATCGAATCGATCGCAGCCGCGTAATGATTCTTCTTTCCAAAGATCTTCGTTAGGGTACAATCAATGTGCTTATTGTAGACAGGAGGGGCACATTAAATTTAATTGTCCTGCTTTGAATGACCGTACTAGTGGTACTTCGTCTAGAGGAGGTCGCGGTGGTTCACAGAACGCATCGCGTGGTAGAGGTCGTGGTGCTCAGAACGACCGTTCTGACAATTCATCTAATCCTAATAACTGTTTCGATCAACGTGGATCATCGCAAGGACGATCTGCGCAGTATAATGTAGACGATTATTACGTCGATCAGGGAACTGACGATAGTAATTACTAGGACAGCCAAAGACAAGGAGAGGGAGTGGTATCAGTTCCGGTTGATCAGAGAGGGCCTTACGTCGTAGTTGCTACATCGGGCGTCGTTGAGCCTTTTCTGTTGGACACTGGTGCAGCGAAAAGTTCTATCATGCATTCGAAACTCCCTGGCGCACCTTTGTCTGGCTTAACAAATGTTTCCGTTGGATTCTCTGGCGCCCCCGTTAGCAATCCAGTTTCGCGCCCTTTGCCCCTTAAAATTGGGCCTCGTGAGCTCGAAGCTCCATTGATTTTGTCTACTGGTTGTGGCGAAAATCTTTTGGGTCTGGATCTGCTTAAACGTTTGTATGCAACTTTGTATTGTTCTCCTGCGGGTGTAAAGCTTACGTTAGGAGAGAGAGTAGTCTCTCCCATGTACTTGTCTCTCGATAAGCTTCCACCGGAATTGGATTTTCTTCCTGCGTCTTTGTGGGCGACGGGTCCAAATGATGTGGGCCTACTTGATATCTCCCCTTACGTTGTTCAGTTGAAATCTAATGTGCGATTGCCACGTATTCCCCAATACCGTATCTCCCTTGATGGTGAACGAGCTTTGTTAGCGATCATCTATGATTTGATCGAGAAAGATGTCATTGAAGAAACTCGGGGAAACGTGTGCAATAGCCCTGTACTGCCCATTCTTAAACGTACTGATCCTACCAAACCACCTGTTTATCGTTTTGTTATCGATTTACGGGAGGTAAATAAAATTGTGGTTCCTCAATTCCCTGTTGTGCCTGACATCACGGCGCTACTGACTCTGATTCCAGCTACTGCTTCATGGTTTTCGGTGATTGATTTGAAAAATGCGTTTTTCAGCATCCCGATTGCCGAAGAGAGCAGGGACCTTTTCGGTTTCTCTCTCGGTGGACGTAGCTTCCGGTTCAAACGCGCTCCTCAGGGCTACTGTGAAAGTCCATCGATTTACAGTCAAGCTTTGAAGGTTCAACTAGATGCGTTTAGGTTGCCGGTTGGTGCGGCTTTAATCCAATACGTTGATGACCTATTGGTGGCTGCCGATACTCAGGACATTTGCAAAATTACTACAGTGTCGCTGCTGCAACATCTCTGTGAGTTAAATCACAAGGTGTCACCTTCTAAACTCCAATATTGTTGTCAAGAAGTAACCTACCTAGGTCACTTATTGTCAAAGGAGGGAAGGAGATTGACCCCAGAGAGAATTGCAGCGATTGCACGCATGGCTGTGCCACAAACCCAAAGAGATGTGCGTGCCTTTCTAGGTATCACGTCGTACTGTAGGCAGTGGATTCCTAATTTTTCATTGCTAGCGAAACCATTGGTGGCTCTTACGTGCAAGGATGTTTCGACTCCTTTACCATGGACGGAAGAATGTCAGAAAAGTTTTTCTGAATTACGTGATTCATTGTGTTCGGCTCCTGTGTTAGGTACCCCTGATTACAGTAAACCGTTCACGTTATATGTCCACGAGAGGGAAGGTTGTGCTTTGAGTGTTCTAACACAACCTTTTGGTGGTAAACAACGTCCATGTGCATATTTTTCCTCGACCTTAGACCCGGTAGCTAGAGCATTGCCGAGTTGTTTGAGAGCAGCTGCGGCAGCTGCGGTCTCCATCCGACAATCAGCAGGATTGGTCATGGATAATATGCTTACGGTGATGGTTCCGCACGCAGTCGATACTCTTTTGAATCGTACGAAAACTCAGCACTTGACGAGTGCGAGGTTGTCTGGGTACGAATTGACGCTCTTGGCAAGCCACATTCAGATAAAACGTTGTAATGTCCTCAATCCGGCAACTTTGTTACCAATTAGTGCAGAGTCAGATGCAGTAACAGAACATGACTGTTACTTGCGGACAGAGGAGGAAACAAAAGGTCGTGTGGACCTTAAAAACACCCCATTGGAAGACCCGGATGGCACCCTGTATGTGGATGGGTCATGTTTTAAGTTGCCGAATGGTGATGTGACTACTGCTTATGCTGTGGTGACATTGAATACTGTTGTTGAGACTGCGAGACTGAATCAGAATTCTGCCCAAGCTGCAGAACTGATTGCTCTTACTAGAGCATGTGTATTAGCAAAAGGTAAACGTGTGAATGTGTACACCGATAGTCAGTATGCTTTTGGAGTAGCGCATAGTTTTGGACGATTGTGGCGAGAACGTGGTTTCTTGACGTCGCATGGCACGAAAATACAGCATGGCCAGCTTGTGAACGATCTTTTGGATGCATTGACTTTGCCTGCTCAAATTGCAATTGTTAAGTGTAGTGCGCATCGTAAAGTGACGGATGATGTTGGTCGTGGTAATGCGTTCGCAGACGAGATTGCTAAGGAGACTGCTCGGAACCTTAGCACTCGAATGTATGTGACGAGTTCGGTTAGGTGGCCTACAGAATCAAGTATGTGTGAAAATACTATAGAGAGTGTGAAAGCAATTCAGAATGAGGCCACCGACACTGAAAAGATGAAGTGGAAAGAAAGTACGGGAAGGTTGGATGTGAATGGTTGCTGGATTGATTTGTCGGATCAGAAAAGATGGATGTTGCCTGATGCGTATGTACTGGCCGTTGTGCAAATGGCACATGGGTTAGCACATATTAGCGCGAAAGGTATTTGCAAGTTGCTGGCTGATGTGTGGAAGAATGATGGAATTACTAAGTGTGCTGAACGTTTGGTGAAGAATTGTATGGTGTGTATAATGTACAATCCTGGCAAAGGAACCCCAACTCCTCCTGGCAGTTTTGCTCCTCCTTCGTATCCCTTTGAGGTGATCCAATTGGACTTCATCCATATGGAGCGATGCAATAACCTGAAATACGTTTTGGTTGTGGTTTGCGCATTCTCCCGATGGATTGAGGCCTATCCCCTCAAAGATAATACTACTTTGTCTACTGCGAAAATCCTACTGAAGGAATACTTTCCTCGGTACGGAATGCCTAGAGTCGTGTGGTCAGATAACGGAAGTGAGTTTGTTGGAAGTGTGATGAAGAGTGTGTGTAAGGGCCTTGGAATCAATCAGAAATTCCATAGCGCCAATCATCCCCAGTCAGCTGGATTGGTTGAAGGGTACAATGGCACCCTTAAACTAAAACTAGCGAAGATTCAGGCTACGACTGGACTTTCGTGGCCTGATGCTTTGCCTCTAGCATTACTGTCAACTAGGGCGACTGTACACTCCCGAATAGGGCTTAGTCCCTATGAAATAGTGTTCGGCCGTCCTGCGAATGTGTGGGGGGTTCCTAGGCCAGGTGTATTCTCTGATCTTGAGTTTCCGATGTTAATTGATTACTTACATGACTTGACTGATAAACTGAGGTTAATTCATCAACAGGTTTACGACGCCTTGCCGACGCAGACGGAGGGTCCAGGCCACCAGCTCCAGCCCGGGGATTGGGTGGTTGCCCGAAATTTTTCACGCAAAAACAATCTGGACCCCCGCTTTACCGGACCTTACCAGGTGCTCCTGGCCACGAGGACTGCCGTTCGTCTTGAGGGGCGGAGAAATTGGGTACATGCTACCCACTGTAAGCGAGTCCCTATTCCTTTGCCGGCAGACCCGTGGGTAAGGAAAGGCATTGCGTCAACAGAAACAGAAACATTGCCGGCGTTTGTACCTTTTAGCGACGCACAGCTTGTTGAGGAACCCTCAGCGCAGCAGAAAGCCATTGTTGAATACTTGTCAGCAAAAGACTCAAGACCAGACCAACAAATTGATCAGCAGGACGCTGTCTCTTCAACAGATCCTTTGTTCGACGAGCAGACACGTCCAGGGAAACATCGATATTCTTTGCGATCTCACACTAAGGACAAATAAATTTGCTTGCTTTGCTGAAATTGATAACTGCAATATCTTCGTTTCCCATGATCAATTGTGAACATTCATATCATTGAAAATTGTTTTGTGTATATATATATATATATCAAGCTTCTTCCTTGTATCTTTTTCCTTCCACAGCTGAGAGATATTGTGCTAAATAAATACATATTGTGTATTGAGGGCCGTAGGGCCGCGCGCGTACTTCCTTCTGGACAGTAGGTCTTGACGCTAGGTTAAAGACCGTCGGTTCCTAGGAACTCCTGGGGATTGACTATTGCTGCACAGAACGAAGTGCGTCAAGAAACGTTGCGGACGGTCGTAGGGAAATGGCATTTTCGAAGCTGAATGATTTGGAAGGAGCTCAGGCGTATAGAGTCAAGCTGCAGAAACTTAGTCGTACGAAATGTTTTGTATCCCAATTGTTTGTTTTGTTTTTGACTGCTTCTGCATTTTTGGCGGGTGGGGTGTATTACACTATGTCTTACTTTTTCCTTGTTACCCCTACTCCTACTCCTTACCCTAACCTTACTTCTACTGCTTCTCCTCATTCCTTTCACATGTTACCAGAACACGAACAGGCTAGACGTGTAGAATTCCGCAACAATTCCTTTATCCAGCTCCTCCATCAGCATCAGTTAGTGGTTAACACTACTAATTGTTGGGTGTGTGGGTTGATGCCACATACTACGGGTAAGGGAATTCCATATCTGGTGTTACCGTATAGTTCCCAAGGGTCAGCTCGAGCATTCCAAACAATGTTTCGAAGCGCACTGGGTTTCCACCCCACTCCAGAACAACGTTCCCCCAACTTTGGTCCTACCTCGTATCAGAGGCTGCTATCGATGGCTATAGAGGATATGGAAGATGAGATCCATGATCCTTTTCTTATCCCTAGAGAAGAGGTACAAGCTTTTAGGGTCCTAAGTAGAGGGGAATATAGTATGTTCACTAATGAAAAGCAGCTTAAAAGCTCGTCTCCAATATGGGTCGTACCCCACACTGGTAATCTTTGTCTTGTGGATCGTGGCTCGCAAGCCTCACTTGGAGCAAGTGCTTGCACTGAAAGTTACGTCCTGCCAATGTCCCCGTCCCCGGTGTTTCTGGCTGCCAAGGGTACCTACTTTATCCGTCATGATCGTGCATACACATGGTTGCCCGCAGACTTCATGGGCTCATGTTTCGTTGCAAATCTGTTGCCTCCGACGTTTACTGTAGATGCCGATTATCATAAGACTAGAGTAGTACGAGGCGTAATTAGCGAAGAGGATACTGCCGGTCAAGAGGCAGGAGACTTTTTCAAGGGTTTCCTCCCGTTTTGGGGACCTATGGTTAATAGTAGGAACCTGAGACATTTGACTCGAGTGGTAGAATCGACAGCTAATATTACTGCCAGTGCCCTTGGTAATATCACCACAGAACTTCAGGCGGAGAGACTTATGACATTACAAAACCGTATGGTTTTAGATGTTGTCTTAGCAGATCGCGGTGGGGTATGTAAAGTGATCCATTCGAGCTGTTGCATTTTCATTCCAGATAATGCTCCTACTGTCTATCAAGCCATCTCGAAGTTGCATAAGATCTCCGAATCCATACACGTGGATGTAGGGGATTGGACGCTACTCGGTTGGTTTTGGGGCCTGGTGTCGACTTGGGGTTGGAAGATTCTGACGATCATCGGGGTTGTGGTAGTGTTCCTGTTCACGTGTTGCCTTTGTGTGCAGTGTGGTCCTGCCTTATGTGGCCTCTGTGCTACAACGTGTATGAGACAACCATCTGTTACCAAGGGGACTCGATCGGACAGAGCTATGCTACAACGACATCTTGATGGTCTGATGAATATCGAGTATGATTCCGACTAGTGCTTGCCTACATGAGGGCAAAAGGAGCGTCTGAGGTTCCGTGACAAGTGTAAGTGGTGTTTTTGACTCGCACGGATATGGTCGAGTCTAGTATCTATGAACCGCAAATGACGAGTTTAGTAAGTATGCGCAGTTTCGCTGTGCTAACTTAAACCGTTCGTTTGTTACGTGGGCCTTTCATCTGTACCCACGGGTTCCATCTTAGATACGGCATCCATTTTGTCTCTTGCCCTCAAGTAGCCAGCGAACGGACGCTGTCCGCTTCGCGACCCTGGGACTCCCAAGATATGGCGGAAGACACATGTTCTTTGTAAGTGCCTTTATGACGAGGGGGATGCTACTGTAAGGCAGATGGCGCCGCTCGAGGCTCATCTTGCCGCACGGGCTTATTGTCTCAGCCGTGCATCTCATTAGGCACGTCCCTTTGATGCCGGTATCTCGTGTTTCTCGACACTCCCCTTTTACACCCTTTCCGATCTCCCCACTGTCTCCGTCTTCCTCTACACCTGTCTTCGTTCTTATTTCGATCTACTTTACTGCTGATTGGAATTTGCTAATGGTGGGAAGATGGGTTTTTACAGTTGGGAACCGCCAAATGTTTCCGCACTTATGTTCCGGACCTTGTGTGTTTTAAAATGACCAAAGCGACCCCTCTGAGAGCGACTTGTGGGAACCAGGTTGTAAACTATTGTGTATCATGTTATTCTATGGGTAAAAACTGTATAAAAGGAGCGATCCACAAATACAATTTGAAGCAGTCTCCCCGAACTACACTCGATGTACTTCCTGTGACTTCTGTGTTCCCTGCAGTAAATAAACCTTGACTCTTTGACGCCGAAGGAAGTGTCCCGTGTCTCTGTGACTTGTACGCCGGAGCAGGTTACCCACGAAGGTTTCAGGTGTTGTGCCCTGGCACCGCTGGGTCCAAAAGAACCCAGTCCTTCAGTATGTGGCCTTACCCTTCTTCTCCAACACCTCAAAGGGGCCTGTCCAGCGATCCTGGAGGGCACTAAGCTCTCCAGGCTCCATCACCCACACTTTCTGGCCAGGCTCCAATTCCACCTGGTGAGCATTGTGGTCATACCACTCCTTCATCACTGCCTGGCTGGCCTCCAAGTTGTCAGAAGCTTGCTTCCACAACTTCGCCATCTGGCTCCTGAAGGCCAGCATGTAGCTCACCACATCCTGGGGGGGGTTTCCTGGGAGACTTTTCCCATCCATCCTTCACCAGGCTGAGAGGACCGCGTACAGGGTGCCCATACAGAAGCTCGAAGGGGCTGCCCACTCCCTTCTGTGGCACTTTCCTGTAGGAGAATAGCAAACAGGGTAGGAGGACGTCCCATTTCCTCCGCAGGCTTTCAGGCAGACTTCTGATCATGCCCTTCAAGGTCTTGTTGAACCTCTCGACCAGTCCATTCGACTGGGGGTGATAAGGAGTGGTGAACCGGTAGGTCACTCCACACTCCTTCCACATTGCCCGCATGTATGCTGACATAAAGTTGGTCCCCCTGTCAGACACAACTTCTTTGGGGAAACCCACTCGGGTAAAGATCCCCATTAGGGCCCTAGCCACCACAGGTGCAGTGACAGTCCTCAGAGGGATTGCCTCTGGGTACCGTGTGGCATGATCCACCAGAACCAGGATAAACCTGTGACCAGCTGTTGTCGGTGGATCCAATGGCCCTACAATGTCGATACCCACCCTTTCAAAGGGGGTGCTAACGACTGGAAGTGGTTCCAGGGGAGCTTTCAGCTTCACCCCTGTTTTCCCACTGGCCTGGCAGGATACACATGTCCGACAGTAGGTGTTGGACGCCACTTTCATCTGAGGCCAGTAAAAGTGGAGGACAAGCCGAGCAAAGGTCTTGTCCTGACCTAATGTCCTGCCAAGGGTATTGCATGAGCCAATTCCAGCAGAAAGGCTCGATATCGTTGCGGGACAACCAAGGCCCTTGATGAACCAGGTAAGGGTACCTTGGGTTCACTGTAAAGGAGTCCATCCTCCCAGTAAATACGGTAACGTCCCGCAACGTCCCCTGCTGCCTGGGCTTCAGCCTGTCGCCTCAGTCCCTCAAGGGTAGGGCACTCCCTCTGGCCCTTACAGAACTCCTCTCTGGTAGGCCCTCCCTCCACGTTCCACTAAGCAGGGATGGGTAGGTCCTCCAGAGAGACTACTTCCCCCTCCACGGACTCCTGGTCCACCATCGCAGGTGGCCGATCTGTCACATGGGGTGTGGAAGCCGAAGCAGGCTCTTCCTGTCTTCGGGTCTGTCCCTTTTTGGCAGCGGGTTGGGCCATTGTTCCAGGCTCCAACCCAGGCGAACTCCCTCTCCGGGCAGTCGCAGACCTTGTGCTCACACAGGCCCAGTCAGGTGTACCCAGCATCGCAGAGTGTGTCCGGTATTCCACCTCTCTCCAAGCGTTGTGCTCCATATCATTCCCCAGCAGACAATCAACTGGCACGGCAGGGCTTACGGCAACTCGAAGTGAACCTGCAACCCCTTCCCACTCAAAGGTTACCTCAGCCACGGGATAGTGGCCCATTCTGCTGTCAGCCATCGCGGCGGGGTGGAGTACATTGGGAACCACCTGCTCTGGAGACACCAGTTGACTCCTCACCATAGTCATACTGGCTCCTGTATCTCTCAGAGCCTCCCCTCTCTGGCCATTGATGGTGATCCATTGCCCATACTTAGCAGTATTTGGGGGCACCTGGATCTTAGGAACCATCTCCCGTTCTCCCAGGGACACTAAGGTGACACCCGCCCACTCACCCCCCTTATCTAAGGGCAACTCCTCCCCGAGCGCTACACTAGCTACTCCCGGGGGTTTTCCTCCGGTAGGAGGGGGTGGTCTCTTTGGGCATCTGACATCTCCCTTATAATGTCCAACACCACCACACTCGAAGCAGTGGAGAACCCTTGGCTGCTGGCTTTGGCCAGGATTAGGGTTTCTGAGCGGGTTTGCCTTAGAGGTGAAACCTGTTCCCTTCCCCTGAAGATTGTTTTGGGGACCTTTAGAGAACTCCCGCTTTTTATCTCCCCCCTCCTTCTTCTGGGGGGCGCCACAATTGCCGGCCTTTTGGGAATCCCCTCCAATCCCCTTTGAGGACACCCGGGTACTTGCCCAGATGTCCGCCTCCTCTGCAAGCTTCCGGGTGTTAGTCAGCTTGCTATCCACCAGGTGTTGGCGCAGCTCGGGAAAGCATTTCTCGAGTAGGTGCTCTTTCAAAAATAGATCATACAACCCCTCATAATCTTTCACCTCACTGCCCTTTACCCAGCCCTCCAATGCCTTTCTTGCATAATCAAGGAAGTCCACCCAGTTCTGGGTGCTTAACTTGTGGCTCCCCCTGAACTTCTGGCGATATTTCTCTGGGGTTAGCCCAAACTTCCTGACTAATGCTAGCTTCATGGTGGGGTAGTTGGTCTGCTCCTCTGGTTCCAGGGCCAGCAAGGTGTCCCGACCAGTAGGAGGCATGTACTTATAAAGACCACCCCCCCCCCCCCCAGTGCTTCTCCTGCACCCCATGGGCTCTTAAGGAGACCTCGTAGGCAGCCAACCATTTGGCTATATCATCCCCTTGACTATAGCTAGCAATAAGGTCTTTAGGCAAATAGGGTCTGGACTCCCTGGCTGTTTCTCTGGATTCGCTGCCACCATTCATAATAGGAGAGGGTCCCCGTTGCAGGGCCTGGAGTTCTAACTCTTTCAACTTGAATTCATGAGCCATCCTCCGCTCTTCCTTCTCCTGCTCCAGCTTGGCCAACTCCCATTTCAATTGCCTCATTTCCCTCCTGTCAGTGAGCTCTGCTTCGGTCAAGCTTCCCCCGGAGACACTACTGCCCCTCCTAGAGTAGGACACTGGTCCTGGGAGTAGGTTTTCCACCTCGGAGTGGAATAATCCATCTATCTCCACAACCGTGTCCCGGTCTGTCCCTTCATCCTCCTCCTTCCCTTCTCTGTGTGCTTCCACCCAAGCCCTTAAACTGGTCTGGAGTTCCCCCTTCCTGGCACCATGCTTAAAAAATACCCCCATTTGTTGGCAGAAATCTTTTAGCTGGGCCACAGAATAAGTGTCCAGTTTTTCCAGTGCAAATTCCATTTTGCAAAAGGCAATTCAAAGTTAGACACACAAGGAAAATTGAGTTACAAGGGCAACCTGAAGCTACCTCCACCCCACCACGAGGAACAAATTTGAAAAACACAAAAGTAAAAATTAGGAGGGCCGCTAGAAGAAAACTCCAGGTGTAGGCTAGTGGATTACACTCAATTACTGCAAAGTAGTCGCAACCACAGTCAAGATCCCACTGCTAGACACCAATTTGTTCGAACCTAATGTTGTCAGGTCACCTAGGGTAGCCTGGCCTAGGGTAAGACAATATCAATAGAGGCACATGTGTAAAGGTTGCAAACCACCCAGCAGTAATTCAATGCAATATCACTCAAAAATGACACTACACCAATGTTTGTGTAAAAATATGAGCTGTTTTATAAAAATATACTTTGCTCTTTTGTCTAGTATCAAACTTCAGTTAACGCAGTACAATACCATATGTCAAGCAGGGGAATTATTAATCTTTCAACAGTTGCCAAATTATTTCATTAATCAGTTTCTCAACATAACAGCACATTACATTAGTCTCCAAAGAGCAGTGTTTAGACTCCTCCAAACTTTACTGGACTTGACTTCTCTGAAGTGATTTATACATTTACCCCCTCTACACCTTTGACTCCAGAAGAGTTGGCTAGCCTTACTCACTTTAGTTACTCTGTGCAAGCTCTTCACTAGAGCTGTCAAACAGGGGGTTGGTATATATTTATTTAATCACAAAAGGGGAACATCCTGCATTCAAAATTAAGTCTCAGAAGATCCTTTCAAGAAACTAGATGGGCATTACCCAGTACTAGCCCAATCCTTGTATGGCCAACCGGAAGTCTTTGCTTCTTTAAGAGAGACTCTATAGCCTCCAACTTCCCCCTCACAACCTCTCCTTACTTCGTTTTGTGTTGGGCCCACTGGGCCTGTGTCTCCGTTCGCTGGGGGGAAAGACAAAAGGAACCAGTCTCCTCAGGCCGATGTCGCGGCCCCTCGTCCCTCTTCTCCCGCACCAAACCGCTCCTCCTCGTTAGAGCGGAGGCAGGGGAAGAGGGCACACCAGTCGCACCCCTTCGCTTGAAGTGCGCTCTCCTTTGAAAACCGGGCCTCCCCGCTCCCTCTCTTCTCAGAGAAGCAGAGGCCCTCCTTGATGTAGCTCCCAGCGCTTAGGCGGGAAGCCCGATGCTCGACGGAGCCGCTCCCCGAGGATCTCCTCACCGGCTGCTGACAGGGTTTCCTCCGCGAAGGCGCAATCGCGCATGCGCGGGAAGTAAGCGGACCGCAAACTGAGTCTGCTCCGCCTGCCTGACGCGGGTAGTGGCTCCGCAGCGGGCCTGCTCGGTCCTAGGCCCCTCCTGTGAAGGATAACCAGTTCAGCTTGGCATATGCGCAGTGGCGCCGGATACTACACAACCAGCCCCCTTCTCTCCTTCTTACAGCAGCGCTGTCACGAAAGCACGATCGGCGCCCCCAGGGGTCCCGCTCACGGCGGAATCAGGGAAAACTGCTCAGCCACAATAAACCCTGACACCCCACTCCTCTTCCTCACGAGTGGGGAGGTTTGCTTACAGGCTGCACGGCCAGACGCCGGTAAGGGGGTCTCGGCGTCACGCAGGGCAGGAGACTGCTTCACACCATAGAGAGGGGGGTTAGAGGTGGAATCCCTCACGGTTGGGCCCCCAAATCTCTAGTTACAGCAGAAACCCACTAACCCTCCATACTGGACAGGAACAGGTGCACAGGAGAACTCGTTGTTTGGTCCCCACAGCAGGGATCTCCGCAGCTCCACAGTCCACTGGGATTGACCCCTTCACCTAACTGGGGACACCTCTCTGTCCAGGGTCAGCAGGACGAAACTAACTCGGCTAGGACAACAGGAATGATACTGTCTGGTCTATTCTTATGTGCTTGTTGTAGGGGAAATATTTGTTAATCCTCCTGCTTGAACACTCTTAATAAAGTGAATTAAAGCATCCCCTGGTTCCTAGGTCAGCTTGTAACACGACGTCCTCCTCCGTCAGGTACCGGCAGACAGTATCTTCATTCCATGCTTACTACCCTGGTTCCAGCACTATTTTGGAATATAATCCACACTTTGATGAAAATTGTATGCACAAGATTGAAATACCTCTCATTGTAGGAATATATTGGCTGAATGTGACTACAAACAGATATACACCGCCTAATAACAAGAACGGCTCTGACAAACTAGATTCCTCCACTGAGAACTGCTTTTCAAACAGGATGCTCCATTCAGCATATTAGAACGTCACGGACACACCTACGTACCCAATAACCACGGGAGAAGACCTAAGAATATTATCTTGAGATTAATTTCGCCCTGAAGAAGTCCCAAGAGGACGAAACGCGTCGGCTGTAGCTCCTGTGCGTGTTTTTCACTTTCGACTGAATTGAATAAAAGAACTTGTAAAGAATACAAGTAACAACTAATGTGATTTTTTCTGTTAACCTTATCAGAGCTAACAGTTTCTGGAAACATTGAAGTGGTGCACCTTGACCTTGTTTAAAGTACTTTATAGTTCATGTTTTGAACCAACATTGTAACGGTGGGTGTTTTTTGAAGTGTGCACACATATTGTCCCATATACTACAATGTGGGTTTGAATTAATTTTGGGAGAATATTTGACTAGGTGCTGCTCTGTTGGGAATCCTCCACCGTTGTTTTCTTCTTAAACCAGTCAGAGGGCAACCCTTGTAGAGCAGTCCACCCTTAAGGACCCTACCCCTTCCAGACCTCAGCCTTCACTCTAGCTGTTCCTCACTGGCAAGACAAAATGGTTGCCCAGCATTCCGCCTTTTATAGGCTGACCCTCAAAGGTCCAGAAGGGACCAGAAGGTTCTGGAATGCCCTATGCTATCCAATGGGACAGATCTCAGGTGTGTCAGTTGTGAAAGTTAGAAGCCACCATTTTGTGGATCTGTACTAATCCCTGTCAGGAAAGGCCTCTAGGCCTGAGGTGAAAAACTATGAGGGAGAAAGAGCACCTATCCCCCAGACCAACACCATAAAAATCTAGTGGACACAAAAATAAATAAAGGCATGAGGGGCAAAATAAATAATAAATTGGAGGGACTACGCAAAAGGCCAGACAGGTCTAACAAGCATCATAACAAGCATCATAACAGTTGTCTAGGTTGGTAAGGTTTTGAATAATGGCTGTTATTACCAAATAGTAAAAAACAGATAATGCGGACCCTTTGTCTGAATTTAGGACTGAATGAGATCTTTATCCATCGTGCCTGTCTTTTTAGAGTTATTAGAAAATGGTTGGCTTTAGCTTAAATTATTTGCCGAATATAAGGTATGGTATTTTGTCCCATAATGTACGACTAATTGAGAAACAAATATATGAAGGAGAAACTCGAATTTAGGGACAAGTAAAATGAGGCATTTCTGATTATAAAGAAAAAAAAAAAAGATATAGTACGCAGAAAATAATGCGAAAAGGATAGTCAAGATCTGTTGTATTCTACCTTCTTGCAGCATCAGCAACCGGTAAAGATCCTGATATCTAAATATATCAATGAATAGGACAGTAGATCGAACCTCTTTCTTAGCAGCCCCTTCGTGGGTCAAAAATGCCCCCCCCCCCTTTTCAAATCAGGAATCTCTAATTACGCTACAAATGTAAATTCCCCGGAAGCATGTAATAAACGGCCTATCGTTGGTTATCTTGGCCACACTACCAGTTCCTCTGGGCTTCAAGGCCGAAATGCCGGGAACTGCATCCCAGAGAGATAGGTTGGGTACGTGGTAAGTAGAACTTTTTCGTGTTCATGCGCGCTGATGTGCTTTGAATGCTGCCCCCTCCCCCGCTTTTCTTTTTCTGTAGGTAACATCGGAGTCCCGACTGAAGAATGGAGTAGACATGGACCGCACCGTGTTCCATGCGGGGAAAGATATAGACTAGCGCTATGAGATGGCGCGTAGAGTGCAGAGACAATCTCTGGGAGCGTGAAAAATTGTATGGTATGACTGTGCATGCGTGCCCTGATTGTACGGTATGAATGTGTATGTATTGCACATGTCTGGGTCGATGAAGAGAACGTTTTTGTAGGACTGAAGTGTGGATCTAACGGTCAATGGGATGGGAAAACAAGCCCGAATATGGTAAATCATAACTTAAAGAAACGACTCTCCATCTCCCGGAAGCTAGTAAATAGGAGGGTGGCTCACACCAGAGAGTTGAAGGGTCATTGCAGTACGATGAACCCGACTCCAACTGATATCACAAATATACAACCACAGTAATGCGCACCAGCGAGTCGATTTATGTGCTGACTAAATAAGAGAAGTTAAGAGTACCCCGGGTTGGGGTTCATCCGAAACCCCCCCTCAACCCAGAAATTAGGGATATTGTCATGTTATAGATTTACCCCTTCTTCCTCTATCCTCATAGAAAAATCAGAATTGTACCAATGCACGCCCGACTGACACCGATCCTTTACCTCAGCTTGGATCATCATTTTCCAAGAGGTTGGGAGACCCCACCGTGAGTATAAGCACGACTGGACTAGTGTCCGAACAGTGAAAAGGGAGTGAGTATTTTTGAAATGAAGCCACCAACAAAATGTCTACTATTAGGAAGGAAGGAGAATAAAAGAGCTCGATCCCCAAATGAATTAGGTGGAATACTGAGAATGCGCAGCATGCATGAAAAAGTCCTTTTGTCAAAAATAACTGTGTTTTGTCTTAGGCTCTCGTACTTGATGTATGTACTGTCACATCCCATCCGGTATTCAGGTGTACGTAAACGTTGAATCTGTGTTTCCCTCAACTTGTGTTCCTATACGTGACACTGACCCGTGCTGTTCTATGTTGTACGTGTACCGAATATCCTACCTGATGCGCACAAGATCTCTCTCTCTCTCTCTCTCTCTCTTGAATAACTGACGACCCTGTACCTCGCCGGCACATGTATAATTGGCCGAACACGATAGTGTTCGAACAAATTGACAGAAACAAAACGATCGTATTTTGCCATATTACTGCCTCTCCTCTCTGTAAAATGATGGAACTTAATTGGCTGAGAAAGAAAGGACAGGTATGACTAATGATGTCTCCTAATCTGGCCCACCCAAGGAGCTACATGTCAGTGGTTTTTGTTTTAGTGTTAATGACACCACCTTCACCGTTCAGATCACCCCACCTATTGCACAAGAGTAGAGTGCCTGAAACGTCCCCGTTTTCCCAGAACAGTCCCAGTTCTGTACTAGCCGTCCCAGAACATTTTAAGAAATATAGCTGATGACCTTGTTTTAAGAGATAAATCATCTACATACTTCTCATAAAATTAGCAGGCCCTGAAGGAAAAAAATAGCTCAACAGGATTTGTTTTAGAAAAACGAGTCTCTACCGGAGGAACCGGTTTAAATTTGATAGACCATGTAATTGATAGATATCAGACTTCTTGCCACAATATTAAGGTAACAGGAATCAACACCTAACAAACATGATGATGGAAATTTGTAGAAATGCTTGCAAACCTGCACCACAGCACTGGTTCATGAGTGAACAGCAGACCCCGATGTAAGGATTAATGGACATCCACCCTAGTGTGACCGATAAATGTTCCCCCGACTACTTGGGGTTGAGAGAGAGATCGAAGTGTGTAAACGTATTCCCCTGCCAGCTCCCTAAGTCTTGTTTCTTTGTACTTATTTACAGATAACATACAGTTGTCGGAGGAGAGGGGTCGGACGTGACGCACAACCTGGCTGCAGATCATGGAACATCTATAACCTCGACCAAGGTGGAGCCACGGAGCAAAGAGGTACGGGATGAGGCACCATTCTCAAACATGGAAAGTGATGGAAAGAAGGGCTGTCCAGAAGCCCCCTGCTTATTGATCACCTCGTGCCGGAAGTCCCAGCCCATTGAGCCCGATTGAAGGGCCCACTTGCTTGAAGTTTCTGCTCCCCTTGGTCCATTTCAGATCTGATCCCACTCCACCCTCTCTTCCCTCGGCCTCCCAAAGCACGCCCCGCATCCCCCCCTTTTCCATACGGAATTTTGAATTTGCCTTGAAGAAGAGACACAGCACAAAGATAGAATAGGGTTTGCCACGAAAGAAGAACGGAATGCGGGTACCCCGCCTAAAGGCACCTATGATAGATTAGTTAGGGAACAGGACGAACAGGACTGTGGTCCGAGAGCAAAGATTGGCCACACCCTGCAACATGAAATTTGGATTAGAGCTGGACGCATAGCTCCACCGCCGGTGCTCAACAGTGCCAACGAAAGAAGAATAACTATGAGAGCCTACCAGTGATGGCTCGCTGTAATAACGATTCAGAAAAGGGGGTGGTGATGAACAGAGTGTCTGAATTAAGCAGACCACTCTTACCCAGTCCAAAGATCAGGGCTTGATCCATCACCGTTATTTATCTCACTGCCCCATCCCAGCTCAGAACCTGGCTATATGCAAATTAGTCTGTCCCTGGCCCAGTGCATCATGGGAACAGGGCAGACCAAACTACCAAGCCAATTCTTCACCAGAAAGGAGACAAGCTACCGGGGACCGGTTTCTGGCATTTCAGCCTCTTCGGCCCGGCTTGCTTGAATCCTGATGGAGCAGTGAGAAAGGGACTCATGTCTGAGTATACCCTGCCACACTTATAGTGGCCAAAAACGATTCAGAAAAGGGGGTGGTGATGAACAGAGTGTCTGAATTAAGCAGACCACTCTTACCCAGTCCAAAGATCAGGGCTTGATCCATCACCGTTATTTATCTCACTGCCCCATCCCAGCTCAGAACCTGGCTATATGCAAATGAGTCTGTCCCTGGCCCAGTGCATCATGGGAACAGGGCAGACCAAACTACCAAGCCAATTCTTCACCAGAAAGGAGACAAGCTACCGGGGACCGGTTTCTGGCATTTCAGCCTCTTCGGCCCGGCTTGCTTGAATCCTGATGGAGCAGTGAGAAAGGGACTCATGTCTGAGTATACCCTGCCACACTTATAGTGGCCAAAAACGATTCAGAAAAGGGGGTGGTGATGAACAGAGTGTCTGAATTAAGCAGACCACTCTTAACCAGTCCAAAGATCAGGGCTTGATCCATCACCGTTATTTATCTCACTGCCCCATCCCAGCTCAGAACCTGGCTATATGCAAATTAGTCTGTCCCTGGCCCAGTGCATCATGGGAACAGGGCAGACCAAACTACCAAGCCAATTCTTCACCAGAAGGGGGACAAGCTACCGGGGACCGGTTTCTGGCATTTCAGCCTCTTCGGCCCGGCTTGCTTGAATCCTGATGGAGCAGTGAGAAAGGGACTCATGTCTGAGTATACCCTGCCACACTTATAGTGGCCAAAAACGATTCAGAAAAGGGGGTGGTGATGAACAGAGTGTCTGAATTAAGCAGACCACTCTTACCCAGTCCAAAGATCAGGGCTTGATCCATCACCGTTATTTATCTCACTGCCCCATCCCAGCTCAGAACCTGGCTATATGCAAATTAGTCTGTCCCTGGCCCAGTGCATCATGGGAACAGGGCAGACCAAACTACCAAGCCAATTCTTCACCAGAAAGGAGACAAGCTACCGGGGACCGGTTTCTGGCATTTCAGCCTCTTCGGCCCGGCTTGCTTGAATCCTGATGGAGCAGTGAGAAAGGGACTCATGTCTGAGTATACCCTGCCACACTTATAGTGGCCAAAAACGATTCAGAAAAGGGGGTGGTGATGAACAGAGTGTCTGAATTAAGCAGACCACTCTTACCCAGTCCAAAGATCAGGGCTTGATCCATCACCGTTATTTATCTCACTGCCCCATCCCAGCTCAGAACCTGGCTATATGCAAATTAGTCTGTCCCTGGCCCAGTGCATCATGGGAACAGGGCAGACCAAACTACCAAGCCAATTCTTCACCAGAAAGGAGACAAGCTACCGGGGACCGGTTTCTGGCATTTCAGCCTCTTCGGCCCGGCTTGCTTGAATCCTGATGGAGCAGTGAGAAAGGGACTCATGTCTGAGTATACCCTGCCACACTTATAGTGGCCAAAAACGATTCAGAAAAGGGGGTGGTGATGAACAGAGTGTCTGAATTAAGCAGACCACTCTTACCCAGTCCAAAGATCAGGGCTTGATCCATCACCGTTATTATATGGGATGGTGCAGTGAGCTAAAAAACGGTGTTGGATCTAGCCCTGATCTCTTGACTGGGTGAGAGTATTCTGTTTAATTCAGAGACTCTGTCCCTCACCACCCCTTGTTGTAAATATTTTTGTCCACCCTAAGCGTGGAAGGGTATACTCAGATGTGAGTCCCTTGCTCATTGCACCATCAGGATTCAAGCAAGCCGGGCCGAAGAGGCTGAAATGCCAGAAACCGGTCCCCGGTAGCTTGTTTCCTTCCCAGTGTAAGAATTGGCTTTTGTAGTTTGGTTTGCCCTGTTCCCATCATGCACTGGGACAGGAACAGACTAATTTGCATACAGCCAGGTTCTGAAACTGGGATGGTGCAGTGAGCTAAAAAACGGTGTTGGATCTAGCCCTGATCTCATGACTGGGTGAGAGTATTCTGTTTAATTCAGAGACTCTGTCCCTCACCACCCCTTGTTGTAAATATTTTTGTCCACCCTAAGCGTGGAAGGGTATACTCAGATGTGAGTCCCTTGCTCATTGCACCATCAGGATTCAAGCAAGCCGGGCCGAAGAGGCTGAAATGCCAGAAACCGGTCCCCGGTAGCTTGTTTCCTTCCCAGTGTAAGAATTGGCTTTTGTAGTTTGGTTTGCCCTGTTCCCATCATGCACTGGGACAGGAACAGACTAATTTGCATACAGCCAGGTTCTGAAACTGGGATGGTGCAGTGAGCTAAAAAACGGTGTTGGATCTAGCCCTGATCTCTTGACTGGGTGAGAGTATTCTGTTTAATTCAGAGACTCTGTCCCTCACCACCCCTTGTTGTAAATATTTTTGTCCACCCTAAGCGTGGAAGGGTATACTCAGATGTGAGTCCCTTGCTCATTGCACCATCAGGATTCAAGCAAGCCGGGCCGAAGAGGCTGAAATGCCAGAAACCGGTCCCCGGTAGCTTGTTTCCTTCCCAGTGTAAGAATTGGCTTTTGTAGTTTGGTTTGCCCTGTTCCCATCATGCACTGGGACAGGAACAGACTAATTTGCATACAGCCAGGTTCTGAAACTGGGATGGTGCAGTGAGCTAAAAAACGGTGTTGGATCTAGCCCTGATCTCTTGACTGGGTGAGAGTATTCTGTTTAATTCAGAGACTCTGTCCCTCACCACCCCTTGTTGTAAATATTTTTGTCCACCCTAAGCGTGGAAGGGTATACTCAGATGTGAGTCCCTTGCTCATTGCACCATCAGGATTCAAGCAAGCCGGGCCGAAGAGGCTGAAATGCCAGAAACCGGTCCCCGGTAGCTTGTTTCCTTCCCAGTGTAAGAATTGGCTTTTGTAGTTTGGTTTGCCCTGTTCCCATCATGCACTGGGACAGGAACAGACTAATTTGCATACAGCCAGGTTCTGAAACTGGGATGGTGCAGTGAGCTAAAAAACGGTGTTGGATCTAGCCCTGATCTCTTGACTGGGTGAGAGTATTCTGTTTAACTCAGAGACTCTGTCCCTCACCACCCCTTGTTGTAAATATTTTTGTCCACCCTAAGCGTGGAAGGGTATACTCAGATGTGAGTCCCTTGCTCATTGCACCATCAGGATTCAAGCAAGCCGGGCCGAAGAGGCTGAAATGCCAGAAACCGGTCCCCGGTAGCTTGTTTCCTTCCCAGTGTAAGAATTGGCTTTTGTAGTTTGGTTTGCCCTGTTCCCATCATGCACTGGGACAGGAACAGACTAATTTGCATACAGCCAGGTTCTGAAACTGGGATGGTGCAGTGAGCTAAAAAACGGTGTTGGATCTAGCCCTGATCTCTTGACTGGGTGAGAGTATTCTGTTTAATTCAGAGACTCTGTCCCTCACCACCCCTTGTTGTAAATATTTTTGTCCACCCTAAGCGTGGAAGGGTATACTCAGATGTGAGTCCCTTGCTCATTGCACCATCAGGATTCAAGCAAGCCGGGCCGAAGAGGCTGAAATGCCAGAAACCGGTCCCCGGTAGCTTGTTTCCTTCCCAGTGTAAGAATTGGCTTTTGTAGTTTGGTTTGCCCTGTTCCCATCATGCACTGGGACAGGAACAGACTAATTTGCATACAGCCAGGTTCTGAAACTGGGATGGTGCAGTGAGCTAAAAAACGGTGTTGGATCTAGCCCTGATCTCTTGACTGGGTGAGAGTATTCTGTTTAATTCAGAGACTCTGTCCCTCACCACCCCTTGTTGTAAATATTTTTGTCCACCCTAAGCGTGGAAGGGTATACTCAGATGTGAGTCCCTTGCTCATTGCACCATCAGGATTCAAGCAAGCCGGGCCGAAGAGGCTGAAATGCCAGAAACCGGTCCCCGGTAGCTTGTTTCCTTCCCAGTGTAAGAATTGGCTTTTGTAGTTTGGTTTGCCCTGTTCCCATCATGCACTGGGACAGGAACAGACTAATTTGCATACAGCCAGGTTCTGAAACTGGGATGGTGCAGTGAGCTAAAAAACGGTGTTGGATCTAGCCCTGATCTCTTGACTGGGTGAGAGTATTCTGTTTAATTCAGAGACTCTGTCCCTCACCACCCCTTGTTGTAAATATTTTTGTCCACCCTAAGCGTGGAAGGGTATACTCAGATGTGAGTCCCTTGCTCATTGCACCATCAGGATTCAAGCAAGCCGGGCCGAAGTGGCTGAAATGCCAGAAACCGGTCCCCGGTAGCTTGTTTCCTTCCCAGTGTAAGAATTGGCTTTTGTAGTTTGGTTTGCCCTGTTCCCATCATGCACTGGGACAGGAACAGACTAATTTGCATACAGCCAGGTTCTGAAACTGGGATGGTGCAGTGAGCTAAAAAACGGTGTTGGATCTAGCCCTGATCTCTTGACTGGGTGAGAGTATTCTGTTTAATTCAGAGACTCTGTCCCTCACCACCCCTTGTTGTAAATATTTTTGTCCACCCTAAGCGTGGAAGGGTATACTCAGATGTGAGTCCCTTGCTCATTGCACCATCAGGATTCAAGCAAGCCGGGCCGAAGAGGCTGAAATGCCAGAAACCGGTCCCCGGTAGCTTGTTTCCTTCCCAGTGTAAGAATTGGCTTTTGTAGTTTGGTTTGCCCTGTTCCCATCATGCACTGGGACAGGAACAGACTAATTTGCAACAGACATATTTGATCTAGCCCTGATCTCTTGACTGGGTGAGAGTATTCTGTTTAATTCAGAGACTCTGTCCCTCACCACCCCTTGTTGTAAATATCGCTGTAATAAGACACTGGAAAGAAGAACCCATTTTGAACATTACACTCCCCTGACTGTCACTTGTATTGTATTAAGTTGAATTCCTCTCCCAACCACCTTGTATTGACTATCACCCAATCGAGTTTTCGAAACCGTGCATCGGTCACTTTCAGCCGTACGTGGATAACTGAGAAAAAAAAAAAAGTTAACTCTGTATAATAATGATTGTAGAGCGCCAGTCATGCACATGAATATACTGTCTAGTTTGACCCCCATGGAGTCTAGACCTCAAGCGATGTACTTAACAGGCCTTATTCTGCCAGAACATTTTTTGTATGACATCATGTTTATATTCGAACGAGCTTCCTTCACCATCTAAGTAAGGTCCCCATCTCCGGGTCTAACGTATGACACAGCAAATGTAATTTTGTATGCACTGCCTCCTCGCCTATCACATTGACTACATATGGTTATGTACGATTCTGTCAGCATTAATAGCAGGATTATTTCCATCTGCTCTAAGACTCTGAACTTTGAAAGAGAACGCCTGAAAGCATTGTACGATATCGTGGTTAAGAATTTGATGAGAATAGATATCGGCTAGGCAAGCTGGCTAGATATGTTGAAAAGGGAGGACTGTTAAAATCTGGTTTGCGATGTCAACATTATCTGCGCCATCTTGTCCCTTTTTAGGCCCCTTTGTGCGCGTAAGTGGCAACCATTTTGAAACCCATGGACTCTCTGCCCACTGTTGGTAGCCAGTGCATCTCTCTTTCTCTCCTAACCTCGCTATCATCCCCGCGCGCTGACAGCCCCCGCTCTCACATGCTTGGGCCATAAACCCCTCTCCAGCGCCACCCTGCCTCGGAGCCCCATCCTGTTCTCAGCTCAACACCTCCCTTCATTCCTTTCATGGGCATCCCTCCTTTGATAACCCCTTCCTCTGTGCCAGATTGTCCGGGCCGACCCCAGGCCGTCACCTAGCCCCGCGGATGCGGTTTATTGTCCCCCCATACAGTAGGAAGCTCCCCCATCAAAGGATCCAACTGATCAAAGCCCCCACCCCATGAGATCCGATCAACCATACGCTTTCCGGGAATTGGCGGAACACCCAGCTGCGTGACCATTGTCACCTGTTATGACCGGAGTGGGGACTTCTACTGTGAATATGCGTGGGAACAGGCTTGAAGCGGGATTCTGAGGGTGTCTTTCCGTACATCAAAGTATTAACAAGAATGTGTTTCATGCAATAAAGCCATAAACCTGTGTATAAGAGGCCAGGCCTCGAGGATGCGTTTAGAGCACCTCCCGAAGACATTCTGTGTGTGTGTCCGAAATGACAGGCTCTCCTCATGAGAAATAAAACCTGTTCTTGCGTTCCAGCTTCCAGCGCCTGTCTCTTTATTTTGGTAATTACTTACTATGGGAAATTAGAGGCGTCTTGCGCCAGCAGCCTGGGCACTCGTTATTAGTTGGCTGTTTTTCCTCAACCGTAACAGCAAACTCAGGGAGTTCCAACCAGTGGATAAGGTCCTTATATTGCTTCCCTCCACAGAGGATAAACTATTGATGAAGTGGCAAGGTCCATATACCTTAGAGAAAAAGGTAACACCAGTCACTTATAGTGTATTTTTACCCCATCGGGCTACAGGTAAACAAATATACCATGTAAACCTGTTAAAAAAATGGGTAGAAACCCCACCCTCCCCAGGGGTGACAAGCACAGCCTTATTGGTCTGTTCCTCCCCAACAATACACATCCCCCCCTCCGCTCCCCCCCAACCAGTTCAGGAGCACTCTGACCAGCCTGAAATGGACAAAGAAAAGAGAGGAAGACAGAAGAGAAAGAGGAGAAATAGCTACCGAGTTTCCAATGAGAGAAATAGCTGGCGGAGGGTATGTGCATGTCCCTTGTACAAGACAGGACATTTTACTGTTCACAAATGATTTCCCTTGGTTGAGAGAAAAGCCAGTGGAATGGTATCGACAAGTGGATAGATTTATTAAAGTTTCAAAAGTTCTGTGGATTGATCTTGATGGATTCTTTGATATTATTGTCCCATCAGATCTTTGGACAGAATGTAAAATTTCTGTAAGTTGGCCCAAAGAAGAAACTACTTGAGATAAAGTAACAGGTGCTCCTTCAGCAGATGTCATGGATTTATATGACAAAGTAATTGTGTGGTTGAAAAACAAAATTGCCCCAAAAGAAGTTGATTGGGTTAAAATTGACAGAACAAATCAAGAACCAAACGAATCAGTTCATTCATTTTATGAAAGGTTACTGCTGGTATTTAAACAATACAGTGGCTATGAAAAATTAAGTGAAAAAGACATGGGCCATTTTTTATACAGATTTGTTTATGGCCTGAGACCTGAAATTGGTGAGATGATTAGAAATGGAAATGTAGGTTGGCAATCACTCTCAGTTGATGACATCCTGAGAAAAGCAAAATACTGCAGTGATGAGAGATGCCAAGCAGAAAAAGCTTAAGGAAAAAGCTATGTGGGCACAAGTGAAGGTAGCTGAACAGCAAATAGCGACCGTAGAAAATAAAAATGTTCATCAGAATCAAGGGAAATTTAAAGGTAATTTTAATAAACCAAAATTGATGGGTAATATTGAAGAGCTTTAGCAAAAGCTCCCATGTTTTAATTGCGGCGAAATTGGACACTGGAAGCGAGAGTGTAAGAATCCGCCCAGAAATTTTAAAAATACATCATTAAATCCACAGATGCAGAGTGAGATAAATCAACAGTAACAGCTACAGCGACAGTTAAATGAAATAAGTCAGCAGCTACAGCGACAGTTAGAGAATCAGCAAAGTCAGATTCCACAACCGCCACTTCCAAACTGTGTAAACGTGCATAGATACAGTAATGAAACAGGATTCTGTGGAGGTGAACAGGTAAACAGATCGCCAAGAGTGAATGTGTCAAATGTTTCTCAACAATATTGGTTAAAGGAAAATGAAGGGAGTGATTCTGAGGATTACTCATGACGGTGCCTGAGAGAGGAGGAAGAGTGTGTGCTTGGAGCCACTCTTGAGGTAGACCAGTCTGGTCCATTTGTAAATGGTAAAGTGAATGATGTAGAAATCACTTTTCTTGTGGACACTGGTGCTACCCGTTCTACTGTTCGATCAGTGGAAATAGAAAACCTTCCTCTCTCTGGTGATACCATCCAAGTAGTTGGCGTAGCTAATCAACAGATTAAAAAAGATTTAACAGAACCAGTTAAAGTTGAAATTGGTAAATTCAAAAGACAAGCACAGATTTGTAGTCTGTAACAGCAGTCCTGTAAACCTGTTAGGGAGGGACATTCTTTGCAAAATGAATTGCAAAATATATTGCTCACCGGATGGTATTGAGCTCCAAACTCAGGAAGAAGATGGTCTTTACAAGCTAACAATGCTAATGGTTGAAGCAGAAGAAAGTAAATTATTTCCTGCTTTTGACAAAGATAATTTACCTGAAGAACTGAAAGACAGTCAATGCTAAAATTTGGGATTTAACTGGAGATGAAATGGGTTTAATGAAACATGTGGACCCAGTAAAAATGACTGTAAAACAAGGAGTAGGTTACCCAAACATTCCTCAGTATAAAATGAAAGCTGAAACTATTGAGGGTGTCATTCCTGTAATTGAAAAATTCATAAAACAAGGTGTTTTAAAAGAAATTGAGAGCAGCCCATGTAATTCATCGATTATGGGGAGCAAAAAGCCAAATGGAACTTTCAGGATTGTTCAGGACCTGAGAAAGGTTATTCAGATAGTTGTTCCATGTTGCCCAATTGTAACAAACCCAGCGGTAATTCTATATCAGATTCCACATGATGCAGAATGGTATACGGTCATAGACCTATGCAATGCATTCTTTACTGTTCCATTGCATCCAGAAAGCCAACACATTTTTGCGTTCAGGTTCCAAGATGGTGCCGTATCCCTCAAGGGTATACAGAAAGTCTATCCATTTTTAATCAGTTGTGCCGTATCCCTCAAGGGTATACAGAAAGTCCATCCATTTTTAATCAGTTGTTAAAGAAATCCTTGGAAGATCTAGAGTTGCCTGGAAAATCAACATTAGTTCAGTACATTGACGATCTTCTAGTGGCTGCAAAAACACGAGACAATTGTGTAACAGATACCATTACTCTTTTAAATAATTTGACAGATGAAGGACATAAAGTGTCACCTGCAAAATTACTGTTTGGCAAACAAGAAGTAAAATATCTTGGTCACAGAATAAGACAAGTGACAATTGAGAGAATAAAAATGATTCGAGCAATACAACCTCCAACAACACAGAGACAGGTCAGAATGTTTCTAGGAATGGTAGGTTACTGTCGACAATGGATTAGTGGATTTTCGGTAATTGCAAAACCACTGCAGAGACTAACAAAAGCAGACATAAAAGACCCGATTACCCTAACAGAAACTGAGTTAGAGGCTTTTGAGCAGCTAAAAAGAAGTTTGTGTGAAGCTCCAGGCTTGGAGATGCCAGACTACGACAAGGAATTTGAGCTGTTCTGCAGTGAAAGGGAAGGATGTGCATTATCAGTTCTGATTCAAAGACATGGAAACACAGAAAGCCAATTGCTTATTTCTCAGCTGTTCTTGATCCTGTTGCAAAAGCATTGTCAGGTTGCTTAAAAGCAGTGGCTGCAACAAGTGTAAGTCTAGAACAGAGTGAAGGAATAATAATGGGCTTTCCTGTAAAAGTATATGTACCCCATTCAGTTGAAATTCTTCTTACCAGAAGCAAAACTCAGCATTTGACAAGTAACAGGTTGACCAAATATGAAAAGATTATTCTGGGAACAGATAATGTCTCAATAGCAAGATGTGTGAATTTAAATCCTTCCACATTATTGCCTGATGGTACTATTACTGAAATCAAAAATGAGACTGACATTGATCATGAGTGCTTGGATGTTTTAGAATATTGCACCAAACAAAGGGAGGACATTAAAGATGTCCCGCTAGCTGAATCAGATTTTGTTTACTTTGTTGATGGTTCCTGTTTGAGAACAAACGAAGGCATTCTGAGAGCAGCATATTCTGTCTGCACAGTTGCAGATGTAGTTGAAGCTTCCTGTCTTGAAGGAATTCGTTCAGCTCAAGTGGCAGAATTAATTGCTTTGATACGTGCATGTGAAAGAGCAAAAGGATTGAAGAGTACCATAATGACGGATAGTCGGTATGGATATGGCATAGTTCAGGACTATGGCCAGCTCTGGTCTCAGAGAGGTTATTTGCCTTCTGCGGGAACACCGATCAGGAATGCAAAATTAATCAAAAGATTGATCGATGGCATTCAGTTACCAGACAAAATTGCTGTTGTGAAATGTGCAGCACACAAAAAGGGCGAGGACTATATTACTAAGGGTAACTCCTATGCTGATGAGATTGTGAGGTATTGTGCGAAAAACAATTTTTCAATTAATCGGGAAAAAGACAAGGAACATGTTTTGAACTCACTTATGCTAACATCTGCAGTTGATACATGGCAAGGTGTAAAAGATCTACAAGATGAGGCAGATGATGAGGAAAAAGACACATGGCTAAAAGCAGGTTGCAGACAGCGAGAAGATGAGGTTTGGGTTTACAAAGATGACAGACCAATAATGCCAAACTGCATGATTGCTGACATGGCACAAATGTATCATGGTCCAGGACATTTAGGTAGAGATTCAATGATTAGGTTGTTTAGGCAAACATGGTTTAATCCAAAATTCAGGATTATTGCAGAATTCCTTTGCCAGAGATGCTCGATCTGCCAACAAATTAATCCAAACAGAAAAACAGTTGTGAGCATGGGAACCATAGGACGGGAGGGTGGTCCTTTTACCAGGCTGCAAATGGATTTCATTGACATGCCACCCCAGAAAAGATTAAGATATGTCTTAGTGATTGTCTGTTTTCAAGATGGGTGGAAGCGTTCCCAACTCGTCACAATGACTCAGTTACTGTGACAAAATTGCTTTTGAGCGAGATCATACCTAGGTATGGTTTTCCAGTTACGGTTGAAACTGATCGTGGCACACATTTTAAAAAGATTGCTACAAATGATTTGTGAAGCCCTGAATATAAAACAAAAGCTACACTGTGCTTACAGACCAGAAGCATCAGGTGTTGTTGAGCAAATTAATGGCACAATAAAAAATAGACTTGCCAAAATGTGCTTAGCTACAGGAATTAAATGGACGGATGCACTTCCACTTGTTCTGATGACTTTGAGGAGTACACCAGATAAAAAGACAGGTCTAAGCCCTCATGAAATCCTCATGGGCAGAGTCATGAGACAAGCATTTGTTCCAGTTAATAAGCTACTAAGTATAAATGAAAGTGCAATTATGGAATATTGCAAGAACCTTTCTGACGTGGTGACTTCTGTGTTCCATCAGGTGGGAACTGAAGTGCTAACCAAGGAGAAAGAACAAGCTCATGATCTGTAACCAGAAGACTGGGTGAGAACAAAAGTACATCTGAGAAGGAACTGTCTAGTACCCAGGTGGCAGAAAGCAAGACAGGTAATACTGGTCACCACAAATGCAGTAAAGTGTAAGGGTCTGAAAAGATGGATTCATGCTAGCCACACAATTCGTGTGCCAGCTCCAGAAAATCCTGATGAGGATAGTGACATAACAACAGATCCAGATTCTGAAGAAGAGCCTGAAGAAAATCCAGATTCAGAAGATCAACAAGAAAGTCGACATCTGGAAAATTCAAATGCGGATGAGGCATTGAATGAAAAAGATCTAGAGATTGTGATTCTAGATTCTGAAAATTATGAAGATCTGCTAGAAAAAGAAGCAGAAAAAGAATCTGAGCCAGAAAAGAATCAAGATCAGGAGAGTATTGAAAAGCAGATTGGAAGCTCTGAAAGCAGGAACAAAAGTTCTGAAACTGGGAAGTTGGAAGTAATTGAAGAAGAAGAAGACGAATTACCAAGTACCAGCTATAAGGATGATGTTCCTAACAGAGTGAAACTGCCGAGTAAAGAAGATCCTAAATTTAGATTCAAAGTCTCAGAAACTGAATCAGATGAAAGCGATGAAGATTCCAAAATAAGGAATTTTAGATAAAGAGCTTGGAGAGCTGAATGTAACCAAACTGAGCCAAAGAAGAAACTTTCAAGAAGGAGATAATTGGCCTAATGAAAAGGAAGGTCTGAAATTCAAATTAGTGAATAAGTCAAAAGAACAGATTAATGAGCTATCAAGTCAAAAAGGTGACTGTTACAAGAAAAATCAAATAGGAAAGAAAATAGAAGTAATTAGCAGTAGAGCAAAGAGAGTGTTAAAGCCTAATCAGAAGTATAAGTACCCTGAGTGGACGTACATCATTATACCAACAGTAGTGGAAATAAGTAGCAGTGGTCAGGAAGATTTAGAAGAAACTAGTGACAATGATTAAAATTGCTTTTTTATCAAGCTGAATTTTAGATTTGGCACAAGGCTGAAGAAATTGTGTTAGGTGACAAGGTTGAAGAAATTGTGTTAGCTGGAAAAACACATTGATGTAAGACGCAAGGTCGAAGAAAAGCTGTTAGAAGTTTCTTATTTTAAAAAAAAATGTTTTTTGATTTTTTGTGAAAGGCTCTTGTTTTAAAGTAAAAGATGCCTTATGTTAACAACAATTCGAGATGTTCTATCTTTAGAAGATGTTGTAAAATGTCTTCTATTTGTGTGATTCTATTAATTTTGGTTTGGTTGATTTTGGTTGTCATTTTTCCTTTTGGAGTGGATAAAGAAATTTACAAAGCTAACATGACAAGTAAAGCTAAAACTAAACAAGTTAATCATGATGGCAAGACTAATCAAGTCATTGAGCACAAACCAGAGATCCACCAAGATAGATCAGTTGGTGATTTTTCTAGTAATTCATTTTCTAGACTTCTATCTGAATACGTAAAAGTTATGGATGTGAAAGACTGCTACATCTGTGTGAAACTTCCTGCTTCTGTTTCAGAGGGGGTTACGTATAACATGCTACCCCTTACTTATGCATTTCATGTAGTGTTATAGCCAGTTTGTTCTATCAAACAGGTCGTCTGGAGTATTACTACTCAGATTATCACGAGATTTTTGCAAACTTAAAAGTTGTAAATAGCTTGAACAAAGTAAGACCTGCCAAACAGATGAGGGAGTTCTTTATAGTGACTAGTGAACTCACATATGAATATGCCTTTAAAAACAATTTAACATGCAAAATGAGAGCTGAAGAAAAATCTTTCTTAAATATGGTTGAGGAGAGAAGGGCGATTTACAAAAGGAATGAGATGCTGAAACAAACCAAATCTAAGTTTTGGCAAATTGAGGATGAAAAGCTCAATGGTAGAAATTAGAATGCTGCTATCCACATAGATAAACCTGTTAGTGGAAAATTCTGCATTAGAAGAGACAATACTTTGTATGATAACTACTTTGTGGGTGCAAGTCAGTGTGAAGACCCTTATCGTATCATAGGGGGATGGGGATTTAAAGGTGGCAAAGACCCAATTTTGTCTGGAATTTATTTTGTTTGTGGGAACAAAGCTTACTTTAGCCTCCCAGGCCACTGGTATGGACATGCTACGTTGGTTTCGTTTTTTCAAAGATTTTTCATGTAGACAGAAATGGAAAAGGTCCATTTGAAATTGGCAAACACCTGAATAGGTTCGGGAGGGAAAGTTTTTCAGAAATCATGGGTGACAGCAATCATTCCTATGGTAGGAATAACCCTGAATGCAAATAAGATTCGTAAAGTATCTACAATTGTAGATAGATTGTCCACAGACACTGCAAGTGGATTTCAATTAGTTGACACAGAACTTGTTGCCATGAGAAGCATGGTAATGCAGAACCGTCTTGCATTAGATTTCTGCTAGCAAAAGAAGGAGGAGTTTGTGGGATTTTACATGCCCAGCATTGCTGCACATATATCCCAGATAAGAGCCAGAACATAGAGATGTTTATCAAAAATATCACAGAGATACACTCTGAAATAGAACCTTTAGAAGATGACAATTTTTCAGAACGCTTGAGCAAAAGATTTGCAGCAATCAGAAACTGGTTTCAAGAGATTGGCAGTTCAATTATTGGCAAAATACTTTATCCTGTAATAATCATAGTCATAGTGATGCTTTTGCTAAAAATGAGTTGCATGATACACAGAAGAAAGAAGTATGTGAGGGAAAAGAGAAGAATGTATTAACTCAGAAAAGAACAAGAGAAGGAAATTGAATTAGAAGAGTTTCGAAGAGCACAATATGAGAGTTGTAGACAAACTGCTGAATCTAAAGTTTAGAAAAAACTAACACAGTGAATATTCAAAACATGTTTAAAAAATACATTTTTGCTGAAAATGTTGGGTGTTTGGTGATTTTTAAATCAGCAGATAAGGGAGTTGATGGAGCGAGGTTCAGAAATGTGTTATGTTTTGACTCGTAAAGTTAAACTTCCATAATAAATAATTGTATTAATAAGTTTATGCATGAAATGTACTAATCAACCTAGATTAAAAATGCATTACACGACACATGGGACTAATTCATAAGCTCTTTGTTGCAAATGCAAGTACGTGAAAATAATAAACTAACCTGGTCTATTGTTCTTGTCAAATATTAATTAATATTAATTTAATTAATTAATAGCATGTGCCTATTCTATGTGCTTATGTTTATGTCATGCCTTTTATGTGGCAAAGGCTCGTGGAGAATCGTGATGGCCTAAAAAGAAGATGGTAAATACAAAATGCTGCTTTGTGTGCTAAAGCTAGGCAACATAAACTAATGGGTTTTTGATAATTAGCAAAGGGGGTGGGTAACAGAATGGGTCTCAATTCTCTAATTAATCGATGTTTTGTGTTTGTTTAAATATTAGTTCCCGAGTGGGCCTAAAAGAAAATGGATGGCAGTGCCGAAAGAAAATATGAAACTTGAACAGAGTGAAGCCTTCACTCACGTGCTGAAAGAAGAATTCTATTTTGCTAAAATTATTTGAAGATTAATTCAAAAGCATATTTGGTCGAGTCGATTGTGGTCTTGCTGAAAGGACCAAGGACAAAAAGCCTGGAAAGCCTGCCAAGAGTAGGAAGTGAACTTTGCGTTCGGATACTTGTTGCATTTCCGAGGAAGCTAGAAGGATGGTAAATCTAAGAACAATAAGGGCTTATGATGTGCCCCGGACTTGGTCAGAAATAAATGACCTAACAGTGGACTGACGTGAACCAGCCAATTAGAAGCCTGAATTTTGTTGAAAGAATGCAGAATTAGTTCGTTTTAGATAGAGAAAAGGTATAAAACCTGGCCTCATGGGAGGAGGCCTGCTGGCTTGTTCCTGATTCCTGAAGGGCGTGATGTGCTGTCGGACTTTTGGCGCACGTAAGAATAAGCTACTTCAAAAATTACCTTTCTTTAGGTGAAGTGAGTTTTAGTCAGGGAAATAGAATTTTAGGGAACAAAACTATATATTTGCTTCAATCCATGCAAACTGATCCGTTTTGAAATGTCAGTCTAATATGCCTTACCTTGATAAAATGATGCTTATGTTTTGCTAATAAAAAGAATTCTAATTTTAAAGATGCTCTTTGTGTTGAATAATAAAATAAATGAATTCGATTTTGAAACGACAAGCTGGTCTTGTTTATTCATGGTCTAGTTACCATCAGTTGATCCATTTACCTTAGTGACTTAATTAAATGATTATATGATTTAAACCATGGTTAGAAGAAATAAACTGCAGTTGTATATAATTTTGTAAATAGTTTGTGAATAGTACTGTTTAATTAGGTCACATGATTCAGTTGCTCAAAAATTGTCTCATTGGTTTATGGGCCTTGGTAAGTGATTCATGTTTAATGGTGAGTAATGTGGAGATATGTAGCGTTGCTGAGACAGTTTTTCTTTAGGGGCGCTGGATCAGGCGCATTCTGGTGGGGTGATAAGGGGCAGCACTGATATTGCCGGCCTCCCTCCCTGGCACACCCTTCCCCTTACTCTTTAGCCTTGTTCCCTTTCACACGTTTGGTGATGGTAGCACACTGTAGCCGCTAAAAAGACAGGTGTGATTAACCCCTGTCCCTTTCATTTTTGCTCTTCACCTTCCTTGGAGCCTGGCGAGGAGAAGAGCAGCAAGTCCAAAGACCAAGTACAGAAAAAGAAGTAGAAGCTCTGCCCTGAGGCAGACATTCCTCATCAGTTGTTTTGTTTTAATATTTTTTTTGTTTTCATTTCTATAACCTTGACTAAGAGAAACTTCTCTATAAAGAAAATCGACCTAAGACCTGAAATAAAAAGTACTTTGGAAAGAGTCTAAAGACGACCCCGTTCCTTTTTCTCTTGTACACCCGGACCGCTTACAGTTAGTTAATTCAAATCGGCACCAGAAGTAGTTTTGGAAAAGTAGAAAATCATGAGATAAATAAATAAATAAATAAATAAATAATGAGGTGGTAACATGGAACTGAACTAAAAAAAAGTTACATGACAAAAACCAATCATCACAAAAAAACCAACAAAAACTTAATAAAACACGCTAAAACAAATCCAACCAAAATTAATAAACAAACATCCCCTTTAACTTAAATTCAAGGGGGAATGCATGATTGAACAATTAACCATTTGAAAATGAATAGGCGCACAGCTGAACCAGCAAGCGGCATCAGCTTTCAATACTTGCAACATAACATGAACTTCTCTGGCAGGCTTCCTTCAAAGCACATTAGTTGGTACAATAAAATATACTACACAACGTAAATTTTCACATTGTTGTCTAGTTTAAGAAAAGAAAAATCACATAACGTAATTATGCATGTGTGCCCATTAGAGCCGCATTGCTTTAGTTCTCTAATAGTAAGTGCAACTACACCAGAGGCCCAGTGCAGAGCTCCAAAAATCTACTTGCCCGTTCGCATTTGTGAGCCAGATTCAATTAGGGCAAGCTATTTTTAGGTCCTACTTGCCCTTTCTGGCAAGTAGGAAGACAAACTGGCTTTTGACCTCTGTCTCTGAGGAAATGCGACAATATAGCAAGATTTAAAGGCATCTATTGCTCACAAAGTGAATGAGCAATAAAAATGCCTTTCAATCTTGTTAACTTTTCACGTTTGCTCCACTTCCAGAAACGAGGTCAAGTGTATTTCAGTTACGTCGAGGACATTTTTTAGGTGGTCTAGTAAAATGTTAATGATTTTTCGAGCCCTGCAGTGAATTAGTTATGCTATATAAGTGATCCAACTTAAACACACAAAAGCAAACGTTAAGCTTTATTAATAAACCTGCTATAAATACAGAAATGTGTTAAACCACGTTCCGGCGCGAGAAATTTCCATACACGTAGAAAAAGTCACAATTACATTGCAATCTGCAAAGGAATTTTGTCAATATTGAAGGCCAGCAATCCTCCAAGATCGGCCGGTTGCTGCTCAGAACAGCACCTTCAAAGTATATAATCTTTATTGCTTAATTAATAAAAATCATTGCAAATCACAGCATCTTCACATTTCATAATGTTAAAAACTAAATTAATTGACAACAAAATCAATGCAATCAAAGCCTCTTCCCTTCACATAATATAAAAACTGTACCATATATAATATTTAAAAATGTACCAATCAAATCAAACCATCGGTAATTACAACATAATATTGCACGTTTAACATTTTAAAGTGACAGCGTGCACAACATACTATTTCCTTATAAATAACGAAAAAATACTCTAAAAGAATACTTTATTAATTTCTACTGCGAAATACTACACATATTGCATTTCAAAGTGCTACCGTACGATAATAGCAACAACCATTATATTAAAACAATAAAAAACAGCACCTTCAAAAGTATGAAGCCGTACACTTATCCATAAAAGCAATCATGCGGAAAACAAACATACTCCAGGCGTTTGAGTGTCAGACCCCAAATATAAACAGTTGGGGGCGGGTCAAATTTTGAAAGGGGCAGGGCAGACAGCAGGCTGTCTCCGTGTTGCTCTTTAAAAAGATCAAAATATTTAAAAACAACAAACACAATCCCCTGAATCCGACACTCCTGCCCCCTAAACACAGCAACAGGGTGTCAAGAAAGGAACAACACCTTTCCGTCTCCAACTGTTTACCTATAACGACCATACATGCCAACATTTTAGGACAGGGACGTGGGAGATTTAAAATAAAAAAATCGGGTGAATGAAACCGACTCACCCGCTGCAACCAAACGTGTGCTAGAGTTGATACATGATGTAAAAAAGGAGTTGTACTGGGTCTCCGTTCCTCGCCCGGCGATTTACTCAAGTTAGTCCAAACTTCGCACTTTCCCGCCGTAGTCCCTCAGTGGATCACTAGATTCACCACTTTGTGATGCAAGTAAACGAGGCATCGAACAGCTGATTCTACACGGGCACTGGAATTAAAAACTTGAAAGAATACGGATCCTACGGCATTGGGAACATATATTTCCTTCCGTCTCCGGCACCTTGGTAAAAGTCTTTTTTTGTGTGTTATTCGCTTTTACTAGCAAAGCCTGAGCGTTTCGATGTGTGTTGAAAGTGCTTCTACTCGATGTGCAAAGCGGCCCGGGACACATCATGGAAACAAAAAGCAGACTAATTAGAAAACACAAGCAGGAGAGATGCCCGTACAAATTCCAAATAGCACTATAACTAAGTAAAGCACCGTGTTTCCACTAATGGGTAGCCTTGCCCTACTTCTGTTTTCAGATTAATTTAATTCAGGGATCAATTTGACGTTTTAGTCCTTTCTTAGTTTCCTTGAACACTTGTCAAACGCCTGATACCAGTATTGTAGACGTCTTTTGGCCGTGTGTCCCTCGCGCTTCAATGTCATTTTTAGCGGTTTCCCATTGGTGCTGTCCGCACGGCGTCCTGTGCAGGCGCACACCTATCGGCGCGGCGTTCCTCCCGCATGACCCTTTCGCGGTATTGCTTCATAGTAGAAGGGTCGAGGTTCAACGCTGAACACGAGGGAGTAAAAGGAGGCGCGGCAGCAGATGCAGTGTCGAGGAGTGAGCAGAGATACATATGGTCTGGGGTCTTCAAGGTAATATTACGGGCACGGAGCCCCGGTTTCCGTTCTCTGCGTTGTCTTACTTAAAGACACCTGCTTCACTGATCTGAATACAAGCAGCTGTGCAGTGATTGTGCACTTTTCAGTGCACAAGTTGACAAGTGAAGCTGTTCCAGTGAACCTTTACCAATACATGTGTAGTATTTGTTGAGTTGGCAGCCCGAGGCAAAGACCGTGAGAAACGTGTCCAAAGATATTATTCCACAAGTCCAAGAGATAGGACCCAAGGCTAAGTATCCAGTTGCTCAGGAGAAGGTTCAGTGTAAACTGACCGCTCTCCTGGCAACCACACGAGATTTCCAATTAGAACAATTTAACGCAATATGACATGGTATTAATCTAAGAATGTTAACGAGGATACAGTAACCAAAGCAAAGACCATACATAACTAATACGACAAAACTATATATTTACATTACATCACCTCCCCCATAAAGGAAACAATTACGATGAATCATAATCTTTAAAACGCACTGTTAATGTCGAAATCCTTCAAGTACAAGAAATCTCTAAATTAGAAGTGGAGTCTGATACACCAGGGCACATCAAACTTTCAGGTAATACAGTTTGAGACACATCAGAACAAAAAAACTAATCTGGAGCTCATCAGTAACACGTGCAGCAGAAACACGTGGGGAAACTTCATTTGTAAACAAACTCTGTGGAGTTTCTGCACAAACCCAGGATGGTCAAACACAGTTCAGTTCAGTAATTCTTTATTCGATGGTTAAAAAACATCATAAAAGTACACATATCTACAGAATTAAAAATAGTATTAAATTTCATCTGAACTCCATCTTAATTTGCATTTAAAATCAGGTAAAAATATATTCTTCAATGGCCAATTAATTAGCCCTCTCCTCTTGTTTTTCTTAACCTTACAGCAGTCTTGATAAAATTCCTCACACAACAAAGGGTCAGAGGGTCGTTGGCTCTTTGCAAAAAAAGTAAAGCAGTTTTGGCATTACAGAACTTCTCTTTTTTTAAAATCTCCACCAAAAGCTTACGCCTAGGATACTTAAAAAACGGACACAATAGTACAAATTGAAGGGTGTCTTGCGGAGACAGACTGTCGCAGCTGCAGGCACCCTTCTGCTCAATTGACAATGTAAAACCTGGTGGATCAGCCAGTATGTGTGGTAATAAATTGAACCTAAAACGAGTCATTAAAAACCTATCCTGTGCGTTATGCATCAAGAACAGATATGGCTCCATGCCCTCATTGTTCTTTATAAAATTGTGGGCAGCTACAGAGTGTTTAGTCATCTCCTCTTCAGCTCTAAGTGTGGAAAACTGATCAGACAACCTTCTTTTGATTTTCAGTTTATCAGGGTGTGAGATAGTGCTGGGGTTAATGAAAAGGTCCTTCCGGTCAATACCCTCCAAGGTAACCTTGACGTCCTTCCGGTCAATACCCTCCAAGGTAACCTTGACGTACTTTAGCCGTGGTATTTGTAACCCTTTGTCCCTGAGCAGACAATCTTTCAAAATTTGTCTGCTTAGTTCTGCATCAGGGTTTACCCAGATTTTTAACCATTCCGAAATCGGTCTTAACTTGATTTGGTCCTCTATGAAAGGTATCCCCAATTAACTATGTACAATTGCAGCTGGGGTACTCTGGGGACATTTTTAAAATCCTTCTCAAATATTTATTTTCCTCCAGTTGCAGTTGGTTTACATTTACGTAGCTCCACACTTCTGATCCGTACGTGACTTTCGAGCAGCCTATCGAGCTATAAAGGTTCATGACCTGTTCCGGCGACCAGCGGCCTAACCTATGACCAAAATTTCCTATTGCCCCATTTGTGGATATTAATTTATTGCAACGTTCCTACACTAGGGTTTTAAATTTTAGTGCTCCGTCAAAAAGCAACCCAAGATAAGAGAAGGACTGTACCTTTTCAAGTGTGTGGTTCCCTATTTTGTAAGAGAACCTCTTACAGGGCTTGGTTCCAGCCAACATCACAAAGGACTTGCTCAGGTTCACTGACAGATCTAGGTTGCCCATAAATTTAACAAATCCGTCGATTAAACATTGTAAGCCCCTCGGGGTGCGAGCAAGCAGGACTGCGTCATCCGCGTATAAAAGCACTGGTATGTGGCGCAGTCCTACTCTCGGACAATCTGTAGTCAGGTCAGTCAAAGCCTGCTCTAGCTTATTAATGTAAAACAGGAAGGGGGCGAGAATGCAGCCCTGTCTCACTCCGCTCGTGCAGGGAAATGATTCCGAGTCCCCCCTCCCCCCCCCCCGCCCCCCCCCTCCGTGTTATAACGAACCTTGGCTGTCGTGTCCCGGTGCAGCTCTCTATGGATGTTAATGAAGCCTAGGTCAATACCCATATCCCTCATCAGGCACCACAACTTTTTCCTGTTAACCTGGTCAAAAGCCGCTGCTAGGTCCATAAACCCCAGATACATAGCTTCATTTCTGGCTATGGTATATTTTGTGACCAGCAAGTAAAGGTTAAGGCATTAGTCACTTGTAGATCTCCCTATTCTAAATCCGTACTGGATTTCTGTTCTAGTGTGATGATCTTCTGTCCATTCTGTAAGCCGCTGCAGGGGATTTTGGGTGAAAAGTCAATCAGGGAGATTGGTCTATAACATTGCGGGTTATCCCTATTGCTCATCTTAAAGGTGGGAACAATAACTGCAGTAGACCATGGGCGAGGTAAGCCATGCTAGACTGCCGCATTTATTACTCTTGTAAGGATGGGAGCCCAAAGATCAACATTACTCAAATACAGGTCAGGTGGGGAACCGTCGGGGCCTGGGGCTTTGTTACGTGTGAGGCCCTGAATCCCCTGTGTTATTTCAGCTAGAGAGAACTCAATGACTGGGCCCTCTTGTTCAGCCCACCCACTCTCCAGCTCTAAATCCTGGTTATGATTGTACAGTCCCTCAAAATGTGATACCCACTGTTCCGGTAAGATGTTCGTCCCAATCCCTGGGGTATCACTATCTTGAAAGCATGGGTTGTTTACAATCCTCCAGAATTGAGTCACGTCCCTTCTTTCTCCAGCCTCTCTTAGGTCAGCTCATGCTTCATTTTGAAGAGTGATCTTTCTTTGTTTCAGCGCATGATTATATATTCTCCTGCACTGAACTATTGTTAAATTATCCCTGGGCTTAGATTTTAGACTGGATTTTAGGTCTCTCAGGGCTCGCGAGCACTGGCTGTCAAACCATCTCGGCTGCGTATTTTTCCTGATGGGTGCTTTTACTTTCAGTAGACCCTCTACCAATTTGGTCACTGAACTGAATGCCCTGGTCAGGTTGCTCCCCTCTATCATGGGATCTAGGCATTTGTTAATCTGTACTTTTCCTTTTGCCATTAAATCTTTATAGAAGGCTTCCCCATCGATTTTTGACCATCTAAGTCGCCTATCGTGATCGGTAGCCTTCAACTCGCTGTCTGCCTGGGGGAATAACTTATGTCGACCCGCAGTGTTAATTTTGCGGTTAGCGGATTATGATCGCTAAAGGCACTCCAGTCAATCCCCACTGTACTAATCCAATTTTTTGCTTGCTTGGAAGCTATTCTATAATCAATATAAGAGGAACATCCTCTCCCTTTAAAAGTTGGAGTGAGGGACCCATCTTCCTCCAGGCGGACCAGATCAATCGTATGTTCCAGATCGTGGGTCTTTAGAAGATTGCTAAGAATTGTTCCCTCAGGAGAGTGTGCAAAGTGTGGGCCCTTCTCAATCGGACATCGAGACCAGTCTACATTCAATGGGAACTGGGTTGGGCACATGTGACAATTAAAATCACCCATTATTAATGTAGTGGTTTCTGAAGCCCCTTTTCTCTGAGCTACTTCCTGATGAAGTCTATAGTCCAGTTCTTTTAATGTAGGATTATTTCCTTTTGTAGATCCTGCATTATATAGGTTGAACAGTCAACCTTAACCCACTACTTGTGAAACCCAACGCCTGGAGGGTGTCTGAGGACCACAAGGGATTTTTCCAGACTCCCTCCAGGTTTAGGGCCACATATAGTGATAGACCTCCAATCGCTCTTCCTGAGCTAGCTTTTTGAGCTGGCACAAAGAAACATTTGTACCCTACCTTGTGGAAGGGATTACTGTCAACCTCCCAGGTCTCTTGTAGGCTAATTATGTGAAACCCACTGATGTACTGCCTCCATTCTTAGTTATTAAATTTCCCTGCCAGGCCTGCAATATTCCAAGATAATATTTGTAGCTCCCCCGGTCCCCCCACACTTGAGGTTCCCTGACTAAATTATTATCTTTCTGACTTTGGACTCTTGACCCTTCCTCAGTGCTTAAAGGTATAATTTGTATCCCGAACTCTGTGTTAGTGACTGTGCTGGTACCCCCCTCGGCTTCTCTTTCCATATACTACATGTTCCGTTGCTGGGTTGGGTTTCAGTCTCCTGGGGTATCTCACTATTGGGACTTATTAGTGAGTAAAATACTTTGCTCAAAGGGGGTTGTAGCCAGCCATCATTTTTACTCCCATTCAACCCTCTTCCTGCCTGGTCCAATAAGCAAGTTTTGGCGCCCTCACTCCTGGTCGGTACCACTACTTGATCTGATGATATTCGTGGTCAATCATTATCTTCTAAGGACATAAGGGGACCAAATCTGTTTCCCCAGTTGGGAACGTCTTGATCTTTCATCACAGCCCCATTCATGGGATAGCCTCGAACCCCATATACATTTTGACCCATCCCCGGTCTCCCCGAGTAATGCCCTGTGTCAAGGGGGGACATTACAGGGGGTAAAAATATCCCAGCGGCAACGTTCTTATGTTACTTGCTGGATGAAAGGAGCCACTAGTTAGTATGTGCTCCACTAGTCTGGTGTCCCTAAAGTTCACAATAATGCAATTGCCCACCAGATCTTTGCTTTTTCTAGCAATCCAATTCAACCTTCTAACATGCAAGATTTCTCCACTTTTATTCCCTAACAATGGTCTGTTCTCATTCAGCCAAGCTATTGTCTTGTTTTTCAGTTCCGGGTGGGACTCTGACTGATCTGGCTTCAATTCTGGGACTCCCCCAAGTACTGCTACATAGGGGCATGCCTCAGGCGGGAGATTTATACTAGGTAGGGGATTGGTTGGTCTTGGGTTGATTTCTCGGCTTGGGTGTTGTTTCTGGTGGTTTATTAGTCAACGTTTTTTTCTTGTGTAGTTGTGCTGGTGGCATGCTAGACCCTCTGTCTAGGACACTAGTACCTCCCACCTGGCGGGGTGCGGCATTCGTTTGTATTGATGGACCTAAGGCTATTAAATCCTCTGTAGCACTTTGTGGATTACTCACAATGCGGTCAGATGTTATGACAGACTGTAGGACTTTGCTGGTTTCTGATATGGGAATACTCACTCTTGTATAGATAATTTATGAGTTTATCCAATCTGCTGGCTAGTGGTTTGATCTGGCTAACTATAAATAGTTCTAAAGATGTTTGTAGGTCAGTGACCACCTGAGCCATCCAGCTTGGGGGAGCTACCTTTTGGGCCCCTTGAACTTCAAAAACCTCTTCCTCTATAGGTCTAGTTTGGGGGCTAGTTGACCTTGATTTAGTTTTCTTTGTGCATGGGTTCTTCTGGCCTACTCTTCTTTTGTTGCTAGTGGGGGCTTTCTTATCTGACAAGGTTATCACCTGTGACTCAAGCTAGAATCGAAATTTGCCTAGCTAGTGTAACGGTAAGTTTCCATTCTATTAAGGACACAGAGGCGAGGATTATGCTTTTCTTTCTCCGCCATTTATTAACAATACAAAAACACAGCAGCCCAAGAAAAGCTCTTATCGGAACAAAATTAGCTTTTTCCAAGAAAACTTGAGAAAAAACACCAAGTATCATAAATTTAGTGCAAATGTCTCTGAACCAAACTACAAGTCCCAGTACTCCAACTTGTAAGGACCCGAGGATAGTCCCTTCACAGTGTCCATTATCCCTAGATAGGAAGTCCCCTCTCTCTGTCCTTCCTCTTTCTTCGCGAATTACGCTTCATCTTCACTGGTCCTGCTTGGCACCATCATTTCCTAGTGGGAAAACGCATCCGCGTCAGCATTGTACAACAAGATGCATGTCAGCAAACAGAAGCAGAGACAACTTCAGGCATGAATCCAACAGTACAGAAAACTGGAAAACCTACGTACTTACTGATATACGGGTGGGACGTCACATGTGGACGATCTGGGTGGGATAATCATCGCCTCCGTGTCCTTAATAGAATTGAAACTTACCGTTACACTAGCTAGGCAAATTTCGATTCTATGGCATGACCGGAGGCTCGGATTAGGCTAGTTTAAAGCTTACTCACCACCAAACGGGCAACATCCACCACTGGTTTGAAATAAAACTTCTTGAAAGTGGACTCTGAAGACCAATCCGCCGCCCGCATCAAGTCTTCCAACCGTGCACCTACTGCAAAAGCCTTAGAGGCCATGGCCCCTCTGGCAGAATGAGCTCCGAAACGTTTAGTATCTATGCCTGCTTCCTGCATGACCCAGCGCACCCACCTGGCTATGGTGGGGGAAGAGACTGCATGGTGTGGTTTTCGCAAGGCAATCAACAACTGACGCTCGCCCGGAGGGCAGAGATCCCAAGTGATGTCCTCATACGCTTTTAAGCAGTGCACTACACACACTTTCGGAACATCCACAAAAGCAGGATACGTAA
Source organism: Lissotriton vulgaris (assembly GCF_964263255.1). NCBI lineage: Eukaryota > Metazoa > Chordata > Amphibia > Caudata > Salamandridae > Lissotriton > Lissotriton vulgaris. Next base: position 854,776,766 of record NC_141698.1, read on the forward strand.
TCGTCCTGGAACCAGATTTTGTGCGGCTGCCAATCGTAAAGGGGACGCCAACAGGCGAAAAACACCCGTGCGGACACATCCAGTGCTCGAAGTCTGACACTCTGCGGCACGACACCAAACATAAAAGCATGGCCAATTTGGCCGACAGTTCCTTTAAAGACAAGTATCTATTAGCCTGCCAGGACAGAAACCGGTTCAACACTACATTCACGTCCCAGAGGACGGAGTAACGAGGCTCCGGCGGCAAGGACAACCGGATTCCCCGTAAAAGCCTGCATACAAAAGGATGTTCACCCACAGGGGAACCGTCCACCGGCAGATGCGCAGCAGAAATCGCTGAACGCATGGCATTAATCGTGCGATATGCCAAACCCGCCGTAGCTAATTCAGCTAGAAAATTTAGAATGGGAACCACTCCTGCGACCAAGGGATCCAGGCCTCGTCGAAGACACCAACGTACCCACTTAGTCCAAGTGGATTTGTAGAGCTTCGACGTACTGGGAGCCCAGGCTTTTGACAAAAGTCCTTCAGCCGGCCGCGAAAGCCCTGGGAGCGACCAGCGTCCCCTGAAAGCCTCCATATCATGAGGTGGAGAGAACCCTGCACGAGGAGGTGATGAGGTTCCTGATCCGGGCTGAGAAGCAGGTGAGGAAACTGGGGGAGTAGGATTGGAGAATCCCAAGAAAGTTCCAGAAGAACTGGAAACCACACTTGAGACCTCCAGAGCGGTGTCACTAGGACCAGCTCTCCCCCTTGGCGGCGAAGTTGTGCCGCTGCCCTTGTTACCATGGCGAAGGGAGGAAACGCATAAGGAGACTCCCGGCTCCAGTCCTGAAGAAACGCGTCCGTGGCTTCCGCCGCCGGGTCCGGTCTCCAACTGAAGAACCTCGGAAGTTGATGGTCCAACCGAGACGCAAAGAGGTCGATCGAAAAAGGACCCCAAAGGCCGTTCAGCCACTGAAAAACTTGAACATCCAGCTTCCACTGACTGAAATCCCGAAGATATCTGGAGTGCCAGTCCGCCACCTGGTTGGACTGGCCCGGTAAGTACTCCGCCTGTACTGACACATGATTGTCCAGGCAATAGGTCCAAAATTCCTTCGCTAGGTTTGCTAGCACACGGGACCGAGGACCTCCCAGATGATTGACATAATGCACGGCTGAGACATTGTCCATCTTCAGCAGGACGCACGACTGCACTGAATCCTTGGTCCAGCAACGTACGGCAAAGGACCCCGCCAAAAGTTCCAGACAGTTGATGTGCAACCTCTGCTCCTCCGGCGACCAGGCGCCGCCTGTGGAAAAATCTCCGCAGCGTGCGCCCCAACCGGCCCGGCTGGCATCGGATTCGATAACCAGATCTGGGACTGAACCAAAAATCGCCCGACCATTCCAGGCCTCCATGTGTGAAAGCCACCACGTCATCTCCTCCTTCACCTCTTCCGAGAGAGGAACTACTTGATCGTAAGACAAACCTCTGCGCAAGTGAAAGGCTTTGAGGCGCTGGAGGGCCCTGTAATGAAGTGGCCCTGGGAAAATCGCCTGAATGGACGACGACAGAAGGCCCACCACTCTGGCGATCTGTCTCAAAGACGTGTGGGACCTCCCCACCTTCTGTCGCAACACATGCCGGATCTTGGACAATTTGCGAGCCGGCAGACTGAGGTTGGCCTCGACAGAATCGATGATGAAACCTAAGAACTCTATCTGTTGAGAGGGAACGAGAACCGACTTGGCTTCGTTGATAATGAACCCCAGCCTCTGCAGAAGTGACACTGCCAGTTGCAACTGTACCCGCAACCTCTGAGGGCATTGGTCTAAAAGCAAAATGTCGTCCAAGTAGACGATGAGCAGAATGCCTTGTCCGTGCAAAAACTCCACCACCGGATGCTACACTTTCGTGAAGCACCAAGGAGCGGAAGACAGTCCGAAAGGAAGGGCCACGAACTCGAACACCTGACCCTTCCAGACAAACTGCAGGAAACGGCGGTGCGGGGGATGAATGGGAACTACCAGATAAGTGTCCTTTAAATCCAACCGCACCAACCAATCTTGTGAAAGAAGAATATCGCGCAAAAGATGGATCCCTTCCATCTTGAAGTGGCGATACACCAGCCACCAGTTGAACTCCCTGAGATTGATAACTGGACTACGGCCTCCGCCGGGCCTGTCCACAAGAAATAGGTTGCTGATGAACCCCGAGGGATGACGTGTTGAACGACGAACGGCCCCTTTGCGAAGCAGGTCCGCGACCTCTTCGTCTATCAACAACGCATCGGACTTTGAGAACACCATCGGAGGTGGGGCACTCACCTGAAAAGGCTGATCGTAGAATTCTATATGGAAACCGCGGACTGTTTGTAACACCCACGCGTCCGCAGTAAGATGTGCCCACTCCCCCCAGAAAGCCGCGACCTCCAAAGCGCTGTCCTCTGGTGGGATAGAAGTTTGTATAGTTGGCAGATGTATTATACTGCCCTCGTCTGGAGCCTTGCCCTCTGTTGCCAGCATTCTGCCCGCCACGGCCGGTCGCACAGCCCCTGCTGCGACCAGCCCCGGAGGAAAAACGCTGCTGGAAAACGCGCTTAATGCTGGATTGTGCCTTGCCTTATCCAGCGAGGTAAAGGTGGAGATGAACTTGCCCAACTCCTTAATGAAGGGCTTTCCAAAGAGACCCCCTTGGGCCACAGCACCCGCCTCCGAAGAAGCTAAATCCCCCAGCTTCGGGCCAAGCTTAATTAAAAAGGATCTTCGGCGTTCCGTCGATAGGGTGCAGTTGGCGTTACCCAAGAAAATAATCACCCTCTGCTCCCAATTTGACAGCACCTCCGGGGAAATAGTTGCACCCGTGACCTTTGCCTCCTCCGCCATATCCAGTATTTTGGTGATCGGACCCACCGCTTCCAGCAACTTATCTTGACAGGACCGCCAAGATCGGTCGATGCCCTTGCGCGGGTCTTTCATGAACTTTGCCAAAAAGGTTGCCATCTTGGCATCAAGGTCTGGAGTCATGGCCACTTTGCCTTCTAAAGACGGCCTAGGGCATTCTCCCCGTAAACATCCCCTGGCCTCCTTTTCTAGTGGTTTGCGCAGCCTGCTCACAACGAAATTGGCCACCTTGTCGCCCGGGGCCCACGCAGCTGACCGCGGATGAATTATCTCATCCGGGTCCAGCATGCCCGAGCTATCCCGAGGCAATTCAGCAACCGAGCCCGAAGGTCGCCAGGAACGCTCACACTCACCATCCTCATCCGAATCTGGGGAATCCCTGTCAGGAGAGGAAGGGGCAACCTCAGAAGGTGCCACTGGGTCAGGGGCAGAGGGCTGCTCCACGGGAGGCGCGGTCGCCTTAGCTAAGAATGCATCACGAAGGCACCCTTATCCACCCCTTGGGCTCGCTCCGAAGACCCTTCCCTGCAAGGTTTCTTCGGGGCTGGGGGACGCTCCCCTGAAGGGCCTGGGAGGTCAGCGCGAGCTAACTTGGCTCACTCCTCCACAATGCGCGCTGAAAGGCGGTCCTCCATAGGGCTAACCACCTCAGTCACACACCTGTAAATGGAACTATCAACCGCTTGATAGAACTCATCATCATTCAGGTATGAATGGGACTCCTCATAATATTCATCCTCCATGACTAAAGCCACCCTGGGAGTCAACCCCACCGTTAACGTGACCTAGAGACACCCAATGGGTTCACAAACACTGCCCCAACGAAGTGGCGGTCAACAGGTATTCAGACAGACCGAAGGACTGTACAAATATTGGGCGTCAGGGACTGACTGCAATTAAGGCGCACTCAGACCCCACACAGCGCACTGATCCACCACAAGGGACCAGGTCTGCCCCCCCACAGCGCGCTACCACACCTGGAGCTATGGAGTGCTGAAACCGGCAAAACCGAAATAAACGCGGTAGAACCGCAATACAGACCCTCAGCAGGGTGTTCAAAGTGACACAAAATCACTAAAGTAAGGGCTACAGACCCAGACATAACCGGGTGTATGTGAGGGGACACGAGGGCAAGGCTCCGCGTTCGTTGGTCCCCTCAGCGCGGCTCCTCTGAGGAGAAAACCGCGCTGAAGACCAACGAGACGCCGCAGTGCCCTCTAGCGGCCAATACACACCGCACAACGAAAATAGGAATAAAGGTCGCGAAAGAAGCGGAAAACCGCTCCCCCGACGCACTCGGGGCTCTGAAAGGTTAAAGCTGCAACAGCGCTCCAACAGACCCCAAAATATACACAAGAAACCCCCAACCTGAGGCAGAAACACAACAATACCCCAGGAGTAAAAGATAAACACTTAACTGGCTGCGTGAGCAGCGAAGAAAGAGGAAGGACAGAGAGAGGGGAATTCCTATCTAGGGATAATGGACACTGTGAAGGGACTATCCTCGGGTCCTTACAAGTTGGAGTACTGAGACTTGTAGTTTGGTTCAGAGACATTTGCACTAAATTTATGATACTTGGTGTTTTTTATCAAGTTTTCTTGGAAAAAGATAATTTTGTTCTGATAAGACTTCCCTGCATAAGAACAACATTTTTACTTACACGTTCAACTCTAAAGGGAGAGAAAAAAAACAGACTCCTCTTTCCTGAATTGAACAGGTTTCTTGATGAGAACCCAGGAACCCACCACAAATTCCCTTTCAGAAACATGTTTAGTAATATTAAAATAGAGTTTCTGTTATTGTTGTTTCAAAAGAACACTTTTCTGTAAAGAAGGCACAGTAGCCAAGTTTTGATTTCTCTAATCTGTCTGAGTATCCAACCAACCAAGTAGAATCTTAGACCTGTTCTTCCTCCCCCTTAATAATTCCAAAGGGAGTGAAACCATTGTTTGTATGAGAAGTGGTGTTCTAATGATTGACCTTTTCTCTCAAGAATTGTTTCACATCAACACCTGAGGATAAGTCCCATTAATGAAACGGTTGGCCCTTTCCAACAAACCATTTCCCGAAGGGGTATACAGAGCAACCTGAAGATGTTGTACATCCAACTTCGAAATAAATTTCCTAATTTGTGAGGAGACAAAATGGATGCTATTATCTGTTATTATTTCCCTTGGAGTTCCTTCAAGCGAAAAAACATCTTGAAAAAAACGTAAAGCACTTAGTGGAAGCAGACTTGACAAAATAAATATATATTCACTTCAAAAGGTAGTCAATAAGAACTATCAAGAACTTATTACAGAAAGGTAGATGTTGAAAGGACCAGCAAAATCTAAGGCCACCTTCAACCAAGGACCATCAGGTAAAGATACAGGATGGAAATGTTTTGTACAGTTTTCTAATGCATATCAGAAAGAAAGCACTGGGGATACAAGTCTACAAATGATGCCACCCGCACATTCATGGCAGGCCCCCAATACTTTTCCCTCAATTTTTTTTACAAGTGCCCATGCTTCCCAAATGCCCTTAATGAGCAGTTTTAATCAAGTTTGGTCTCAACAAGTAAGAAGGAATAAAATTGTCATTTCTTGTGTACATTTGGTTTTCAATTGAAAGCTCAGGAGAAACTAGAGCAAAGGGTCTTACATCATCAGAGAGGGCACGAATGGGAGGCCAACCCTTCCTGATATACTCTGTAAGCTTTTTTAACACCGTATCTTGAGAGATAGCTTACACCCAGTCCTTTTCAGAAATTAAGTTATTAGAAGCAGATACAACATCCAAAGCAGCAACCACACATTCACAATCCTTGATGTCATCCCTGGTACGTAAAGGTAAATGTGAAAGGGAATCTGCCCTAAAATGCTTCCCCTTGCATATACTTGATAGTAAAATCGTACTCTTGCAGTTTGGAAAGAAAACGTAAAAGGCGGGAAGACGTTTTGCCTAAACCATTACAATATATTAGAAAAAAAAACAAGTGGCTTGTGGTCAGTGTAGATTTCAAATGAACAGTCCCACAAATAACGTTTAAAATTTCTGGACAGCCTAGGCACAAGCTAACGCCTCCCTTTCTGTGGTGCTGTCGTGTGTCTCTGCCTCCTGAAAGGTTTTGGACCCAAATGCTATAGTGATCTCTTTTTCTTTCACTCTCTGCTCAAACACTGCACTGATGTTTTTCATGCTGGCATCAACTAATAATACACTTTTGACCTGCAGCAAAAGGGCTATGAGCTGGAGCATTCACAACAAGTTGTTTGACATTGGTGAAAGCCTCACTAATCTAATCAGTCCACATGAATTTGACACCTTTCTAAAGTAAATTCCTCAAATGCTGCAGAGGCATATAATGGAACAAAGCGCATATAATACTCACACAAACCTAGAAATGACCTCAAAGCAACTCTTGACTGTTGAAGGTGCATTAAGAATAGCCTCAACGTTGCAAAACTAAGGTTTGATGCGATTAAGGATTATACACCAAGGTAATCTAAGTGTTTAACAAGAAATGTACCCTTCTCAGGTTGAACCGTAATACCTCTGAAATCAAGAATGCTATTGTCATCGTGGAAGGCTTGTGCATTCTTGAGGTCTTTAAAAAGAATGTTTATAACCTTCTGAAAAATGTTTGCTGCTAAGGCAAAACCAAAAGGTAGTCTCAAATTCTTATCAGCCCCAAATGGTGTTATGAATGAGGTGAGCTCTTGGGATTTAGCATTCAAAGCAATCTGGTGGTCAGCAGAGTGTAGATCTGTCATCGAAAGATATTTAGCTTAACCTATGTTGGATAAAATTTCATGAATATGAGGAAGCGGGTGTCCGTTAACTATTATATTGTGCTTAAAAAATCTTAAGTCCACACAGAGACGAAGATCTCTGCTTTTTTTCAGCTAGAACAATAGGAGATATCCATTACAAAGAATCAGTGTGACTAATTATCCCTTCCAGTTTATTTAACAATTTTCCCAAATCTGCCCGAACACTGATTGGAACAGGTCTGACCTTGTGGACAATAAGCACTGCATTTTTGTTCAGTTTTATCTTGTATTCTCACCCATTAACTGTTCCTATCACATTTTTAAACACACTCAGGAATTTAGACATTAATCACAGTTAGAACATCAACATTACAGTCATCATTAATGAAAAGTAAAGTAAAGGCATTTCCCCAAGTATGATGGGGCTCCTATGACAAGGTCTAAGATGTATGCCTAACTTTGCTTGATCCAGCCAGCCAACTGTATCCCTTCTGTTAATGGTCACATAAATCATAGTGTAAACAACTCTGCCTAAAATTTGCAAATCAGCATGGAAAAAATCCCAGGAAATCACTTTCCTTGTCACCAAAGGCCTTGGGACATATATCAGGGGCATTTAGTTTGAAGGAGGCATACCATAACAAGTAGAAAGTGCTGTCTGCCAAAACAGTAATAGGGGCACCTGTTTTGCAATGTCCTGGAGAAACTTGACCCCAATAACCGCATGACAAACAAGCATTAGAAATGCAATCGGGCTCGGATTTATTTGAGTTTGAGCTAATGGCATTGTAAATACCAATGTATTGTTGCTATGTGTTATGGAGTGTGTTCATGTGGTGTGTACTGCCAGTGATCTCCTTGTGAGTGTGAGAATATTGCAACACTTGCCTGTGATGTCCTTCTTGTGAGTGTGAGAAGCTTGCACCTCTGCTGCCTGTGGTCTCCTTGTGAGTGTAAGAAGCTTGCACTGCTGCTGCCTGTGATGTCGTTCTTGTGAGTGGGAGCAGATTGCACCTCAGCTGGCTGTGGTCTCCTTGTGAGTGTATGCACTGTCATCGCTAGCCTGTAGATATGCACTGTCATCGCTAGCCTGTAGATATGCACTGTCATCGCTAGCCTGTAGATATGCGCTGTCATCGCTAGCCTGTAGATATGCGCTGTCATCGCTAGCCTGTAGATATGCTCTGTCATCGCTAGCCTGTAGATATGCATTGGCTTCACAAGCCTGTAGATATGCACTGTCATCGCTAGCCTGTAGATATGCTCTGTCATCGCTAGCCTGTAGATATGCACTGTCATCGCTAGCCTGTAGATATGCACTGTCATCGCTAGCCTGTAGATATGCGCTGTCATCGCTAGCCTGTAGATATGCTCTGTCATCGCTAGCCTGTAGATATGCATTGGCTTCACAAGCCTGTAGATATGCACTGTCATTGCTAGCCTGTAGATATGCTCTGTCATTGCTAGCCTGTAGATATGCACTGTCATCGCAAGCCTGTAGATATGCATTGGCTTCACTAGCCTGTAGATATGCACTGTCATTGCTAGCCTGTAGATATGCATTGGCTTCACTAGCCTGTAGATATGCGCTGTCATTGCTATCCTGTAGATATGCACTGTCATCGCTAGCGTGTAGATATGCATTATCATCGCTAGCCTGTAGATATGCACTGTCATCGCTAGCCTGTAGATATGCACTGTCATCGCTAGCCTGTAGATATGCTCTGTCATCGCTAGCCTGTAGATATGCACTGTCATCGCTAGCCTGTAGATATGCATTGGCTTCACTAGCCTGTAGATATGCACTGTCATCGCTGTCATCGCTAGCCTGTAGATATGCATTGGCTTCACAAGCCTGTAGATATGCACTGTCACCGCTAGCCTGTAGATATGCTCTGTCATCGCTAGCCTGTAGATATGCACTGTCATCGCTAGCCTGTAGATATGCTCTGTCATCGCTAGCCTGTAGATATGCTCTGTCATCGCTAGCCTGTAGATATGCTCTGTCATCGCTAGCCTGTAGATATGCACTGTCATCGCTAGCCTGTAGATATGCATTGGCTTCACTAGCCTGTAGATATGCACTGTCATCGCTAGCCTGTAGATATGCATTGGCTTCACTAGCCTGTAGATATGCACTGTCATCGCTAGCCTGTAGATATGCTCTGTCATCGCTAGCCTGTAGATATGCGCTGTCATTGCTATCCTGTAGATATGCGCTGTTGTCCCTAGCCTGTAGATATGCATTATCATCGCTAGCCTGTAGATATGCACTGTCATCGCTAGCCTGTAGATATGCTCTGTCATCGCAAGCCTGTAGATATGCACTGTCATCGCTAGCCTGTAGATATGCATTGGCTTCACTAGCCTGTAGATATGCACTGTCATCGCTAGCCTGTAGTTATGCATTGTCATCGCAAGCCTGTAGATATGCACTGTCATCGCTAGCCTGTAGATATGCACTGTCATCGCTAGCCTGTAGATATGCTCTGTCATCACTAGCCTGTAGATATGCACTGTCATCGCTAGCCTGTAGATATGCATTGGCTTCACTAGCCTGTAGATATGCTCTGTCATCGCTAGCCTGTAGATATGCGCTGTCATTGCTATCCTGTAGATATGCGCTGTTGTCGCTAGCCTGTAGATATGCATTATCATCGCTAGCCTGTAGATATGCACTGTCATCGCTAGCCTGTAGATATGCACTGTCATCGCTAGCCTGTAGATATGCATTGCCTTCACTAGCCTGTAGATATGCATTGGCTTCACTAGCCTGTAGATATGCACCGTCATCGCTAGCCTGTAGATATGCACCGTCATCGCTAGCCTGTAGATATGCACTGTCATCGCTAGCCTGTAGATATGCACTGTCATTGCTATGGCTTCACTAGCCTGTAGATATGCATTGGCTTCACTAGCCTGTAGCCATGCGCCGTCATCGCTAGCCTGTAGATATGCACTGTCATCGCTAGCCTGTAGATATGCACTGTCATTGCTATCCTGTAGATATGCGCTGCCATCGCTAGCCTGTAGATATGCATTATCATTGCTAGCCTGTAGATATGCACTGTCATCGCTAGCCTGTAGATATGCACTGTCATCGCTAGCCTGTAGATATGCATTGGCTTCACTAGCCTGTAGATATGCATTGGCTTCACTAGCCTGTAGATATGCACCGTCATCGCTAGCCTGTAGATATGCACCGTCATCGCTAGCCTGTAGATATGCACTGTCATCGCTAGCCTGTAGATATGCACTGTCATCGCTAGCCTGTAGATATGCATTGGCTTCACTAGCCTGTAGATATGCACTGTCATCGCTAGCCTGTAGATATGCTCTGTCATCGCTAGCCTGTAGATATGCACTGTCATCGCTAGCCTGTAGATATGCACTGTCATCGCTAGCCTGTAGATATGCACTGTCATCGCTAGCCTGTAGATATGCATTGGCTTCACTAGCCTGTAGATATGCGCTGTCATTGCTATCCTGTAGATATGCACTGTCATCGCTAGCCTGTAGATATGCTCTGTCATCGCTAGCCTGTAGATATGCACTGTCATCGCTAGCTTGTAGATATGCTCTGTCATCGCTAGCCTGTAGATATGCACTGTCATCGCTAGCCTGTAGATATGCTCTGTCATCGCTGTCATCGCTAGCCTGTAGATATGCATTGGCTTCACAAGCCTGTAGATATGCACTGTCACCGCTAGCCTGTAGATATGCTCTGTCATCGCTAGCCTGTAGATATGCACTGTCATCGCTAGCCTGTAGATATGCTCTGTCATCGCTAGCCTGTAGATATGCACTGTCATGGCCAGCCTGTAGATATGCATTGGCTTCACTAGCCTGTAGATATGCACTGTCATCGCTAGCCTGTAGATATGCTCTGTCATTGCTATCCTGTAGATATGCGCTGTCGTCGCTAGCCTGTAGATATGCATTATCATCGCTAGCCTGTAGATATGCACTGTCATCGCTAGCCTGTAGATATGCTCTGTCATCGCTAGCCTGTAGATATGCACTGTCATCGCTAGCCTGTAGATATGCATTGGCTTCACTAGCCTGTAGATATGCACTGTCATCGCTAGCCTGTAGTTATTCATTGTCATCGCAAGCCTGTAGATATGCACTGTCATCGCTAGCCTGTAGATATGCACTGTCATCGCTAGCCTGTAGATATGCTCTGTCATCACTAGCCTGTAGATATGCACTGTCATCGCTAGCCTGTAGATATGCATTGGCTTCACTAGCCTGTAGATATGCTCTGTCATCGCTAGCCTGTAGATATGCACTGTCATTGCTATCCTGTAGATATGCGCTGTCGTCGCTAGCCTGTAGATATGCATTATCATCGCTAGCCTGTAGATATGCACTGTCATCGCTAGCCTGTAGATATGCACTGTCATCGCTAGCCTGTAGATATGCATTGCCTTCACTAGCCTGTAGATATGCATTGGCTTCACTAGCCTGTAGATATGCACCGTCATCGCTAGCCTGTAGATATGCACTGTCATCGCTAGCCTGTAGATATGCACTGTCATTGTTATGGCTTCACTAGCCTGTAGATATGCATTGGCTTCACTAGCCTGTAGCTATGCGCCGTCATCGCTAGCCTGTAGATATGCACTGTCATCGCTAGCCTGTAGATATGCACTGTCATTGCTATCCTGTAGATATGCGCTGTCATCGCTAGCCTGTAGATATGCATTATCATTGCTAGCCTGTAGATATGCACTGTCATCGCTAGCCTGTAGATATGCACTGTCATCGCTAGCCTGTAGATATGCATTGGCTTCACTAGCCTGTAGATATGCATTGGCTTCACTAGCCTGTAGATATGCACCGTCATCGCTAGCCTGTGATATGCACCGTCATCGCTAGCCTGTGATATGCACTGTCATCGCTAGCCTGTAGATATGCACTGTCATCGCTAGACTGTAGATATGCATTATCATTGCTAGCCTGTAGATATGCACTGTCATCGCTAGCCTGTAGATATGCATTGGCTTCACTAGCCTGTAGATCTGCACTGTCATCGCTAGCCTGTAGATATGCACTGTCATTGCTATCCTGTAGATATGCGCTGTCATCGCTAGCCTGTAGATATGCATTATCATTGCTAGCCTGTAGATATGCACTGTCATCGCTAGCCTGTAGATATGCTCTGTCATCGCTAGCCTGTAGATATGCACTGTCATCGCTAGCCTGTAGATATGCATTGGCTTCACTAGCCTGTAGATATGCACTGTCATCGCTAGCCTGTAGATATGCATTGGCTTCACTAGCCTGTAGATATGCGCTGTCATTGCTATCCTGTACATATGCACTGTCATCGCTAGCCTGTAGATATGCTCTGTCATCGCTAGCCTGTAGATATGCACTGTCATCGCTAGCCTGTAGATATTCATTGGCTTCACTAGCCTGTAGATATGCACTGTCATCGCTAGCCTGTAGATATGCTCTGTCATCGCTAGCCTGTAGATATGCGCTGTCTTTGCTATCCTGTAGATATATGCTGTCGTTGCTAGCCTGTAGATATGCACTGTCATCGCTAGCCTGTAGATATGCACTGTCATCGCTAGCCTGTAGATATGCTCTGTCATCGCTAGCCTGTAGATATGCACTGTCATCGCTAGCCTGTAGATATGCACTGTCATCGCAAGCCTGTAGATATGCATTGGCTTCACTAGCCTGTAGATATGCACTGTCATCTCTAGCCTGTAGATATGCATTGGCTTCACTAGCCTGTAGATATGCGCTGTCATTGCTATCCTGTAGATATGCGCTGTCATCGCTAGCCTGTAGATATGCATTATCATCGCTAGCCTGTAGATATGCACTGTCATCGCTAGCCTGTAGATATGCACTGTCATCGCTAGCCTGTAGATATGCGCTGTCATCGCTAGCCTGTAGATATGCTCTGTCATCGCTAGCCTGTAGATATGCATTGGCTTCACAAGCCTGTAGATATGCACTGTCATCGCTAGCCTGTAGATATGCTCTGTCATCGCTAGCCTGTAGATATGCACTGTCATCGCAAGCCTATAGATATGCATTGGCTTCACTAGTCTGTAGATATGCACTGTCATCGCTAGCCTGTAGATATGCATTGGCTTCACTAGCCTGTAGATATGCGCTGTCATTGCTATCCTGTAGATATGCACTGTCATCGCTAGCCTGTAGATATGCATTATCATCGCTAGCCTGTAGATATGCACTGTCATCGCTAGCCTGTAGATATGCACTGTCATCGCTACCCTGTAGATATGCATTGGCTTCACTAGCCTGTAGATATGCACTGTCATCGCTAGCCTGTAGATATGCACTGTCATCGCAAGCCTGTAGATATGCATTGGCTTCACTAGCCTGTAGATATGCACTGTCATCGCTAGCCTGTAGATATGCATTGGCTTCACTATCCTGTAGATATGCGCTGTCATCGCTAGCCTGTAGATATGCATTATCATCGCTAGCCTGTAGATATGCACTGTCATCGCTAGCCTGTAGATATGCACTGTCATCGCTAGCCTGTAGATATGCGCTGTCATCGCTAGCCTGTAGATATGCTCTGTCATCGCTAGCCTGTAGATATGCATTGGCTTCACAAGCCTGTAGATATGCACTGTCATCGCTAGCCTGTAGATATGCTCTGTCATCGCTAGCCTGTAGATATGCACTGTCATCGCAAGCCTATAGATATGCATTGGCTTCACTAGTCTGTAGATATGCACTGTCATCGCTAGCCTGTAGATATGCATTGGCTTCACAAGCCTGTAGATATGCACTGTCACCGCTAGCCTGTAGATATGCTCTGTCATCGCTAGCCTGTAGATATGCACTGTCATCGCTAGCCTGTAGATATGCTCTGTCATCGCTAGCCTGTAGATATGCACTGTCATCGCTAGCCTGTAGATATGCATTGGCTTCACTAGCCTGTAGATATGCACTGTCATTGCTAGCCTGTAGATATGCTCTGTCATCGCTAGCCTGTAGATATGCGCTGTCATTGCTATCCTGTAGATATGCGCTGTCGTCGCTAGCCTGTAGATATGCATTATCATCGCTAGCCTGTAGATATGCACTGTCATCACTAGCCTGTAGATATGCTCTGTCATCGCTAGCCTGTAGATATGCACTGTCATTGCTAGCCTGTAGATATGCATTGGCTTCACTAGCCTGTAGATATGCACTGTCATCGCTAGCCTGTAGTTATGCATTGTCATCGCAAGCCTGTAGATATGCACTGTCATCGCTAGCCTGTAGATATGCACTGTCATCGCTAGCCTGTAGATATGCTCTGTCATCACTAGCCTGTAGATATGCACTGTCATCGCTAGCCTGTAGATATGCATTGGCTTCACTAGCCTGTAGATATGCTCTGTCATTGCTAGCCTGTAGATATGCGCTGTCATTGCCAATGTTCCCTCTAATTTTTTTCCTCTGTGTGCGGCAGTGTAAGGTCTCTGTGCGCTGAAACCAAGGCTGTGTGCGCCAGTAACCACGCGCACGTGTGTGCGCAGCGCAAAATATCACTCCAAACTTTTGTTTAAAAAAGTGAAAAGACAGTGCATTTCCTAACATATGGATCCACGTGAACTGTTTTAAGGCAGGTTTGAAACTGTCGCACATAGCAATTTGAAACCTTAGCAGCTATGTTGCTGCATTTCTTTTCTTAATAGAGCTGGGCTGCAGGGTGATTGTGTGCATTTGTTCAAGTTTTCATGTTGATTTCAGCTCATGATGGGCGCTGTGATTAATATGAAAACTTTAACCAATGCTGTCTTTGAGCAGGAAAAATAAAATTATAATACCGTTATTATAATTTTACTTTTCGCAGTTTCAGGGCTGGGGTAGGGCTGCATCAGGCTTTTGACTAACACATTTTAATGCTAGTGTCCGCATCACTGCATTAAAGTGCATTAGTCACATATTCTAGCGCCCCTCTGACAATACTGCAATTGAAGCACACTGCTAATGAGGCAGCACCAGCACGCTCAAATTGTCTTACATTTGAGAGCATGCAACTGTGCCTTTAAATTTAAAATGTTATGCGTCAGGGATATAATATTCATGAACAGCGCTGAGCAGGCAGGCCAGAATTTAACAGGTCAATTAGCCGTGCCCCAACCAGCCTTCCTGTGAGTCTACTTCTTTAATTTGATAGATTCCATTGCCCTGCTTTTTTATTTTAAACATGTGTCCCAGGATGGCAGAAATAGCCAAGGCCCACAGATGAGGCTCGGCGTTGCTGGCCGTTCGGGGCAGGGCGGGTAGAAAAGAACAAGCATTTACAATGCAATGGTTTTGCCTTTGTTAAAGTTAGAGCTATTGGCATTGCTCTTGACATTATTTTTATTTATGTTTTTTTAACATAAATAAATGGCATTGTCATTTACAATGCCACTAGCTTTATCTATCGCAAATGACACACACAAACACACACAGAGCCCCGCACACACAGCCCCCCACACACACAGCCACACAGAGCCCCCCACACACACAGCCACACAGAGCCCTCCACACACACAGCCACACAAAGCTTCCTACACACACAGCCACACAGAGCCCTCCACACACACCAACACAGCACAAGCAGGCAACAGGGGCAGACGGAGGCACAAGCAGGCAACAGGGGCAGACGGAGGCACAAGCAGGCAACAGGGGCACAAGCAGGCAACAGGGGCCCACAGAGGCACAAGCAGGCAACAGGGGCCCACAGAGGCACAAGCAGACAACAGGGGCACACAGAGGCACAAGCGGGCAACAGGGGCACAAGGAGGCACAAGCGGGCAACAGGGGCACAAGGAGGCACAAGCGGGCAACAGGGGCACAAGCAGGCAACAGGGGCACGAAAACGGAGGCACAAGCAGGCAACAGGGGCAGGTGTAGAAAACACAATTTTCAACAGCCCACTTGGCTCTGCAACAGTTGCCTTTGAAAAGCAATACGGCGTAATGGGCATGATCAAATCCCGTCCCCTGCATAAAAAAAAACAACAGCCTGAGGCGACTGCTAACACAGATGTAGTACAAGGCATTACACGGCAAGGGTGCTGCTGCCGGCAATTATCCTGGTATTTAAACAAATCTCTCTCTCTCACACACAGAGCCGCCCCACACACACCCCCACACAGAGCCCCGCACACACAGCCACACAGAGCCCCCCACACACACAGCCACACAGAGCCCTCCACACACACAGCCACACAAAGCTTCCTACACACACAGCCACACAGAGCCCTCCACACACACCAACACAGCACAAGCAGGCAACAGGGGCAGACGGAGGCACAAGCAGGCAACAGGGGCAGACGGAGGCACAAGCAGGCAACAGGGGCAGACGGAGGCACAAGCAGGCAACAGGGGCACACAGAGGCACAAGCAGGCAACAGGGGCACACAGAGGCACAAGCAGGCAACAGGGGCACACAGAGGCACAAGCAGGCAACAGGGGCACACAGAGGCACAAGCAGGCAACAGGGGCACACAGAGGCACAAGCAGGCAACAGGGGCACACAGAGGCACAAGCAGAGCACAAGCAGGCAATAGGGGCACACAGAGGCACAAGCAGGCAACAGGGGCACACAGAGGCACAAGCAGGCAACAGGGGCACACAGAGGCACAAGCAGACAACAGGGGCACACAGAGGCACAAGCAGACAACAGGGGCACACAGAGGCACAAGCAGGGGCACACAGAGGCACAAGCAGGCAACAGGGGCACACAGAGGCACAAGCAGGCAACAGGGGCACACAGAGGCACAAGCAGACAACAGGGGCACACAGAAGCACAAGCAGACAACAGGGGCACAAGGAGGCACAAGCGGGCAACAGGGACACAAGCAGGCAACAGGGGCATGAAAACGGAGGCACGAAAACGGAGGCACAAGCAGGCAACAGGGGCAGGTGGAGAAAACACAATTTTCAACAGCCCACTTGGCTCTGCAACAGTTGCCTTTGAGAAGCAATACGGCGTAATGGGAGTCATGTCCCCAAGTAATGATAAATTCAAATATAACATAGTGGCTCGGGGTGGGTTGACCCCTGCAATCTCTCTGGAATAATGGTATTATATGCTGTGGCTTTAAAACATATAATAGATCTTTGTATTATTCAATTATTATTCAAAGGAATACTTGGGAAATCCCTGGCAATGGGTACATTGTAAAGAACATTCTACCAACACATCGTACATAACATTTTGAGATATATTACTCCTAAGGAACTTTTGGGGGAAATTTAGTAACAGAAAATGCTCTCATTGGGACAGTGTATCCCAAACTGTCAGGCAAGGCACCCTCCAGAGGGCAACACAAGCAAAGTGCTTACTGTATAGATTATATATAAAAGATAAAGAATGGAATGTGACAAACAATGTGATGATTGGGTGAACTTTTCAGGTGTAAAATAGTCACTCATTCCAAAAGAATCACTTTCCAAATAGTGGAATGATCACCAAACAGCCAACAGCTTAAGGTGCAGGAGGGATATTCTCCTGGGTAGAGCTAAAACCCACGGAAAGTATATTTAAAAAAAGATTCTAGCAGCAGGTCAGGGAGACTGCCCTATATCAAGCAAGGCTTAAACCACGTGCTCAAGCACCCCACCCTGCAAAGTGCAGTAGGATCAAAAGATAGGGTGGGATGTAGGTGTGCTATAGGGCCCTTCATCTCATCAGTCATCCCCCAGAAGTATCAGCGACCATATAAATACCTGGGGACAGATTTACAAGCCCCTTGCGCCACTTTTGCGTCACTTTTAATATGGGAAACGTGACGCAAAAGTGGCGCAAGGGGCTTGTAAATCTGCCCCCTGGACTCTGGATTGAAATTCGCCCATGGGAAGTGGAAAGCGCCAAAGAACAGAGGGACACGAGCACCCTGGCATCCGATCCCGGCTCAGCCAGTGAGCCTCTCTGATCCCTGTAAGCCTCTGCAGATCAGAAACTACAAGGCATCACGGAGGCCCCGGGGAGCTGCTGCCATCAGCGGGCCATTCGCATGCAAAGCCAAAGAGACAGAGGTCCAGCGATGGGGGGGCCTGGGGGAGAAAGACTAGGGGGCGGGGACTGGGAGGGCAGGGAGCAAGTGGGGGAGAAAGGGGAAAAAGCAAACAGTTTTGGAATAATGAAATTCCGGCAGATGGCCCAGAATCTTCAGATCTCCCGGGCCCGGCAATTAGCAGCTCAATCGCAGCCAGATAAAGTGCAGGTCGGCCCTGCACACCCGAGGTGGCAGCGCCCGGGGGGAGGGGGATTAGGGAGGCGCAGAGGGTGAAAGTGTGTCCAATGGAAGCGGGCTGAATTTTATAATCACATTTACATCAGAGAGGACCTATCTGTCGGGTCAGCAGGTAGCAGCCAGACCTTTGCGCCCCCCACCCCCCTCGGCGCTGAAGCTGGGAGGAGCAAAGCTCTCAGCTCCCTGGCTGTTTGGGGGCAGATAGTTTGGTTTGCATTATGTGATTGTAGGTATTTAAGTGCCGCTGTATCCCTTGGGCAAGCAAGAACCTGAAATCCCCTGGGGTTCTGGGTGATACCAAACGGCTCCATGTCACAAAGACTCGCAATTTCCGTTCTTCTGTTTGGGATACCACTGATTTCTGGGAAATGTAGTTTTGGTGCGGTTGAAATACTCTCCGGACTAAGGCATTCGGTGACAATAAAATGGCATCCCGAGACTAGATAAGTGGGGACGCTGTGACGTGGAGTCATTTTTCAACACCACGTTTGTCAGTGTTAAATTGAAGAAGACAAAAATGTGACGCAGAGGAAATTAGAAACGTTTTTTGGGGTGGATGGAGCTCTTCGGTCACAAGTTGGCACAAGGATATAAGAAAGTGGTGCGAGTGCATTTTCCTACCTTTCTTTAAATCCATAGATTACGCTTCAGCAAGAGCGCAATGCTGGGGTCCAGGATTTTTCTTTAAGAGTTCTGTGCATTCGAGGAGTAGTGGTCCTGGTTCCTTTTAATTGACCAATAGAACCGAGACAGCGGGTCATTGATTTGTAAAAGAAGGGCCCAGAACTGGAACACTGCGCCCTGAGTGACGCGGAGTGATCTGATAATTCTGCACATCGCTGATGTAATTATTGTGGGATGAATGCAACTTTGAAATGTGACAATTGTTCGCAATTCCAAAAATACCAAATAAATAATACATTAAAACAAGGAGCTGAGGAGCCGAGGAGAGGTGGGGAGAGGAGGACACCATCTCACTCACCTTCGCTTTTAGTGAGAAGCGACTCAGCATCCAGCCTTTAGCCTCCAGACTCCTGCTGCCTGCCTGCGTGTATTCGGCGGCGGGGGAAGCTCCGTGCTCCGTGTTCCTGCAGCCTGCAACGGGAGAGGACACGGGGGGCGGGAGGGGACACGGGGGGGGGGGGGCGGGAGGGGACACGGACGGGAAAGCACTCACGCAAGCAGGAAAGGGTGCCGGCTCAATGCCGGGACAGACTCGGGGGCGTTCCCGGCGTCGCGTGACGTCGGCAAAAGCCAAAGAATGTCGGGAACGCCCCCGTGTCTGGTCCGGCATTGACGGACAGGCCCCTCGTCCAATGGCAAGGCTCCGTTTACGGAGCCAGCCAATCAATGACGAGGGCCGACCCAAAGCCACACACACAACTCAAGAGGTTTTTTGGCACATGCGCAAAGCGCATGGCCAGTCAAAACCTAAAAAGGACTCTGTCTCTTCCTTCTTGCCCAGAGAAGAGAAGGAGTGTCCACTTCTGCTCTGCCGCTGGCAAAAGCACTCACTGATATCTGAACAATTAATGTAAAAGCGTCAAGGTAACCATGTTGTTCGACTTACATTTCACATGCTTTACTTAAACTTGCATTACTTATGAGTATTTGCTTTCTCCATCATTTTGTAACTTTTTTTAGGTAGCATATTACTCTCGTCTAATGCATAATTTTAATTGTGTCGCATCCAGGAGTTTATAGCGAGCCACAATCGGGTTGTAGCTGAAGGCAGTGCAAGTTTCTATCAATGGGGCAGTATGGTGTTCAGTGGAGGAGAGGATGTGGCACTATGGTCAGAGCTGCTGAGTTTGGAACTGGGGAACCAGGTTCAGCCTTCATGACCAGGTCACCAGATCACCCTCCTGAGGGAGCACATGCCCTTGCTATACCTTAGAAGCCCTGTTGTCTATGCACCATCATGCTTACCCTAACAGTGGCAACAATGGGTTAACCGTAAAGGCCTGTCAACCACAATCCATACCGAAGTTCACCTCCAGTCTTGCAGGCAGGCCTATGAAGCAGCACACCATAGAGTGACAGTGACTCTGTCACTGAGGTCACAGGACCCTTGAGCAAGGTGGCTCTAGGGCGGTGCAATAGCACCAGGCGCTGACTTCGGGTGGGGTGACATGCTAGCAGAAAAGTTGCAGATTATGGTGCAAAGTGGGAATCTTTTCACTTGCTGGCTACTCCCTTGTAGGATCCTCCTTGAGGAAAAGTCTTGGAACAACGTGAGAGTGTGTCCAGAAAAAAAAACTCATAAGTAAAAAGCTGAAGGCAGATACAACGAAGTCCTAAGATCCAGTTGTAGAGAAGATGGAAAATAACCCACTAGATCAGGAGAACCAACAGCAGGGATCCGCCAAAGTGTTAGGGCAAAGTTGTGATGTCAATACAGGCAGGAAGAGGGCCTTTTATAACTCCGAATTCCTGGCAGCTAACCCATCATGGATTCTGTCAATAACCTTGGTAGATTTAATGCTGGCCATTTTGAAATTCATAATGGAAAACATCCATTGATTGCAGTCTGGGCAAGGTATTTGTGCAAAGAGGAGTGCTTGGTGCGCTGTGCGAGGCAAGGTGGCAACACCAGGAGACAGAAACATGGGAGTAGGTTGTTGTGCAGGAGTTGTCCACAACATAAGGGGCTCTAGCAGCGATGAGGGAGAAAGAAGTGTGAGTGCGAATCAGTGTAAAGGAGCTGTGCAGCTTAATATACAGGCCAGCCTCTCTGGGTTGCTTCATGTGACTGACTGCCTGGAATCAATGAGTCCTCAGTTATCTCGAATAATAAGGTCATAAGAAATAACTTCTTCTCTCTCGTAACTGAAGAAAACAGATCGGTCGTGGTGTGCAATTCATCGTCAGCTGCCTCAAGCTCTTTCCCCTGTGCAGACTGTGGCTGGGCTCTTAATTGCCATTCAGCCTTTAATATTGCAAATGCGCATTCGAGTTGTGTATCACTTGATGCATTTATTTAGCATATTTATAAATACATAAAAAGGTTAAAAACACGCCGGAAACATGAATAGCGAACATAGTGAACAAAGGCACAATGTGGACAGAATGTGACCTCACAGTTATGGCGGTAGACTGAGGTTGGTGTTCGAGTCTCCGCAGGGATGCTCAAGAATGTGGGGGCATATTATCAAGGGGGTTTATCTCCGCTTTTTTGGCTTTAAAAGCCAAGAAAGCGGAGATAAAATTATCTCCCTATTACCAAGCTGTCGCTAACACCAGTTAGTGACAGCTAATAGGAGATAGCGACCATCTTGGGCCCCGCTTTGCATGTCAGTGATATTTATCACTAATGACATGCAAAGTGGGCGTGCCAAGATGTTAGCGACTGGAAACAGTCCCTAACATCGCTATCTCCTATTACCAACTTTTGGAGATATTCGCGCTAAGCGCGAATATCTCCAAAAGCTAACACCTGCCCTGAGCAGTTCTTAGCCATGTTATCCAATGGGAGGTGGATAACATGGCTAAGAGCATTTGCTCGATAATGCATGAATATCCCTGACTTTTCAGCGATATTCATGCATTGCGGCCGTTTTTTATCGCATTTGCGATAAACCTTGCTAATAGCAAGGTTTATCTGCGATAAAAATCGCCGATGTGCGGCGATAATTTTTGTCTCTAAACAAGTTGGAGACAAAAATTATCGCTAGTTGTTGGTAATATGCCCCGTGGTTTTTTGGGCAAATCTGTCAATCTCCCTGTGCCTAACAAAAATGATTGCGTGTGTATTTAATGCAGCTGGTGCTTATGTAAAGCGGTTTGATACCTCTGGGTCTAGTTAGTGGTAGATAAAACTCCACATATAATGTGAGAGTGAAGTGTAAAAGGTCAATTTAGTAGTGAACAAAGGCAGAATATGGCCTCACAGACAAGTAACGAATAAAAGCGAGCTATTCAGAAAGGTGCCTTCCAATTTGCAGGGACTTTAGGCTATAGTCCAAGTTGTAGCGTTTTAAAATGCGAATGTAACGTGATGTTACAGTATTGTGCTGAGGACAGGCGTGGTGAATAAATAAAAAACTTATTTGTACGATTTTGTGCAAGTTATTCCTGAAAAACATTTTTGTGTAAAGCTTGCCGTTTGATAAAAGCTGTGGTGCCTGTTTTCTTACAAATTAATCAGTAGCAAAGCGGCTGTAGGCAACCCACAAACAAGAAAGAACTGCAGCTGGCTGGGTACATGTGCATTGCGGGGGAAGTTACCTTTGAAAGTAAAATAAACGCGAGTGCTGACAAAGTAGATATGGCCATTGGGGATACATATGGATGTGCGTAAAAGGCACGTCTGGAAGCGGATGTGTGTATGAGTTGTAAGTCACATACTATGCTGTTTATTAGGAAGGCAAACAACACACATTTTATAAAAATCTGCCGCCTAATAAGAACCCTGGCACCTCTTTAGTGACAAATTAAGCACTGGCAAAGGGCCACCTTGTGACAGACTGCCGCTTCGTAGCACTTGTTGAAGTATGCACACGGTGAAGAGTGTGGTGTATTGCAAGGCATTTGTATGTGTGGGAGTCTGTTGTGAGGTGAATGTACCCCAAAAAACTAAAAACGTTTGCTTTAAGGAGAGAGGGGACTCCGTAAACACTTTCTTCAGCATTGCTTTACACGAGCATCTGCGCCCCACACTAAAGGGAGGCCACAGCTTTCACTGCGCACCGACAACTAGATATTATTGGGTAAAAACTTACATGTTCCTAAGGAGAGAATCCGTGTCCAGAGGGTAGCCCGGAAACACATCCCTTGCACACATGTACAAAGTTCATTTCTTCAGCCCTGCTTTACACAACAACTGAGGGCAGCAAGCCCCGTACCCACTCTGAAGAAAGGCCTGACCACTGGGCTCTATTTGCTAAGGGGGTCTGCCCTTAAGGAGATAACCCCTTCTTCAAATGGTACCCTTTTAAACATGTCCCATGCATACATCTTATTTACACGTTTCGTAGCCTTACACAACCGAGTGCAGCCTTATACAACCGAGTGCAGCCATCCTAGCTTCACTCTGAAGGAAAGCCGCTCTGTGCACTGCACATCGACCACTGGCCCACATTTGTAAGGAAGAATGTCTGTTCTCTTAAGGAGAGAAGCTGTGAACACAGGGTACCCTGTAAAGATGACCCTGCATGCATTTACAAGGGCTCTTTTTTCAGCACTATTTCCAGAACCAAATGAGCTCAGCTAATACTACGCAACACACATTTTAATTGCGCACCCACACCATCACTTCCAAATAGCGCATTTAACACTCATATGTGGGATCGTCGTCCTACCCATAACCTGTCCCTTTGCTGCGTCCACAATGACTCAAGACCACTGGGCATTAGATACAGGCAAGGGGTGGTGTGTACTTCATTTTCCATTGGCCTACCGTTCAACCATTATCCAACATAAACTTTTTGTTTCATCATCATTTTTTTAATCAAAAAGCATAATCTGCTTCAGTTTACTGGGTCATGTGTTTAACTTGAATAGCTGCCAACATGTCTGGCATTGTTCCTATGGAACGAGAGCAAAAGCCCAAAGCTCTCTTGTGCTCCTCAAAAATGGCAGAAGATGCCCGAAAGCCAGCCACACGCCCTCCTTAATCACAGCACAAGATGAACGGACTTGTTTGGATATATTGTATTTTAGGACGTTCTTACTGATATAATACAGAGATACACATGTCCAACACGATGCTGTTGCCTTGTGTGTATGCTGACAAAGTTGTTTAAATTAACGTTGCTTGTGCTTGACTAGCTGCGTTCGATTTGTAACTGTCGAATGCAGACTCCTGTGGAAGGAACAATGCCTGCCCGATATTGCACGAGTGCGCGCATGTAGGTAAATGTGCGTGGGAGAGTGTCTTTGTGTATAGCGTGTGCCCGTGTATGTGTGGCTGTGTTAATATGTGTGTTTCTTTGTACATGGCGTGTGCCCATGTACATATGGCTGCGCCAGTGTGTGTGTCTCTTGGTATGGGTTTGTGTCCATGTGTGCATTTGTGTTTCTATGAGTGTATGTTACTTTGTGAGTCCATGTATTTCTTTGTGCGTGTGGTGTGCGTCCATGTTTGGTTATTTAATTACGTCTGTGTCAGTACAGGTGGGTGCTAGCTTGTATGTGTGCCTGTGATATACTCCCGTTTATGTAGCTTAGTGTTTACGTATGTGCATGCATATTTGTATCTTTGTTTATGTGTGATGTTTCTCCGTGTGTATGCCTCAGAGTGTGTTTTGTGTCTGTGCTTGCATAATTATTTAAGACAGTGTGGCTTACGTGTCTCTTATATTCGATGTATTGTTGTGTTGCAAGTAGACACAACTCCTTGGTTCCTGTCACAACGCACACTGTGGAGAACACTATATAAACACTGCAATAAATTAAGGTGGGTGGGGTTAGCCTTCCCAATTAATCCCAACGCTTCTTCACACATTCGCTATGAGAGGAATTATGACGCAGTCTGGGCTCTGGAAACATCTACCTCTTGTCTTGGTGTCTCCCCCAACTCCGTTTTATGTGACAGTCGGGAACATATAACCAGGTCCGCAGCCTGTGCTTGAAAGCCCGCATGTGTTAGAAGTAGAGGGTGGGGGCAGGAGCTGCACTTCTGATGGGTGCAGGGGGCACATGCCCATGTATGAATCGGAGGGTGGGGGAGACTTGTTGTGGACAGGCCTGGGTGGGTGTTGTGCAAAGGCCCATCTTGCGGAGGGAGTGGATACACCGGACGAGCCCTCATTGCAGAGGGCCCAATGGGAAAAGGGCCCTATTCCTTGTGGAGGCGTTCAGTGAGCACTCAGGGAGGGGGCCGGGGAGAAACTGGATTGGGGTAGTATCCCTTCTTGTGGAAGGGGGATGTAAGATGGGGTTCTTGTGTTGGAGGCAAGCGCTGTCCTTGTGGTGGATGGGGCGAGGAGGCAGTGTGCTGGAGCCCTTCTCGTAGAATAGTGGTTGACCTGGAAGAAAATATCGCGTTTGTAAACTTGCTGCATTTCTTCTCATAATAGAGCGCAGCTGCGGGGTGATTGTGCGCCTCTGTTAATGTTTTCATGTTAATGGCAGCGCCCTTCATGGGCAATTAACATGAAAACTTAAAAAAGGCACACTATCACACCGCAGCCCAGTTCTATTTAGAGAAGAAATGCAGCAAGCTTACACACACAGCGTGTGATTTTAAGTGATTCTAAAAGCACACGCTGCGTTTGGTGCTGCATTTCTTTTGTTTTCAAGAGTGTGGCTGCGGGCAGATTTGTGCTTAATCGCAGCTTCTGACGGGCTCTGCCTTTAACACAAAGACCCCAACAGCCGCACTCTAGAAAACAAAAGCCATTTAGCAAGAGGGAGCACTTGCTAAATGCAGCGGCGGCATGATTGCCCTTGGGGATGTGCGCGCCACAGACACAGAAGTGCGCGCTCTGGGGCACGGATCTGCGCGGGCGCACAGGCGCGCGGCTTCGTGGGAACACTGGTCATTGCTATCCTGTAGATATGCGCTGTCGTCGCTAGCCTGTAGATATGCATTATTATCGCTAGCCTGTAGATATGCACTGTCATCGCTAGCCTGTAGATATGCACTGTCATCGCTAGCCTGTAGATATGCATTGGCTTCACTAGCCTGTAGATATGCATTGGCTTCCCTAGCCTGTAGATATGCACCGTCATCGCTAGCCTGTAGATATGCACTGTCATCGCTAGCCTGTAGATATGCACTGTCATTGCTATGGCTTCACTAGCCTGTAGATATGCATTGGCTTCACTAGCCTGTAGATATGCACAGTCATCGCTAGCCTGTAGATATGCACTGTCATCACTAGCCTGTAGATATGCACTGTCATTGCTATCCTGTAGATATGCGCTGTCATCGCTAGCCTGTAGATATGCATTATCATCGGCTTTAGTGGGTCAATTTCTGCAAAGTCATATGTAGTGGGCGGGAAGAAACGTGAATGACACAATAATGGGGTAATGCATGAAGAGGGCTCTTTAAAATACTGCCTAAAATCTCTGTCCAGCCAGGAATAGTGATCACAGACATACCGTCGGTCTGCCAGGGGTCCCAGGCTGGGAGACAGCAGCCCATTAAACTTGCTGGAATGCCAAGAGATTTCATCAAACTCAGCTGGGGCAGGAAGCAGCGCCTGGGGCTGCAAACAGGGAATACGGCGTCTGCCTCTACAGCACTGGGGGATCCCTTAGAACTCAGAGCACAAAAGTGCTGGACATGTGTCCCTAAAGTGCCGGACTGGCCCTCCGTGCTGCCTACGACCATGTGCTGACGTCTCGCATTGCTTGACGCGCGCCCGACAAACGCACTGCTAGATGGTGAACGCGCGCACAACATCTGGATTGCATTACACGGGCACTCTGACAGCTCCTAATTAAGATTAATCACTCTCCGTGCTCGTTCGCGCACAGAATATGCCAAATCGGGCACGCGTACATTACATACAGCCTATCACGTCAACGCTACTAAATACACAGCACAGCGAAGACGAATCACTAGGCAGATGCCATACAAAACTAAGGAATGTGCCAGCCGGAGCCCTTTCTGAACTTTTTTTTTTCTAAATACTAAAGAGCTCGCAAGCTCCGCCTCCACTTCGTGGAAGGCGAGGCCCGAGCCCTAAAAAGGACCCTCCACCATAACAATGTCCTGACCTTTATCAATGGTCAAGATTACATTGGACAAATTGTAGGAACAGTCATTATCCAACACATTCCTACTAGATAATTCCTGGACATTAACATGTTAACCAGACAAGGATTCCAATTAGAATAATGAAACACAACATGACATGGTATGAATCTAAGAATGTTACAGAGGATACAGTAACCAAAGCAAAGACCATACATAACTAATATGACAAATCTATATATTTAGAATACTACATGATGACATAAATTTATGTCAGTCATATGCTGTCGAGAAAGAAAGATTCAATATCAAGTTTTCTTTTATAGGAATTTGGAGGGGAAAGAGGCAGATTGGTTTATTTTAGATCAGTATATTGCTTATACATATTCTTGCCCCTTTTTAGGTCGAGCCTTAGAGCCAGCGCGCATGCGTTCTCTAAGGATTACGGCCTCTTGGAGCTGACCAGCAGTTTTCACAAGCTCGTGCTTGTGGCTATTTTTGTATTGGTCTAGGCGTGTGTCTTTCTGGGAAATACCTGACACATGGTCCACAAGCATAATAGTGCCCATATATAAAAAGGGAGAAAGAACAGACCCAACAAATTACAGACCCATCTGGCTCCTGGATAATACCTTTAAAATCCTGGGGCGAGTATTATACAATAGAATTAATGAATGGGTAGATGAAACAGGGATCTTAGACTCCTGCCAAATGGGGTTCAGGAGTGGGGTTGAAACAACCGAGCAGTGTCTAAATCTAAATTTAGTAATTGGTAAATATACCATTGCTCGGTCGACACCAATCTACCTAGCATTTATGGACTTATCGTCCGCATTTGACCTAGTAAATAGGTAAAAATTGTGGTCAATACGGTTTAGACGAACTGCTTGTACACTTTCTTGCATATTTGCACACTGACACAAGGACACAAGTAAGGATCGGGATGGCGGGGGAAGTGTCAGAGCCCATGAAGGTAGAAAGAGGAGTCAGGCAGGGGTGCGTTTTAGCACCCATGTTATTTATTATCTACATAAATGGATTAAACAAATCTCTAGAATTGGCAACTAGAGATGTCCCAAAAATAAGGGGGGGGGGATTGCTACCGACTCTGCTTTACCCAGATGATGGGGTGCTCATGGGTCTCACTACGAATGCTTTACGCAGTTTGGTAAAATACTTTGCTCAATACATGGAAAAACTTGATCTTAAAGTAAATTTAAAAAAATCTTTTATCATGTCTTGTGGCCCGGGGAAGAGACAACTAAGTGTTATTTCGGTGGGTTCTGATAAACTCTACTCCACTAACACTTTTCCCTACCTAGGGATGGTTTTTGCTGCGAGCGGCTCGTGGAGTGGACATTTGGTCCACGCCACGAGCAAGTTCTCAAAATCCATTAACTCTATTCTTAGCCTTCCACGGCCTAAGAAAGTAGATGCCACAAAGGCAATTTAAATTTTTTTTAAATCACAATGTGTGCCAGTAGCTACTTACGGGGCAGAGATCTGGGGTCTGGGCAAAACACCAGACTGAGGAAAACCGCTTCTGTAGAAAAATCCTCGGAGCACCCATTTCCTCTTCAGAATACATTTGCCACTGCGAACTGAACCTGCACCATATATCAGATTTTATTGCCTCCAGACCGGCAATGTTTTGGCTCGCTATCTGGAAGAATAACTTGGCTGGCCTAACCCATGACATCATAAGAGACTGCCTTAACTGCGAAAAAGAAATGTTAATCCCCTGGCTCTCTGGAGTTTTTAAAAAACTGAGTAGCGTAGGCAAAGGACACCTCTTTCTTGACCCTAGCAAAATTGAGCTTAAAGACAAAAATAATTTAAAATCCGCACTGTACGCACTTTATAATGAAGAAAGATTGGCAAGGGAACTAACCAAACCAACAATCAAGGCTTATGTGAATAAAGATTGTACACACAACCAATCCCATTGTGCCTTACGCTGCCAATGACAAATTGGGAAAGATCTTTACTCTTTCGACTCCGGGCAGGCACTGTCAGATTTTTATTATGTTTCCCATTAGGCTACTCTTTCTTAAAATCTGGAAATAATTTGTGCCCATGTGATGACATGAGTCTGCAAACTGACTTACACTTCTTCTTTTGCAAATTTTATCAAAAATATCTTAAATGGTTTTTAGCACCGTATTTTAAAAAGCACAGACCACTTTCTCTGGAGGAATCTAATTTGATGTTGTTAACTCTGAACAATGAAGAGCTGATATTCCGCACTAGCACTTTTCTAAGAGTAATTACTCATCTCCGTAAAACAATGGAGCACCCTTAGTACATTTCTGAACCCTACTGATAATTGATTTGTATTTTATAGTGTGCTGTTTTTTAAACTATTTGTAACCATGGTAATTTGATTTGGGATTGTTTGTATTGCTTTTATGAATTTGCAAATATTCGAATAAAGATTTTGAATCGAATCGACATCACGCAAATGGTCAAAGGCGTGTGTATGTATCCGCCCATGGCCTAAAGCTTGCGGTTACGTGTATGTGCTATCTGTTCCGACATCTGTTTTTAATCATCCCGGCGCGCACCACACGTGTGCTTTATATTATCACTTCACTGAGCACGGCGCCCGCTAGGGACACCACTCTCACTTTATTTATTTATTTTTTAGGTTTCGCCTAGCGGAAGCTGCGCTCTGCGCAGCTTTTCCGCGCAGGCGAAATCCTGTTGAGAACTGTAGTGTGGCTTTTGTTCGGCCCTCGTCCTTGATTGGCTGGCTCCGTAAACGGAGCCTTGCCATTGGACGAGGGGCCTGTCCGTCAATGCCGGACCAGACACGGGGGCGTTCCCGACATTCTTTGGCTTTTGCCGACGTCACGCGACGCCGGGAACGCCCCCGTGTCTGGTCCGGCATTGCCGGCACCCGTCTTCCGTCGTCAGCGTCTCTCCTCCCCCTTTCCCACCCCCTCCCGCTTGTTTCTTGGTGCCCGCCGCGTCTCGCCTCCCCCTTTCCCGCCCCCTCCAGCTTCTTTCCTCATGGCCGCCTTCCTGCTCCAAGGCCGTCGTCAGCGTCTCTCCTCCCCCTTTCCCGCCCCCTCCCGCTTGTTTGCTCATGGCCGCCTTCCTCCTTCCCCGCCCCCGGAGCCCGGACACAGACTCAGCGCGGCGGCTGCACTCCACCCGGACCCGGCTCCTGGCCGGCGGCTGCACTCCACCCGGACCCGGCTCCTGGCCCCCTCACCCTACCGAAACGGTTCCAGCAGGTTTCTGGGGCCCAACACCCCCGTCCAGCAGGTAAGAACGGCACCCCGGGAGGGGGGCGGGGAAGAGACTCTACCCCATTCTCCCTGCTTACGTTGCCATTTCTTAATTTGTTGAGATGATCCCAGAAGCGTGCTTGGTTTGGATTTTTGAGAAACTGAAAAACGGGAGCCTATTATTTTCAATTCCTTTCGTTCTGGTGTTCCCAAACAGATTTTTTGTGGGTTGATCTGATGAGTTTTATTACTCTAAGCATTTTTAGCAAATTCTTATCAATAAAAAGAACGCTAAAAACAACGTTATAGCGTTAATGATAAACATCACTTTTGAAATTGTAACGGTATCTGCAGTACAATCACCGTGTGTTACCTGATAAACAGCCAGATGCAGCCCGGAAACTGTGTCTGGGACTAGGTTTTCCTTCAGTCTGTAGCGGGGCGCCCACTCCAGGATGGGAAACCTCCTCATGCACCAGAGCTTCATGTCGGAGGCACGGACAGTGGAGATCCGGTGCCACTCCGACGCAGCTCGCGCGCCCATCCCCGCACCTCTCCTGCTACGCGGAGGCATTTCTTTCAGAAAGCAAACACCTGGATGGATGCAAACCTTCCTTGAGGTTTTGTGTTTTTCTTTTACGAGTCGACTGTATAAATTTGACCTCGACCTTCTCTTTGAAAGAAGCCCCGGCGTCGCAGCGTGGAAACTTTCATGCAGGTAGAGAAAGGTATTACCAATCCAGTTCGGCAGCAGGTCCAATAAATGCATCACTTATAAAACAACTACAGGTGTACCACTAACATGATACACCCTGGAGCATCATACATGAACTCATGCGATATGCGACCACATACAATGCGGGAAAACATACATCCGGCGCTCCACAGACATGCTGTTACCTAGGGAGGTGAACAATGTGAAACTAGGACGGAATCCGGCGGCACTTCGCTATGACCGTTTGTTGATATTTTATGTATTAAACGCTGGTCATTATCACAGTCCGTTACAACCAGTGACCCTCATGGTTGGCTGCAATACTCGAGACGGTGGGAGTAATAAATCAAGAATGTA
Source organism: Lissotriton vulgaris (assembly GCF_964263255.1). Taxonomy (NCBI): domain Eukaryota; kingdom Metazoa; phylum Chordata; class Amphibia; order Caudata; family Salamandridae; genus Lissotriton; species Lissotriton vulgaris. Next base: position 854,807,602 of record NC_141698.1, read on the forward strand.
CAAGCGTTGAAGTGCGTCATATGTACTTATATGTTCGAGCATGTCCTGGTCCTGCGACTCGCTTTAACTGCTTTAAGATCAGCGACGCTGTAACACGGGAACAAGGTGTCCCGCTTTGGTTTAGTGAAGCAGGACGGGTGGTACAATGCCTTATAAATCCAACTGCAGTCACAGTGCATGCCAACTAGTTTATTTTATTAACATGGCGCGGAATGCATTTGCAATGAAATAGGTCTCTCGTTTGCTAGTTTGTCTAACCTTTAGCCGTGCTGCACAGCAGCTGCACTGCTCTGAAAGACATTGGCAAAGCAAAAGCTTCTGGCATAGCCAAGAAGTGTTGACTTTGTCAGTGCTTGTTCTTTAATATGTGTGTCACAGTGTAAGTGGTAAAACGCGAGGAGGCAGTAGCGTGACCTACAGAATTGCATTCAGTTTCGAACTGAGGGCTGACGGACACATCGTCATCCCCCTCCCACCCTCCCCCCCCCCCCCCCCCCCCTCCGAATGCTGTAAACATACTGTATTGTGCTGTGCTGACGAAGCACCACTCCAGTCGCCACCTGTCTCTCCTCTTCTGCCCGCCGGAGGCCTCCCCTCGCTGCCAGGACTGCTGCACAGAAATGGGTACAGAAGGGGGGCAGCCGGGCAATTTTAGCACCACCCTAATATCACATGTTTAGGGCGTTATTCCGTTGTGTGGTGGTTGAAACAACTCTCCCCATCAGCATGTGTCCTTTTCAATTAGCCCACATACATACCTACAAACATATATACTATTGCTTCGTGAGAGTTCCAGCTAAAGGCCTGTTTCCATGTGCATTCTGAGGGGTGTCTGGCGTTGCATGCTGCCTAAACCTAAAAGCAACATAACTCGACATGAAAAGCACAATTTAGTTCAAAATGGGGAGGGAATGTTATTTCAATTACATAGCCACATGGCAATGCATTTAGAGGCAAAACATCGCTGTTAAGAAGTAAATACATTTGAGAAGCGGCATACCGAGTTTTATACTAAAGAAAATAACATTTGTAACAACATTTTTACAACTTTCTACAGTGTTTTTGACAGGAGTCCTCTTCTTCTTTTCCATACCCAACAAAAACATAACATGACTTCTATCCTGCATTGTAGAAAGCATGGTACTTTGCACATTAACTGAACGCTTTGCATTTTTCAATTTTCTCGAAAACTACTTGGTTGACTCACGGCCCACATGCCAAGTCTGTCTCCTCCGAGGGTGCTCGAATCCGCCCCCTCCCCTCCAGCTGGAACTTTCTCCACAGGCTCAGCCTTTCTCTGAATGCTTTTCCACTACTGGGATTTCACATTGTCTTTCCACTTTTTTAGCGCCACCTGTCACACGTTTGCAGTTTCCTTTACACTTTACCCAGCTTCAACTCAGAATAAATGTCTCTACTTTGTCCAGTTTCCCTTTATTTTTCCTCCATCATTCTTCTGTATTTTATCAGTACAACCCTTTTTCGTTTTCCGCTCTTCTTTGTCTCGTTCATTCTTTTCCACTTCCCCCCCTCTCGGATTAGTTTGTTGTCCTATGACTCTTTCATTTGCCAATTTGCGGTTTATTTACTCTTTTCCGTTTATTTCTTATTGTTTCCACTGCCTCATTTCTGTTTTTGTTCCTCTTCCCTACCGCTTATTTCTCGCTCCCCTCTTTACTTCACTTTTAATTATCTTCCCACATGCCACACAAATGCTCAGTTGTCTGCAAGACCCATTGTTACTCATTCTTTACAAAATACACAAAGTGAGTTTTGACTTTGCTCAGAGCAATATTGGACTTACTTTCATAAGTGTTTTAATTTCAAAGGCCCTTGATTCAGACTGCAGGCTATCAGTTGCTTGGGCACCGACATTACAACTCTTTTCTCTTTATATATCTTTACATAAAAGTATATCTGACCATAGATATGATCATGCGACCTTTATCAAAAAAATCCAGTAATGGATATATGATACGGTGAGAAAGGGCTACCTGTTCTTAATGGTGGTGGAGTAAGACGATTGCTTAACATGTATGCAGAGCATCGATTTTTTTAAAGGGAGAGCTGTGTGGGCTGTGTTGGGCTGAGAGCTGTGTGGGCTGTGTTGGGCTGAGAGCTGTGTGGGCTGTGTTGGGCTGAGAGCTGTGTGGGCTGTGTCGGCTGTGGGCTGTGTGGGCTGAGAGAGCTGTGTGGGCCGTGAGAGCTGTTGGCAATATAAATAACAATGCCATTTATTTATAAGTAAAAAAAAAAGAAATGTCATGAGCAATGCCAATAACTCTAACTTTTCCAAAGGCGAAACCATTGCATTGTAAATGCTTGTTTAAAGTTGGCGTGACTGTGTGTGAGTGAACTGCTATGATGGTCCGTGCATGGGTCCCTCTTTGTGCAGGTGCCTCCGAGGCTTCAAGTCTGGTATCTGTGGGTCTAATGGAGGCCGTGTGTTTGTGTCTTTGTGCTGGTCTGTGCCTGCACGTGCATGTTTCTTTTTTGCATATTTATATCGCGCAAACTCGACCCCTTGGCATCAGTGCGCTTTACATGGGCACCAGTCACAATGACACACTGATGTCTCTAGTTTGCAGCTGCCACCCGTACTTTTCAATCGATGATTTCCTTTGTGACCAAAATAAAGTCAATCGATGTTTTGTTTCCCCTGGTGTTGTGAAGGCACCTGGAGAAGGCAAACTAACACGTTTGTTGATGGTTGTTAAACGCCTGAAGCAAGTTAGTTGCTGGAGCCACAGTGATTGATTACTTTATAGGTCCCCACAAAACAACTAACACTTTACCAACCCCTCGAGCCGCAGATTTGTTTGTGCACTGCTTTTTTGCCTTTAATACCGGATGTTTTACGTTTCTCATAAATACGTAGTTATGTGCAGGAAAACCTCGGGTGACATTATTTGAAGGAAAGGTGCATTTTACGACCCTTTCACGCAACTGCTTTCATTGAACAAAATATTATTTGTGTTGTCTGATGTTGTTTATGCGCGGGTTATGCAGGATATCTCATGGCTATGCGCTGCTTGCGGCTTCTGTCACTTCAGTTTGATTTATGTCGGAAATTGTCCTGAAAATGGTTCAGGTGGCATTCTTATTTCAGGTCCTTTCGACAGGATGCATCATGCAGGATCCTTTCATGTGTGAAAATTAGACTGGGTCAACTTCGATAGCTGATTGTAATGCCTTTTATGTCGAAGGTGAGGCGAGTTTTGTTCCTTGGAATTTTGGAGAATGGGCAGAAGGTGAGAATGTAAAGACATTACTTAACAGGCAAGAGATGATGTGTGAGAAATAGACGATATTGCTGGAATGTTGGGAGGAAAAGGTTGTGTCTATCAGAGTGAGAGACTGCTGAGTAAAGTGGTGTGAAAGAAAGAATGGGAGTGACTGAGACATTCCGAAAACCACTATCGCTTCCATAGACCTTGGTAATGTTTCATTCACAGTTTCATATTTTCAGAATTGAAACATGATCAATTTTAATTATTCATTACAAAACCTTTGTTGTTACTCATTTATTTGGTCCTACTAACAAGCTCTGCCATAGCCAATAGGTCTGGCTGATTTGGGTATTTGTCCATTGTAATGTGTCTAGATACAATAACAGAAACTGACACAAAGGCACCCTAGTAGGGGTCATCTGGCATTGTGTGTGATGCACATGATTTTAGTTTACATATTTTAAGTCACACCCTCAATTTCATAGGCTATGCCTCTTGGAAAGGATTCCTGGGTACGATAATTGGCTACACCTCTTTTAGATACATCCCCATTTTTTTAAATCCAAGCACTATTTGTAAGGTAGCAATGGAGTTTGCTTGCAGTTACCTGAAAAGTGCATTTCCTCCGACGTGTTAATAGACTTAACCTTTAGAGCCAGAGGGATCTTTTAGCTGCCTGCCATAATTCAACCAGTTAGGAAAAGGATCACGTTCTCAGTTTCCACAAACCTACAGTGATAAATAGTTTTTAAGGTTAAATCTAGAGAATATTCAGAAAGTTTCCATGTCGCACATTTTAACCATGTAAAGTACCTCGACCAAAAGTCCTTGCAGGTTAACTATGAGCAGAGTGGTGTGAGTAGCTTCACATTTATGTATAGCCTGTTCAACAGTTTAGATACTGTGGACCTGCTACACAAACTGCACTTTTGAGTAATTTCTCACTTTTGAGAAAGTATATTACTTTTCGATATTCACAAACTACACTTTTGTACTCACTTCCAGCACTCCACATAGCCAACGACAGTTAAAAATTATATGTACATGACCTTATTTTGTAGTTTTTAACACAGTAAGCCTTCAAACTTGTGCTACAAATGTGCAGCTATTCTTTCTCTGTAAAGTATAAAAATTTGGTTTTATTTAAACTGTTTGGTCTCTTGTATCGTTCCATGATTCGCTGATGTAACATAAGAAGGCTGAAATCTGAAGCATGTTTTGACAGAACTGCAAATATTCTCACAACTATTATATTTTATGATTCTATCTCCCGCCTGGATGATGTGCAAAAAATTCAGGGCTCGATAAATCATAAAAATGTTCCTAGACCTGCAGGTCTAGAACTTGAATAATCTAATCGACCTACCTAATATACTTTACCCTTGAACTGGTCTCAAATTGTATGATCCTAAGCAAATATTTTGTCTTATGGAGCCGCTTTTTTCTTCATTATCAAAGAAGAGATTACCTTCAAATATTCAAGTTCACTATTTCTGCTGTCAAAAAACTCCTTATTTACAAGACCAAACATTTGCTCCATCTATAATAAGAATCATTCCCACATATAATTTACACATGATTTCTGGCTTGCCTCTTAGTTCACTAATAGCATTGGCATCTGGGCAGGAGCAGGAATATTTCCCAGTTCATGTTTAAAAACGAACTTTTCATAAATACATTAATAAAGCATGATGTGGTAGTGCACATTCATTTACAGATCATATTCCATTGAAATGGCCACAGAACTTTCCCACTAACGTAGTTTTACTGATAAAACTGTATAATCCATAATCAATGTTTAGACATTGGGGTTCAGCAAAAATATAAAAAAATGTGCACATCACCTAGTAAAGTGTTATGATTTGTTTTGATCCTACAAAACATTTTCACCACAGACTTACAAAAGTGTCTTCATAATTAGTGAAATATATTTGAAATGTTTGAACAGTTCACTTGTTAACTATTTCGGTGTTATGTTAGGAAAAAAGCCTGAAATCTTACAGCCTTTCATTTCACATGCTTTGCACAATGCAATGGTTACAAAGCTCACTTTACAAAATCCTCCAACTTCAGTCACAGAAAGGTAAAGTAAATGTAAGAAGACAAACTGACTTTTCACCTCTGCCTTTGAAAGCCCAGCAAATGTGACAAGGTAAGATTTAAAGGCATCTTTATTGCTCATTCACTTTGTGAGCAAGCAGAACACCTGTTGCCAGCTTGCCAGAATGGGTGAGAAGGCCCTAAAAATAGCCCGTCCTTATTAAATCTGGCTCGCGATAGCAAGTGGATTTTTCAAGCTCTGGTTGTGCCCAGAAATTAATTAATGGCTGTTATTTTCCTTTCGGTGGAAAGTTATGTGAACGTATTAAATTCCCAAACAGAAAATGATAGCGTATCGTATTTTGAAGATACAGTTGTCCATATGGAAAGCAAGAGAAATTTTTTTTATTTTAATGTGACATTTCAGTTCCTGGTGCTGACAAAATGTTATGTATTAAATGTGGCACAGTTACTTTTAGTCTATATGCATGAATTGTTGGTATTATGCAGCAGTCTATAAGAAGACTTACATTTATTGCCAAGTAGCACATATTAGAACATACTTTAGCAAAGCACATTTGAGCTAATTTTTAGAGAAGCACATTTTATGGGCACTTAGCACATTTTGGACTTCTCATGCAGAGCACTCTGTTGCTCAGTCTAATGATTTGACTTTTTGAATATCCTCTTTTAATTTGGCTTGTATATTGTTTCTTTAGGTAATGTATGTGCCATGAGAACACTATCTCACTGATCATTGGTACTATTATTGCTAGTTATATTACAGTTGTAATGCTAATTATATCTACTGTAATAAATCTAATACTTTGTAAAAGAGCATGCAAGTGACTTTGGTGGAATTTCCTGTGGTGGGGTGCCTGGATGGTGGGTACCTGGATCCATTTAGCCTCCCATTAATCCTGATATTGGCCTTTCTGGGCAGAACTGAAGCATCAACAGTCCCACATCCCTGTGGTGGAATGTTCTGTGCTATTATGTGTTAATTCTGTTGACCGCAACATTTTATGACAATCTTCTTATTGTTGCAAGACATGACTTTGAAACATTAAACCAATTACAATATTTGCAGTCTGTCTGCCTGTATGAGGGTGGTGACTAGTAAACCGACAAACTTCCACAACTAATTCTTTACATAAGGCAGATTAAATTCTTGAGGTGACTTGAGAACCTGTGTCAGTTATAAAAAAATGTTAGTATTCCATGTATTCAAATTATATGGCATACTAATCTATTGAAGAGAGCAACAGTGATAATGAAGGGAAATGCGCAATCTTCATCAAAAGGCCCACAACTGCTAAACCTACAGTACATTGTTGACTTTTGGCCAATATACTATACTGCATGGATTCTGTATGTCAGAGTTTGGGTGTAACAGGCAACAGTCCCAAAAGACCCACAAGTTCAGAATGGGAACTCTAAATCTATGCTCAAATGGAAGTAGTTTGAACATATTGCTTGACATTTAAAAGCAAAGTTGGCCACAAAAAATCTCCTCACGTCTGCTATTGTTATAAATATTACTTGAAATACATTATTTTTTGAATCATGAAGTCAGCTGAGAGCAATAATAGAGCCTTGCCTTGATAGTGCATCTCACCCTTCTAACTTCCCTGTTTCCTGCTCAAACCCTCTTAGTTTATAGACTGTACGTTTGTGTATAATTTTCATTAAAGTGTGTTACGTTATTTAGGCTATTTAGTGACTATTTCTGAGTCCCAGATGGCCAGATAAATGGGAGATCATTACTCAATTTATTTCATTTTTTTGGTTGATTCGACTACCATTGTTTGGGTCTGGTTTGTAATTAATCTTTGACACTGTATCCCAGAACTCAAGCTTACTATGCAGGGTCTCTGTGAAGTAGCCCAGCACAGTGATGGGCTGAACCTTATGCAGAGTCTGGCTGAGCGTGCTATGGTCACTGGCTGGCTGCTGTTTTAGTAGGGATTGCTGGTTGCGGCAAGTGGGCCTAACATCAGCTACTCATAACCCATCATGCAATTTGGATACCCTCTCATATGAGGATGGATCCTCTTCCATCTCATCGCATTTGGCTGCCTGCAGCACCTCACAACCAACTTTTGCTATAGAGTTTAGACGCCATAGGAAAGCCCAAGTCGGCCCTACTAGGTGCCCAACCGTTAGCAGAGCGTCAGGACTAGGACACAGCAGACTGTTGTGTAGCTGGGTTGGATAATCTAGACTGTCCTAAACGTGAATAGGACAACTACGGTTTCACTTGAAGCAAAAATTGATGCTGTTGGGAATACCAAAAACGCTGACCAAAGAGGTTACTCAGTCAGAATGGCATCCGATTTATAGCAGCAGCTCCAGGATCTAACAGTCGAGTGCATTCCTGGAGGGCCTGGCAGAAAATGCGGAAGGAGTGCCACGTCGGGGTGAATGGAATGCCTGAGAGCTTTGATGGGTTAGACACTGTTGAGTTCCTGGAAAAACTGGATTTGGATCTTTGTGGTGCTACACAAACTCTCCCCTTCTTTCTCCATCAAAAAGAGCCCATCATGTTCCTGCTCACATGCCCCTTCTACGCCCTCAGCTAGGCCGATTGTTGCCAAACTTTTGCATTTCAAAGTCAGAGAGGCAATTCTGCGCGCTGGAAGTCAAGCTAAAAGGGTTGAAGTGGACAATCATCAACTCCTCAAACTTTTCCCAGACACCTTGACTTTATTATGCTGTTACCAAGCACTTACATGGATCAGATGAGGGAAGGTCTTGACAGCTGAGACTCTTCTGTGGTGTGGCACCTGCCTTAGGCATAGTGTATAACTTGAGGGCTTCCATTCCTGGGACTTCAGAGGTATTACTAGATTGGGAGATGTAGGGACGGGTGGCCACATTTGCATCTTTGGTAGAGACATATGTTTTGAACAACTCACTATTTCACATATATCTGCAGCTGGCACATGCCCTGGAAGCACACCAGGGAGACCTAATGTCCTTTCCAGAGGACGACCCCGTAGAAGGCCAACCTACATCATCAGTCATTGTGGGGAAATGTATTTAAGGTATCGGTTTTATATTGTACATTGTTAAACAATACATCTGGCCCCTTGAGAATGATTGGTGCAGGACGTTGGGCCCTTAGATGATGCAGATTGGGTGGACATGCAAATGGCTCCCATAGTAATGGCTGTGTCTGTAAGATTATGGCGTATTCAGCTGACATATTTTAACCTTGTATACAACAGCCCATCAAAACTGAGTAAAGTGAAGGTACTTTCTGTCACGCAATGTAAGTATGACCCATTATACAGCAATATTGGGGGTCTATTTACCGCAGGTTGTCCTGATTTGTGGGCTAGAAAAATGATTTAATTGTAATTTAAAATACAACTTAATGGTCAAGTCGGATTTTATATTACTATTTTGAAAATGTCACTTTTAGAAAGTTCTAATTTTCCTGCCGGAGACAAATGAGCCTTTATGCCAGGGTTCACTGTCGCCCAGAAGCTGAATGGCTCCTTGATTGAGTGGGAAGTGGCTCCCTGAGCAGAGACAAAGGGAGAGGGTTTGACCTCCCCCTTACAAGTTGGCCATCTATACAGTGCTCAGGAACTTAATTCACTTCAAAGGATGCCTACCCTGTCACAGGCAGCTCACAATGGGACGAAAAATGTGTTGACTGATGTTAATAATTTAAAGAATGTGAAGAACTTTTCTATGTTAGGCTAATATTGATTAATATATATGCAGGAAGAGTGGTTGTCACACTGCTATTGACTATGTAAACTACGTATTCACAAATAAACACATGCTTGAAGAAATGTGCAAGTTTGGTTACTGTCTACAATGCTAAAGCAGAGGTGTACAACACCAGTATTGCGTTCACTTTGTCTCTTTGGTTGAACCTGCATTCAGACGTCACATCCTAACCTCATTGGTAGCACAGTGTTTGACAGTAATAGCATTTTTTCTTATCAATGTTAGATGCAAAACAACTTTTGGAATTGTTTTCACTTTCTCCAGTTGTGCCACAATAACAATTTCACTGCTACCAACATGTGCTGGCCTGTATTCACTGTATTCTCTCCGTCCACTGGAATTCCTAGCACCTGCAATCCCCCTTTACTCCTTTCCCAACCAGTGCTTCACATATTCATTCTCAGCCCCTCATCTCTTTTGGGTTGTAGTGGAAGTACTCATAACTTTGCCTCTGGAGTTAGTCTACCTCCCTAGATGCAAGTCGCTGCAATACTTTATTGAAGTAGATTAATGGTGTTCTCCAAACAAAGCATTCCCATCTATTTGTCCAACGGTGGATTGTGTTTAAACTTTTTTCTTTCACATGTATTCGTTTTATTGTTACTCTGTGTCTTATGTAATATTCCTGTGTTTAAATAACTTTGGAAACCCCCAGTATTTGAAGTATGTTCCTGTTGAATATTTTTATTTAGGCCTTCCCTGTTGAAAGAAGAAAATGGAAACTGGTGAATTGGATATTAAGCCACATAAAATAACAGCCTTTCAACAGATTATTGCTTCCTCTGCCGGGGCTTTGCTAACATCATTGATTGGTAAGATGTTCTCACTTCAACTTATGCCAGCATTGTGTTTTGCTTGCTACTAAAGTAAATAGCTTGATTCTGATTGAAATACAAACTAGAAGACAACATTTTTCATATTAAAAATAAAAACATTTTATTGATCTGTTAATTTGTTCACATATTTGGCACACCTAGTGCTTCTCTTTTAGCAGCAGCATCTATAGCTCTTTGTATGTTGGGAAAGGTAAAATATTGCGTTAGCAAGCTGAGCACATGTCAAATTACTGGATGTACGACGTGTACCGTCACAACGCGTGCTTTAACAACGCGTCCCTCGTTACCGCGACTTGCGTTGGGGGCGCGGATTGAGAATAGTATAATTTACTATTCTAACACCAGTCCCCGTGGCCACTAGGGAAGGTGTTGCAATAGTAAATATACTATTCTTAATCCTCTAGCGCAAGTCGTGGTTACGACTTGCGTTGTAATGGACGCATTGTTAAAGCCTTGCGGAGTAAAATCCACGTGGTAAAGGATGTTTCCCCCAATTACTGCATAGCAGTTATTATAGGTGCAGGTATAGCGAATACCTACATGACATCCTGGCCGCGTGAAATTGCAACCAGCGATCCTTCTTTCTGGCCTTGGCTCAGGAGGTTTGGCTCAGAGGCAGCAGCACCACAATCCCTAGAACAAGCCCCACCTTCAAAGACCTGGCATCTTCAATTATCAGAGGCCTATGACCAGACTATGTGGAGGCAAAGCTATTGACTGGCCGGATACCTACATCTGGGCCGCACAGCCCCATTGAGTCTTAGCCTGATATGGACCAGTATGAGCGTAGTCACAATGTCTGTGGTGGCAGTGCGCAGCTAGGTAGTGTTGGAATGCACGCCCCTGACCCTTTTTCACTCAATAATGCTGCCAACGGCTAGCTGTTACTCTCACATCTAGATTGCTCCTCAGCCAAGTTTTTCACAAGAGTGTCGATCTCAAGGAAGTCTGTGCTCTATGTCCTCTTAACTAGCTCCTGTCCACTCCTTTTATTTTACCAGCTCTTTCCTAACTACAGTACTGTACAGTTGGCAGCCATATGAAAAGTCTGACAAGTGAATTAATCTGATAATGAGCTGCAAACTGACCTAGTCAAATCCATACATTAAAAACCAGTTTAACCCCAATTTTTCTGCAAAACCTCTAGTAAAATTAAGTTACTCAAGACCATTTTCTAAATCTTTTTTTAACATTTAAAAAAGCATCATATTGGATCAAGGCTACTTTTTAGGTGTGGTTTCAAGAATTACAGATGTAATATGATAAGTTAAATTTTTTTGCAGCTGGGTTATGGAGGATTGGGATTCTTCCCTACTATGGGGGATCTCAAGTTGTGGGGTTAGTAAACTTTGCCCAGATGCTTGACAAAAAGCAATCATTGAATGTGTTCTGTACCTTCTTATTTATTTATTTTTTTATTTTTCACATTTATAGAGCGCTCCGTTACCCGGAGGTGTCCTGGCGCTAACGTGATTGGGCTGAAGTCCAATGGGCATTGCGCGCCTGGGGCACACGTCGCCCTGCCTTGGAGCCAAGCCATTTCTGCCCTCCGTGTGAAATCACCAATGTGTGAGCATGCGCCGCAGTGTAGAAATGCGATGCATGCTCACATTACTATGCATGACAGTGAGTACCGGTACTCTATTTTGTGACGGAGAAGTACCGGTACTCTTGGGGGGGGGGAGGGGGGAAAGAAGTCCCGGTACTCAGTACCGGTGAGTACCAGCCCATTTAAAGCACTGCTTACGCGCTGAAGTGCAACTTCACAGTTAAATGACACTTTTTCTAGTCCTGTGGTATTGTGGTGGCACACTGGAGCAAGCTCCCACGCTAAGGCTCTCTGCGGTAGCCAAGAGCCTGTTACAGCGGTTGCTTCATTGGGCGGGCCAGAAAAAGAGCCCGACGAATCATAGCTTGCGCGAATCATGTAATCTAGAGCAAATTCCTTTGTAGCTCAGTTTCCTCTTATGTTATGTGCTTCAGAACTGTTACCCCGCTTTACCAAGTGCTATTACATTGCTTATTACTCCCATGAGCTCTAGACTATCTAATTAGGGCATTGGTGAATTAAGAGGCAATGCACTGCTGCTTTTTATAATAAAATACTTTCATTGGGAATCATTCGTCCATATTTACACTAAGCATACACGTTAAAATAAACACAATATTAAAAATAATACAAGAATCGTTCCATCTGGATTTGTTCTTTTTAAATCCATATTTAAGTATCAAATTAACAAGTGAAGGGGTTAGAAGGGACGAGGGAAGCAGGGGAGACCAGGGTGCCCGAGGTAAGGAAGCTAGGTGTCTGATGGAGTGCAGTAGTGTTCTAGTGATAAAGGAGGGGCATTAAACAACTGAACTCGTGTGATGTCAAGGGTGTAATTGCAGCCTCGGTTGCAAGTCACTACGATTGACCCTTGTTGATTTTTGTTTTTAAACTGAGAAATAGCATCAGTTTCTTTTTAACATGTCTAGTTGCATAATTTCAAAGTTGTACCATTAAAGGCTTCTGCTCCCCCTTACTCCCTCCCACTCGCTGCCACGTCTAGAGCTTTTGTAAAAGGGGCTTGCTTAAAGCTTGAAGGCAATCTGCTTCCCTGCCCCCTGGTGTTTCTGGCTTTTCTCAAGGCAATCTGCTTCCCTGCCCCCCTGGTGTTTCTGGCTTTTCTCAAGGCATTCTGCTTCCCCGCCACCCTGGTGTTTCTAGCTTTTCTCAAGGCAATCTGCTTCCTCCCCCCCTGGTGTTTCTGGCTTTTCTCACTCGCTAATCAGTTTTCCCCCTTCCACCCTTCCTTTGATGTCCGCCGCGCATGGCCTCTGCCTGTCGCCTCTCCGTCCTTCACAGACCCTCTCTGTCATGGAATCTAACAAATACTCGTACACAATTAGAAGATTAAGTTACTTTTTGATAGTTTAGAAGATCCACTCACACTTTGTGCTGCCATCAACATTTATGTATGGACCAACATTTCCACGGCTTTCCGTAACATGAAATGATATTGTTTGCAATGATATCATTCTTTGTTCTAGTCTGGTATGGGGTGTCATTCTCTGCAGCATTCATCTTCACCACAGGATTTCTAGAACAGTTCCTAATATCGGTGTCATTTTAGTGTTGCACGATATCCTTTTTCACTCTTGATGTAATGCCCTAAATTGCTGCCGCAGCTTTTTCCCCGTCAGTTCCTTTCTTCCCCATTTGTTTCTGGCAGATTGCTCATCTTACTTCAACCCTCTGAAACACTTGTCTAAATGTGAACATGATGTGACCACCACAGCATCACTCAGCACCACTCAGCACCACCACAGCATCACTCAGCGCCACCCCAGCATCACTCAGCACCACCACAGCATCACTCAGCGCCACCCCAGCATCACTCAGCACCACCACATTATCACTCAGCACCACCACTTTATCACTCAGCACCACCACATTATCACTCAGCACCACCACATTATCACTTAGCGCCACCACATTATCACTCAGCACCACCACATTATCACTCAGCACCACCACATTATAACTCAGCACCACCACAGCATCCTTCAGCACCACCACAGCATCACTCAGCACCACCACAGCACCACTCAGCACCACCACAGCATCACTCAGCGCCACCTCAGCATCACTCAGCACCACCACAGCACCACTCAGCGCCACCACAGCACCACTAAGCGCCACCACAGCACCACTAAGCATCACCACATCATCACTCCGCGCTACTCCAGCATCACTCAGCACCACCACATTATCACTCAGCACCACCACAGCACCACTCAGCACCACCACAGCATCACCCAGCACCACCACAGCACCACTCAGCACAACCACAGCATCACTCAGCACCACCACAGCATCACTCAGCACCACCACAGCATTACTCAGCACCACCACAGCACCACTCAGCACCACCACAGCTCAGCACCACCACAGCATCACTCAGCACCACCACAGCACCACTCAGCACCACCACAGCACCACTCAGCATCACCACATCATCACTCAGCGCTACCCCAGCATCACTCAGCACCACCCCATTATCACTCAGCACCACCACTGCACCACTCAGCACCACCACAGCACCACTCAGCACCACCACAGCATCACTCAGCACCACCACAGCATCACTCGGCACCACCACAGCATCACTCGGCAGCACCACAGCATCACTCAGCACCACCACAGCGCCACTCAGCACCACCGCAGCATCACTCAGCGCCACCCCAGCATCACTCAGCACCACCACAGCACCACTCAGCACCACCCCAGCATCACTCAGCACCACCCCAGCATCACTCAGCACCACTCAGCATCACCACATAAACACTCAGCGCCACCCCAGCATCACTCAGCACCACCCCATCATCACTCAGCACCACCCCATCATCACTCAGCCCCACTCAGCACCACCACAGCATCACTCAGCACCACCACAGCACCACCCAGCACCACCCCAGCATCACTCCGCGCCACCCCAGCATCACTCAGCACCACCACAGCACCACTCAGCACCACCACAGCACCACTAAGCATCACCACATCATCACTCAGCGCTACCCCAGCATCACTCAGCACCACCACATTATCACTCAGCACCACCACATTATCACTCAGCACCACTCAGCACCACCACAGCACCACTCAGCACCACCACAGCACCACTCAGCACCACCACAGCATTACTCAGCACCACCACAGCATCACTGAGCACCACCACAGCATCACTCAGCACCACCTCAGCATCATTCAGCACCACAACAGCATCATTCAGCACCACAACAGCATCACTCAGCATCACCACAGCATCACTCAGCACCACCACAGCACCACTCAGCACCACCCCAGTTTCACTAAAGCGCCACCCCAGCATCACTCAGCACCACCACAGCAGCACTCAGCACCACCACAGCACCACTCAGCACCACCACATTATCACTCAGCACCACCACATTATCACTCAGCACCACAACAGCACCACTCAGCACCACCACAGCATCACTCAGCACCTCAACAGCATCACTCAGCACCACCACATTATCACTCCGCACCACCACATTATCACTCAGCACCACCACAGCACCACTCAGCACCACCACAGCATCACCCAGCACCACCACAGCACCACTCAGCACAACCACAGCATCACTCAGCACAACCACAGCATCACTCAGCACCACCACAGCATCACTCAGCACCAACTCAGCACCACTCAGCACCAACACAGCACCACTCAGCACCAACACAGCACCACTCAGCACCAACACAGCACCACTCAGCACCAACACAGCACCACTCAGCGCCACCACAGCATCATTCAGAGCCACCCCAGCATCACTCAGCACCACCACAGCACCACTCAGCATCACCACATCATCACTCAGCGCTACCCCAGCATCACTCAGCACCAACACATTATCACTCAGCACCACCACATTATCACTCAGCACCACCACATTATCACTCAGCACCACCACAGCACCACTCAGCACCACCACAGCATCACTCAGCACCTCAACAGCATCACTCAGCACCACCACAGCATCACTCAGCACCACCACAGCATCACTCAGCACCACCACGCATCACTCAGCACCACCACGGCATCACTCAGCACCTCCACAGCATCACTCAGCACTACCACAGCATCACTCAGCACCACCACAGCATCACTTTGGAACACCACAGCATCACTCTGGAACACCACAGCATCACTATGCGCCACCACAGCATCACTATGCGCCACCACAGCATCACTCAGGGCTTCCACAGCATCATTCAGAGCCACCCCAGCATCACTCAGCACCACCACAGCACCACTCAGCATCACCACATCATCACTCAGCGCTACCCCAGCATCACTCAGCACCAACACATTATCACTCAGCACCACCACATTATCACTCAGCACCACCACATTATCACTCAGCACCACCACAGCACCACTCAGCACCACCACAGCATCACTCAGCACCTAAACAGCATCACTCAGCACCACCACAGCATCACTCAGCACCACCACAGCATCGCTCAGCACCACCACAGCATCGCTCAGCACCACCACGCATCACTCAGCACCACCACGGCATCACTCAGCACCACCATGGCATCACTCAGCACTACCACAGCATCACTCAGCACCACCACAGCATCACTTTGGAAGACCACAGCATCACTCTGGAACACCACAGCATCACTCAGCGCCACCACAGCACCACTAAGCGCCACCACAGCACCACTAAGCATCACCACATCATCACTCAGCTCTACTCCAGCATCACTCAGCACCACCACATTATCACTCAGCACCACCACATTATCACTCAGCACCACCACAGCACCACTCAGCACCACCACAGCATCACCCAGCACCACCACAGCACCACTCAGCACAACCACAGCATCACTCAGAACCAACACAGCACCACTCAGCGCCACCACAGCATCATTCAGAGCCACCCCAGCATCACTCAGCACCACCACAGCACCACTCAGCATCACCACATCATCACTCAGCGCTACCCCAGCATCACTCAGCACCAACACATTATCACTCAGCACCACCACATTATCACTCAGCACCACCACATTATCACTCAGCACCACCACAGCACCACTCAGCACCACCACAGCACCTCAACAGCATCACTCAGCACCACCACAGCATCACTCAGCACCACCACAGCATCACTCAGCACCACCACGCATCACTCAGCACCACCACGAAATCACTCAGCACCACCATGGCATCACTCAGCACCACCACGGCATCACTCAGCACTACCACAGCATCACTCAGCACCACCACAGCATCACTTTGGAACACCACAGCATCACTCTGGAACACCACAGCATCACTATGCGCCACCACAGCATCACTATGCGCCACCACAGCATCACTCAGGGCTTCCACAGCATCACTCAGGGCTTCCACAGCATCACTCAGCACCACTATGTTATCACTCAGCACCACCACATTATCCCTCAGCACCACCACAGCACCACTCAGCAGCACCACTCAGCACCCCCACAGGTGGGCGTCGACGTTTCGACCCTAATGCGCCCCAGTTGGTGGACACGGCAGGTCTTTTTCACGACAGGTGTATGGGGGTAGACCGTATGATAATCAGGAGGATAGGTCTCTGCCTGTTGCCGCACGGTCAAATCCGTGTTTAGTTAAGTAGACGGTCACCTAAAAACAATCTTTGGAAAATAAACAGAAATTAAATAAACAAGCATTTCAAAGAAAAGCAGGGCGGCGTGCTGTGTGCGTTCTGAAAGGCAATACATTTCTTTAGCAGATAACAACCATCCTCTCTCTCTACCCGATGCTAATGAAGCTGCCCTAGGCCTGTCGTCTACTCTCTCAAACGCTGTGGACTTGCTAGCACCCCCTAAAAATATACTATTCCACTCGGAAACGTCCCTCGACACCCTGGTTCTTGGAACATCTTAGATCATTACGGCAGAAATGCAGACAGAAGGAGAGAGCCTGTTATGCATGTCCTGACCTTCCAGGGAAAAATCTACATAAATCTGCCCTGAGAGAATATAAAAAGGCCATAGCTGAAGAAAAAAGATCTACTTC
Source organism: Lissotriton vulgaris (assembly GCF_964263255.1). Taxonomy (NCBI): domain Eukaryota; kingdom Metazoa; phylum Chordata; class Amphibia; order Caudata; family Salamandridae; genus Lissotriton; species Lissotriton vulgaris. The sequence goes on from NC_141698.1 coordinate 854,825,041, forward strand.
AGCAAGTTCACCACCTCACTTAAATCATCCAGAGAGCTTTTTAAAGTGATTGATTCTCTTTCAGTACCTAAAGCCATTGAATCAGTGAACGAGTTCCAGGAGCTTTGCAACAACATCGCAAGCTTCTTCCTCACCAAAATTTCTGATATTCATGCCTCTTTAACTTCCCTTAATATTGAACTAGATTCCAATAGTGCACTCCTGCCCCTTTCCTTTCCTTCCTTACACAATGAAACCCCTGAATCGGACCCCCTGTCTAATTTTTCTAAATTTCCACGTCTGACACTTGACGATTTAAATCGCCTCCTTGACTCTACCAAATCATCTTCGCCTCTTGACCCATGTCTTTAAAGCTAATGAAGTCCTGTAGAGAGACGGTTCTTCCATCTCTTCTGCAAGTTATGAACATGGTTATAGATGAGGGGTCTTTTCCAACCCTTGGAAATCAGCGGTTGTCAAGCCCCTTTTAAAGAAACCTTCCCTAAACCCTGAAATCCTAAAACAATTCCGGCCAATATCTTTGTTTCCCGCCCCAGCAAAGATACTCGAGGCCCACCTCAATTCTCATCTCACTACCTATCTGGAGACGATGGGCCTTCTTGACATCTCCCAGCACGGGCTTCGTGCTGCTCATAGCACCGAGTCTGCCCTCATTGACGTAGCTAACAACATCCGCTCCGAAGTGGAGAGAGGGCAGACCGCACTACTGGTGCTACTTGATCTTACAGCAGCATTTGATACCCTATCCCCTTCCATCCTGGTATATCGTCTGAAGGGGATAGGAGAAGGGGGAACTGCTCTGAGCCTTCTGTCATCTTTTCTCTCCCAAAGACAACAGAGGGTCCAGCTTGGTAGTTTCCTCTCCCCCTCTCAGGCCGTGCAATGTGGGGTTCCTCAGGGTTCCTCCCTGAGTCCCCTGCTATTCAACATCTACGTAACCCCACTTGCTGAGGTAATAAGATCTTTTGGATATCAAATACTGTCTTATGCAGATGATACCCAGATTATCATTTCCACCACCCCACAGGCCTCAGCGGCTGCCTCCAAATTTCGATCTTGCATGGAGGCAGTGTCGCAATGGATGGTGCATAACTACCTAAAGCTCAATTGGGAGAAAACGAAGGTCCTAGTCTTTGGAGGAAACCACGAAATCTGGTCCGAAGACTGGTGGCCCCCCTCCCTGGGTGACTGCCCTAAACCTTCCAACGCGGCCAGAAACCTTGGTGTCCTCATGGACTCGGCCCTCTCCTTCGACCTTCAGGTCAACAGAACAGTATCCACCTGCTGCAATACCATCCGCATGCTGAAAAAATTGACCCCTTTTTGTCATTTGACGCTCGTAAGCAGGCTACAGTCGCCCTGGTGTCTTCCAATCTCGACTACTGTAATGCGTTATAGAGGGGCATAAACAAGAAATCCCTACATCGTCTCCAGATAGTCCAAAACTCTGCTGCTAGGATGGCCCTAACGCTGCCCAGGCTTACATCTGCAACACGCCAGGATTTCCTTCAAACTCATCTGTTTGACCCACAGGGCTGTGTTTGGATCTGCCCCCGAAGGTATAAAGACTCTTGTCAGTCTTTACTCTCCTAATAGATCCTTACGGTCCTCCTCGCGAAATCTGCTCGTCATTCCCAGATTCAAAAAGGCTAGATGGGGTGGACGAGCCTTTTCCACCCTAGCTTCCAAATTGTGGAATAACCTCCCTCCCGAACTCTCTAACCAACCCTCTCTGGCCATTTTTCTGAAACTTTTGAAGACTTGGCTCTTCTCTCAGGCCTATCATTAAAGCATCTCGGTCTTGTATGAATGTATACGTATGCACTGCGCCTTGATGCCCGTTGGGCTAAGTTCGCGCATTACAAATTAAATTTCATTCATTCATTCATTTCACTCTAGGATAAGGAGCTGCGTCCTTCCTCTCTGCTTTGTAGGTAACGCCATACTCAAAGGCCAATTGATGTGACAACCACATGGACAAGCTTTCTGAAAGCTTTCTGAATGTATGGAGTAATTCCAAGCGCCCCTTTCTCAGAGCCGCGCATTCGTGCTGCGTTAGGCTCGACCCAAAAGTGGAGAAGGAAGGCAAAAAGTTAGGGGGAAAACCACTCTAAGGCTGCCAGGTCTTACAACCTTTCACAAGTGATAAGCGACTTTCTTATTCCAGAGGTCTAGACCGTCATTCACAAAGACCAAAAAATGACCCATGGCAGTTACATTGCATTCATCCCTAAAGACGTTCCTTCGCAGGGCCGTAGTATCTATCACGTCAACTACCTCTGAATCAAAATATCACTGTTTATCTCACTTCACATTGCTACCCACTTACATCTCCTATATCATCCCCCTGAATTAAAAACACATTTTGTTAGACAAATTGCTTGCTAAAAAGCTCATAACACTATGTTGTCTTGTAGAAATATGTAACCAGGTGTAGGATGCTGGCTCTTTATATGATATATATAAAAAGTAGATGTATTGTGCACGGACAGGGGCATGCTCTAGCAATCCCAGAGTGCTCTTCAAAGGGATAGTGTGGTCCAGGATCCTTAAACTTATCAGAGGGGAGTGTTAGACATTCACAAATGCACACAATAGTCAATAGATTATGCACACGACACAATAAGGAGATCCACACCAATTTAGAAAAATAACGCACAACTATATATATATAGAATGGCAGGATTCGCTATCCCAAAGCGAATTCTGACGTTAAAAAAAAATGCTTTTTTGGCCCTGGGGTTCCTTGTGGGACCCCCTGAACAGGCCTAGGGGGTCAGGGTGTTTCTACCCTGCCCCCTTTTCTTGTTTTTCAACCTTTTTTCCACTCTTTTCTTGTGACTCGGTTTCCGAGTCACAAGATGGCTGCCAACACTTCCTAGTTTGGAATGTTGGCAGCCAATCAGAGTGAAGCTCGTGCCCGGGACGATTCACGAACCATCCTCGGTGCTCAGATATCGATATTTTACTTTTGAAAAATTCTCAGGAACTACTGAAAGGATTTACACCATTTAAAAAAAAGGTGTCTTTCTGAACCAAGGGCTACCCTTTTACCAAATTTGATGTAATTCCGTTCAGCAGTTCAGGCTGTAGCCTGTTCCAATTTTTCCTATGGAAATAAACATGGTGAAAACGCGTTTTGGGACCCCCCTTTTTTCTCTGCCCCCACTTCACAAATCACCCCGAAACTTTCAAGACTGGAGCTGATCAGAGTGCTCCATTAGTTTTGAAAATTTCGTGAAGATTCGTCAAACTGCACCAAAGATATTGACAAAAATAAAAAACGCTATTTGAGTAGAAACGAGGTCCTAACTATAACTACCTACTGGCGACCGCCTGTAGGTAATATATATATATATATAACCAACTAAATGATAGGAACTGCTATACACGAACTGACATAAAAACCATGAAAGCAACATATCAGACCTACTATACAAAACTATCGACGTGGCGCAAAAAGGACCTGATAAGTGATGAGGAATTTAAATATTTGAGGAATGATAATCCCATTATTCCAACAATCTATTTTATTCCAAAGATTCATAAGGGTAGCAAAAAACCTCCAGGTCGTCCCATTATCAGTGCTCGTGGTAGCTTACTTGAAAATACTTCTGTTTATGTTGACTTTTTTCTTCAAGGTTTTGTAAACGCATTGCCGTCGTATGTGCGAGATACAAGTGACTTTATTAACAAGATCAAAGACATTACAAGGAGTCCAAATGTTTTACTTATCGTACTTGACGTATCAGCACTGTATATAAGTATTCTACATGAGGATGGCATTATAGCAACACAGCATTATTTGGAGCAGCGATCTCATATTTATCAAGAACATAGTGAAATGTTAATTGCTATGATCAAATTTTTTTTACACAATAATATGTTTATGTTTAATAACTTGCTTTTCTAACAAATTCAAGGAGTAGCAATAGGGGCCAGCTTCTCCCCCAGTTATGCCTGTCTGCATATGGGCAGATGGAAGGAGCTGGTCCTTAAGACACAATTCGCAGAGATTATAGAGAACAAGGTGAAAGTATGGCTTCGCTTCATCAATGATTTATTTTTAGTGTGGCAAGGCACAAAAGATGAAGTAGATCAGTTTATAATTCAGATCAATCAAAACTCCCTGAATCTCAAATTTACAGCCAAAATTAGCGAAACCAGTGTGAACTTCCTTGATACTAAGGTCTTTGTTGAGAATAACATGTTAGACACTAGGCTTTACCGTAAAAAAACGGCAGGTAACTCGGTATTTCATGCCACAAGTGCCCACCCACGCCATTTGATAAACAGTATTCCTTATGGCGAAATGCTTAGACTCTAGCGCATCTGCAGTGCCAACAGTGAATTAGCAGTAGCTCAAGAACAGAGTAAGCAGCACTTTCTAAGCAGAGGTTACTCACGTAAACTGTGGAACAAGTAATCGTGAAAACAAATTCACTAGATCGTAAGCCAGCCAGCGCATGTCATGAACACTCAGTATGTAGTGACCCTAAAGGTAAGAAATTGACTACTCCAGAATTTCGCCTAATCATGAGTTATAGCAGTCAGCACAAAGAAATTGACAAAATAATACAAACAACCTGGTCTCTAGTTCTGAATGATCCCGTAATAGGGCCCCTGCTTCTGCGGAGGGTGTCCATTACGCATAGTAGGGCTCCTTCGATGAGGGATTGTTTGGTAGAATCAAATCCTGAAATTATGGCCAATACCTCCTGGCTTCTAACACACAAGGGATTTATCCGTTGTAAAACATGTAAGGCATGTACTCACTGAATTAATACTATGGCATATACAACTCCCTTTAGCCATAGACCCTATAAAATATCGAAATTGCTAACCTGCAAGACAGAATATACAGTATATGTTTTATCCTGTCCATGTGGTCTTCGCTAAGTTGGTAGCACAAAACTTCAGGCCCATGTTAGAATTGTCCAACACCTTAGAGCCATCAATAATGTAGATAACACATATCCAGTGACGAGGCATTTTAAAGATTGTCACCAATCAAACAACAAAAGCCTCACCTACTTCTTAATCAATGCTGTTCTACCTAATAGAAGGGGCGGCGATCGAGAAGGTAAACTCAGGAAGCTGGAAACAAGATATATATTACAATTGGATACTAAACACCCGAACGGATTAAACATTACGGAGGACATGTACACATGTCTGTAAGATCTAAATATTTAGATATCCACCTAGTCCAGTTTACGGTTTTACTATTTCCTAATTCAGCACAACCCCATTAGCACAGACAACAATTAGCAGGCTTGTTTGTTAGAAATCCCATATCCGTACACATAAATAGCGGTCTCAGTGAAGACATGTGCATATACCAGGAAGGGATAGAATCTTGCTATTTTACCTTGGTTTTAAATAGGTTTTTTATATTATCATATTATTATATAGTCTATATTTATTCCAACTCAGTATTTAACATTTGATATTTAATATTTAATATGTATAAATTGTATATTTATGTGTATATTTTCTCTTATAAACCTTGGTGTAGGATGCATCCAATTAAAAATGGCATTTGGAGCAGTGTTTTCTCATCAAGGTAATATTAGGATTGTACCCACCTGCTATCAAACAACACTAGGGGTAAATGAATTTGAGCTGAATGTTTTTACATATCATATACCATCATGAGTAGGATCTAAGGTATTTTAATCTGTGTAAACAAGCAGGGATCCGCTGCCACAGTCATGAACTTGATTAATTGAAACACAAGAAATTCAATATATATGCAGAAATGTTCCCCTTTTTGTAGATGTATTTATATATTTATATATTTACCAATTGATCTATATTAAGGTTGTTCGTCTCCAGTTAGGAACAATGTATCATTGATGAGTTGCTTGAATTGCATGAGAAACATTTTGATGTTCGTATATATCAATCAAATGATAAAAATAAGTTCATTGTTTTATTTCACTTTTGCACTTTAGCACATTATCACACTATATTCACATAATAGGTCTTTAGTTCAGGTGATCTGTACTGTAGTAATTTATCCTGACATAACAATAACAGTTTGGGTTTGAATACATACAAAACGAAAATGTTAACTAATGAAATTGTAAAATGTTCATTATGGAAATATACTATTTTAGTGTGATTGAATTGCCAATGGTGGTAATTTTTTATGTATTTAAATACGTATTGTACAGATATTTAATCTAACTACTTCAGAATGTCAGCAATATGTTTTCTATTTCTATGGTAGACTAGATCACGTGATAAGATTGTGTGCACTGTCACTTTAAAAGTACTCCCCTGAGCAACCATAATTTGTCAAGTGAGCAAGCGGCTGTGTGCTGCGAAACGCGTCTTGGCATCGGGAAAATAAAATCATCTTGAGCACTTACTTTGGGTCTGTGTCCAGTGTTGCGGCGAGTGGCGCTCGATATAGCGCGGGTCAGCAATTTGGATTCTTTGGAGATATATATATATATATATATATATATATATATATATATATATATATATATATATATATATATATATAATATATATATATATAATATATTGAAAAAAACAAAGGTCAAAGGGACGTTATCGTTGGGCTCAGATTTCACTTGTGCAAAACCAGTGAAATTCAGCAGTTACAGTTACCTGAGCTAACTTAAGCCTCTGCAATGCACTGCCTACGACCTTGCATATTACATCACTCATGACACGGTCAGTGACATCACTGTTCACATCGAAAATGACATCACTCATGACATCATCTAGTGAGTGTAAGTGTTTTTAAGAGTTTACTGGTGTTAAAAATATATACTAACCTATGACGAAAGATACATTTGGTTTAAAATTACTTCACGGTGACCCCACCTTATCCTCCATTGCAAAACTCTGTCAAAGTTCTGGGACAAAGTTTTGAAGTTCTTATATAAGCTCTTTGGCTGTCAACTTAAAAAATAATTCTCCTCCCTGATTTTGGATTTTAATTTCAGTGCTGAGAAAACCAGCAAAGATGAGGCTTGGGGGAAACGTGGTGGCAAAACAAACCAAGCCCAATTACAGAAAGAACAAGAAACAATAATGGCAGACGAGCAATTGGGAAATATGGACAATACTGTTGTGAACCTAACGGATTTAAAATTAACTGAGGAAGAGACTAAAGTTCCGTCTCTAGTATTAACTTATTGTACTGTAACAAACTTTGATTATGCCCAAACGCAGATAGATCTATTTCAATTCCTACGAAAATTAAAATTGCAGAAGTATTTTTGGAATTGCGCTCTGAGAAAGATTTGGGTCCAGAAACAGAAAAACACTAGCTATTGCAGATATGGCGGTTCTGAGTGACATGATTGCATTAGAATACGATGAATCACTAAGCCAGTTGTCAGCAGGGGATATAGCCGCCCAATCGAATTTGAATACCCATCTCACAACGAAAACCAACTTCAGACTCAAATCTATATTTATGCCCATTTTACTGAAAGACGGATTAGATTTATTCTCTGAAAATGTAATTAAAGAACTAAAGGAACTATCTCTTATGAGCACGAAGAATTTCTGTACAAAAGACCACAACAGGAGATTCGAATATAACAATCTCATGACTAAAATCAAGGGCAGACCGGATATAGTGGTAAGATGGTCTGATAAAAGCGGAAATATAGTACTTTGGCCACTCAAGATGTACAACGGTGAAGCGATGACACAATTGCAAGACCGTGAATGTTACTGCAGAGTAAGCCCCACCCTGAATGTAGGAATTCAAGAACGCTACCATGCGGAACTCTATAAGTGGAAAGGCATGAACTCGATAAATAAACAGGAACTTGAATTTCTTAAGAATGATTATCCCACCACGCCCCAGCTTTATCTGATACCAAAAATACATAAGAACGCTATGCAACCCCCGGGGAGACCAATAATCTCGGCCATAGGTGGTCTTTTTGAAAATACTAGCATTTATGTGGACAGTTTCTTGCAACCATTTGTGAAAGATCTACCTGCATATGTTCAAGACAGTGGAGACTTTTTCCGAAAAATTTATGACTTAAATTGGAATGAGGAATATGTAATGATTACTCTTGATGTGCAGTCACTATATACAAGCATCAGACACACAGATGGGCTTAAAGCACTACAACATCACCTTAATAAGAGACCCATTGCATTGTACGAACACACCTCTATGCTACTACAGATGGTAGAATGGTGCTTAACCAATAACACCTTTATATTTGATTGACTGCATTACAAACAACTACAGGGTTCAGCCATGGGTACTTGCTTCTCCCCCAGTTATGCTAATCTGCATATGGGCTGGTGGGAGGAGCAAGTATTGGCAATAACCCAGGCAGCAAGCATAGGTGAAAATGTGATAATTTATAAGCGCTACATAGACAATATTTTTATCCTATGGAAAGGGTCAAAGGAGAGCGGTCAAGCATTTGCAGCAGCCATCAATGAGAATACCCTCAATTTAAGATTTACATGCTCCACAAGCACAGGCACAATCCAATTTCTTGATCTGGAATTGTATGTCCCCCTGGCGGTCGGGCTGTCATTAGTCGTATTTGCTGGAACAGAGACCAGCTCCTTCAATTAAAACCTACGACTTGTCCGTCCACTACGCGTTGCAGTCCCTGCCACCTGGAGGACGCCCCTTTTTACTGTTTACAATGCAACTTTACTCTCCCACCATGGTGCAAACGCCCCTCTCCCCCTCCCAGTTTGGCTAAGCGCTTGACCCACCTTTCGACGCTGAAAGCAGGTCTGATTAATTGTCGCTCCTTGCCTCGTCATTCTAATGAGATTTGGACGTCAATTGTATCGGACGCCTGGGATATCTTGTTTCTTACTGAGTCATGGCTCAGGGATACCTCTAACCCTGACATCCATCTGGCTACCCCTCCGGGTTACCTTTTGAAGGGCATCAATCGTGAAGGGGGCAAAACAGGAGGCGGCCTCGCCATCATCCTAAAATCCCACCTTAACTTGTCCATTAGCAAACTGATGAATATAGGGATGATTGAAGCTATGTACTTTACTATTGCTGATACCGCGGCGGTAATCTTGGCGGGTATTTTAGTCTACAACCCGCCTACTGCTTCGTCTCTCTCTTTAACTGCACTAACCCACCTGATGGCTGATCTCTCCCTTAAGCACCAACACTTCTTAGTACTTGGAGATTTTAATCTCCACGTGGACAACTCTCTCTGTACGCAGGCCAACTACCTGTTAGAAACTATGCAGAGTTTGAACTTGCTTCAACTAGTAAAGGGTCCAACACATATAGCTGGGCACACACTTGACCTTATTTTTTCCAATTTCTCGAATATTACAGTTCATCCTCCTCTCCCTCTTACCTGGTCAGATCACCATCTTGTTCCTTTTGACCTAGAGCTAAGTTCTGGACCTAGACCTACTGTTCTTGGTAAAGAGTCGGGAAGAAAGTGGCATAAAGTTACCTGCACGACCTTGGACCCCCTACTCAACTATCAACCGGACCCTTTGTCTAGTGATATTGATGAAAATGTGTCCCAACTTAATTCCGCGCTGCTCCGTGCCATTGATTCCATTTCCCCTCTCAAACCAATTACTTCCGCTAGAACCCGCCCCTCTGCCCCTTGGTTCTCTCCGGCCCTCCGTGAGGAAAAAAGCCGCTGCAAAATATTAGAACGCAAGTGGCGGCAGAGTTATGACCCTGAATTTAAAGAGATTTACAAAACCGCTCTGAAAAAGTTCCTTAAACTAAAAAGAGTTACCATGAGAGACTATTTCTCTCTACAAATTTCTAACGCTAAGAACTCCTCAAAAACCCTTTTTAATATTGTTAAGGAATTTGTTAACCCTCCCGCCAGGGCCTCTCAGAACCCCTCTAGCCAGGCACTATGTGATGGACTGTCTGATTACTTTCTAGAGAAAATTGATAAAATCAGAACCTCGTTTCCTACCGAGGAGCCCTCCCCGGTCCCCCTGGCTAGGGCCCCTGAAACTGCATCCTTGCAGTCTTTTAACGAGCTGACTCTTGAGACTGCTCTTAGGCTGTTTACCCAGTGCAAATCTGGCTCTCCTTCCGACCCAATCCCCGCCAAGGTCATGGGTGACCTGGCCCCCTTACTGGCTAGACCCTTTCTTTCTATCTGGAATGCCTCTCTCTATCATGGCAAATTTCCGACTGCGTGGAAGGAGGCTTTGTTGGTCCCCATCCTGAAAAAGCCGGATGCTGATCCTGCAAAATTTAGCAATTACCGCCCCATTTCCCTCCTCCCCAAACCCGCAAAAATTCTGGAAAAGGCCGTGCAGCTACAATTGACAGAATACCTAGAAAACAATTCCTTACTGCACGATTCTCAATCCGGATTTAGAGCGGGCTTCAGTACCGAGACTGCTCTTTTGGAGGTCTCCGAGACGATCCGTGATTGTGTGGATAGGTTCGAGGAGGCCATGCTGGTCCTCCTCGACCTATCAGCCGCTTTTGACACGGTTTCACATAAAATCCTACTAAATCGTCTGAGGCAGGTTGGAATTGATGGCTCTGCATTATCCTGGATTGAGTCATTTCTTACGGGTAGATCTCAGAAGGTGGTGCTAAGGCCTTTTAAGTCAGAGGGTAAACCCCTTCTGTGTGGTGTCCCGCAGGGCTCTGCCCTGAGCCCTCTGTTCTTTAATGTCTATCTTGCACCCTTGGCCAGAGTGGTGGAGTCTTGTGGGGTCAGAGTGGTCTCTTACGCTGATGATACTCAGCTGATATTCTCTTTTAGAGATCCCTCTGACTCCACCTTTGCCAACTTCCGCCAATGTCTGGATAATATCTGTGCCTGGATGACCATCAACCACCTTAGGCTCAATACTGATAAGACAGAGGTCTTATTTCTTTACCAGAAAACTCTGATATCCCCCTGCCTGTGGTGGCCCACAGTGCTTAACCCCCCGCCTACTCCTGTTCAATCAGCACGCAACCTGGGTTTTCAGTTCGATGACTCGCTTTCTTGTAAAGCGCAAATCAACAAGGTCACCTCAGCTTGCTTTGCGAAACTTCGCATGATTAAAAAGATCTTCCCGTACCTCCCCTTAGACGCTCGTAGAACCATCACTCAGGCCCTCATCACATCTCATCTAGATTACGCCAACAGCCTGTACGCCGGCGCCCCTCAATATCTGATTGATCGTCTTCAGATTGTGCAGAATGCGGCGGCCAGACTGATTGGTAATATCCCCTATCGTCAGTCGGTTGCTTCCTACTGCAAAAAGCTACACTGGCTTCCTATTGCCAGTCGCATTCAATTCAAGATCCTCACCCTCGCCTTTCGTGCTCTCAATGGTCTTGGGCCACGATACTTGGAAAAGCGAGTGGTAATATCTCAATCAGTTAGATCGCTGAGATCTAACAATTTACGTCTCCTGGTTGTTCCACGCTTCCGACGATCCAGAATGGGCGAAATAGGGTTTGGCGTAATGACTGCCAAACTCTGGAACTGCCTCCCACTTGACCTCAGGTTTTGCCCGTCTGAATCCCTCTTCCGCAGTAAATTAAAAACGTGGCTGTTCTCCAGGTCATGAATTTAGTCCTGCACTTGTTCTTGGTTCTCTATTTTACTCTTGAGCTTCTGTTTTAGCGCCGGGACACCCCTTCTGGGGTAGCTGCGCGCTGTATAAGCTACTTAAATAAATAAATAAATATGTAGACCAGAATAAAATCCAAACTAGAACTTACAGAAAGCCAACAGCGGGAAATGCTGTGCTTCATGCACAAAGTTTCCATCCGGTTAACTAAAAGAATCCATTCCGTACGCAGGATGTCTACGGATGATCTGCAATTGCAGCACTCAGGCAGGTGCCAACAAAGCCAAATCTAATTTATTTGAGAGGCTCAGCAAGAGAGGTTATAGCCCCCAAACGTTAGCAAAGGCAGATCAGAAATGTAAGAATGTAAACAGAAGGGATCTCCTATTTGCAGACAAAAAAGATAAGAAGGAGAAACAGAGTAAGTCTTTACCAGACATTCCCAGGCTGTGAACGGGTTACAACGCCTACCACAATCATGTGAGAAAAATCTTACAGAAGCATTGGCCTTTGGTACAGAATGACCCAGTAATAGGTCGTTGGAATGGTAGAAGTCCATCAATCACTTTCAGGAAGGCCAAGTCGATGTGCAACCAGCTGGTATGCAATGCACCAACTATAACTAAGCCACCTTAATGGTTACATAGCCAGAAAGGGTTCACGAAGTGCGCAAAGTGTAAAGCGTGTAAGCAAGGAATTAACACCAGAGAAGTCAAAGTCCCGTTTAGAAACAAGCCCTTTATCATCAGAGGCTGCTACTCTTGCAAAACAGAGTATGCAGTTTACGTCCTTGTGTGCAAATGCGGAAAACGCTATGTAGGAAGCACCATTCATCCGGCACATGTCCGAATCCTACAGCACTTGCGAGCCATAAGTAACAACGATGAAACATACCCGGTGGCCAGACACATTAACAAATCACACTCGGGCAACAGTAACAACATCAAATACTTTGTCATCGACAGTATTGCAAAAAATATCAGAGGGGGGAACCGCAGACTGGCCTTACGACGTCTGGAATCCAGATACATAATTCTTTTGGATTCCAAGATCCCTAATGGGTTAAATGCAGATGAAGCACTGACAGTACACCTATAGTTCAGCGTAGCCCACTCCCTTAACCCAACCCACTCCCAAACATTTGCAACTTCACTTATGTATATACTTTGTTTTCATTTCGGCACTTTTTACTTTATTATAGCACATAATGACCTTGCTTCAACACTAAGGGAGACCGACTGCATCTACATCAATGTTTGTAATCAATCTGAGGGTAATGGACAGAGATGTACTTAAAGGTATATAAGTGTGTGTTTTCAGCCACATATTGTACTATATATATAGTGCCTCACACGTTCATTCACTCCACTTGGAGACGAGGCTCTTTTGAGTATCCTTTCCTGCAAATTCTATATTTGAAACAACTGTCTGTTTATATTCTATAGTAAAGGGCAGGGTGAGATGTGTGGCGTGGTCACTAGGTATACGTATTCATCTGCAGGTGCAATGTGAATTGTTTAAACACACACGTAGGTATACCGAATGTCAACTTATTATTAGTCATTAATCAAGCCCTCTACCAAACATAATGCATTACATAAGCGTGTGTTTACCAATATCATATGGAGTTACACGAATGTGCATATTTCCATAGCGCGTGTGTAGGATCAGGTGTTCCTCTCCCTAGCTAGCATACGCTGACACAGACACCAATATTTCAAAATGTGCAAGTAACCAGTATACCACTTGGTAGACATCTACGTTATTCAAATGTATTTTAAATTTACTTTGGTAATCGGGCAATTTGCACGAAATTATAAATGCACAATTCTGGGGTTAACCTTCAAGGAAGATTTGGGGAATTTACGTTTATAATTTGCATTTTGTATGCACTAAACTCTTCTATGTCTGTTGTTTAGAAAACCGTCACTTCTATGGTAACCAAGGCAACGTTAAGCCAATCACAGTGAGGTAACTGTGTATGTGCTAGAATGTATATAACTGATAGCGTCATTCATGGCAGATGAAGTGAGCAAGACGGAGGCTTCCGCCGAAACGCGTCTGTTGCAGCTTGATGGAATAAAACTTTTACTTGAGTCGAATTCACGGTGTCAGTGCCATCCTTGATCGCAGTGAATGCGGATTCGTAACCAATATATATATATATATATAGCTACACATTTCCTGGCTCCATGCGGTGTCAGAAAAAAGAAAGGGCCGGCACACTGGTATCCGTTTTGCAAAATTTAATTACCAGAACCCCCCTTCACCCCCCTTCACCCTTCGCAGACGCGTTTCGCCTTTGCAGGCTTCGTCAGTGCAACGTTTGTTATGAAATCAAAACCACCATTTTAAAGTCATTGGTCAATTACATTTACAATAACAATAGAGAAAGGACAATTTTTCTCAATGTGGTGGGCGCCATATTGTAACGTGCATTTATCACATATGCCATGACTTATATGTGGTGGTAGTGTAAAAGTGCTTAGTGCTCATTTAAAAACCATTGAACGTTGTTATTCATTTTTTAAATCATATACATATTCGCAGTGAAATTGATCATAAACAGAAATAAAGCATTTACATTCGCTCAATTCTCGTTCATTATTTTGAGTTCATTATTTAGCCCTGAATGGGCATACTTGACCATGTGCAAGAGATACATGAGAATAGAAATGAAAAGGCATAGTCATAGGGAAAGTGGCAAAGTTTCTTTTGTTCAGTTTCTAAGTCCACTGTGTATCCCTAATTTTACAGCTATTTACAAGTGTACCCAAAGTTCTTCGTTGTTATTCAGTCCCCAAGGAGTGATGGTTTTGAGGCCAATGATGTGCTTGGATTCTAAAATCCTAAGAGACTTGTCTCTGTCTCCTCCTCGTTCCAATTTGGGGGCCTGGTCTATACAGTAAAAGCTCAGTTTCTCCCATTTGCTCTGATGTTCTTGTGCAAAGTGGCGGGCTACTGGATAGGATCTATCGTTATTGGTAATAGCCCGCATGTGTTCGAGAACTCTGAGTTTCACCGGTTTTATTGTGCTGCCGATGTATCGCAGCTTACATGGACAGGTGAGACAATGTACCGTGTATTCCGAGTTGCAGTTCAACAACTGTTTGATCTTAATATTCGGTTTATTGTCACCTGTACGATTTGGGTATTCTGTTGTTTTACAGCTGAATTTACATGCCTTACATTTAAGACAAGGGAAGAACCCCACTGACTGTGATATTTTGATGGTTTTGGCCTGAGATTTAAAATGGCTGTGGACCAAATGATCTGCCAGGGAGGGACATCTCCTATAGGTTATTGGTGGTCTTTTTGGCAGATCTTTCTTCAGGATTTTGTCTGCAGCGAGTATGTGCCAGTGTTTCTGGAAAACATTGACTATTTCCCCCGATTTGGTACTGAATTCCGTGATCATGCGTACTTCTTCGGGAGCCTCCGTTTTAGTTTTAGGAATCAGGAGATCCCTCCTGTTAGTTCCTGAGGCTTTGACACTGGCTTGTTTTAGGGTAGTAGTGTTATAACCCCTTCGCTCAAATCTCATGTTTGCCTCTCTCTCTGCTATTTTATAATCTTTCTCCAGAGAGCAGTTTCTCTTCAGGCGTAACATTTCCCCATAAGGCACGTTTTTAACCAAGCTTTTGGGATGGTAAGACTTGGCATGCAGGACCGCATTGCCTGCTGTCGGTTTCCTATACAGGCGTGTGTGAAGGGTGTTGTTATACACAAAGATTTCGAGGTCCAGATAGTTAATACTGGTAGCACTTATGGTACTGGTAAATTTGAGATTGAGCGTATTGTTGTTTAGTATGGTAATATACTCTTCTGCAGATTGACGATCCCCTTGCCAGATTATAAAAAGGTCGTCAATATACCTTGTCCACATAAGTATTTTCTCGGTCCATGTTTGATTGGAGTCACTCCAGGCTTCGTGCTTCTCTCACCAGCCCACGAATAAATTCGCGTAGCTGGGGGAGAAGCACGAGCCCATCGAAGTGCCCCTTCTTTGATTGTATAAGGTACCATCAAAAATAAAGATGTTATTGTACAAACAAAATCTGGTCATTGACATAATCATGTTACTGTGACTTTTGAAATGTAACGGTTTTTGGTCTAAAAACCATTTGATCGCACATAAACCCTGTTCATGGTCAATCGAGGTGTACAGATTGACCACGTCTAAGGTGATAAGTAGCATTTCTGAGTCCCATGTTACATTGTCCATGACGTTAAGAAAGTTTTGAGTGTCCTTCAAATATGATGGAAGGTCTTTGACAAAGGGTGCCAGGTAAGAATCGATAAATCTGGAGGTATTCTCAAGAAGACTACCTATTGAGGACACAATGGGGCGTCCAGGAGGCTTAGTTGGATGTTTATGCACCTTTGGTAGGTGGTAAAATGTTGGTAGTACTGGTGCTTCACATTTCAAAAAGAGATATTCATCCTTTGACAGCATGCCTTCTTTTTGCCAGTCATCCAGCATGTTGTGGAAGGCCAAAATGTTCTTGTTATACTCAATTCTTCTTATTGGAGTGTAACATTCTCTATCTTTTAGCTGTCTTAGAGCCTCTGTCAGGTAGTGTTCTCGTTCGAAAATGACAATGTTCCCTCCTTTGTCAGAAGGTTTTATTTCGATCGTGGTGTCCTCCTTTAATGCTCTGATCGCTTGCCACTCTCCTTTAGTTATATTAGATGACTTTTGATTTATCTGTTTTTTTGTGGCAGATGCAACTCTGCCTAGATCTTCTAGGACTGCCTCATTGAAGAGATCTATTGCGTCATAACTGGAGATTGGTAATTTCTTAGATTTGTTTTTCCAGTGACTTGGGTCACGTTTTTGTTCTATGTTGTTCCGTGATTGCGTCACATCCATGTTGGTATTCGACATAAGTTCTTGTGTTGGTCTCAGCAAAGCATCTGCCAGTTCTTCACAAGATAGAGTCCTATCTAGATCTGTTGTGGAAGCTATGAAATTGCTAGTTGTCATTTCATTCTCAGATTTTTGGAGAAAGATTTTTTTGAATTTCAGTTTCCGCGTGTATTTAAAAAGATCAATCCGTGTTTTCACTGGGTCATAGTCACTAGCTGGACAGAAGCTTAAACCCTTCTTAAGGATGGTGGTTTCATCCTCCGTTAGCACTCGTTTTGAAAGGTTTATGATGTTGTTGTCTTGCTCATCCCTTGCTTCTTGCAGTTTGATCCGCTCCTGGTGACTCTTGGGGATGCTGTCG
The DNA here is from genome assembly GCF_964263255.1 of Lissotriton vulgaris. Taxonomy (NCBI): domain Eukaryota; kingdom Metazoa; phylum Chordata; class Amphibia; order Caudata; family Salamandridae; genus Lissotriton; species Lissotriton vulgaris. The sequence goes on from NC_141698.1 coordinate 854,841,810, forward strand.
CTTGCTGGCCACCACCTCTTGCCCCTCTTGCCCCTCCGCGTCCTCCTCTTTGTTTTAGTTGGGCTGCTGGTGGGTGGTTTCGTAGTTGGGGGCGGAGGTGGGTCTCTTTTATGACTTCGAACTCGTCGAAAAAAGGATCTTCAGTTGACTCATTTCTCTCTGTATTGCTTTCCACTTGTTCCCCCTCTGAGACTTACGACTCCTCAGTTTCGTCTTCGGTTGGTTTGGCATTCGTCTGTGCCAGGCGCTTCCTTGTGGCATCAAATTTTTTGGCGAATGTTAGAATCCTCCCTGTGAGGTAGTCTTGCTCGTCTCTAAGGAATTTGGATTGTTTGCGTTTTCGAATAGTCAGTTCATAGTTTTTGATTCTTTTAGTCATGGTATCTCTCAAATCTTCTTTTTCTTTAGAGTCCTTCTCCTTAGATATTAGTTCTTCAATATCTTTTATTTCCTGGAGACACTTCTCTCTATCACTCCACGCGTACTTTATCAGTATCCTTACCATTCCTTTGGCTGACTCTGCCGTATATTCCGCCCAATCCTTAAGCAATGCAGGATCAGGATTTTCATAAGACGGAACGGTATAGATGCGCAGTCCCCTTGGTATTCTCCCACAGTCTATATACCTCTCCAGTGACGTTGCTTCCCACCATTTTCGAATTTCTCTCTCTTGAGTTTTTTCAAGCTTTGAAAATAGTGTTTTTAACGTACTTCCGGGGGCAGTTGGTGTAGCTGTTTTATTTGACTGGGTTTGTCGAGTGGCTGCGCTTCTAAACATGAAGTTTGCGGCTGACTCTCTGCGGCTGACAATATATTATATATATATATATAATATATTGGAAAAAACAAAGGTCACAGGAACGTTATCGTAGGGCTCAGATTTCACTTGTGCAAAACCAGTGAAATTCAGCAGTTACAGTTATCTGAGCTAACTTAAGCCTCTGCAATGCACTGCCTACGACCTTGCATATTACATCACTCATGACACGGTCAGTGACATCACTGTTCACATCGAAAATGACATCACTCATGACATCATCTAGTGAGTGTAAGTGTTTTTAAGAGTTTACTGGTGTTAAAAAGATATCCTAACCTATGACGAAAGTTACATTTGGTTTAAAATTACTTCACAGTGACCCCACCTTATCCTCCATTGCAAAACTCTGTCAAAGTTCTGGGACAAAGTTTTGAAGTTCTTATCTAAGCTCTTTGGCTGTCAACTTAAAAGATAATTCTCCTCCCTGATTTTGGATTTTAATTTCAGTGCTGAGAAAACCAGCAAAGATAAGGCTTTACTGGATCTTCTCCTCACCTCTGCAGTAAGAACAGTCCTGAATAATTTGAAGTATACTAAAAAAGCCTCCTTCAAAAGTTGGACTAACCCTAGGGTTATTGGGGGGCTCTTCCCCTTATACTTCTCTTCTTTTCTATTCTCTTGTTTATCGTTCTACATTAGAGTTTATTTGTTCTATAGTGATCTTACCAGTTGAAGGAGCTCTAAAATTGCATCTACCACATATGATTGCCACTCTACGCGGACGGCCCAGTCTGGGTTGTAGGCGACTTGCTGTGTAATCTAATGTGTATTCATAGTTTTATAATGCTTCACTCTTGCATACCGATTAATAGTTCAGTCATGCGGCCGGCCCGCCAAAGGGTTGTCGGCGACTTGCTGTATGCATGATCAGTCTTCTTCTTTTCTTTAATAAAAAAGATTTAAACCGAAAAGTTGGAATAACTGGATTATCCATATCAGGGGCGCAGATAACATCGCCCTCCAGCAATCTCCCTGGAAATCGTCTGTCAACCATATCTGGGACAAACTTGATAACTACTTTGCCACAAATAAACTACTCTGACTCGAAAGGTCGCTAGAATTTCCCAACTGGTCTTCTCCCTCTCACATCATGTCCCTATATCTGCTAGTCATCATAGGTTGTCGTATACCGCTCAACTCTGCTTACACCAACTCACACTCGTTTAACAATTCTCTTCCTCGTCTCACCTCTGTACAACTACTTGCTCCTTATCCATTCTACAGACATGCAAGCCAACCATTGCTTGCTTTGAATTGATTTAATTTACTTCTTTATTCGTTTCTATATTGATTTGTTCTGATTTGTATTATAATTTGCTGTCTGTTTGTAAACGTCCCCTTAAACTGAAAGTGCGAGCATTAGATCATCTCCTCGGACTCTGTTATTGATGTACAACGTCACCAATTTACAAACAGCCAAGTGTCATATCTTGTTTTATTTCCAATAATTCTTAATAAAATCATTTGAAATTAAAATTACTTCACTGGTCACTTGTACTGGCAGCAGTGGAGCTGAACAGCACTGGGTCGTATCTGCTCAGGCAGATATGTCCTCATGTAATATATGGTACCCTGCCTCAGGGCTGCAAAGCCTGTTGTAGGGGTGACTTACATATACTATATGCAGTGTTAGGGGACCTGGGACACATGATGTGTCATGTCATGTTTACACTTTTGTCTGGATCAAAACACACAGCCTGTGATGGCAGCCCTGAAAGAGTTTGGTGAAGAGTCCCTTAGGGTGGCACAATTCATGCTACAGCCCTTGGGGACCCTCTTTAGTACCTAAGGCCCTAGGTACTAGGGGTTTCATTTACTAGGGACTTATCGAAAGTGCTAAAGGTATTGCCAATTGGGGACACAATTGAATAGTTTTGGGGGGATCTGGCACTGGGGACCTGGTTAGCAGTAAACTAGTGCTTTTTCAGTCAAAATCACATCATTTACCAGGCAAAAAGTGGGGGTGACCATGTCAAAAAGGGGCACTTTTCTACACTGGGGAATCTTATTGAAGAGTAGGTAACCCAAATAGCAAGGATTGCATTAACCTTAATTATTTATTTCAGATTCTCAGTCTACAATAACTAGGCTAAAGAAATCGAATCAAAGGCCACCTTCTTGTTATGTTATGTAGATTTGCATGCACAGACTGCTACCCTCTACAGGTACATTGGTACTGCCAAAACTAACTCTTCAGACTTACAGCAAACTAGGTAGGTTTCTTGGAAAGACAGGTTTAAGTAGTTTTGGAGGGGCTGGAAAGTCTGTCAGTTGATGCAGACCTAGAGGGAGCTTGTTACAGTTTTTTTGCAGCCAGAAAATCAGGAAAATCCTCCACTTGATCCAGCAGTGCAATCCAAGGCTGAACATAAAGCATGAGTTGAATAATAAAACAAGCACTGGCGTTGCCAATAGGTCTCGCAGTAGGAAAGTTTGAGCTATTGGTTGTGTAAATGACAAAGCCCTTTATGTATTCAAAATGATAACAACAGTGAAAGGCATTGTTATTTGCCATTGTAATAGTTCCACCTGTCGTACTGCGCGATCTATTGGCAAGGTGAGTGTTTTTCGTGTGTGAGTGGCGTTGTGTGTGTGAGTGGCGTTGCGTGTGTGAGTGGCGTTGCGTGTGTGAGTGGCGTTGCGTGTGTGAGTGGCGTTGCGTGTGTGAGTGGTGTTGCGTGTGTGAGTGGCGTTGCCTGTGTGAGTGGCGTTGCCTGTGTGAGAGGTGTTGCCTGTGTGTGAGGCGTTGGCTGTGTGATTTGTGTTGCCTGTGTGAGTGGCGTTGCCTGTGTGAGTGGCGTTGGCAGTGTGAGTGGCGTTGCATGTGTGAGTGGCGTTGCATGTGGCAGTGGCATTGCATGTGTGCGTAGTTGAGTTGCGTTGTTGAGTGGCGTTGCATGTGTGAGTGGCGTTGCATGTGTGAGTGGCGTTGCATGTGTGAGTGGCGTTGCATGTGTGAGTGGCGTTGCATGTGTGAGTGGCGTTGCATGTGTGAGTGGCGTTGCCTGTGTGAGTGGCGTTGCCTGTGTGAGTGGCGTTGCCTGTGTGAGAGGTGTTGCCTGTGTGTGAGGCGTTGGCTGTGTGATTTGTGTTGCCTGTGTGAGTGGCGTTGCCTGTGTGAGTGTGGTTGGCAGTGTGAGTGGCGTTGCATGTGTGAGTGGCGTTGCATGTGGCAGTGGCATTGCATGTGTGCGTAGTTGAGTTGCGTTGTTGAGTGGCGTTGCATGTGTGAGTGGCGTTGCATGTGTGAGTGGCGTTGCATGTGTGAGTGTTGTTGCGTAGTTGAGTGGCATTGCGTAGTTGAGTGGCATTGCGTAGTTGAGTGGCGTTGCGTAGTTGAGTGGCTTTTAGTAGATGAGTGGCGTTGCGTCGATGAGTGGTGTTGCGTAGGTATGTGGCGTTGCGTAGGTGAGTGGTGTTGCGTAGGTGAGTGGTGTTGCGTAGGTGAGTGGCGTTGCGTAGGTGAGTGGGCAGCGTTGCGTAGTTGAGTGGCGTTGCGTATGTGAGTGGCGTTGCGTACTTGAGTGGCGTTGTGTAGTTGAGTGGCGTTGCGTAGTTGAGTGGCGTTGCGTAGTTGAGTGGCGTTGCGTAGTTGAGTAGTGTTGCGTCTTTTCGTGGCATTGTTGTGGATGAGGGGTGTTAGTATGAGGGAGTTGAGGGTGAGGGTGAGTGTGAGGGGAGGGGAGGCAGAGTGAGGGAGGTTGAGGGGGTGAGGGAGTGTAAGGGAGAGTGAGGGTGAGGCTGAGCGGGTGTGAGAGAGTCAGTGAGGGAGTGCGTGAGAGGGTGAGTGAGGGGGTGTGTGATGTGGTGTGTGAGAGCGTGAGTGATGGGGTGTGTGAGGGGTGTGTGAGAGGGTGAGGGTGTGTTAGGGTGAATGAGGGGGGGTGAGGGGGGTGAGGGTGGGGTGTTGAGGGAGTGAGGGGTGAGGTTGAGGGGGTGAGTGTAAGGGGGTGGGAGCGTTAGGGTGTGTTATTTTTAGGGTGTGTGAGGGTGAGGGTGAGTGAGGGTGTGTGACTTTTCTGGTGTGTGACGGTGCTGAGTGATGGTGTTATGGTGCTGAGTGGTGTGGTGGTGTCCCTGAGTGGTGTGGTGGTGTCCCTGAGTGGTGTGTTGGTGTCCCTGAGTGATGTGGTGGTGTCCCTGATTGATTTTGTGGTGTACATCAGTGATGTGGTGGTGTCCCTGAGTGCTGTGTTGGTGTCCCTTAGTGCCGTGTTGGTGAGAGATACTTTTTAAGGATTGGAGCAAAAGCATGGGTTATCCTTTTCCTCCATTAGATTCAGAGTCTGTTGATGAGGCAGGGAGTGTGTTGAGTGATGGTGGTGACACCATTTTGGATGTCACAGCCATGATTTACAAATGTGTGATGACGATGGTGCAGGAGGAGACATGTTTAATCGGAGCTGACAAAGAGCTTTTAAGAGGTGTAGATGGGGAATAAAAATTAACTTATAAGAGAACAGAGACACAGAATCTTCTTTCTTAGAGGATATGTGGAATTAAGCAGTTGAAGGTATAAGGACAGGCATGGAGAACGTGGGTACCCTGGTGCTTGGGGAGGAATTTGATTCTTCTTGAGGCTTCTGTGGTAAATCTGGTTAATTTTCTCTCTGAGTTGTATAGTAACGGATTGAGTTCTAAGACTGTGACTTGTTATACGTTCACTGTAGTGGCCAGTCATTCTTTGTTAGAAACAGGTTGATAAATAAGAATAGTTGAGTTCGCAGAGTGCCTAAGAGCATGATATTAAAGTAGGCAAAGAAGGACTGGGTATAGTTATTTGAGATGGAGGTAATGTTTTTTTAAACTATGTAATAAGTATTTGAGTTTGTGTGAGATTAATTTGAAGTCGGCAACTTTGAAGTGTTTCATGTATTTTTGATTGTAGCTGAGAAGCAGGTTTTGCAGTCTGGGCGGGGCTTTGCTTCAGATTTTGAGGAGAGCAAAAACTATGAATGAGATTATTTCCCTGAGGTTTGGAGAGAAGAGAACCCACACTTTTGTGATAGCATGTATGCAACAATATAAACAATTAGAATGGAGGAGTACAGACAACCGATGAGGAGCAATTGTTAATTTTACATTTGAACCAGATAAAGTTATGATGGCAGCAGCAATAGCAAGATGGAATAAAGGAGTCCAGGGTGACTTGGAGGGATTCAAAGCTCATTCAGACATCAGCATGGCTGTATGTTACTTGAGGGCCACCCAGTGGAATACATGGTTAATGGCTGCCACAGTAGGCCCTCTTCCTCAAGGGCTTGGCTAGGCCCTGATGAAGCCGGGAGTAGACCGCTGAGCTCTGCCCTAGGAATCCACCAGAATCCTGAGTCCAAGCCTCACTAAACCCTTGATGGAACAGCAGTGGAAGAGCCCCAGAGCAAGTAATATAGGCCTTGGGGGAGTCTCGTGCCGCAGATTGCGAGAAAAGCGGGATTAGGTAAAGGAAGATCCCGGGAGGCCGCAGACAAAATGGCGCCCTGCCATGCAGAACGAGTGCTGAAGTCGAGAGCCCGCGGGCAGAGTACTCAGTGAGATCGGAGGCGTGGAGACGGCGCAATCACAGCAGCGAAGGCGGGCTGCAGGGAGTGCACTGGATGTCTGAGTCCAGAGGTAATAACGGGGGTAGGGATTCCAGATATCCCCAAGACGCGCAAGTATAGGAAGAGCTGAGGAGGTTGTGATGAATGGGAGAACGCGAGTGGTGCTTGAAATGGAGAGGTGTTGCAGGTGAGCTGGAGCAACCACAGGCCTGAGAGAACTCATGGCCCTGCCTGCCACGCTCTGCAGCCCGAAACAGTGCAGGGATCACAAAGAAGGCGCAAGTGAATAACGTAGTCGGAAGAGGAGCCTAGGAGCAGAAATAGAGACTCTGCCGTAGGATAGCAGGAGCTGCAAAGTGCACAGGACGGCGGTGGTGAGGGGCCTTCAGCAGTTCAGGTGGGAGGCGACTCCGCAAGTGGAGGACTGACCTTCATCCGGAGGGATGAGAGGGGGCACAATACAAGACTGTAGTGCAGCCTGCGGAGGGGGATAGTGGGAAGCGCCCCAGGACCAACGATTGCAGTCGCATGCTGGTAAAGCATGGAGAACCCCAGAGAAAGAGACTGTGGAGGGGAGTGAGAGGGCCCACGACAAGCTCAAGATACAGACCGGGGAAACGGGTAATGAAGGAGACAATTCAGACACCATACCGGCCAGTGCGAGAATGGACGGAGTGGAGTGTGAAATTGGAGAACGTGATGGTGGGAGACCCAGTGTGAGCCCCAGGCATCAACAGAGGAAGGGCCAGGCTGAGTGGGCTGGACGGGTCCGGAAAACACAGGAGGTTTGAGGGAAGCATCGGGTGGAGCTCCCTGGTGGGACTGAGGAGTGCAGAAAGAGACAGGGGGCTGCCAACCATCCCCCATCCAACGTCCAACCAACAGGGAGGTGAGGCCGTTGGCGAATATGGGCAGGCAGATTACGAGGGAAGCCGGATGGGGGCGGGAAAGCCTGGTGGGAGGCGTGAACGCCGGATGGGGGCGGGAAAGCCTGGTGGGAGGCGTGAATGCGCGAGGGGAGGCAGGCGGATTGGGAGAGAAGCCTGATGGGGGCGGGAGAGCCTGGTGGGTGGGCGTGAATAAGGGGAGGACTGGGCTGGGCTTGCATGCGATGCGCGTGCATGTACACGGGCACTGCATGAAAACCGCGGGGCTGAAAGCCCTTTGGTTTGAAGATGTTTTCGCCACATGAATTCTCGCTACGCTCGATGCGCTTGCGCGCATCGATAGGTCGCGAGACCTAAAAATTAAAGAGCTTCCTGATAAGGGAAGAATATCCTATATTGTACAATGGGTTATGATCAGGGCTCCAGGTATTTTGGTATTTATATTTTAACACTTCCATCTGTATTTATCCATATTAATTTTTTGGGACATTTTATTGGTATCTATCCATATTTATTTTGTGCTTTATGAACAAATGAGTTGATTACTTTAATATATCTGCATTTATTCAATGGATAAACGTGCACTTATATTTCAATGCCTGTCAGGTTTTAGCACATTACACAGCCAAACATGTAATAAGATAATAAGCTCACTTTAAAAAAAAACATTTTAGCACAAATACATATATGCAGTAATCTAAGCAAATCTCATTGAGATTTGTACCTCCCCATGCTGCCAATATGTACAACTATTGGCCTGAAAGTCGTTCAACTCAGCTTGGAGAGTCACTCAAAAGAAGTCGAATTATCCGCATGTTTTTGTTTTGCTTTTAAAAATAAACTCATACGGGAAACACAATCGTTTTCGTTTGTATTCATCTGTAAAAATCAATCAAAACGGAAAACGGGATCGCTAGTTAAGAAAGAAAGGGGTTCAAGCAAGGCATATTTTTGCATAGGGAGACAATGAAGATTTATGAGCTTTTCCATGAAGAAAATCCAGCAGGAATAATGAGGACATGTGCATATAACATATTTAATGTTAAGGTAAGGTATCTTTAAAGCTCATTTAAAATATTTTAATTTATAGACATAATGTTAAAGTTAATATATAAATATAACTTTACATTTTTTTAAACTTTTAATGAAAGTTATTTAATAATTGGACAATGATGTATCAGTGCAGGAAATTAGGGGAATACAACTGGATACCACATATGGCAGCTGTCATTGAATCGGAACTGCGGGACTTCTGTTGACCCTGGTGTAATCCATTCCTGGTGAGGTCACTAGGCACAGCAACACAAATGGGGTATGGATAAGAGGGTCCAGAAAATTCCTACCACCCAGCCCCCTCCGCACTCCCCCCCCCCCCCCCCCCCCCCACACACACACACACTCCTCGAAGCTTCGCTCCTGAAAATAAGAAATTTAGTAAGGAAACGAGGTGATTGCCATTGTATAATAATTGTTACATGTGTATACATATGTGTGCCTATTTATATATGTAAACAGTTAAATATTAGCTGTGTGGTAAAAGCACCCTATTGTAAAGAACCGTGATTTAAATAATCTCCCGATATGCTCCGGATTTAACTTCTTTCGATTTGACCACTGATGTTCGTCGCAATTAGCGGAATTTGATATTTCTAAATTAACCGACAGCCACTGCACTTTAGCAGACAGGCCAGTAGGTGGCAGCATAATCCAACCTTCAATTCTGTTTTCACCATGTTTTGTTCACTTCACTTTTAACAGAATTCCTATTTATACAAACTGTACACTCCTACTCGCGCCGTCAATGCAAGGAGTATCAATTTTTGATGAATAAACTTATAGTTTTGTAACTCCTTATATAAATGTTTTGTCTAATCCTCTACAGTAAAATAATGTGTTGTCATATTTTGTTTTGACTGTGTACCCCTTTATGTGTTTTGTTCACTTTATCTGTGCTACAAAGTAAGAAGTTTAAAGATTATAAATCCACAGATTGCAGCTGTTTTCAGAAAATGATTGCTTGATTTAGCCCTTTTTGCAGGGTCATCCCAGAACTTTTTGCCTTCCTCCTATATTTTTTCTGACCTATTGTTGATGGTTTTATGACTCTGATCATTGCTAAAGTGCTTATGCTCTTTATTGTAAATTGTTGTAATGGATTAGGGACTCCATGATTGGCTATTTGATTTACTTGTCAGACCCTATTATAGTGCACCATGTGTGCCCAGGGCCTGTAAATCAAATGCTGCTGGTGGGCTTGCAGCACTGGGTGTGCCACCCACTGAAGCAGCTTGTAAAATATGGCTCTGGCCTGCCATTGCAGAGCCTGTGTGCAGTGTGGGACTGCCATGTGGACTTGGCAAGTGCACCCACTTGCCAGTTCCTAAACCTTCCCTTTTCTACATGTTAGTCACCCGTAAGGTAGGCCCAAGGTATCCCCATGGGCAGGCTCATTGTATTTCAAATGCCCTGATGTGTGTGGCATGTCCTGATAGTGAATTACAGGCAATTTCGTTTTTCACTATTGCAAGGCTACCTGTTCCCATAGGGCAGAATGGGCAGTTTGATTATTACCTCTTGTAATTCTAACTGACCCGGGGAACAAGGTAGAAATTAGAGTTTAGTATGACTGAACTCAGAATTTTAAAATACATCTTTTAGCGAAGGTGATTTTTACGTTTGTGTTTGAAAACACCACTTTTTGAAAGTAGATATTTTCTTGCCTGACCATCCATCTCTATTAGGTTTGTGTATTTCATGTCTGGTTTGTGAGTGACGGGGGGCTGGAGAGGGCCTTGGCTCCAGCAGTCTGATGGGTCAGGGCTGGGCTGAATAGGACCTGCATTGAATAGTGAATAGGGGGAGGAGATTTCCTTTCAATACCCTGAGCCCTCATAGAATGTAGAGTAGGGGGCGGAGATTTCCTTTCACTGACCTGAGCCCTTATAGAATAGAGAGTAGGGGGAGGAGATTTCCTTTCAGCTACCTTGGCTTGGTCTGCTCTCAAATAAAGCTGTCTTCACCTCCTGTCAGGAAGCTGCACCCAGGAGGACAGAACTGGTTTTGACTAGGTAAGACACTCTATGCCTTCAGAGAACAAAGGATTTGGCGTTATAAATATTGGGGCCCAGACCCCAGAACTTTAGATCACTGCTGGTAATCAAGACAAACCCTTTCCAAGGAGAAGAACCAGAGAATCTGAAGGAAGATTACTGCCCCTGTGCTGTTGCTGTTGAGGTTGGCATGCAGTGGCTACTTTATTGCCAAGGAAAAGAGAAAAGGAACTTTGTGTGAATTTTTTACTATCTTGTGGAAGATCTCCAAGGGCTTGTGACGGAGCTTGCCTCCTGTTCTGAAGACAAAGACTTCACCACCAGATCCCCCTGAATTCCCTTGTTGGGAATTCTATCTGCATTGAGAAGCCCTTTGTTGTCTGGGCCCTCTGAGAGATTGCGTGTTGCTGGGAGCTGGTAGCGCGATGCAACGAGGAGAAGCGTGTCGCCACCACAGCAGTTGCGTCGCATCACCGAATAAACGTGCCACAGCTGTTCACCGTCCCATTGCAGAAGAAGAATGTGGCATCACCGGAGAAGCGTGCTGCCGCCACAGAGGTTGTCGTCGCATCACCGGAGAAGCGTGTCGCAGGGCCTGTCGCGGCTCCAAAGTTCAACGATGTCGCTGCAAGGCCGTCGGGGGTGCATGCATCGTATCCACGTTGTCGCATCAAAGACGCCATTTTGTCGCATTGCACCGGATCGTCGCATCACATCAAGGCGCCATCTTTTCGCATTGTAACCGGAACGCAGTAAGAAATCGACGCATCACCTCCTCTCCGATAAGGAACAGACACATCACCTCCCCTGCGCTGCAGTAAGAAACCGACGCATCACCTCCCCCGAAGCAAGGAACCGACGCATCACCTTCCCTGGGACCCTTTTGTTTGTTTTGATTGACGCATCTAAGGTACTTTGAGAGTAAAGTGTTGCTTTTACCATCCACATTAAACTAAGCTATTTCTACCATTGTAAAGACTTATTTTAATTACAGTATTGTGGATTTTTGTCGTTTGGTCTTGTGTTAAGTCTAGTAAAGATTACTTATTTTTCTAAACTAGTGTGGTGTACCTCTGTAGTGTTTTCACTGTATTATTGTATGTGTTCACAAATGCTTTACACACTGCCTCTGAGATAAGCCTGTCTGCTCGTGCCAAGCTACTAAGGGGGTGAGCAGGGAGGGTTATTTTAGGAGTGTAGCCCCTTACACTGATTAGAAGCGAGGGTCCCTATTTGGACAAAGGTGCAAACCATTGCCAACGAGAGACCCACACAATAATGATGAATAATTTCATTGGTTGAAGAATGTTATCTCTTTATCCATCTCTGTAGAGTACCCCTCTTCACGTTATCAATATCAAACCATCAAATATACATTGATTAGAATGCATGTCATACGTGGCAGCTACCAATTTTGACAAATGGCTTAGCCTGGCAGCAAACCGATTGGCACCTGAAATCACTAAGCACTCAAGAGGGAGGCAGGTATCATCTCCTTGGTATTCGGCTGAGCTAAAACAGATTAATTTTAAATGAAGGCACAAGGAACGTACCTGAAGATCCGATTACAATACAACACATAGGAAGGACTATTGTTTAGCTCTAGAGGAATATAAGGCCGCTATAGAACAGGCCAAAATAGCCTATTGTTAGCCTATGGAGGGCAAAGAGCACCCACACTCTGCACTGCTAACCAGTGCTAAAGTGCCCAGAGTGTTAAAACCACCAACACCATGTTAGAAAAAAGACTAGGAGAAAGGCAAAAAGTTTAGGAATGACCCAGCAAAAAGGGCCAAGTTCAACACAAACCCTGCTTAAAGTAACAACATCTGGACTCCTGACATGAAAAGTCTTGCAGCTAGAAAGCATGCAGTACTAATAGTGTTTTAATCTTGAGATTCTGCTGTTAAATACTCTTTCTAATACGAAACAATGGAATAATATTTATTTTATTTGTCAGATATATAGTGCGCATAGCTGCCCGAGCGACGGGGCGTACCAGCGCAGGTGGCAGAACTTCAAGACACGAACCAGAGAGCAGGGGGGTTTATGCCGGAAAAAGACAGGTCTTTTTGGCCTTCCGGAACGCAAGGTGGTTCTGGATCACTCTGATGGAAACAGGAAGCGAGTTCCAGAGTTGTGCAGCCAGACTGCGGAAGGAACGGCCACCCGCTCTGGCTTTCAGGACACGCGGAGTACAAGCCAGAGCTGAGGCAGCCGATCTCAAAGGACGCCGCCCTAGCAACCCCGCTAACTCCACGGGTGCCTGAAGCGAAAGAATCCTATGAGCCGAACAGAGTGCCTTAAATTGGATGAGTTTCTCCACCGGCAACCAGTGAAGTTTCCGAAGTACATGTGAGACAGAGCAAGAGTTGGGGAGGGCCACCAGCTTGCGCGCGGCGGCGGCATTCTGAGCCCTTTGAAGGCGCTTGACTCTGGCCTTGTTCGCACCCAGGTATAAGCAGTTGCCATAATCCAGTCTTGACAAAATTGTAGACTGAAGAATAGTTTGGCAAACCTTTGGAGAGAAAAAAACCAGCAGTGGCCTAAGGCCATGCAGGAGTCCAAAACAAGCCCCCGCCACTGCCTTGGACTGGGCGTCAAAAATCAGGCCGCTATCAAATCAAATTCCTAGGTTTTTCACTGTCTCCTTGGTCGAGGAAGCAGGTTTCAGGCGGTCCGGCCAACACTGCTCAGACCACAAACCCTGATCCTTCCCAAACAACAGGATCTCGGACTTACTGGCGTTGAGCTGCAGACAATTCACCGCCATCCAGTCCGTAATCGCAGAGAGGTCCTCTTTGAACTTGATCAAATTGGTGCACTTTTTTTGGAGAATGCAATCACCAACTGGGTGTCGTCAGCATACTATACCAGTGACAGGCCCCTACCCTTTGCCAGCACAGCCAAAGGCTGGACGTAGATGTTAAACAGTAGGGGACTTAACACTGCCCCCTGCGGTACACCCTGGTGCAAGGCAAACTCTTGAGAGTGGAAAAGAGGGACTGGTAACCAGTGCAGTTTTTGAAGAGGAAGAGATGCAGTTCTAGGGGGGGGGGGGATTGGTCACCAGGCGGGCCGCAGTGTTCTGGACTACCTACAATTTGCTTTTTGAGCTTTCATTAGCTGAAATCTGCAGAGCGTTGCAATAATCCAGATGGCTTTGTACTAATGCCTGGATCAAGGTTTTCTGTGTGGAGAGTGGTAAGAAAGGGAGCACTCTTCTGAGTAGACTAAGGCTGTGGAAGCCTGCTCCAGTGGTGGAAGTGGTACCCCAAAGTGAGTTTGTGGTCTAATCGAACTCCAATGTTTTTTACCACCTTTTTTGGACATGGGGCAGAACCTAGTTCCTCTGGCCACCAGCTAGGGGAACACTTTACCGTTGCTTCACCAAACAGCATAATCTCTTACTTTGCTGCAGTAAGCTGAAGAAAATTGTCTTTTATCCATTCCGCGATTACTTTCATACCCTCTGAAAAGGTGGTCTGAATTTTGGAATTGGTTTTGTCGAAGGAGAGTAGAAGTTGTTTGTCATCAGCGTAGGATAAAGGAATGAATCCCAAATTCCTCAGTAGTCTCGCCAGGGGAGTAAGATAAATGTTAAATAGAGTAGGGCTCAAACATGAGCCCTGTAGTAGTCCCTTGGTCCCCCTGATGGTCTGTGAGCGTAAGGGACCTAGGTTAATTGTCTGAGTTCTGTCAAACAGAAAGTTAGCCATTCACTTCAAGGCAATCCCTTTAAGGCCTATGTCTCCCAGTCTCCTAAGTAGAGTCTGGTGGGAGATAGTAATGAATGCTGCAGATAGATCAAGCAGCACCAAAAGTACCGCTTGACCATTATCCAACAGCAATCTGATGTTATCGGTGACTGCAACCAACGCGGACTCTGTACTATATCTGTCTGATCTCGTTTGGTGGTAGTGGGGCACTGTTTCAGGGGAACTAAGCGATCCATAGTGAATAGCAAGCTGGTATTGAAGGAAGCTAGGCGCTCCTCTATCGGATTCAGAGGTTTGTGGTGGAATAAAAGAAGCTTGGAACTGTTACGACGTAAGTTTATGCCATTGTCTATAACTTCTTTTTTAGAATATGGTTTGGGGACAGTCTGTTCCTTGGAACAGTTAATTCGGAACTCGATCACTGAATGATCTGACCATGTCAAGGGGCAAGTCATCCCGTCAGAAATGTTGGGGGAGTTGGTTAGAATTATATCTAGCATGTGTCCTGCCTGATGAGTAGGCTCATCATTTATTTTAGTTAGGTTGAGTGTGGACAGGTCTGTCAGAAGTATGGCCGACTCTAGGTTACCACGGTTTTCGCTATGCACGTTAAAATCACCGAGAAGCAAAAAATTCCTGGCTGAGATAGCATTTGGGGAGATGAGTTTCATGAGTTGTGAAGTTAGAGAGTGGTCCCGGGGGCCGATATACTAAAGCTCCTTTCCAGCTAAGTCATGTGTGTAAATCAATTCTGAAAACTAAAATCTCCAGCGGGTCATAGCAAGTTTGGTCTAAGATGGAAATGTTAATGGGTTCCCTGTAGACAATGGCTATTCCTCCCCCTCCCTATGCGGTTTGTCCAGTTTTTGTATGTGATAACCATCTGGAAGTGCCACAGCAATTGCAGGGTTAGAACAAGGTTTAGTCCAGGTTCCTGTCAGGAACCCTATATAAGGGCGTGTGGAGGAAAGCAGGTCCCATATATTAACTGCGTGTTTGGGCAAAGACCTAACATTAGCCAAAAACAGTTCCAGCCTTCGCTGCTGTAAGTCATGGAGAGCACTTCTTATCACTGGTACAGTGGGGGGTATTTATTCCCTGATCAGTCATAATGGTATCACTCTGTGGCTGTGCTAATTTTATACTTTGGAATTTACAGGATTTGCATGAGAATGGACCTACTGCTTCTGTGGATATAGTGCATGCCTTGTTGGCTATCTGTTTAGCGGCATAGTCTTTTTTAATCTTGACCAACTCCTGGTTAGTGTGTGTGCGGAAAGCATTCGTCCCGTTTGTTAGCTTTGAGTCCAAACCGGCAGGGGTTCCTGCTCCTGGCATCGTCCAGGCGCAGACAGGCTGGCCTTAGGCACGCCTTGAGTGCGCGTCGGGCCAAGCATCGGTTTAAGTATAGAGGTATGCAGATAGACTGCTAACCTGACTTCTGGTATCAGGCGGAAGTGCTCGTAAGTCACTTCCGGTAGGTGGCACCTCCCTCCACACAAACGGAACAATCCGCGTTGGACCGGGGAGGGACACAGTTTTGCAGTGCAACAGGTGAGCTAAAAATTAGGTTAGGCAATACTAATGTTCAAATCAAAATGAAAATACTACAAACAGGCAAAAAGATATCTTAAAACACATAAGCTCTTTCCCAGGTGCTCTACAACTGCCGTATTTAGAGTGCTGAGCTTAATGATTTAAAAGCGGTAAAACAGTGAAAGAGTAAAAGAAGCCCTTTACCAGGCGCTCCATGAGTTGCGTGAGAGCAACTGCAGTTCAAGTCACCTTGGTAGCCTTAAGAGCATATCATAAATGAATTTTCAATGTATTCAAACAATTTCTTGATTAAACAGGTAATTAATGTCTATATTTCTATATTTCCTTTAGTGGCACCTCTCGATGTTGTAAAGATTCGCTTGCAAGCACAGACCAAGCCATTTACCAAAGGTAAGACTTACTTTTTGTTTTCCCCTTGGAAGCAAAGTACTCCATTTACATTTTCCTGCTGAAGATGAATGAGTTAAAGCTGCTGCATCTGTGTCCAAACATTGGAATTGTCTAGTGATAGACAACAGTGCTTCATTTGATGTTTAGATACAGCACTTAGATGAGTGAGTCTCCCTCCAAGACGGGGTGAAATCCATGGCTGCTCCTGTTGAAAGTCTGCAATTAAATATAATGGGGTGACCCAGTGACCCTCAGAACCTGGGTTCTAAAGTTTAGACAAAAAACAATGGTTCTGTCGGATGTACAAAACAATTTCTTTGTTAAGTTGTAAATCCAAATATTCTTTACACATTTCACAATAGAAATTCAAAATGACAGAACACACAGTGCAATCCTTACTTTAAAATATTCTTCTTGTTATAGATATCTTGCATGTATCAAACAATTCGAAAATGGCTGTCCAAGACGGAAGTAACATAGAATCACATAAATGGTGAAATGCTTTTAAGTGACTAGAAGGGACAACGATGACTATGCTAGACAAGGAAAGGTAGGATGGCATATTCACATATAATAAAGGTCAAAGTATGCTACAAGGGATTTGATTCAGAAAACAATAGGTTTCAATTAGGAGTCGTACAAACGTATCAAACTCAAGTGTATCCACAGGATATCACACTTAAAAGTTAACTGGAATAAATCAGAGGAAGGAAAAAGAACACACGGAAGAAATAAATTATATTCAAAAAACGTTTGTATTTAGTAATAAAGCATCAAATTCTGGGAAGATGAATACAGAGAAGTAAATTCAAGCAAAGACGGTCATGAACGGAGGTATATGTAACATCTACTCATCAGTTCACAACTGAACATCAACTCCTTAGTGTTTAACAGACAACCAAATTAATCAATAAACAATGGTCGTATGTTGGTGACAACGCAACGCTTCTGGAGATGATGGAAGTGTCGACGTTTCGGTCTAGTATGCAGTCGTCATGTAGACCATCATCAGGACAAAACAATTCGTTGCTGGGAAAACCCCGTATATTAAAACAATAAATCCATATTACTAACAATACATATTAAAAATCACTAAACTTGTACATAATCAATGTTTCATCAATTTAAAAAAACTTAAAACACTGTGTGTCAGGCAACAACCTGGTGCCCAATTTTACTAAGCATGTTACCCCTTCCTAGTAATGCTTAGTAGAGACATTCTTTAAAAAAAGTTAATTATAAACTTTACTTTGTAATTCTTATTAAACATAATGATTCAGGAAGATACATCACATGATATATAGATCGAGATTCTCATATCGTCAACATTGGCAAGAGAGAAACTGTACATTATTATGTCTTGAAAGCATAGTTGGAACACAATACAGTATTGACATTTGTGCAACAGTATTTAAAACAAAACAAATATAGGAGAAGATTTTTTCTCCTACAGACTATACATGCAATTAAATAACCACTGCGGTAAATCACTGATGAAAAATCCACATTTGTCACCTGAAATTTCCGAAGAGGCTTGCTTCAA
The DNA here is from genome assembly GCF_964263255.1 of Lissotriton vulgaris. Taxonomy (NCBI): domain Eukaryota; kingdom Metazoa; phylum Chordata; class Amphibia; order Caudata; family Salamandridae; genus Lissotriton; species Lissotriton vulgaris. The sequence goes on from NC_141698.1 coordinate 854,859,316, forward strand.
ATTTCAATGGACAGCAAGGAATACAAGGAAAGAAATCCAACAGATGACTATGAATCTAGTTGGATATGTAGCCTATATTAGTTTGGTTTAAAGGTCTGTGTAATGACAACCTGATGAAAAAGACTTGATTTAAAGTCTACCTGCGATAAGGTATATAACAGCTCGATAATGAATAGTTCTGGAAAAGCTGGTAACTGAAAACTCAGTGTAACTGTGGCAACCTATGAATGTAAGCAATACGTCTTAGTATGCAGATATTTGTATAGCCTGTATATAATGTAAGGCATTTAAAGAGGTATAAAAAATAAGGGTGAACAAATCGTATATTACTAACGAAATCAACGTGTCGGATAGTCCTTCTCATTTAGAGAGAAGGATCATGGCATATATGTAACAATGTTTAAGGCATAATATACCAAGATATTGTATAAGCCAGTAACAACGTGCCGTGAGCATAGTAGCTAAAAGGCAACTTCCGAACACGTAATCCCATGGTAAACCGAGAGAGCTATGTAAAATGAAATGTTGCATAGAATTGCGCGGTATCGAATGGCCGAGTCTAGCGCTAATCATATAGACATCCGGCATTTAGACCGGTATGTATTATGATAGTCTATGAAGTAGCATCCATCAAAGTGGTGTCCACTATTTTAAAAAAAGGAAAGAAACAGAATAACGAAACTAACTTACTCGCATCAGTCGGGTTGAGCAATTGTACATGTAGCGTCTTCCGTCGGCATGCCGGGTCATAGAATGACAAAAGTAATCAAGGCTACTAGAAACCTGTGGCATTTAAACCCTCCGAACCGGAAGTGTTTAAACTAATGTGGAATCGAGGAAGGGCTAGCTTAGTCAAACTCCCATGCTAGTGAATCAATGAAGCCACAGTCGCCATATTGAGTAAGAACCCTGCTGATTAAGTGAGCCCACCGGGGGCAAAAATTAAACTCGATAACTACACGGACATAAGGGTTTAAAAGTCACAGAAATTAAAATCTGTACTTATGGGCCAAAACCTCCATAAAATTAATGTCTGCACTTATGGACCAGAACCTCAATGAAGTCTCTATGTTGAAGTTAATAGATAGCTAAAAAACGTGTCAGCTCAGCAGACATATTGGAAAGGTGTTGGTACTGGTTAAACAGATTATGATGGTGCAAGGAAGGACATAAATCAACGTAATCAGGAAATTTCAGATGACAAATGAGAGCCATTTATATTAGAGACAATTAAAAATGACAGAGACGTAAAAAGCTTTTCTGTCAGACTTTAAAACAAATCCGTGTATGTACCAAAATTGACATGTGCTTAGACCTACGTGCCAAAAAGTGACATGTAAATAGACCCAAGTGCCACAGAATAGCGAACGTATTGTAAAAATAATCTTAGGCAATATGTATGCAGAATCACTGATCTATAGATACTACACAATGGTTGGAGAGACGCAAAAGATGACTGCTGAAGTTGGTTTAGATAAGGCATGCCAGTGCATGCCATTCTGTACTGGAATTTAAACCAAATTTCACCGACTCTTCCATACAAATCCAACGTTGTTCCTTGAGTGTCAACAGATGGTCAACATTCGGTTGCCTAATTGTAGGCTTAACAGCCTCTACTACCCACCAGAACAGCTCATATTCGCTGTGTTTTTTGGCAGAGTAGTGATCAACGAGTGGAGCATTCTCTGTATGGCAGCGGATCCTGGATTGGTGCTGTAGAATTCGTTTTTTGAAGGGCTGTGATGTCTTACCGAAATATTTCAAGCCACATGGGCATTCAATGCAGTAAACAACATTGGTTGTGTTGCAATTGGAGAAGTTTCTTAAGACAAAGGTTTTGTTATTCAGAGTGAATTGTTTGGTATTTTTCGTGGTAGCACAGGCTGTACAATGATTGCATTTAAAATGGCCCTGCAGTGGACTAAGTTGTCTCGTATTATCCACTAAGTGGGTTTCTTTATTCCTATAAGCATGTACCAACCTATCCCTCAGGTTTCTACCCCTTTTGAACGCCAACATCGGTTTGTCGACAAGTTCAGGTAAGTCTGAGAGAAGGGACCAATGTTTAGAAATTGATGTTTTGATAGAATTGCTAGATGTGCCAAAAGTGGTCACACATACAAGCTTGGGTTCAGTTGTTTTTGCCTTAACCTGAAGAAGTGATTCTCGGTCATTGTACCATGCCCGCTTTAATGAGCGTTTCAATAATCTGTTAGGATACCCACGAGCAAGCAATTTGATCTTCAATTGTTGTGCTTCTCTGAAGTAGTCGACTCACCTAGAGCAATTTCTACGTAAGCGTAGAAATGGCCCGAAGGGTAACTCATCGCGTAAAGCTTGAGGGTGACAACTGTTGTATTTCAAGAGGGTGTTTTTAGCCGTGGGTTTGGTGAACAGAGTAGTATATAGGGTCTTCTCCTCATTTACCTTGATAGAAATATCTAGAAAATCCATGCTGGATTTATTTGAAACCATTGTGAACTATATGTTGTTGTTTCTGGAATTAATCCATTCATGGAATTTGATTAGCTCTTCAAAGTTACCATGCCAAATGAAAAAAAAATGTCATCTATGTAATGCAGCCAACATCTAAGATGTGCTGCAAAAGGGTTATTCATGTCATAAATGAACTTGTCTTCGAAATCAGAGACATAGATATTTGCTATGTCCGGCGCAAAAATTGCACCCATAGCTACACCTTTCTGTTGTTGATAGAAAGTTCTGTCATAGATGAAATTTTTTTCACATAAAGGGATACATATACAGTCTATGATAAACTCTGATGGAACTGAGTGGGGTCTTGGTCTACTTTCAAGTAGAGACAACAGGATGGTCAAAGCATCATCCTGGGGAATATTAGTGTACAGGCTTTCGATGTCCATGGACACCAAAAGTTCCTTGTCACTATTGAATGGAATATTCTCAACACTATTGATAACCGCCATTGTGTCTCTGATATAGTTTTTGTTCTCTGTGGCAAAAGGACGGATGAAGAAATCCACATATTGGGCCAGGGGTTTCAAGATGGAATTACACCCTGACACAACTGGGCGGCCAGGAGGACAAGTCTGATATTTATGAACTTTCGGCAGTATATAAATTGCCAGAACCGTGGGCGCCTTATTGATAAGGAAAGCTGCCTCTTTTTCACTCAACCAACCTCCATCAAAACCACTCCTAGATAGATCCTGGATTCTTTTCTCTAATTTTAGAGTGGGATTACATGGTAATTTGCGGTAGTTGGATTCAACCGAAAGTTGTTTTTGCAGTTCTAGGTTATAGGCTGTTTCATCCCCAAGCACTATACCCCCGCCTTTATCGGCTGGTTTAATGATGGTATCAGGGAGGGATTGTAGATGGAATAAAGCCTGTTGTTGTTCCTTGGTTAGGTTGTAAGGGACCCATTTTGGTTGTTTGAATAGATGTTAAATTTCAGTCATAACGACATTCTCAAAGGGTTTATTGGGTTTCCCCTGCCTATATCATATTCACATATAAAACATAGATTTTCATCAGTCCATTTTTGAACTCAATAGGCACAACAAAAACAATTTTCTTTTTGGAGTTGTGACTTCACATGGACGGATTGACAACACAACATCGACGTTTGGACCCTAAAATGTGGTGCAGACTTATTTGCATCTTGGGCGGGTCTTCATCAGGACAAGGGGATTGGAGGACAGCCTGCAAATGTTAAGGAGGACTTTAGAAATTGGTGTGTGTTAAAATTAAAAGAAAAGGAAGGAGGCTATGTCAATTAGCATGCTAACCTGAAAACTTGATGAGCTAGAGATGTCTTCAATAGCTTTAAAGAACTGGATGAGCTAGAGATGTCTTCAATAGCTGTCTGAAAACGGGGTATCAGCTGACACCTCCCAAAGATATCCATAATTGTGGTTTTTCTGTGGAGATATGTACGTGACTATCAGTACATGGACATAGGCATATGCAATAGCTAAAGGGGCATCAGATTCTGTACATACCTTCAGCAATGAATGAATTTCTTCACCAGCCAGTGGAAAAATTAGGTATGGGTGCCGCTGCAGCGAACACCTAAGGAGGCAATAGGGACCCCCTATGAGTACCAAGCCCTTGAGTAAATCACGTATGTGAAGAGTATCAATCCAATACAGGCTGCGTGAACAGACATAGAACGGTGTTATGTCTATCAGTGAGCTCTGTTGGGTGGGTATTTTATTTTAAGTCTTAGTCATGGTGACTACCATTGTGGTAAAAATGAAGCTCTTACACTGTCAGCGCCAAGCGTCTGACATCCTCATTGTGTATGTAAAACATGAGAGACTCCCATTGTGGACAACGAGCGAATGTGCACATAAATGGTGGCAGCGGGTGTATCTAATACAGACCAGAAGGGATATCTCTCAGAAAAAGGATATGCCGAATGTTAATTAGCATCTGTATCTGTTCGGAATACCGATAAACGGCAGAACCCACCGATGAAATTGCGAAACTAATAAAGTACCTTACCAAACAGGGGTTGGAAGACTGTTTCCTTTCTGAACCTGAAGTTAAATTCCTTAACAAAATTGACCCTAGGATCCCTACTATATAAACCATCCCGAAGATACATAAAAGTATGAGTAAACCACTGGGTAGACCAATTGTATCTGGATGTGGATCAGGTTTGGAACCAGTGAGCCAATACCTGGACAGTTTACTACAACCATTTGTTTTGGAAACTAGGTCATTTCTTCAAGAGACGATGCACACAATTCAAATCTTTGAAAATCATCCCTTCAATAAACTGACACAGCTATTTGTTACATTAGATGTGTGTTCGCTATACACCAGCATACCACAGGAAGAAGCAATTGAGGTAATTAGATAAACCCTGGACACTCGTCCATCACCTCACTGGATACCAACTGAATGTTTGGTTGAATTATTACAAATTGCTATGTCTAAAGATTATTTCGATTTTCAAAACACATTTTACTTTTCAATGCAGAGGAGTAGCGATGGGAGCTAGTTTAGCTCCTAGCCTGGCTAATCTGTTCATGAACGATTTCGAGGACTCATACATATACTCCAATGAGAACCCACATATAGACAGCATAACAAAATGGAACCGATATATCAATGATATTGTGATGATTTGGACTGGAACAGAAGAGAACTTGAAGATCTTTCTGATATTGTGTAAATAGTCTGTTATCCTCCACAAACAACCCCCCCCCCCCCCACCCCCCTTGTCACTACTCCTACTGATAGATTCACTGTGTCCCTGTCACACCCCGGGCTCCCCATGGGTACAAGTTTATAAAGGAGCCTTACCTAATACTGGTCCTCATTTTCCCCACGCATGTACTTCGGTGGAGCAACCGAGGAAGAGCGGACAACGGAGGACCCAGAGAGAGAGAGCAGAAGACCCCATCCGAACCCAGGAGGAGGGGCCAACCCAGCCATATTAGCAAGAGAGTGACTGTCTCAAAGGAAAAAGAAGACTTTTATAAAAATAAAACCATACATACCCAGGTCCAGTCTCCGTGCCCTTCCTTTTCCCGCGTCACCCCCGCAACACATGGTTAAATAACCGTTCAACAGATATCCAATTCACTATGTCATACAGTAAAGATTCGCTACCATTCTTGGACCTGACATTTGAAGTAGAAGACTACAGAATTGTGATGAACCTATATAAAAAACCGACAGATCGGGATACCCTCCTCCAATACAACTCACACCATCCTAGAAACCTGCGGGACAATCTGCCCTATGGGCAATTCTTACGCTTGCGCAGGAACTGCACTAGACGTAATTACTATTTCAAAGAAACAGATTTGCTGATCACTAAACTACGGGATAGAGGGTACCCCAAATGCCTCCTCAAGAGGGCACGAAAAAGGGCATGGTACAGACAACGTGAGACGCTATTGGAAGAGAAACCTAAGAAAATGGACAGACTGATTTGTGTACCCACATTCAATATGAGGGCAGTAACAATAACAATAACAAAAACAAAGGCAGAGGTAAAAATAACAACTCCCGCTCTGCCTCTACCCCTGCCCAATAACTCCCTTCCCCTTCCCCCGTCTCAATCCACTCCTGTCGAGGGAATACTTCAACAATACCTGCCAGCTTGGGAAAACATCACATCAGACAGGTGGGTGCTCCAAATAATTCAGTCAGGTTAATGTCTAGAACTAACATCCACCCCCCAAACATACCAACCAAGCAGCGTCAAATGTCACAAGAACATTTAACACTGCTCAGACAGGAGGTAATATCCCTCCACAGAAAAATGCAATAGAAATAGTTCCAGAGCATCAGAAAAACAAAGGAGTATACTCCCTATATTTCCTAATACCAAAGAAGGAGGGATCTCTAAGACCCATCCTAGACCTCAGACCTTTAAACATTTACATACAGTCGGATCATTTTCATATGGTCACACTCCAAAAGTCCCTCCACTTCTGGTACTAAACGACTTCCTTGTCACTCTAGATCTCAAGGACGCCTACTTCCATATTCCCACCCACACAACGCACAGAAAATATCTCAGACTTGTGCTAGACGGGCAGCACTACCAGTTCAAAGTGCTCCCATTTGGAGTCACAACAGCGCCAAAGGTGTTTACCAAATGCCTAGCAGTAGTAGCAGCACACTTAAGAAGACAACATATTCATTTCTTCCCATATCTAGACGACCGGCTCATAAAAGCCAGCTCATACAGCCAGTGTGTACAACACACTCACGCTACTATTCAACAGCTTCACGACTTGGGATTCACAGTAAATCACACCGAATCGCATCTGCAACCCTCGCACATACAACAATATCTCGGCGCTACAATAAACACCCAACTAACATTAGCGTATCCCTCTACAGCCAGGATAACAAGTGTACAAACTCTTCAAACAAAATTCAAACCGCAACACTCACTACCAGCTCGAATGTTCATGCAGCTCATAGGAATGATGGCATCTTGCATATTTGTAGTACCTCACACAAGACTGCAAATGCATCCACTTCAAGAGTGCCTAGCACGCCAATGGAACCAGGCTCAAGGTCAACTAACAGACCTAGTGTCGGTAGACAGTCAGACTCATCGTTCTCTGCAATGGTGGAACACCAAAAACCTTTCCAAAGGGCGACCGTTTCTAGAGCCTGTTTCTCAAATAGTCATGACAGTGGACGCATCGCTCTCCGACTAGGGAGCTCACCCACTGCATCACACCATGCAAGGCAGGTGTACACCGCAACAAAAGTTACTCCACATCAACCACTTGGAGTTGCTAGCTGTGTTTCTAGCCCTAAAAGCATTTCAAATTCAAGTGTCATGCAAAGCTGTCTTAGTCCGCACAGACAATATGACAGCTATGTACTACATAAACAAACAAGGAGGAACACACTCTCTGCAGCTCTTTCAGTTAGCACAGCAGATATGGAGATGGGCTATACCACTAAAGATCATCCTCTTAGCTCAACACGTCCCAGGAGTACGAAACACTATGGCAGATCTGGTAAGTCGACAAACACAGCAGATCCACGAGTCGGAACTTCATCCACAAGTTCTTCATCCGTTCTTTCAAATGTGGGGACAACCTCAGATAGACCTCTTTGCCACCCACGAAAACGCAAAATGCCCAAACTTTGCCGCCAGATACCCACACCCATTGTCCAAAGGCAATGCAATATGGATGAACTGGTCAAAACTATTTGCGTACGCTTTTCCTCCTCTCCCACTACTTCCGTTAGTGGTACGCAAACTACAACAACATTCCCTGACGCTCATTCTAGTCGCTCCAACTTGGGCCAGACAACCGTGGTACACCACGTTGTTGCACATGTCTGTAGTACCACACCAAAAACTCAACCTATCTCCACGCCTATCTGTATTCCCCCCTATTCAGATTGAGGAAGTACTGGCGCTTACGTCCCAGATAAAGAGTGGCTCCCCCACAGACACTATCCCAGCACGTATTATGCCCACTCTAGCTAAAGCCCTAGGACCTACCATCCAGAGATTAATAAATCTCTCACTTAGTACAGGGCAGGTCCCACTTGGATGGAAAAAGGCATTGGTTAAACCTCTCAGGAAAAATACCACCATTTCCTGGAGTGAGCTTAACAATCTCAGACCAATATCCTTACTCCCCTTCTTGGGCAAAATCACAGAAAAACATGTGAATAAACATCTGTCGAGATACATTGAGTCTGCAGGAGTACTGGATCCATCGCAATCGGGCTTTAGGCCCAAACACAGTACGGAGACCGCTTTAATGTCAGTCGCAGACGATTTGCATATGTACCAGGATGGGGGTTTTTCCGTCATCCTGGTACTACTAGATCTGTCTGCGGCGTTTGACACCGTATCTCACCCCATTCTCATGACCAGGCTGGAAAACATCGGCCTAAAAGATGAAGCCCTCGAATGGGTAAGGAGTTTCCTAACCAATCGGACCCAACAGGTAATCATGGGCAATTTTCGGTCAGAGGAAGTTGAGATCACCAAGGGGGTGCCACAGGGCTCATGCTTGAGCCCAACTCTTTTCAACATATATGTGGCACCCCTGGCTAACATCTTGAGAGCATATGGATTTGTTCCTATATCCTATGCTGACGATACTCAACTCCTCTTTCCCTTTAAAACCTTAACACCCGAAGTCAGGAACTCCTTCTCCTTGGGAATGAAAGCGGTAGCACACTGGATGTCTTCCAACTTTTTACAATGCAATGTTGGAAAGACGGAAGTCCTGTTGTTTGGGGGGGTAAGACAACTCTGGACTCCGGACTGGTGGCCACAAGACCTTGGCCCAGTACCAGAGCCGAAACCATCTGTAAAAAACCTGGGGGTCCGGCTGGACCAGGAACTTTCCCTCAAGCAACACGCCAACCAGGTGGTGGGATCCTGCCTCCACATAATTGGTATGCTACGCAAAATCTTCCCCCTCCTGCCAGATGCCAGCAGAAGAACATTGGTACAGGCACTAGTCATAAGCCGTCTTGACTATTGTAACGGCCTGTTGCTAGCTGCCAATGAGGGAGTTATGGCAAGACTGCAGGTAGTCCAGAATACGGCTGCCCGGCTAGTCCTAAATGCGCCACCTCGCTCCCCTTCTAAACCCCTACTGGAAAAGCTTCATTGGCTACCCATCAGACAGAGGGCTAAATTCAAGGTATGCTGTACCATACATAAGAGTCTCAATGGTATGGGTCCGACATACCTGGCCACCAAATTTGTCCCCTACAAGCCCTCCCGCCCTCTTCGCTCGAGCGAACAAGGCCTTCTAGTAGTGCCTAGGGCAAGGAAGGCAAGACAGGGCAGTAAAGCTCTCTCAATAGCTGGACCGTCTCTTTGGAACAGCCTTCCCAATTCCTTAAGGCTTTGCACAGAATACCTTCCTTTCAGGAAGATGCTAAAGACCCTCCTTTTCAGCTCCTAGACAGCTCACGTTCTCCCGATCGCACTGTGGCAGATGTCAAAAGCGCGGAGATGCTCCCATGGGAGTCGATACCAGCGCTATACAAGCCAGTAAATAAAATAAAATAAATAAATAAATAAACACAGAACCATGGAGAGATCAGACACCCTGACCCAGCTCAGCTCAACCTAGCGATCTGGCTCCTGAGGTCATGGAGTTTGGTTACCTCAACCTTCCTCCAGAATGTATGAATGTTATCAAAGAAGCTAGACGTCCCACTACTAGAGCATGTTATGCTGCTAAGTGGAAACTGTTTGTCATATACTGCCAAAACAACCAAATAAATCCTTTAGACGTGTCTATTCAACACATCATAGGATATCTATTACACCTTCAGAAGTGTAATTTAGCCTATACATCTGTCAGACTACACCTCGCTGCCATTGCAGCATACTTACAAAATAGACAACATCTATCTCTCTTTAGAGTACCAGCTATAAAAGCTTTCATGGAAGGACTCAAAAGAATAATTCCTCCCAGAACTGTCCCACCCGAGTCTGAGTAACTGTCTCGAAGAGGTATCAAAGTGGATGGGCTTGTCCCAGCTAAAACTTAACACCATCGCTGCTGCAGCAATTCTCCTCATATGCTGACTGTTATGTGTTCCCATTGTTCATGACGAGCTCAGCTCGTCATCAGCACAGCTCAACCGTGCCTCATGACGAGCTGAGCTCGTCATGAGCAGCGAAGGGGTTAATAATCAAAAGACTGAACTGATGTTACTGGGCAGGAAGGCATCATTCAATTCCCCCACGCTATGGCCCCCCTCTATGGGTGCTAGCCCGACTCCAAAAAGCCTGATCAAGAGCCTGGGCTTCTGGCTTGATGACGATCTCACATTTAAAGTACAAGCCAGAAAAACCGCGGCCACCTGCTTTGGCTTGCTTAAATCCATACGTAAAATCCTCCCTCAACTTCCTGACAGAGCCAAAAAAATCTTGGTCCAAGCCATGATCCTGTCGAGGCTGGATTACGGTAACGCGCTCTACCTGGGAACCCCGGTTTCTGTAATCCAGAAACTAGAGGTGGTGCAGAACTCTGCCGCTAGATTGATGACGAGCACTAACCACCGCTCCTAAGCCAAGCCAGCGCTGAGATCACTCCACTGGTTACCTATAAAAGAACGGGTACACATCAAAGCCCTCTGTATTGCCCATAAAAATCTTCAGGGCAAAGGCCCCCACACTCTGGCCAATTTGAACAAAACACACAAAACCTCCAGAAATTTTCGTTCTAACGACCTCAACCTGGCACGAGTCAGCAGAATCAATAAGGCTCGTACGGGAGGTCGCCTCTTCTCTTACAACACCTCAAGGTTGTGGAACTCCCTGCCCCCCCTCTTCGACAGGAGCCCAATCATCTTTATTTTCGTAAGAAAATAAAAACTTGGCCCTTCCCTATAAACTAACGATTTCTGACCCCGTCCACCTCTGACCTTTTTCTTGTTGTAGGTGTAAGCGCTGGGATGCCTCCGGGTAGCCATGCGCTATAAAAGAGTTATTTCATTTCATTTTCAACGCCACCTGCACCTGTGTGGAACTTAAACATTGTTCTCACAAGATTAATGGGACCTCCCTTTGAACCATTACATAAATGTGAATTGCAATTCCTAACCTGGAAAGTAGCTTTCCTAGTAGCAATTACTTCTCTCAGAAGAGTTAGTGAACTGCAAGCATTTACCATTCAAGAACCTTTTCTGCAAATGCATCATAACAAAGTGGTTCTTCGTATCAATCCTAAATTCCTTCCTAAAGTCATTTTACCATTCCATCTAAATCAATCAGTTGAGCTGCCTGTATTTTTCTCACAGCCTCAGTCGCAGAAAGAGTTCTTCACACCTTAGATGTCGAAAGAGGATTACTGTACTATATCGAAGGGACACAAACTTTTCGTAAAACAAAACAACTTTTTGTGTCCTTTTCACCGCCACATAAAGGCAACCCCATATCAAAATCAAGGATTGCTAGGTGGATTGTTAAATGCATACAAATATGTTACCACAAAGCCAAACGTACATTAACAGTTCCTCCAAAAGCCCATTCTACAATGAAAATAGGGGCTTCAATGGCATTCTTAGGGAACATTTCCCCTAGATGATATATGCAAAGCAGCTACATGGCTTACACGGCACACATTCACAAAGCTTTACTGTGTAGATGTGCAAACTAAACAACAAGCCACTGTGGGCCAGGCTGTACTAAAAACACTATTTCAAACAACTGCAACAGATACTGGTGGTCGCCGCTAGGTGTGGGTACTGCTATACAATCTATGCATAGTGTGTAATCTGCAGCTCATATGCCTCGAACGGAAAATGCTACTTACCAGTATGCATCTTTTCTTGGCATGTAGAGCTGCAGAGTTACACACACCAACAACAAGCCACTGTGGGCCAGGCTGTACTAAAAACACTATTTCAAACAACTGCAACAGATACTGGTGGTCGCCACTAGGTGTGGGTACTGCTATACAATCTATGCATAGTGTGTAATCTGCAGCTCATATGCCTCGAACGGAAAATGCTACTTACCAGTATGCATCTTTTCTTTGCATGTAGAGCTGCAGAGTTACACACACCAACCCGCCTCCCCTTAGCTGTTCCAATATTATCTTAATTAGATACAAATCACATGGACATCACTACCTCTTGAACAGCTCCATCAGTTCCCTAATGGTGAAAAACAATCTGGGGATGGAACCGATGCAGTATCATCCAAAGGAGGAGTCACCTATCCCATGACTTCCAAAGACTTTTCTACAACAAAACAAACTGCAAAGTGTGTAATCTGCAGCTCATATGCCTCGAACGGAAAATGCTACTTACCAGTATGCATCTTTTCTTGGCATGTAGAGCTGCAGAGTTACACACACCAACCCGCCTACCCTTAGCTGTTCCAATATTATCTTAATTAGATACAAATCACATGGACATCACTACCTCTTGAACAGCTCCATCACTTCCCTAATGGTGAAAAACAATCTGGGGATGGAACCGCTGCAGTATTATCCAAAGGAGGAGTCACCTATCCCATGACTTCCAAAGACTTTTCTACAACAAAACAAACTGCAAACATCCGGGCATAGTGTGTAACTCTGCAGCTCTACATGCCAAGAACAAATGCATACTGATAAGTAGCATTTTCCTTTTGTTGTGCCTATTGAGTTCAAAAATGGACCGATGAAAATCTATGTTTTATACGTGAATATATCATCCCACCTTTCCTTGTATAGCACGGTCATCACTTGTCACTTCTAGTAACTTAAAAGCATTTCACCCTGTATGTGATTCTGTGTCACTTCTTTCTTGGACAGCCATTTTCGAATTGTTTGATTCATGCAAGATATCTGTAATAAGAAACATCTTTTAAAGTAAGAATTATGCTGTGTGTTCTTGCATATTAAATTTCTATTGTGAAATGCACAAAGAATATTTGGATTTACAACTTAACAAAGAAATTGTTTGTACATCTGACAGAACCATTGTGTTTTTGTCTAAACCTGTTGAAAGTCTGAGCTGCCTGCCTCAAGCAGTGCATACTGTCAATGGCCCAACACGCTCGCTCACCCTTTCACTTATTTTGTGACATTCATGTTTATAGTGACGCTGATTTTAGGTTATAATGTCGCTCTGAGATGCAGCTTGAAGTCTTGAGACCGAAGGCTTCCTCTTCTCATTGAAAATGTGCGCATGAAATCCCTTGAAACACAACTACAGCAGTCTGTGGGCGTCTAGATTCTCGTTGATGCAATGTGGAAGATGTCAGCTAGAAGGTTATTGTCAGTGTCTTTCTTTGGCATCGAGAGCAGTTTTAAGGGATCCATTTGCGGTTTGTGTTTAGATCTGTCCTACAGACAGCTTAAGATGTTTCGGCAGGCCCAGTATTGTAAAGAATTCCGAATAAGCCTAAGTCCACCCCTCTTCATCTTTTTTGGTCTGTTAAATGTCATTCATATTTTGGTTCCACCCATCGCAGCCTACAGCCATAGAGCAATGGGTCAGCCTACTTCAGCCATTGGTTTGCTTTACTGTGAGGGTCTTTTACAGGCGGACCCCACCTAAAAAGTAGTCCACTTGAGTGCCAGGGCTGATGGGTCAAACTCTGCTTTCATTTTTGCTTTATCCTTTTTCTTTTATCCTTTTTCTTTTATTGATTTTTGCAACTGATAATGTTTTCCCTTTTTTTATTCTCGAAGCATAAGCACGTCACTTTTAAACTGTAGCATTTTCACTTTTAAATCCTTGAGCACTTTTAATATCTATTGCATGGTTGCCCTGGAGAGGCATATCGACTTTGCCAATGCTTGTTCATTAAGAATGGGAATACCGCACCACGTCCTATCACACATGCTAAGGGTGCTCCTAATATCCCCTAGGTGCTAGAGAAGTAGGCAGAGGGCATTGGTACACTCTAGCTGTAGCAAAGGCTGGTATATGAGGTTGGTATCTCTGATGTCTTCTTCAGTAATTCAACATTACGACTTCTTAATGGTAAATGTAATTTCTTTATCACTTCAATTCACAGTCAAGTGGAGGATTCCCGCTTTAAGAATTCACACAGTAGTGGTTGGTGTGACTACATACAAAAGGTCGCTTGGCAGTCTTAAACTATTCCACAAGAGGCATGTTTCTGTTAAATCTGTCAGTGTTAGAAGGGACCTCAAGGTCTTCAATACTCCTCTTCAACTGTGCCTTTAACAGCCGATGGCATAAACAATCCATCTGAAACTGAAGTATGTTGTGTTTGCTTTTGTCTTGACCTCGTCCCCCAAACAGCACAACTTGTAACTTGTCTTATTCGGTTTTGGTAGGGTAAATGTATAACTTGCTTCTGGCATCCTAGTTTATGAAACCGTATGTTCATGTTTCTGGAATAGGGCTATAACAGTAGAAATTCCTTTTTGTAAATGGTCTATGAAAGCACTGGCTGTGGTTTTGACTGAGTGACCTTGTTTACTTCAATGAAACAACCTTTTAAGGTTCTTCATTGGTACTCAATAGTAAAAGAGAGAAGACAGTTATTGTCTCTTATTTGTTCCTTTAGTTAGTGACTGTTCAGTTGGTGTATTGATGGTACTGGAGCTTAGCCATGTGAAGTCCGTTCTGAAGTCCAAGCCCTACCATACGAACCTAACAATTAATGAAATCCACAATTTTAGAATGTTTCCCAGTATAACATTAAGGCTACATGTAGAACCCTTCCTAGCTTCTCTGTTCACTCCCTTTCATAGTTTTCTACCCTCTTCTTCATGAGGTTCTCAGTATTAATCTCAATATTAATTTTCAGCCAGTAGTACACGGGATTCGTTGGTAGGTAAAACGTGTTTCTGCATATTTTAATCCAGTGCCCCTTAATTTCAAACTTTAGCCCATTCTTCAATTAACTTGCAGTGGTCTCAGTGGATTGAACACCCCTCTTTTCTAGAACTGCTCCATGTCCAGCTGACTTCATGTAGTTACTTTTTACGTCTGGATGAGCTCATGCCATCAAGTCTTTAAAAACATACAGGAAGGAGGAGTGTAGGGAGAGTGGGCCGTGGATCGGCCCCCTTTAGTCATTGGCTTTTCTACTTTTTACTTTAGGCATTCCAGTGTGCCAGTTACTTTACATAACTGCTTTGCTTAGATGGTGGTAAGGCCCTGTTTTCAGTAGCCTTGTAGGTTCTGTAGGTAACTAAACCTGACTAGCTAGCGTCTTTCTTGTGACGGTTTACCAAATAACTAGTTTCTTGTTGATCTCCTTTGTAGCTTACTTACTAAATCTAAAATTTGAGACAGTGTAGTATTGGAACCCATCACCTGGGTTGCTGTGATCACATGCACCAGGCAATCTGTCAAGAAGCCCTAACCCTACATTTCAGATCCAACAATAGAGATGTGAGCTTCCATGCTACTCCGAAACCCATAAACAACCTTAGCTTACCAAATGTAGATTCCAAGTATACCCGAGGAAACGGGAATGGGACATGAAAAAAACAGAGATTTTTAGTATCATCACACTGCCTGGTTACACAGCTGAGCCTGTTCTGCGCTACAGAAGGCTTGATCTGTAAAGACCAGGGGCCGTATTACAGAAGGTGCCCTGGGGGCGCAACCGGCGTTTGCACCCGCTTTGTACGCCCAGGGCACCTTAGTATTATAGAAAGGGGCGCAGATGCCTGTGCGTCCCCTTCTATAATACCGATAGCACTGGCGGACTTAATGCTCCAGCACTACATTCAGAGGGTGTTCCCTCATTTGCATAGGGGCGTGTCCTATGCAAATGAGGGGATTCCATAGACTCTGGGCCTGCACCATATTACAGACGCAGGCGCTGAGCTAAAGAAGCCCAAAAGGTGGCGCACTGACAGCAGCCCTCTGCAGGGAGTAAAGGGGGTCCCATGGACCCCCCAGACATCCCCTTGCAGACGGATGCAGTCACTGACTTCACTCGCCTGCAAGGGGATCTCTAATCCCCTTTGAAAGTACATTGGATCCGCCAGCACTGTGAAAACACGAAGCGGCAGTTACGTGTTTTCACATGAATGCACTGCCCCCAGGGAAGCGCCAGTTTGCAGCTGACCTGGGTGCAGGGCATAGATCATAATAGGGTGCATTGGCATTGTTTGCGCCCAGCGCACCTTTTTAAGTCGAGGCTACCATCGCACTGCGAAGCAGTGGGCGGAGCCGAAGATTTTATGACTTCAAAAGTGGTGCTTTAACCCGCCTCTCTCTTCCATTGGCTAGCTCCATAAATGGAGGCTAGCCATTGGAAGAGAATGATGTCAATCATTCTTGGAGCAGATTCGTGGGCGTTTGTTGGTTTTTTAAGCCCCGCCCCCTCTGTTTCGTCATTCAGAGGTGGGCCATTGTGGGCGTTTACTTTTTTTTAAAAAAATTTTTTACACAGATGTTTTTCGTCATTGCTAACCTCGTC
This sequence comes from Lissotriton vulgaris, assembly GCF_964263255.1. Taxonomy (NCBI): domain Eukaryota; kingdom Metazoa; phylum Chordata; class Amphibia; order Caudata; family Salamandridae; genus Lissotriton; species Lissotriton vulgaris. The sequence continues at coordinate 854,875,676 of NC_141698.1, forward strand.
CCGGTCCGCGTGGTTGTATCCTGCCCCCCTCCCGCTGTCCGTCCCCCCCGCCCACTGTCTGTGTCTTTTGTTTTCTTTTTTGGGGCTGTTTTATATAGCGCAAATACGACCCGAAGGTATCAGAGCACTTTACATGAGCACCCTGTTGCAGTACATCCACGTTTTCAATGAAGGGGCGTCTGATATATTTGCCCATTGGCATGCACGGCGCTTGTAAACAGCATCGATAATTTTGGTAAGAACCGAACTTCTGCATCTAAAAAGGAAGATGGTGTATGTGCTGCGACGGCCTCTTCGAGCGCTGCCCGAGTTCACCCAGCACCCCCACGTCCCGGTCCCGCTCTCCCCAGTAGCCCGCAACCCCTCCACCCCGACCCCCCCCCCGCGGCAGCAGAAAGGCATGTGTTTTCTTTTTTGGGGCTGTTTTATATAGCGCAAATACGACCCAAAGGTATCAGAGCGCTTTACATGAGCACCCTGTTGCATTACATCCACGTTTTCAATGAAGGGGCTGATATATTTGCCCATTGGCATGCACGGCGCTTGTAAACAGCATCGACAATTTGGGTAAGAACAGAACTTCTCCATCTACAAAGGAAGATGGCGTATGTGCTGCGACGTCCTCTTCTCTTTGAGCGCTGCCAGAGCAGAGTCTGGGGTCTGCGCTGCGCTGCGCAGCTGACCGCGGGGGCGGACCTCGATAGCACCCACTCACCGGGGCATTGCGGCTCTCCAGGACCCCCAGCCTCCACCACAGGTGAGATTGGGTGTCACAGTAATGCTGCCGTTGATCACAGACAGACCTTCTCTGGGGAGCGGGGGTGAGGCTTGTGGATTGATTCGAACAACAAGTGGGTTAACACAACTTTCAAAGGTTAGGGGACATCGGTGGGCATTCAAGGTCTGCTCACAGCACATGTGTGTTCATTTACTGAGCTGGCTCTCTCGGTAAAAACACTAGTTTTAATTTGAATTGTATCTGAAGCTTTAGTAAGATTCCTCACCTACATGTTACTAATTTCACCAGTCGTGCAGTGGATGAAAGGCTGAGTGAATTTGGATAGGAGACTCCGACCCTATACCGCGCCTACAAAACGCTCTGCAGACATTGCTTTAAACCAGCGATCGACTTCCCCTTTCATTCCCACTCGAAGGACACGCGAGTTCCCACGACTTAAAGCTCTATTAAACAATTGTTATTCGAAGAAATACATGAATTTACGGGACGTAATCTTTCCCATGAGTTCTCTATAAAAAATCAAAATGGGGTGGAGGCGCTCATCTATCTATTGAAGAATTAGACATTTGAACTTAAAACCTGACTTCCGGAGCCTTTGAATCTACTTTTTTATTTTAATACAATTGATTTTTAACCTAACAATGTCGTCTTTCTTAATCTCTAATATTTATAGCACATAGAGCGAACACTGCCATCTCTGGGTGCTCAGTAAATTGGTGCAGTTATTAAATATGTTTATTTTATCGACCTCCGCAAAGTAAAACTTAATTGACAAATCGTATTTTAAAACGACACCATTTCAATGTGGAATTATAAACTGTGGCCTAAGGACCTCTGGCGCTGGTGCCGATGAAGAAGGCCCCCGCCACCCCTCAGCCCCACCCCAACCCCACGCTTTGCAGTTAGACCAGTGGCACCCATTTACAACAAGGTGACCTGTTTGCCAATAATTTCAGCTTCTATCTCTTTTGATGCTACTTTCCATTTCCAACTCAAAACTGTGTTTAGTATATCATGATGATACTGATATTCAATCACAAACAAGTACACTGATATCTGGATGCAGTAATAGTAACAACTGATCACATAACTTGGGCAGGCGTGTGTGTGGCTCAATCTGTCTGTGTGTGTGTGTGGCTCTGTCTGTGAGTGGCTCTGTCTGTCTGTGTGCGCGTGGGTGGCTCTGTCTCTGTGCGCATGGGTGGCTCTGTCTGTGTGCGCGTGGGTGGCTCTGTCTGTCTGTGTGTGTGTGGGTGGCTCTGTCTGTGTGCGCGTGGGTGGCTCTGTCTGTGTGCGCGTGGGTGGCTCTGTCTGTCTGTGTGTGCGTGGGTGGCTCTGTCTGTGTGCGCGTGGGTGGCTCTTTCTGTGTAGGTGGCTCTGTGTGGGTGGCTCTGTGTGTGTGTGTGTGGCTCTATATGAATGGCTCTCTGTGGGCGGCTCTGTATGTGTGTGTGGGTGGCTTTGTGTGGGTGGCTCTGTGTGGGTGCAAATGCAATAGGTCTCGCATTTGCGAGCTATTAAGCTATTGGCATTGTAAATGACAATATCATTTATTTATGTTTTCAAAACAAAAACATAAATAAAAATAATGTCATGGGCAATGCCAATGGCTCTAACTTTAACAATGCCAAGACCATTGCATTGTAAATGCTTGTTTACGGTGCGTCAGGCGCAAACAATGCCAATGCGTAATACGGCCCCATAAGTCTTTTCGTTTGGCAATTACTTTAGCAACTGGCTACTAATGCTGTATATGATATACCTGCTGTCACTCCCTGTATTTTACAATCTCCGTACTCGACTGAAAATATGTTTCTTGATCTTTGATATAATTAAAATTGAAATGATGACTGCACACTCCACTTATAGGTATTGTTAGCTTTAGAGCGCTTCCTTCTGCATTCTGCAATAACATTCTGTAGGGCTGATTACATTCATTTTAACGGGTTAAGAACTGTGGTAAGAAAAACATTGATTATTATCATCTGTCTTGCCTACACATTCATCAATTGTATACTTGTTCTGAGCTAGATCTTCATACCAAAATTGTTCTAGAACAGGGAAAATAGCCTTTGCAAGTTTTTACTCGTGTGACTTCTCTTGTAGAAGCAAATCAAATTAATTTTGATTCCTAGTCCAGACAACCCACTCCTTGTCATGGTAACAGTGCACAATAGGAGTTCTTAAACCTAATTGATAACTATTTGTAACATGGAATAAACTGTAAAATAGAGTTTCTAATCTTAATGGACGACACTTACAAAAACAAACAATTGCTAATATATATGTTTATACAAGCATTGAGCGAGAATACTCATCCAGTTCCAGAGAGATCTGTCATCGACTTCTCCAAATAACAGGTTATGAGAATTTCAAACTTCTAAAAGGCAAGTCCTGGAAAACAGCAACTGTGTATCATGATTACCTATCAAGGAAACTAAGTACCACAAGGAATTATGCTCTAAGCATTCAAGGTGTCCACCACCATTTGCAAATCTTGTTAGAGTCCTGTGGCACCTTGGGGCATTTAATCCTTTGCGCCTCTACTTCAGTGTTCAGGATGGCATAATTCCATTGAGGCTTCTGTCCAGGCAGTGCTTATGCTCTGCATCTCTCCATCTTCTGCTGCCGAAAACACACATGTTTAAGTGATTCAGACTAGGACGTCACCTGTTCTGGTGCAGAGGAAGCGCATCTCGCATCACATCCTGACAAATCCACACAGGTCTCTGCCCTTGGAAAAGCTTGAGTTGTGCTCCTGCTTGTATTCACAGTACTTGTAATTTTGGCGGCAGAAATAACCAGGGTGGGCAAGGATTTCCCATGTCAGAAGATATTCTAGATACAACACACCTTGTCCTGCTCTCAGAATGAAATGTTGGGACTGGTGCACACAGTGCAGTATGTGGGTACATTCTACAGGGGTTTCTCCATTACAGAAACACTGTGCAACCCCCCCTCTTAGATAGGCCCTGTGGCCAAATGGAGCTGAGAAAAAAGAAGTGGGTTGGTGCTGTCCTTTTTACTTCGTGGGCAGCAACCATCCTCCATCCTGCACTCAACATTCAAAGTAAAAAGTTGTTTGTGATCATCTAACGATATCGCCTATGACTGGTACACAGAAGTCGATCCTGATTAGTCTTCTGTGTTCTCTCCTTCTGATTCTTTTGGCCATAATTCTGAATGCTATCTGAATAATGTTCTAAAAAATTTACGTTTGTTAAATGACATAAACAAAAGGATCATATTTGACACGGATCTATGACTTGATTTACAAGGTTTGGGCATTACTTTATCTCTTGATGCCAGCCGGCTCTTTCATCCAGCATTCCCAAGTTCATTTGTCACACATTGTCATGAAGTTCCTTCTGTGAAACATATAATGTGCTGTATAAAAGCGATATAATGCCTGTAGTTTTAGAGGAAAGTGAAAATACATTATAATATTGTAGACTGCACGGAAGAGATCATCCTGGAATGTTCCTTCTGAAACCTGCTATCTGTGGAAATTGTCACCTTTGTTATTCGAATTTACAAACTCAACACAGTACTGCATTATGAATTTCTACTTGTGTCTCTCTTTGGAACCATTCTCTAGGGAAATGTTTTGTTTATTGCAATGGGCTGATGGATCACCTATGCATCTGTGAAAATGGGAACAGCATGGCCTGGTATAAGGCATCTGGTCGTTTCAGCGGAACCATGGTAAGGAAGATATAATTATTTTTCATTCTATTTCTTATTCTAATTTATTTCTCATTACATGTGGCAAAATTTCACCCAGAGCAAAAACTCTTGGTGGAAATTACATTCTCAATTACAATGGTCTCCAGGCCCTGAATTATCAGGTCCCTGAATTATCAGGTCTGCAAACTTCAGACACAATAATTCCAGGATAGGGGACACCAGACTTGTCTTTACTGCAGCAGGTGAAGGGACTGCTAACAGCATCAATGCCCAGCCCCCCCCACTTGACCCCCACCGCAGCACCTAGAGTAGACACTGTTCCCCGGATCAGCTGAAGCGTGTTTTAAACCTTGCCATGATCCCATTGCACCAGCCTTCCCACTAACACTTTCCTACTGCTCTGAGAAGGTGGAAAATATTAGAGGTTTTCTTCCAGGAACTGGAGAAAATGCATGTAAAAACGTGATATAGACTTCTAGCCGCAGATTCTTTACCATAGAATAGTACCCAGGCACTAGACTAGGTCAGGAAACTTTTTTGTGAGCAGTACTTCGTGCACCTGTAGATGGCGTTGTTTCACTCCATGTGGCATTGTTGCAATCATCCGTGCCGGAAGTGACATGCGTGGTGCCTATATAGAGCTAACATTGTGCCTATATAGGGCTAACATCAGTTCTTTTCTTTCTGATGAAGAGACTGACCTTTTTTGATGTTTTATCGAAATATTTTCGAGACTTGTTTCCTGGTGCATCAAGGATGTCAACTAGGAAAGTTAGTTACAAGCTGTGTGGCACCTACCACCAACAGATGTCAGTGCCTGACGCGCATTTGGTGTGCCTCTGGTGTTTGGATGCTGGCCACAATGCCAAGACGTGCACCAATTGCTGCACCATGCAGTCTAAGGCCTTGAGGGAGCAGTCTCTCAAGCTTTAGCTGCTCTTCGCTGCTTGATCCTCGACGCTCATGATCTCATTCAAGAGGAAGGTCCCAGGAGCAGTCGTGAATCCATTCCAAGCGCTGGAGGTTGTCTGATAGGTCCCAAAAACACAAGAAGAGCTAGAAGTTGAAGAGATCTTCAACCTCATGTCCGTTGAAGTCATCTGACGAGACGAGGGAGCTTTTGCACTTTAGACCTAGTTCTGTGGTGGCGCGTGAGTCGTCTACATGCCTCCCAGAGTTTCCAGGAGCCAGAGCACCCCACCCAGTTAGGTGAATTTTATGAGGCCATGCACCTCCTATTTGGGCGGCCTGTCCCCCTGGAGCGCCTTTAGGCCCCATTGACTCAGAGGGGCCCCTACTAGTCTTCCGCCAAGGGGTTTGCCCCCGGCTCCAGTTGGGCCCCTTTGATTGATCCGAGGCAGTGCAATTCAAGCTACCTCGATCTTCCCCAGCACCAGTGCCGACTTCCCCGACTCCACAATGGCACCATCCCCAGAGTCATCCCCAACTCACATACAGAGCAGAGCAGGCGTCGTCCGATGCCGGCTCCATATCTGACAGGGGGACGGGGGGTTTAGGGACAGACTCCCCATTACGAAGCCAGTGCCTTGTTCTTATGATAGACCCGGATTGGGAGAATGGATAGGGAGGGGTCTGCAGACCTTATGGATACCAGTTAGAGGAGCCCGAGGACAACTGATGCGAGGATCTGGTGTATGGTCTCTTCCCCCTATCGTGGCCATAGAGGAGGGTGTCTCATTCGCTATGGTTGTGAGGAGGGCAGTTGAGATCTTAGACCTTCAGTTGCCCTAAGTGGCAGTCAAGACAAATGTTTTGATGGCGGTGCATCACCCGGGAGTCTCACTATACAAACCACTTCTTCTTTTCAGTGAAGCCCTCACGACGCCCTGATTGGGGCCTGGTCCAAGCCCTGCACAGGGGCTCCCGTGCAGAGTACGATTGCCTGCTGCTGTTGTTGTGCCCCATGGAACCCCAATTTCCTCAACCAGTACCCACCCCAGAGAGGTTGGTGCTCCAGGCCTCCACCTTCAAAATCATCCCTGCTCCTTACCTATGACTCCGCTGGACTGGGAATCCAAACAGCTGGATACCTTCGGGAAGAGGATGCTCTCTTCCGCCAGTCTGGTACTGCGGTCTGTGAACACCAAGTGCCTCCTGAGCCGATACTCCCATGCTATCTGGACTCAGTCACGCAAGTGCTGCCCATAGCCTCTGCAGAGACCTGAGCCGTACTCTCTCATCCTATTGCTAATGTGAGGGACGCAACCAAGTTCACTATCAGATGTGGACTGGATACGACCAACTCGCTGGGCAATGCTATTTCATCGTCATCGGCCTTTAAGCGCCTCGCCTGGCTGAGAACCTCTGGCTTTTCGGGGGATGTCCAAGCCTCTCTCATGAACATGCCCTTTGATGGCAACCTCAGTCCACCTTCCACCCCTTTTTATGTCCATAGAAGGGGCTTCCAACTGCATCTTTACACACCACACTGGCCAGCAATCTACTCAATATTTTTGAGGATGTGGTTCCCACAGACCATGTGGGACAGACAGCCTGAGTTGGAGCCAGTCCACCCCCCAGCAGCAGCAGCCTTCAAACCCAGGCAGGATGCGCCATCACCTCCACCACCGGATGTCAATTACATCATATCGTTGGGCGTTTTTCAGCTCGTCCAAAGGTGCTACTCTCTCCACTTTGTGACCACCCCTCCACCCATGCCAAATACATCGACAAGCTGATGGACAACCGCCTCTCCTTGTTTCGTCAGGAGGTGTTAGCTCTGTTCACCAAGAGAGCTATAGAGAAGGTGCCGGCATCAGAAGTAGGTCATGGTTGCTGTTCCGACTACATTCTAGTGCCCAAAAAGGACGGAGGACTCTTTCCTAGTCTAGACCATACCTATGCCTTTTCAATCTCTGAAAAAAGAGAAATTCAAAATGCCCACGCAAGACCTCTCTGCTCTGGACCCAAGAGACTGGATGGTATAGCTGGACTTGCAGGATGCTTTTCTTTCACAACCCCATGCTTCCTGCCCACAGTCACCACCTGCGGTTCATGGTAAGCCAAGTGTACCTTAAGTTTGCCGTGCTCCCCTACAGCCTTACAAGTGCCCAGTTCACAAAAGTGATGCTGGTGGTTGCAGCTCATCTGCGAAGGTCAGGAATTCCATGGTTTCCCTACCTTGACATTTGGCTCTTGAGGACGGGATCGTCCCAGGAAGTCATCTTCCACCTCCAGACTACGGCAAACCTTCTGCACTAGCTGGGGTTCACTAGCAACGTGCCGAAGTTACACCTGACTCCCTCGCAGACACTTCCATTCTTTAGAGCTGTTCTGGGACCTGTGGAGTTACTGGTATATCCTGTCGAGCATCCTTCGTGTGACACATGCCTGCTGGCATATTAGGTCTATGCAGCGAGTCCTGAAGTTCCAATGGGCAAAGCATGAGGGGAATCTCTCTAACATGGTGCAGATCTCAAAGGTAACCGCAAAAGACCTGCAGTGTGGCTAACGAACGGCAATTGGGTCAGCGGTAGACCCCTCTCTCATCCCCAACCAGAGATGACTGTGGTGACAGATGCGTCACTTCTGGGCTTGGCAGTCATCTGGGAGAGGTGGAGATCAGAGGACTCTGGTCTCCGGCGGAACCCGGTCTCCACATCAACCTGTTGGATCTCTGAGAGATCCAACTGCCATTGAAGGCCTTTCTCTCTTCAATCAAGGGTATGCTGGTTCAGGTGTTCACGGACAACACCACTGCCATGTACTATTGCTGTGGATCCTTTATCAAGAGTCTCTGCAGCTCTGGACATGGCTGGAACATCAGGTTATATCCTTGGTGGTTCACCAGCTGGTGGGCTCTCTGAACGCCTGGACAGACAAACGTAACCAACGATGCATAGTGGAGCGCAAATGGCAAATTCATCCTGAGGTGCTGCAAGGTCTCTTCCAAGAATGGGGAGAGCCTTGGTTGGATTTGTTTGCCTCCGCCGAGAACGCACAATGTCAACAGTATTGCACTCTGCAGTTTCCAAGGGAGGAATGGAAGTCAATAGAGAGGACAGGGAACTCCAGAACACCAGGCAAAGAATATTTATAGAACAAGGTCAAGTCAGAAAGTGTGCAGTTAGAACTAGGAACAATTGCAGCCACAAGAACAGAGAGGCCCGGTAGAAAAAGAGATAAAACTAAGTAGACAAAAACAGGAAAAGTGGAACAAGAAATAAGGAAAAACAAAGCTCACAGGATCAAAGAGGAAGCCTGGTAGCAGAGCAGCAGGCATGCATTGAAGCACAAAGGGAGCCTCTGCAGTAAGGACTGTTATGAACCAGTGCACACTGAGCTAACTGAATACAAATGGTATGAAGCTAATGAGAGGGTCACAGGTGCAAGGAATAAATCCGATGCTAGGAATCACAGATGAAGGGAAGGTTGAACTGGAACTTGAAAAGTGGAGAACCAGAAAAAACAGAAGGCACAAGAAGAGTAACCAAAATGTCTACAATGGACTGAGGAACGGAGACAAAAAAAGAGAAAAGTCCCTAATTAATTTCTGAAAGTGTCAGATTAACTATAGGATCCAGGAGCCCAGATACAGAACAAAGCCCAACAACCAACATGTGTTCTAGGTGGGGGTGGGCAACAGAAAACACTAGAAGGAACGTGATACATCAGGATGGTGGTGTTGAAACCTGGTATGGATTATGAAGTAGAGCTTGGCAGGCAAGGGGTAGGAGAGGGTTCTGTTAAATTCTGTTTTAAAAGCAGAACTCAACATGGGCCTTGTAAGCTCCACCTAACGGCAGGATGTCAGAATCCTGACAGATGTGTCCCTGTACAGCGAGACTTCATTAATATGCCAAAGGCAAGCCCGTCTGTATCCGGTCATTCCCAAAGGTCATCCTCCGCACACAGTGTGCTCAAGCTCCTATCTGTTAACACTTTGGTCTAGGTAAGGCTTACTGCCTGATCACATTATCTTACGCCTTGACTCCTTGAACATTCTGTCTTCCAGTTATTGTCAAGAGACTCCACCACCCTTCACTTCCTCTACCCTCCTAGCAGGGGTTAAAAGCAGCATTACTAAATTATCATTCCATCCTTCAGTGTGCAATGAAAATGCATTAGAAAGAAATGGGCTCATTCTGATAGAAATATTTTTTTTTTGTTTTTTTTTAAGTTCAAGAAAAATTTTATTTGGTAATAAAAAAGAAACAACAAGGTGTCAGCATAGGATACAGTAAAAATATACAACAATGAAAAACTGTGGTATATAAAGCAAGCATGAAATTGCAAATAGTAATAAAAGCAAAATCTGGACATAAAGAATCAAAAAAGAAAAGGAATAATAAACAATGACCATAAAAGCATGAAAATATCTGAAGGAAATTGAAAAGCAATACAATGGAAAAAGGAAAAATGGAATGTATTGAGCAATTAAGGAGGCTTAAGAACTTCTTGTTGTGAGGGAAGTAGAGTAAACCTGCGAGCTGCACAAGAATCCAAATAAAGCGTGACAGGAAGCCATAAGTCCATGCGTTTTGTAGCCATGTTAGCCGGGAAAACAAAGGCAGTGTCAAGCCTATGGTTGTGGCAAACGTTAAACCACCACGCCTTAAAAGAAATTTTGGAAAAGTCTTTCCAGTTTACTGTTATCTGCTGGAACGCAGCGGCCAGCAGTAAATCAATAATTTGGGGTTTCATTTCAACATCATCCCAACAGGGGGAAAGGCTTCCTAAGAAAACGTTAACATCAGAAAAAGGAATGCATGTATGATATATTACATTGATTTGAGCCCAAACTTGTATCCAGAAATCATGAACAAAGGTACATGAGAATAACATGTGAAATAATGTTGCATGCGAGGAGGAGCAAGACCAGCATGTATGGGAGGTATTTGGAAAACGTTTATGAAGAGCAGAGGGTGTATAGAGAAGCCTGTTATAAATGAAAAACAAGGACTGCGTCAACGTGGCTGACCTTGATGATTTGCGAATCTTATTCCATATCTTATCCCATAGTGAGATTGGCCAAGAGATGGAGAAATCCTGTTCCCAGCATTCCTCTACCTTGGATTTGGGCCTGATAGAATCAGTAGTGTGAAGATATACATAAATGGAAGAGGCCTTAGGAGTAGTGCGTAAAAAAGTATGAAGTAAAGTGGTGGAATCATAAGCAATGGGAGAGGAGGGTAGCCGAGACAGTTGAATGTAAACTGCTAAAGTAGCATCTTTAAGCAGTTGGTAGTTGCGGGAGGAGGAGGCAGGTAAACCATAGAGGGAACGGAGAGTAGCAAAAGGTATAAAAGAGGATTGTGAAAAAAGTTGGGAGATCCATAGCAACCCTTGCAATGCCACGTTTTCCAAAAGAAGGGTTTGTTACGAATAAGGAGGGAGGTATTATGCCAGATAGTAGAAGAGAGAAAGTCGGCAAGCGTAGAGGGAGGAGGGTGGGAGGAGGAAAGGAGCAATTTAGTAGTGAATTTGTGTATGGGGGTAGAGATAGAGGAGGGTTTGCGTGAGAAGGAGAGATACTCAGAAAACGAAAAGGGGGAGAGAAGAAGGCGTTCGAATTTAGTCCAAAGAGGGCATCTATCAGTGGGACTTGCAACCAGAAGGAAGCTTGTCGTAACAGAAACGCCCTATGATAAGCAGGAAAATCTGGGAAGTTAACTCCGCCCTCTACTTTAGGCCTAATCAGTCGAGCCAGGGACATTCTGGGTTTTTTCTTGTTCCAGAGAAAGGATGTCAAAATAGAATTAATTTTTTTAAAAAAATTAGAAGGAATGGACACTGGAATATTAGAAATGGTATATAGGACTATGGGAGATAACATCATTTTAATAGTGTCCAGACGTCCCCACCAGGATAAGTAGAGGGGGTGCCACTTGGAAGTTAAATCCACTAATTTTTGAGTGCATTTGGCTAAACAGAGGGAGACAGTATCTGGAATGGAGGAAGTAATATGCAGGCCAAGGTACTTAATATGAGAGGATTTCCATGTAAAGTGTGAGGCGGCAAAGTCAGGTTTAAACGTAAACTTTGTCAATGGTAGAATCTCACATTTATCATTATTAAGTTTATAACCCGATATTTGAGAGTAGGCATGCACTTCAGCAAGGAAAGCGGGAACTGATTCAGTGGGATTAAAAATAAAAAGAAGGATGTCATCCGCATAGGCAGCCAGCTTAACCTGAGAGTCTAAGATTTGAAAGCCCTGTATATTGGGGTTCTGACGAAGTTTGGAAAGGAAGGGTTCTAAAGCTAAATTGAATAAAAAAGGAGATAAAGGGCATCCTTGACGAACACCCCTGTTCAGGTCAAAGAAGGAGGAAATTTGACCATTGGCACATACCGCTGCCCGCGGATTCGAATAAAGTAAGGAAATCAAGGAGATAAATGTAGGACCAAAGCCAAACCATTGGAGTGTATGGAATAGATAAGTCCATTCAACCCTATCAAACGCCTTCTCAGCGTCCAGGGCGATGGCTGCGAGAGAGTGTTGTGAATGACGGGATTGAGTTAAGACATTAAATAATAGTCTAGTGTTGTCTGTAATAAAACGACCCTTAACGAAGCCTGACTGTTCCTCACCCAAAAGATCAGGGAGAAGAAGGTCAAGACGTGCCGCTAGAGATTTTGCAAAGATTTTATAATCAATATTAACCAAAGAAATTGGTCTATAATTTTTACAGTATTGAGGATCTTTTCCCTCTTTGGGTATCAGACATATGTGTGCGTCAGAAAAGGAACCTGAAGAGGCACCTGAGGTAAGGAAAGAGTCAATAAGGGAGTGCAGTTTTGGAAGAGAATCTTCGGAAAATGGAAGAAAAATTCAACAGTGAAGCCATCCGGACCAGGGGCCTTATCTTTTTGGAGACTCTAAAGTGCTGTAAGTAATTCCTGTTGGGAAATGTTAAACTCCAGGTGAGAAAGATCAAGGGGAAAGTGGGATGGTTTCTGTATGGTGGAGAAAAAGCGGTCCAAAGACTGAGAAGAGGGGTGGGTTTCGGAAGTGTATAAGGTGTGGTAAAAGGCAGAGAATTCGGCAAGAATATCCACATCTTTATGTTTAAGAACAGAATGTGTGTCGTAAATTGATTCAATATTTAACTTGTTATGTTTTACCTTCAAATAATTGGCTAAAATTTTCCCAGCCTTATTTTTGCCTCCATAAAACTTTGCACTCGATTTCAGCAGGTATAAAGACGCATCTTCCGTGGATTTCTTATTGAATTTCATTTTGGCAGTAACCAGGGCTGTTAAACTGTCTTGCGAACGGGAAGTAAAATAAGAATGCTCCAATCTCTTAATGTCTAGAAGAAGATCTGTTGTAAATTTGCGGGCATTTTTTCGCTTCTTTGCCACAAAGCCAATTATAAAATCTCTTGCCGCAGCCTTAAAGGCATCCCAAATGGTATGCTCGGGAATGGATGGAGTATTATTAAACAAAAAAAATTAATCTGAGAATGTTGTGAAAGAAGCGGTGAATTTGGGGTCTAGAAGAAGGGCGTTATTGAAGCGCCAGCGTTTGGGTCCGACTGATTTGGGGATAATGTCAAGCTGAACCAAAGTGAGAGCATGATCCGAAAGTAGAATCGGACCAATCTCTGCATGAGTAAGGGTTTGAGCAATATTGTGGGTAACAAAAATGTAATCAATTCGGGATTGGGAATGGTGACAGGGAGAGTAAAAAGTGAATTCCTGTGTATCTGGATTACACAGTCGCCAAGCGTCGGTGAGCTTGTGTGGAGAAACAGCTTGGGTAAAAAGTTTGTGGGATTTGTTAGGGATAAAGTGGGCCTTAGGGTGTCTATCCAAAAAGGGGTCGAGAGGCTGATTGCAGTCTCCCGCTAGGATAAAATTATCGTCAATAAATCTGGTGATATGGTGAGAGAAGGTATGCCAGAAGGTAGGATCACCAGTAGTAGGGGCATAAACATTCAGAAGTGAAATTGGAACATTCTTAATAGATAGTCTAACGTATGCCCAGCGGCCTAAATCGTCTGATTCCTGAGCAAGCAATGAATGCGACAATTTCTTGTGACATAAAATAGCTACTCCATTACGTTTACCATCCCCCTGAGAATAATAAACATCACCCACCCATCCCCTTTTCAATTTAACAGATTCTGCAGCAGACAGATGGGTTTCTTGCAAAAAAGCAACATCAACATTTAAACGGGCCAAATGCGATAAAATTCTCTGCCGTTTAATGGGAGAATTTATGCCCTTAACATTCCAAGTAACTACTTTTAACGACATATTGGGAGAGATGTAAAGAAACTATTGAGAGGGAAGATGGAAAAGAAGAGTCCAGAAAAGAAAGAAAGTGAAGAAAAATATATAAATGTAAGGGAATGAAAAAGAGAAGGTAAGGTATAAAATTTAGAGCTGGTAGCCCAGAGAGAATAGAAAGCAGACATCAAAAGAAAAGGTGAGAAGAGGATGAAGAAAAGAAGAAGGAAAGAAAATAAATGGAGCATACCAAGATAACGGAAAAAAGTGATGGTGAAAGACAGTCGAGTAGATAGGTAAAATAGAAGAGTAGAAGGGACAAAAAAAGGACATGAAAAAGGAGAAAACAGGAAAAATAAAGGTAGTAAGAAAAAAAAGGACACCGTGTAACAGAGGAGATTCAGGTGAAAAACCAAGGTCAAGAATATGAAGAAAATATCAGATAACGAGGGGAGGAAGGAAAACATACTTACGGAGGATGAACTGGGGAGGGATGACCAAAGGGGAACGGAGACGAGGAGAAAAAGTGGAGGGGGGAGCGCCAACTGGAGGAGGCAAGACAACCGATCTGAACGAACCGTCAAACCGAAGGGGAGACAACAGTGAATTGTAAAACCTGTGAGGGAGAAGAGAAAGTATTAGAAGAAAAATAGAAAGAACATGAGGGAAAAAAGACAATGAAAAATTGCTATAGGAAGAGCAAAACATGAAACAGAAACAGCAAAACAAAAGAACAATCAATATAATCATAGGAGATCAAATAACAACGAGAAGGGTGACATATATAAGGAGTATGTCAACAGGACAAGCTTAAGCAGAGATGACATCAACACCGAACGTGTTGGTAGAGTAATCCACACCAAGTCCTGAGAGTCAAGGAGGAAAAGCCGATGAGGAGCCAGAGAGATCCATATCCGGTGTGTGACATGCATTCAGAAAGCTCCGGAGGCAAACAGGATCTTCATAGGTCGTTGTTTTGTTATTGTAGGTGACTCTGAAAAGACATGGGTGAAAAAGGCCATATCTAGCTCCAATAGAGCGAAGCTCTGGTCGCATATCCAGGAAAGCTTTACGGCGTGTGGCTGTGGCCTTGGCGTAGTCCTGCGCAAAGAAAAGGGTGGATCCTGACCACGTGAGGCGAGGAGAAGCACGGGCCGCTGAAAGGACCTTAAGAAGATCGGTGTATTCTAGAAAGTACATGATGACACCTCTTGGTCTCGAAGAAGTAGCAGTAGAGGAAGATATACGACCGAGCCTGTGCGCTCGTTGAATGTTGAGATTGGTGCCTTCAGGTAGGTGCAAAAGCTTGGGCAGGAAAGATTTGAAGAAGGCAACAGGATCATTCCCCTCACAATTCTCCGCCAGGCCGTAGATCCGAAGATTATTGCGACGATTACGATTTTCAAGCTCCTCAACCTGCTTCTGAAGGGATGATATCTGAGACTGCATGTGTGTCACCTTGGAGGATGATTCCTGGAGGGAGGAGACAGTGCGCTCCACGGTCGTCACTCTTGTATCCATTTGCGTCCAATTATCTGTGAGGATCTGCAGCTTGGAATTAGTGTCCTCCATGAAAGGACGTAGAGCACGTACCTCCTCCAACAGCAGTTCCATAGATACCTCAGAGGTGGAGCCGGTCGGTGATGGAGGACCCTTTTTCAGACGCTTTATTGTGGTTTTCCCTGGAGATCGAACAGGGCGCTCTGCACTAGACTGCGACATTTGAAGGATAGTGTCCTGAGAGGCCTCCAAGCGTGCCAATGCAGAGAAGACCTTCGAGTTCTTAATGAAGACACGTCGTGGAGGTTTGGAGACACGACCACTTGAACTTTTTTCCATAGGAAGGGAAGTGGCTCTGAAAGGAAAATCAAGCAGCCTAGAGACAGTGCACCTCAGACGCAGGCAGTAGTGTCAACGGGTGACAAATATTCACTTCCTTGGGTTAAAAGGTCATTGTAGAGATCCGCAGGTCTCAACTGATGAAGCACAATGACCAAGTTGTTAATAAGTGGCTGAAGTGGATATCCGTTGAAGAAAATGCGCAATTAGCGGAAAAAACTGAAGAAGCAGGGTGAGACCCAGACAGGGGAGGACCAAAGGAGGTGTTGCATGACTGTCAAGGAGAGAACAGGTTTTTCTGTAGGTGAGCTACATGAAGAGAAAGTCCATAAGAAGCAAAATGGCCGCCAAAGTCAAAGCATTTACTGAAAAAGCCCGTGGGAGCAAAGAGGAGCAAGTCAGGCGTACTGAAATAAGAGAAATGTCGAAATTAGCTCACCACGAGCATGCCTGTGGAGAAACGGCATCCCAGGAAGGCAGCAGCATCGTGAATCGGCAGCGCGTCAGACGCGCTTCTTAGAAAGAAAATGGCGGACGCGGCCGTCCGGGAGCCGCGACCACACAGGAATCCGCCGACAAAGAGGGGAAAGTGCCGAAATGCGCTTCACAAACAGCGCCGACACACGTCCCTCATGTTCCGCCGTTCGAGTCTTCTCCCGAGGTACGGCTGGGGAAGTGCACGGCAGACGAATCTCCCGTCCGGTGCGGAGCGCTCACATCAGAGCTGCCGTCCGCGCCGGGCGCTAAGCCACGCCCCCTCTGATAGAAATCTTAATATTCTATTAACAACTGATACCTGGTTAAAAGAGAGCATAGGTTGAAGTCATTCTAGCTACAATGTTTTTGTTTGAAATGCCCTGTTCAGAAACGTGATCTCGGGGTAAGCACATTTGTTAAAAATCAGCTCACAATCTCTGTTTTCACCCAGCTCTTTAAATGACTCAGCACTTCTGATCATTAGGATATCTCCTAACAAGTATTTGTTGTTTTCCTTAATGCTTTAATATGACTTTCACTGATTTGCCATCCTGTATCTATACCATTAAATTAGTTTAATGCACTGCTAAATAAACTGAAGACAATACCACAGGACTTTTGATTTACTACCTGGTGTGGCGAGAAAGGCTGTTGCAGAAGTGCTGATCACGTCTAGACTAGAGTAGTGTAGCAGCTTATATGCAGGGGACAAAAAATCTATCCTGAAGAAACTAGAGATAGCTCAACATACAGCAGCCCGCATTGTCCTAAAATTACCTCGAGACTCCTCTTCAAGATCCTGGTTTTCATTTACAGAGCTTTTAGGTCATCAGGACCCAATTATCTTAGGGCCAGAGTCAAACCGTATGTTGCGCAGCTCATCCTAAGATCCTCATCAGCAAATCTCCTTACGCCACCTAGCTTCAATCTCATTTCTGAAGGTGGCAAATCAGTGGCAGTCCTAGGTACCAAAGCCTGGAATTCCTTACCCATCCATCTCCGGTTCTCTCAGACAGAATCTATCTTCAGGAAATCCTTGAAAACAAGGATCTTTGGAGCCTCGGGCACTTTAGTTGCGTCACTCATTTGACCTCGCAGAAATTCCCGCCGCCCTGGTCCTCTCTTCGTTTCCATTGTAGCGCCATGATGCTCCCTGGAGTGACAGTTGCACTCTATACATTTTCTATAAAAAACACAATTGACATAAATATAGTAAAAAAATACCAACACCAATCTGGTTACCAACTATTAATTACCCATTAAATAGGCCCTTAATCATTACTTTTAGTCTAGAATTTTAGCGGCCAATTATAATGAAAATTTTTTTTTTAAGTTATTCATGACATGTCTTCCACTCATTTGCCATCATATATCTAGTCTTCAGCTCAAATATCCATATCCTGTGAAGAGTTAGCTGACTTCTTTATGTCAAAAATCACCAGGTTTAGAGATTATATTGCTAAAGAACTTTCTCATGGTGTTGCTCAACCAAATAATCAACTCTTAGATCAGCCAGCCTTACTCCAATTGTTGGAACAATGCAAGTCTGGGTTTCTGCTTGATCTTATTTCTCTCTGCTTCCACCCTAAAATCAAAGATATTCTGCTGCATTTATTTTCTACTTGTTGTCTTGGACACACAGTTATCTTCTGGTCTTTTTCTCTTTTATTTAAGACCGGCATTATTATCTCCCTTTTTAGGAAACATATAGTGGACCAATCCAACACTGCTAACTATCATCCTATTAGAATTTTTCCAACAGCTGTTAAAATATTTGAGTCCTTTGTAGCAAAATCTTCTGTTCATTTCTAGAACTTAATGATGTGCTGAATTGTGTCCAAGCGGGCTTTTCGCCTGACAGAGGCACTGAAACAGCCACCATAGCTGTACTAGGTGACATCTGCAAGGTGGATCAATGCCTTGTGATCTGACGCAGCGTTTGAAACTATTCACCATACTTTTCTTTTGAGTAGATTGCTAAGTGTTAGACGGACCGGGAGGGTTGGCCGAGGACAAGGGGAGAGGTCTCCGGGGAGAGCCGTCTCCAGCGATCGTACAGACAAGTAACTCCCCCCCCCCCAAAGATGTACACCACACAAGGATAAGGTTCAACGTTACTTTATAAGCAATTCTTTAAGTACGGTGAAATGGTACAAGGAGGTCTGGACTCAGGGGTCCCCTCTATTCTAGTCTCTTGGTTGGGTAAGGGGGTAGCGGGACAGTCTTGTTACCAATCTGGTGGATATGGTGGTAGATGAAATAGCTCACAATCCTCGAGCTCGGCGTTCTAGAGGATCAGGCCGCGGCGGAGCCAGCAGGTCCCGGGATGGTTGAAGGTAGCGACGGTCCGCGGCGGAGCCAGCAGGTCCCGATGAAGGTGGTGGTTACAAACGGTCCGCGGCCACGCCAACAGGTCCCGACGACGATGAAGGTTTCAGAAGGTTGCGGCAGCGCCAGCAGGCAGGTCGATAGTTCGCAAGGCAGGGCTACGGCAGCGCCAGTAGTCCGTCAAGGATGAGTTCTTCACTGCGTCTCTCGACTCCAGGATACAACTGCCTTCCTGCTCTGGAGCTGCCCCAGTTATAGGTCTGGCGCCCTTTGATGTCCGGACCCTCGCACTTGGAGGTCGGGAGGTCCGGGATGAGGGAGTCCAGACACCCAGCAGGGGGGTGGAGCCAGCGCCTGGGGGAGCTGGGGGCGATCGGCACCTGGTGGGGGAGAGCTATCGACACCTCTTTCTCCCATTGACCTGCCAAGTAGTCCGCTCACCTCCTGGGTGGATGGTGGTACCGGGATGTCGGGGCCTGGCCAGGCCCAGGGTTAGGGTCGATCGGAGGCCACGCGGCCTCGTGGTGCTGTGTCCAAGATGGCGCCCAGGCCGGGCGAGAGGGCCGGTAGGGAATCGGGCCCATGATGTGGAGATGTTCTGGGGCAGGGGTCCCATAGGAGACGGGAAACGGGTGGTTGTTGCGTGTAACACCTGAAGAGCCGGGCTCGGGCCTGGTCGTGCGGGGACGGAGCAAGCCTTACACGTGGCCTGTCCAACATGCGTCCCCCCCCAGCTGAAGGCGGGGAGAGTCACCCATCCTCTTGGGGACTCTCTTCGTCGAGGCGGAAAAAGCGTGACAGGCCGTCTGCGTTGGCGTGGTCTTGCCCGGGTCGATGTTCCACAGTGAAGTCCATCCCCTGCAGGGAGATGGACCATCGCAGTAGTTTCGGGTTTTCCCCCCGCATCTGCATTAGCCACTGCAGGGGCCGATGATCGGTCTGTACCCGGAAGTGGGTGCCGAAGAGATAAGGCCGGAGCTTTTTGAGGGCCCACACCACGGCGAAGGCCTCCCTCTCGATGGTGCTCCAGCGTTGTTCTCGGGCTAGGAGCCGTCTGCTGATGAAAGCCACTGGCTGGTCAAGTCCTTCGGGGTTCAGCTGGGAAAGGACTGCCCCAATGCCATGGTCGGAGGCATCCGTTTGGACGATAAATTCCCGACTGTAGTCGGGGGCCTGGAGCACAGGGGCGGAGCACATGGCGGCCTTCAGCTTCTCGAAGGCCGCTTGACAGTCTGGGGTCCAGTTGACCTTCTTTGGTTGGTTTTTGGATATGAGTTCCGTGAGGGGCCCCACAATGCTGCCATAGTCCCTCACGAACCGCTTGTAGTAGCCTGTGAGTCCCAAGAAGGCGCGGACCTCGGTCTGGGTGATGGGGGGCTGCCAAGACTGGATGGCAGCGATCTTTAGTTGCAGAGGGGCCACCAGACCGCTTCCCACCTGGTGCCCGAGATAGGTCACGGACCCCTGGCCAATTTGGCATTTGCTGGCCTTGATCGTGAGGCCAGCTCGTTGGAGGGCCTGTAGCACCTCTCGGAGGTGGTGGAGGTGGTCGGACCAGTGGCGGCTGTACACAGCGATATCGTCCAGGTAGGCGGCGCTGAATTCTTCGAGTCCCGCCAGGACCTGGTTTACTAGCCGCTGAAATGTTGCTGGGGCATTCTTCATGCCGAATGGCATGACCTTGAAGTGGTAGTGGCCATCCGGGGTGGAGAAGGCAGATCGTTCTTGGGCCCGGGGTGTGAGACCGATCTGCCAGTAGCCCGCTGTCAGGTCGAAGATGCTGAGGTAGCGGGCAGCTCCCATGCGGTCGATTAGTTCATCTGCTCGGGGAATGGGGTGTGCGTCTGTTCTGGTCACCGCATTCAAGCCCCGGTAGTCGACGCAGAACCGGAGCTCAGGCGTGGTGCCGGGGAAGGCCGCTTTGGGGACCAGTACCACTGGGCTGGCCCAGGGGCTGTCTGAGGGCTCGATGACCCCGAGCGTGAGCATCTTGGCCACCTCCTCTTGGATGCAAGCCCGTACCCGATCTGGTACGCGGTAGGCCCGATGGCGGATAGGGGGACTGTCTCCAGTGTCCACGTCGTGTAAGCACCAAGGGGTGACCCCTGGGGTGAGGGAGAACAGGGTGGCGAACTGCAGCAGGAGGTCTCGGCAGCCTTGGCGCTGTTCCAGGGTGAGGGCCTCCGAGAGTCGGACCCCGTCCACGGAACCGTCCTCCCGAGTCCGTAGGAGGTCAGGGAGGGGTTCGGAGTCCTCCTCGGCTCCATTGTCTGTTGCCATCAGGAGGCTGAGCTCTGAGCGTACAAAGTGGGGTTTCAGTCTATTGGCGTGGAGGACCCGGAGGGGGTTCCGTGAAGATTCCATATCGATGAGATAGGTGACAGGGCTCTTGCGCTCGACTACTTTGAAGGGTCCCGTCCACTTGTCTTGCAGGGCGCACGGTTCGGTGGGAGACATGACCCACACTTGTTGGCCGGGTTCAAATTCGATGGAGGAGGCATTTTGATCGTACCACCTTTTCATGTCTTCCTGACTGGCCTCCAAGTTTGCTTTTGCCATCTCTCTGAACCGTCTGGTCTGGTTGCAGAGGGTTAGGAGGTACTTGAAAACATCTGGAGGGTTCTTTAGAGGGGGCATTTCCCAGCCTTCTTTGACTAGGCTGAGCGGCCCTCGCAGAGGGTGTCCATACAAGAGTTCGAACGGGCTGAAGCCGAGGGACTTCTGGGGGACTTCTCGGTAGGCAAAGAGGAGGCACGGCAGTAGCACATCCCACTGGCGACGGAGGGGCTCTTCCAACCCCCCAATCATCCCTTTGAGCGTGCGGTTGAACCGCTCAACTAGTCCGTTTCCTTGAGGGTGATAGGGGGTCGTGAATCGGTAGGTGACCCCACACTGTTGCCAGAGGGACTTCATGTATTTTGAAATAAAGTTTGTGCCCCGGTCGCTGACGACTTCTCGGGGGAAGCCCACCCGGGAGAAGATCCCCATCAAGGCCCGGCCGACTACCGGGGCTGTCACAGTTCGCAGGGGAACAGCCTCGGGGTAGCGGGTGGCGTGGTCCACCAGGACCAGGATGAACCGATGTCCTTGTGCTGTACGGGGGTCCAGGGGCCCCACAATGTCTATCCCCACCCTCTCGAACGGGGTGGTGACCACTGGAAAAGGTTGCAGAGGTGCTTTGAGCTTGCGGCCGCTCTTCCCGCTGGCCTGGCACGTGGGGCAAGATCGGCAGTGCTGCAGTACATCGTTCCTCATCTTGGGCCAGAAAAAGTGGGTCACCAGGCGACTGTAGGTTTTGTCCTGACCCAGGTGGCCAGCCAGGGGGACATCGTGGGCCAGGTTTAGCAAGAAGTCTCTAAAGCGGAGGGGCACCACTAGCACTCGACTGGCCCCTAACTCTGCGATTCTCTGTTCGCTGTACAACAGGTCATTGTCCCAATAGACCCAATGGGTTCCGGAGGTATCCCCGGCACTCTGGGCGAGGGCTTGTTGGCGGAGTCCCTCGAGGGAGGGACAGGTCTTCTGCTCGTGGCGAAACTGTTCCTCCTGACGCCACTGAGCCAGGTCGGGAAGGTCCTGAGGCTGAGCGAGCCCCTCGGGAGTTTGCTCTGGGGGGACGGCCCGGTCGGTGTCTTCTACTGGAGCGACCGGGGGAGGAGGTGCCGGCCATTCAGGTTCTTCGGGTCGGGGGATGGCACGGGCAGCTATGGACCGGGTGGTTACGCACGCCCAGTCCGGGATGCCCAACATCCCCAGGTGCTCTCTTCTCTCTACGGCGGCCCACGGGGAGCTCTCAAGATCATTTCCCAGGAGACAGTCTACGGGGGCATCATCTCGGACCGTCACTTTCAACATGCCGAAGACTCCTCCCCACTCGAAGGGGACGCAGGCCATCCGACATAGACTCTCCGAATTGTCGGCTGAACGGACAGGGCAGAGAACGTTCGGCAGGATCTGTTCTGGGGTCACCAGGTGACAGCGGACGGCCGTTACACTGGCCCCGGTGTCACGTAGGGCTTCGGCCCGGCGTCCATTAATGTTCACCCACCGACTGTACTTCCGGGTGTTGGCGGGCAGGGGGACCCGCGGAACCATGTCTTTTCCCCCTAGGCATGCTAGAACCATGGCGGCTGGCTCCCACTCTTGGTGTTCTTGCTCGCACTCCTCTTGTTCTTCGGAGATTTGATCTTCCCCCAGGGCGGCGGCAGCCATCTGGCGGGGTCTCGGAGTCTGGCTCTGTGGGCAATTCGGGTCGTTTGCGTAGTGGCCGACTCGCTGGCATCGGTGACACGTGACATTGGCTCTGTATCCCGGCCGCGCCGGGGTGTTGCCCCGGTTGGCCGGGGGTGGGGTGCTGGTAGCGGCCGGGGCGTTGTCTCTTCCTCGTCCCTGGCCCCCTCCTCCTCCTCGGGACGGTGCTGACCGTGGCTGTTCCGGTTCTGTTCATGTGACCCATTTCGGCCCACTCGGGTACTTTCCCACCGGTCAGCCTCGGCGGCGAGCTGCCGTGGATCAGTCAATTTACTGTCGAGGAGGTGCTGCCTGAGCTCGACGAAGCAGTTGTTTGATAGATGCTCCCATACCATGAGATTGAAGAGTTGCTCGTAGGTCGTTACGTTGCTTCCCTTGATCCAACCCTCGAAGGCTCTGCTGAAATAGTTCACGTATTCCACCCAAGTTGTACCCGGGATCCGGGTGCAGTCTCGGAACCTCTGGCGGTACATTTCGGGTGTGAGCCCATAGCGGGTGAGGAGGGTAGCTTTCATGTGGTCATAGGAGGTCATCAGATGGTCTGGGAGCTGTAGCAGGGCATCGCGGCCCTCATTGACGAACCTCCCCCATAGACCGGCTCCCCTCGTTTCGATCGATCCGGTGGGAGGTCATAGCGATCTCGTAGGCCTTGAACCATTGCTGTATGTCGTCATCTCGGAAATATTCTCGCACGACATCCTTGGGGATGTGTACCTTCTTTTCTGTTGCCCCCGGGGTGCGCGGTTGCTCGGGCACCCCTAATTTTTTGTTCTGCTTGCGTAAGTCTATCTCAGCTAGTTTGCGCTCGTGTTCATACGCCAGTCTCTTCTCTTCGAGCTCTCTTTGTCTCTGTTTCTCTTCCCGTTCTTCTCGGAGCCGCAGATGTTCCAGGTTCAGTTTTTGTTCGGCTAATTTGAGTTCGCCATCCATTTTGAGCCGGGCCATTTCTAGTTCATGTAGTCGGTTTCTTTCTCGTTCTTGGATCTCATCTTGCGAGAGACCCGTTCTTCGCTCCTCGGGAGCCGTGGTGTCTTTCTCTGCTGCTGCGACATTTTGGTCCGGGGGTCTGACGGCCCCGGTTTCTGCCCATGACTCAATGGCGTGCTTGAAATCGTCTTTAGTACTCAGACCGGTGGTAGCGATACCTAGTTCAATGCAGAATTGTTTCAACTCACGATGGCTGTATTCTTCCAATTTTTCCATCTGGAATTTTTCGGTGGATCCGCTTTCTTTGGTTGACATTGTGGTTTTGTCGTGGGGTGAGCTACTCTCTGTACGATTACGCGTTGATTTGGATCCCGCCGCTGCCACCAATGTTAGACGGACCGGGAGGGTCGGCCGAGGACAAGGGGAGAGGTCTCCGGGGAGAGCCGTCTCCAGCGATCGTACAGACAAGTAACTTCCCCCCCCCACAGATGTACACCACACACGGATAAGGTTCAACGTTACTTTATAAGCAATTCTTTAAGTACGGTGAAATGGTACAAGGAGGTCTGGACTCAGGGGTCCCCTCTATTCTAGTCTCTTGGTTGGGTAAGGGGGTAGCGGGACAGTCTTGTTACCAATCTGGTGGATATGGTGGTAGATGAAATAGCTCACAATCCTCGAGCTCGGCGTTCTAGATGATCGGGCCGCGGCGGAGCCAGCAGGTCCCGGGATGGTTGAAGGTAGCGACGGTCCGCGGCGGAGCCAGCAGGTCCCGATGAAGGTGGTGGTTACAAACGGTCCGCGGCCACGCCAGCAGGTCCCGACGACGATGAAGGTTTCAGAAGGTTACGGCAGCGCCAGCAGGCAGGTCGATAGTTCGCAAGGCAGGGCTACGGCAGCGCCAGTAGTCCGTCAAGGATGAGTTCTTCACTGCGTCTCTCGACTCCAGGATACAACTGCCTTCCTGCTCTGGAGCTGCCCCAGTTATAGGTCTGGCGCCCTTTGATGTCCGGACCCTCGCACTTGGAGGTCGGGAGGTCCGGGATGAGGGAGTCCAGACACCCAGCAGGGGGGTGGAGCCAGCGCCTGGGGGAGCTGGGGGCGATCGGCACCTGGTGGGGGAGAGCCATCGACACCTCTTTCTCCCATTGACCTGCCAAGTAGTCCGCTCACCTCCTGGGTGGATGGTGGTGCCGGTATGTCGGGGCCTGGCCAGGCCCATTTGGGTCGATCGGAGGCCACGCGGCCTCGTGGTGCTGTGTCCAAGATGGCGCCCAGGCCGGGCGAGAGGGCCGGTAGGGAATCGGGCCCATGATGTGGAGATGTTCAGGGGCAGGGGTCCAATAGGAGACGGGAAACGGGTGGTTGTTGCGTGTAACACCTGAAGAGCCGGGCTCGGGCCTGGTCGTGCGGGGAGGGAGCAAGCCTTACACGTGGCCTGTCCAACACTAAGGATTTGCGTTAGAGGGATAAGTACATAATGGTTTACCTCCTTTCGCTCTTTGACAACACAGAAGATGGTGCACAGCTCTTTTTTTTTCATTTGACAGTAAGAACCCTTTGTGGCAGCCCTCAGACTTAGCTCGCTCACCCTACTTAATCAATCTTTATGTTAGTCCTTTTCAGCTTTTATACTCGCAGATGGACTACAACTGAACATGTAAGCTGATAACCCTCAACTATGCTTGAGAGGCCACTCCAGAGATAAAATTCTCTGTATAACTACTTATCAGAAGTCAGTAAACAAATAGGGCTACACTGGTTTAAAACAATGAAAATATTAAGATCCTGTTCATTGGACGGACCAGTATCTTATGGATCCCTCACTGTGGCCCCATGAGTTTGGCTCCTGCCGTAATCGCTCTCAATCTGTGAAACGCCTGGGTGCATGTGGGAGCGCAGGTCGGATAAACAGGCGTGGAGGCTGAAGATAGGTGCGAACAGGTTTGTTTATTAATAATTGGATTAGGTTCAGGGGAAACAAAGGTCAGTGAGTCACTGTATTCTTCTTCCGGCGTTTCTTCCTCTTGAAGTAGGGCTGTTAGGGCTGTTGTTCCAGGCTCCTCCTCATCGGAGTCCACAGGGTTTCTCCGGAGGCTCATAAAAGAGGCAAGAAAAAAGGGGCTCGGGGGGGCGCTAGAGGGCGCACTGCAGAATGGCCGCACTGTCGTGAGGCTCCTGCTGCCCGGAGCTGTTATCCGCCTATTGATCCTGCTGACCATCACTGCGCCCTGATCTGACCCTATAGATCTGCTGCACTATCGATCGGCCACCCACGGTCCAACTCCTGTGCCATTCGGAGCTTGCTGGCCGAAGTTACGAGCGCTCAAAGTTTCCCCGACTCGCGCTCTGGATGTCGGGTGCTCCGTAGCCCGGCGACACTTTCCACGCTAGCCCGAGGCTTCGCACGTGGGGTGGAGGCCCGGCCCTTCCTCTCTCCTCCGGACCTGATAGCCGGCCGGGCACGCTACGAAGTGCTCCCCTGGGATGGAACTGGATGTCGGCTTCCACCTCTGCCTGTCCTGGAACTATTGACTTGTGGAGACGCCGCGGATTGTCGTTTGAGCGCCTGGGTGGCGAACCCTTTGGCCTGAGGGTAGCGGCGGCCATTGTTTCGCTGGGAGTGGCGGGGCGTCCATGCCTGCTCGTGCCCCCGATTGTGGCGAATGGTCGCGTGACTGGAACTGGCCCTTATTGATTTGTGTGCCCCGTCGTGCTGATAGCGCCTTATCATGGGGAAACCGGACACTAAGCAATCCAAATTATCCTTTGACTCTGGGGTGGCCAGGAGGGGAACGCGCTGCAGCAGGAAGCTGGGACTTCGCGGTCTCCCCCCCAGCCGGTCGCTGATACTGTACCGCAGCCGCAAGCCCCGGACTTTCAACAAATGATGCAAGAGATGAGGCAAGGGTTTGCCACGATAGTGGACAAAGTGGACAAACTGTCGTCGCGCATGGATGCGGTGGTGCAGAAGCTCGATGTGCACGAGGAACGCCTAACAACGGCGGAACAGCGCATCTCGGACTACGACGATACTGCTGCTACTCATACCACACAGTTGGCGAGGATTGATAATATATTGCGGGTAATTGCCGCTAAGAATGAGGAGTTGGAGGCGAGGAGTAGGCGCAACAACGTACGTATAGTAGGTGTGCCGGAGTCCACGAATGTGGGAAAAATGGAGACTTATGTGGAGAGACTCCTGGTGGGTGCCGTTGGTGCGGATGCCTTCTCGTCACAGTTCATCGTCGAGAGAGCGCACCGGTCACTGGGGCCTCGGCCGGCCTCTGGGGCTGCACCGCGCCCCATTATTGCACGACTTCTAAACTATCGCGATCGGGACGCTGCCCTCCAGGCTGCCCGCACTAAGCGTGCCCTCTCCTTTGATGGGGTGTCCTTCACCGTGTACCCTGATTTCACGCCGATGGTGCAGGACCAACGTCGTAAGTTCCTAGGGGTGAAAAAGAAACTTCGAGAACTACAAGTGGACTATGCTTTGCTTTACCCTGCTAAGCTGAGGGTGACGCATCAGGCTAAGCAACACTTTTTCACTAACCCACAGCATGCTGAGGACTTTGTGAAACGCCTCAAACGTGAACGAGCAGCTGCGGATCGGAGAGGCGATCGGGACCCGGAGGGCGAACATTCGGCAGCTGAGGAGGAAGTCGCCTGATTGGGGTGATCTAGCATTTATGAGACGTTGTTGGCACGTGCCTTGTGCACCTACACCTTGACTGGTTGGGTGGCCTCGGTGCTACCTTCCCGTGTATTGTGGGGCATAACCGTGACTGCTTGCTGATTTATGCTAGTGTGGCGGTTCTTGGGGTCAGTATGGGACCGCTGGTTGGCGCCTTTTTTATTCGCGCTCTGGGCGCCCACCCCCCCGCGCTGCGCTTGGGCCGTGTGTGACTCGTTGGCTCGGACACTGGCGTGGTGTGTGGGAGTGGTACTGTGCACCTCTAGAGGGTTCCCCAGAGGGTGTACCCCACTAGTACCTTTGGTTTGGTTTCTAGACCTTTGATGGTTGTCTGGATGGGTGTTTGGGGATGGAGGGGGGTTGGGGTTTGAATGGCCTGATAGTTGGGGTTTCATCAGGTGGGAGGCGGGGGTGGGAAAGATGCGGGCGACACGTGCTCGGCCTGGTCCCTTGGGCTGTTGCGCTGTTTGCTTCTGCTGTCTGAGTGTGCAAGCACGGCTCCGGTTCCGTTGCTCCGGCTGGTCCCTTGTCATCTTGGACGGTATTGGACCTGAGACCCAAGCCTTCGTGCTCATTAGGCCTGGGAGTCATGGCCGCTATCTCCGCTGGCTGAATGGTAGTGAGCGCGCTACATGGGGGATGCGTGTGCGTGTTGAGGGCCGGTTGAGCTGTGTATGCTGTGCGCTGCGTGTTGTATTTCTTGTGTGCCTGTTGCACGGATGGTGCTGTTGGGGGGGGGCTGTTGGGGTTCTGTTTGGTTGGTTTGGAGATGGCTGGGATGTGTGTGGAGTGTAGGTGGGGGGGCGATTGTGTCCTTGGCTGGTGACCTGCTGCTGGCTGGCGCTGGGAGTCGGGCACACTGCCCCTTATCGCTGGGTACTATGGTGCCCGGATCATGGCTAATGTCGACTGACACTATAGACAAGATATCAATATTGTCCTGGAATGTACGGGGTCTTAATGATGCCAGGAAATGTCGAAATGTGATACAGTATTTGGATAGGCATGCTATTCATGTGGCCCTCTTGCAGGAGACGCATCTGCGGCCTGGTCCTGCCCCCAGCTTTGGTGGGCGGTGGGCTACGGCTAGGATGTTTGCTTCGTACTCCTCGTATGCTCGCGGGGCTGCTATCCTTGTTAAAAGATCGCTCGCCTTTCAAGAACTGGGATCTCTGGGAGACCCTGAGGGGCGCTATGTACTGCTATGGGGGCGGCTTGGGCAGATCACTGTGCTGTTTGTCAATTGCTATGCTCCTAATGTTGATACGCCAGCCTTCTTCCTTACTCTGTGGGGCCATGTGCTTGCTGTCAATGCCTCTCACATTGTGTGGGGGGGGGGATTTCAATTTTGCGTTTCAGGCTCAGGTGGATAGGTTGGACGGATGTCCTCAGTACAATGTGCAAGCTAGAGATGTTTTGCGTGGTATTGTGGAGGAGGCTGGACTGATCGACAGCTGGAGGTATTCTCACCCTGCTACTAGGGAGGGCACTCATTACACTGCGCATGCACGCTCATGGGCGAGGCTAGACTATGTCTTTCTCTCCAGGGGGCTGGTGGCTGGTCTGCGGGAGGCGATACATCTGGCTCGTACGTATTCGGATCACTGCCCTGTGAAGGTTGTGCTATCGGTGCCCGGGCTGCATAGGCCGCGCCCACCTTGGCGCCTTTTTCCTACTGCCTTGCTTGACCCTGTGTTCAAGGCGGAACTTGGCGAGGAGGTAGAGGCGTTCTTCCCGAGGAACAAGGGCTCTGTAGACAGTGTCGAGGTTATATGGGAGGCTTTCAAGGTTACGATCCGTGGTGTCACTATCTCCAAAAGCTGTGGGATGCTTAAATTGATTGTTCGAACTCTCGAGGGCTTGGAAGGGGATTTACGCAATTTGGAACGCAGGTTGCAGGCTGGCTCTGATCCCGATCTGTTGGGCCAATTCCGCACCAAGCTCTCCGAGTATGAGGAAGAGGCTGCCAGGGAGGCTAAACATAGGGGGAAGTACTGGACGGCGAGGAGGTACTGTGAAGGGGAGAGGCCAGGGAAGGTCCTTGCTGTGCTAACTAGACATCAAAGGTATGGTTCGGACGTGCTGGAATTGGTTTTGCCGGATGGCACTCGCTGTCGGGACACTGCGGAGATTCAACGCACTTTTATTCACCATTACACCCAACTGTACACGACACAGCAATCTGGGGAGACACGATATGGCGGATTCCTGGATGAGTTGGCGCTCTGTTGGTTGTCGGACGATCATCGGGCGTTCTTGGGTAGACCACTGGAGGTGGAGGAGATCAGGAATGCCATCATGTCTCTAAATAACGGGAAGGCCACTGGTCTGGATGGCCTTCCTGCTGAATTCTATAAGTGTTATGTGGACATCATGGCCCCCGTTCTCCGCGAGGTTTTTGAGGAATCCCTGGAGGAGGGACGTCTGCCGTGCTCCATGAGAGAGGTCGCTATTACATCGCTGCTCAAACCGGGTAAGGATCCCCTGGACGTGGGTTCCTATAGGCCCCTCTCATTGCTTAATTGCGATGTCAAAATACTCGCAAAGGTCCTGGCGGTGAGACTATCCGAGCTCATGCCTGTTATTGTGTTGCCCGATCAGTCGGGGTTTGTACCTGGTCGTGCTACTTCCCACAATCTTCGGACTTTGTTTTCCCTTATTTCGACCATTGCTCCGGATCTCCCAGTCGCTGCCATCTTCCTTGATGCCACTAAGGCGTTTGACTCCGTTGAATGGGGCTACCTTATTGATGTTCTATGCCGGATGGGGTTTCCTCGGATCTTTATTTCGTGGGTCAAGCTCTTATATACCGACCCGATGGCGAGAGTGGTGGTGAATGGTGTGCTATCCCCCCCGTTTCCTCTTACTAGGGGAACCCGTCAGGGATGTCCCCTTTCGCCCCTCCTATTTGCCATTGCCATTGAGCCCTTGGCCTGCAGGATTCGCCAGTTACACCAGCAGAGCGCCTTCAATTGTCTTCAGCGTCAGGTCGGGATCTCTTTATATGCGGATGATGTCACGCTCTATGTAAAGGACCCTCAGGACAACCTTAATGCGCTATTGCGTGAGTTGATCGCTTTCGGGGGTGTCTCCGGTATCCACATCAACTGGCAGAAATCCCAACTCTTCCCGCTTACTGCGGCGGTGAGTAGATTTCCTCTTGACTACCCTTTGGAGTGGTGCGATTCAGAGCTGCGGTACCTCGGCATTGTTGTGTCATTGGACAGCGAGGAGACGGTCAGGCTTAACTATGGTGTAGCGATTACTAAGCTGGCAGATGACGTCACTACATGGATGTCCTTGCCTCTTTCCATGGCTGGTCGTGCGTCCCTTATCAAAATGGTTGTCCTGCCCCGGTTTCTGTATCTATTTCAAAATATTCCGTATCACCCTGGGGCTTACTTTTTTCGCAGGCTTCGTACTGAGCTCATTCGGTTGTTCTGGGGGGGCAAACAGCCTCGAGTGGCTTGGGCTACCCTTACGTTGCCCTATGCTGATGGAGGATTTGACGTCCCTGATTTTGAGCTTTACTATCTTAGCGCTCAGACGCATTATGCTTACCATTGGATGCGCCCCACGCCGTTTATGCCCCAAGTTGCGGCTGAACATTGGGTCGCCCATCCGCTCCCACTGGAGGGATTGGTACTGGGCAATGTGTCAGATGTGGACACGCATCAAACGACGGTGACATGCACGGTAGACGCCTGGAAACGGGTGGCGCGTTTGTTGGGCGTTTCCTTTCTCTATTCGCCGGCACTGCCTCTATCCTATCATCCTGATCTGTCTCTGTTGCTGGAAACGGGGTTTCAACGGCTGTGTAGGCGGCTTGGCATTCTTACGTGGGGTGACGTTTTTCATGAGGGTGCCTTTCGCACCCAGGCTCATTTTTTTGGAGCTGTTGCCTGCTCCCCTTTGGAGCTGTTTTATTATGTTCGTCTGAGACAGGGCTTGCGCGCCTTGTTGCCGGATTTTCCTTCGGAGCCGGAGGTAACCCTCCCTCTCCACGTGCTTCTGGTCTCAGATGGTCGTCATCTAGTATCGAAGTTGTATGGAGCTCTTCGTCGACAGCGCTCTGTCCCGTCCAGTCGTGTACGCGAGCGGTGGGTTGCTGAGCTGGGCGTCCCTATTACTGACGAGCAATGGCAGTACTGCTGTGGTCTTACTGCCAATGTTTCCTCTAGTTGCCGCCTGAAAATCATACATTACAAATTCGTCCAGAGGTATTATTACACCCCGGTGAGGAAACTTCGGTTTCATTTAGCGGAAGATGACAGGTGCGCTAGGTGCCGAGCAGAGGGTGCCGACTTTCTGCATTTGGCGTGGGGTTGTGCGGGGGTTCTGGAGTACTGGGCCCAAGTCCATGCAAGGTTATGACGGAGGATGGAGTGCCGTTCGACCCCT
Source organism: Lissotriton vulgaris (assembly GCF_964263255.1). Lineage (NCBI taxonomy): Eukaryota > Metazoa > Chordata > Amphibia > Caudata > Salamandridae > Lissotriton > Lissotriton vulgaris. The sequence goes on from NC_141698.1 coordinate 854,907,220, forward strand.
TAGTGATGTTACTGGGTTATTCCAGGGACGTGCCTGCCCCCCACCGTAGATTTGCTGACGTGGCCTTGTTATTGGCCAAGCGCAGGGTGGCCTGTTGTTGGGGTCGTGGCAGAGTGCCGCGCTTCAAGGATTGGTTGAGTGATCTCATTTATTGTCAGGACCAATATAATGTCTACTCTGAACTGATGCCCGTGAGGTGTAGACCCAAGGACTTTTGGAGCCCGCTACAGGTATACCTCCTCACTAGGGCTGTGCAGGATTCTGATTCTGAACATGAGGACCGGGTTGGGGTTGGTCAACGCCAGCGTAGTGACTGAGATATGATACTGCATTTGCTGGTCCTCAGGTATTGGGTGGGGGGTGAAGTGTCTCCTTTTCTTGCGGGGTTGGGGGGCTGTCCTCCCTTCTGTGTCACTCATGTGGTAGCGTTGGCGATCCAATGCCTGTATGCTTTCAGTTAGCGGACAAGGGGGGACCTGTTTGGACCATTTCATGCGTGGAGGGTACTGGTATCAGTTGGCACGGAGTAAATCTCCCTCTCACTTGGATTTTTTTTTTTTTTTTCTTTTTGCACTGCCAATGCCTGTCCATGCCTTCACATATCATCCTGTTAGTGTGCACTCTGGGCCGCCCATTTCTGAATGATGTATGCCATCATCCGTTATTGACTACACTGATTCATATGTTACCCTGTCATCCGGACTCATTGATTGATTCGCTATGTTGTACTGGCCATTTACGACTGTATGTAACATGAATGCACTTCCTATTTTTCTTGCTTATCTCCAAATAAAGGTTTAAAAAAAAAAAAAAAAAAAAAAAGGGGCTCTCAGAACACTAGTTCCTACGTGACTTAAAGGTTATAAACCGTCACCACACCACACAGTGTTCGTTTCTGGGTCTTTCTTGGGTCAAGTGAATTAATAAAGGGGAATGGTATTAAAGAACATTGGATGTTGGAAACTAAAGGACATCGATCAACACATCCTATTTGGATGAGTAACCGAGTATTCAAACCCCAATCAGAAACCATATATCAGGCGGTAGGGTAAGAACCGGAACGCTAAACGGTTGTTCAGGCAGGATTTAGGTACAAAGTAGGTACGCATAAGGTGCATCAAAGTCAGGATATGAATTACAGCCAAGAACTATATTGCAGGCTTTCAGTGCTATGAGCTTTTCACCTTCCCGTGCCCCTCCTGTTACCACCTCCCCTTATTCCACCCTCCGACTCCCGTAACACCCCACTCACTGGCCCAGCCGTAACTCTCCAAAGTCACGGCCGCTCTCCAGCATCCTCCGGGGAACTCCACCAGTCCTCGCACCACGGCTCGTCCGGCTCCTCTTCCACGCCGTCTTCTTTTCGGGGCTCCTTCACGCTGGTCCGGTCACGCTGAGAGTTCTCCCTCCTCTTCACGTTCTCCGCATTTCATTGGAGGGTCAAAGTTACTTCCTGGGTTGATCCTAACCCCTTCCGGGTCTTGACTGCCGGCTCTCTGCAGAGACACGGAAAGATGGCATGGAGATTCAAAATCAGGATCGGGACTCCTGATGTCGACCCGACACACTCGATCCTTCGTGGACAATGGGAAGAGTCTGCCCATGGGACTACCTCGGTGAGTCCCTCCTCACAGTGCAAAATTGAAATGAAAGCTCTGGGTGCATTGGTCAACCCTTCCTGGACCTTCTATATGAGGAAAACTCACTTAGTTTGAACATACCTATCTGAAGATGGTCTGTATGTCCACCTCACTTTTGAAATCTCTACACTGACTGCCTATACAAGGCGGAATTAAATTCAAGGTGACTAGCATCATTCATCGCTTTATTGATGGGGAGTACCCAAATTCATTTCATACCACATGACTCAGTACTCTCATTCCAGTGCTCTCTACACTTCGAGCCAGGGCACAATCCTCCATTTTCCTCTATACTTACCCCTACAATGGTTCTTGGGTGAATCCATTCTCGAGGAATGTGCAACAACACAATTGGACCCTGACAATTGTAGCACCTAAGCCCAGAGACCTCCACCCAAACAGTTTGCCTGAACTCTAAGCTGTAACTAAAAATACCAGGGTGCCTGACAAGTAATTTCCTGTTTGTTCCTCACCATAATAAGATGGGCCGAAAGGAGTGTTGGTGTCATTACAGGAACAGGATCAGAATTTTCGGCACAAAATCAGCGATCACAGAGCTAAACTGGTGCCTGTTTCCAGTGAGCAATCAGACCAAAGTTGTTGCTTTAACATTTTTCCAACAGTAAGACAGGGATCAGAATTGTACTGTTTCCCTGCTATTTTAGCAGAGCCCAGTATATGGGGATTACGCGTCTCTACCGGGCCTCCTGTTCTTTATCTTCCAAACATTCATTGCAGAAACCCGCACCACTGCATCAAAGTGGAGTGCTGAAGAGGCAGTTTACTCCCCACTCCTCAGCAGTGAGCTGAGGAATAAATAGTTGAGGGTAAGAATAGTCCTGAGCCCCTAAGGCTGCTTAAGAAGAGGATGGTGGTTGGAGCAAAGGAAATATTGGAACTGCAAAATCACTGTGCCTCCAAGGACATAGAGGTGGGACCTTAAGGGGTGTAAGGCTGCTACACATGCTACTCCTTTGACAATATGTCAGTGCAGTTAGTTCCATACTCTTATTTTCTCCCATTTTACTTACGCTATTTAACTTGGATCACCCTATATTTATAAAGAACATTGTTATCACTCAAGTTCAACTGTGTAAAAATGTAATTTCTGTCTTCCTGCAAATGTGCAAGCCCTAGCTTACTTTAAGCTACCTTTTATGACATTTCTGTTGATGCTGTTGCACCCTCTGTGTCCTAAATCTGCTTCTTTCCATGAAGCGGACTCATTTTATTAGGTATGAGTTAAGAAATATGAATTTTCTTTTGCTTTCTCTACTCAAACAGGCCAGCAGCAGAAATTGTTTAATAGCTATCGATGTTTTTTATTTGTAAAGGGCTCGCGGTTTTTAATACTAATGGTCGCATTACACACAATATCTATTTATAGTTTATGATATTAAAGTCCTATGCCCTTGTGTGATTTGGCTTTTTATTTTAAATGTGATAATTTGACCTCGAAACGTGTGATGGTATTTATCTGTATTGAGTGTATTCACACCTACTGCGATCTATGGGGCACATGCATCAAGCTTTTTACCAGTTGCAAACAGGACGATTTGCAGAATCGACCCGTTTGGGACCGGCAAAAAGTCATTTCCGATGCATCAAACCTAAATGCCTTCGCAAAATCATAATCGCAAAAATTGCGATTACCTATTTTGCAAATGCATTTAGGGAATCGCAATTTGCGATTCCCTAAATACAATGCATGAAGCATTTCAAAAGATGCGACTTTGCATTAAGGATTCGCAAATTATCATCAACATCAAGTTGATGGTAATTTGCAAATCCTTAGAAAAATGCACAAAATTGCATTTTTCAAAGTACCATGTGGCGCACACACATGCCCACACTTACCTTTTTTGGGGGTGCATCAGGGCTCTCTGGCACCCTTGCAATTGCATTCGCAATTTGCGATTACCTATTTGATAATCGCAAATTGCAAATGCTTTCCCATTCATTCCTATGGGCCCTGCAATTCACGATTCTCTTTTCGGGAATGTGTAGCTATTAATTTGCTATTCCTACATACATAAGGAATTGCGACTCCTAAATAGTGATTCCTTAAAAATCGTTATTAAGGAATTGCAATTCCTTATCTTGATGTATGTGCCCCTATGTCGTTAATTAATTATTTTCTTATAATGTCTTGACTCATTGCTACGCAGTATTTACTGCCCTTACGTGCTGAAAAAGATATTATCTCAAAGTAATGGATGCTGGGCTAAAGACAGAACATTGGTATTTGATGGTGTTCTTGCCACACAGATGTAGCTTTTTATTTTAAATGTGATCATTTGACTACGAAACTTGTGAGGATAATTATCTGTATTTGCATCAGCTGTGATCTATGCCATTTAATCAGTATTTTCTTTATTATAGGATGCCTTTGCTCAGATTATTCGAAATGAAGGTGTCAAGGCCCTGTGGGCTGGACTTCCCCCAACCCTGTAAGTCAGGATCCAAGGTTTCCCTGTACAATATTACACATTATTTTTCCAGTCAACAGTAATACATTTCTAATGGTTTGCCTCACTTTCAGAACTGGTGTTCTAGAGAATGAGTGATGTTTCTGAGCTGGCAGCATCTGGTAGAGGTCCTCCTGTTTTTAAAGATTACAGTCTGTATGTGTGATTTGTGATGGCAACTTTAAAAACTTTAAACAACTGTAATGCTTCTGCTCCGAATAGATCCTGCCTTCAAGGAAATTTGCCCTAGAAGTTTGGATTGCTACTCGAGTTGATTGCGTTTTTTTAAAAGTCTCTTATACACACTGCTGTATCAATCTGACTTCTCAAGTTATCAATACAGTACAACATATCTACACATACATGCATACGACTCGAGGGCATTTCGCCGCTTGTCTCACACTTAGGCATTCCTTTTGCTATTGTTTGACCTACTACAAAAAGATGCCAATGCTGCTATATTAGTAAACCTATCTATTTGTCTTCCTCACACACGAATAGAACACTATGTGAGCAGTATCTGGTTTTTATGAATCAATCCTTTTGATTTTGATTTCATTTCAAATTGTCATTTTTTCATTTACTTAAGTAAGTAGAGTAAACTTTCTGTGCTCTTCCTCCTTTGCCCACTTCCTCTTAGCTAGGTCCAGCTTCTCCTTCTCTACCGCTATTTAAGCAAGTTGAGCTTCCAACTCTCTCTCTAAGAGACACCTCTGAGTTCTCGTTGTTGGAGCCTCCCCTCTCACCATTAGCTGAGTGCCTGAACCTAGTACTAGAAGCAAGGGACACGTTGTCATCCTCCAACTAGAGGTTGATGGAGGGGTCGTTTACCCCCTCCCTTTCATTCTCTAGAGCAGAATCTGCCCCGGCCTTAAGGGACCTAACCAACTCTGCCTTTCGGATTCTATGAGCAGCAGGTAGCCCCCTGGCCCTACACTCTCAGCTCAGCTATTGTGAGGTTAGTTAGATTAGCCAGATCCAACTTTATGATATCCCTAGTTTTGGGTTAAGAAAAAACTTTGCAAACAGATATAGAACAATTTAGAAAAATCGAAAATTGAATCAAAAACAGTTTAGTCCAAATCTCAAAAATCTGATTTTTTTTCTACGTCAATTTAGAGGATCTTTAAAGATCTTAACTTAATTTACTGTTTGGTGTAATTCAAACACAAGTACGTATCCTGACCGCTGGAAATCAAATGTGTTTTATTAGTGGGATTAAGTCTGCACCAACCACTAGCAATAAGGCCACCAACACAATAATAGGTCCGGACAAGGTCTCAGTAAATTATTCCCTTTCTCAACCACTGGTATCTGGCAACGAACAGGCAAGCTTAACTTAGGAGACAACTGTGTAAAGTATTTGAAAAACACCAATAAATTAATTAAGTAAGTACTAACACACAATGAAAATCCAACACTAATTTTTACAAATGGGAATTATTTTTATCTTCACAATGACAAGAAAATGACAAAAATCTAATGTAGTGAGCCGGAGATATGATTTTTTATATGAATAAACACTTTCTACTGCTTAATAACCCAATAGCGCAAATTGGGACATCTGGTCGTGCTTGAGCAGGACAAAGTCAAAGTTTGAGGCCGACTGTAATGGAGCCCTTGTCAGATATACTAAGCGGGAAGCCTCAGTCAAAATGTTACCTTCGCACTAATAAACTTTTCTGGAGGATTTTCTCTCGCCGTCGATTGGGCATCTCCAGCAGGTCAGATTCAGAGCAGCTTCATCAGCTTGGTTCCGAGGGAGCCCCCAGTCAACTCCTAGAAGTCTTGAGCTCTGGTGCTTTCAGTGTGACAAACCTGAAATCCAGGCCAGGTCGTAGTGCATGGTAGTCTGTTTGAATCTCGACTTCAGGTCAGTCACCTTGTGGAGCTTTTTCCAAATGTTGCTCCAAACGTCTGGAGTCTCTGAATTGCTCCTTGGAAGTTGGGCTACAATTCCCACAGTGCACCTGGCCAAATCCTTTAAAGTCCAACTAAAGGTGTTCAGCTGGGTTTTTCTTGCTGGAGATGAGGCAGGTGAGGCTCTTTTAATCTGTTGCTTTCAGGGATTCCAATCCTTCTCTTTTTGAAGCAAGGGCTGTAGTCCCTTTGTTTGCCCGAGGTGCAGTCATTCTTGGTGCAGTTCTCTTTGTGCAGGCCAGTGTTCCAGCAGGGCAGTCCCCCTCCTTGTAATTTCAGGCAGCAGATCTGAGTTGCTGTGCAGTTGTAACATATTTTTCCAATGTGCTGGGGCGACAAGTGGGGGGGTGGGGCACCACTTTCCAGTTGGGTGCAGGGTGCCACCCAAAAGCATGGCAGCTTCCTCCATAGTGTGGCATATGTTTGTCCTACAAAGTACTGCACTTTAAATTTCAAAATGGAGAATCTTTCTCTGTGGAATGAAGTCCTGGTTGAGCCAACATACTGGTATGGCTCCTTTCCCTTAACACTCCCCCTTCCAGACCCTATGCAAATTCCACTCTTGGTGGTCCCATCTTGCTAGAGAGTATGGGCTTGGGGGTAGGCCTGGCTTGCATTCTTACCTGTCTTGCTCTCTTTGAAGAGTAGTTTGATTACCCAGCCCCTTCCTGACCAGTTCTCTGCAGGTGCAGATCTCTCCCTACCAGATAACCTCTGTCTCTATTCAGGCCACTTATCACCTAAATATGGGCTCCGAGGATGGAAAGGTTAATCACTTATTTTCTGCACTAGCTATGGTACATTCTACAGCAGTAAATTGTCGGAGTTACCATTAACAATGTTTCAAGCACTTTAAATATTATTTTTGCGCATCCCTAGCAGTAGTTATACTTTATTAATAAAGTATTCCCATGTTATCCCATGGATCTAAAAGGTTCCAATGGGGGAAAAACGAAATTAATCTTTTTTTCCCTCACCAATTTTCTTAGTATGTCATCCAACTTTCAACTTCCAAGATAAAGTTCTCCACATAGTCCAGCTTCCATCTCCTATTGCTTCGCATGAAATAATTTCCAGGAAATTATGCCACATATACTGCTTTGTTTCTTACTAGGAAAGCCTTTGTGAATGGTAGTCAAATCCATAATAGCCATCTGTCCACATGGAAGAATGCACCCAGAAAGGGGAACAACCCCTTTGATCTGATAACCTCCCAACATGGAGAACATGGTTTTAATCTCACTATCTGGTTTTCCTGCCATTTTCCTTCCTCACTAGAACGTGGTTTCTGAAATTCATCCTCAACTCTAGCACACACCTCTTGCTCATGATACTCCAGGTGCAGCCAACAGGCTCTCTGCAAAGAGCTCTGCTGTCCCTAACAGCTAGGACAGCATATAAACATACAGCCACAAAAAAAAAACAATCATGTGTAGTTAGTGGGATGTGCCAGTTTTTGCCTAATCAGTAGCATATTTCTGCTGATTCTTGAGAAAAAGCCTTAAATTCAACATCGTGAAATAGCTGTCTGCATAAAATATATTAGTGTTCAGCTGTATCTCATTTTTGTTTTGACAAACAGTCTCCAAGTCTGCCACACTTCCAGGAGATTTGTCTGCAGCTCTCCAGCCCCGCCAGTCTTGCTACAAAAAATGCATGAATTGCAGTCAGCTGGAAAACTACACTCATTAGATGACTACTAGTTATGTTTTTTAATTCATCTGGAGTGTCAGCAGTATGACACTGCTTAGATTTAAAAGAGCTGCCCTCTATCAAAATGCAGTCATTTCTCTACTCTATGGATTAATGTTCGTTGTATTCCTCCAAGTAATGCCCCTCCCATACATGCATTGCATATTGGCTTTTCTCCTCACTTTTTACCATTTTCAATTTCACAGTTGTCCAATGATCTCAAAATGTTGTATTGTCACTGACAAATATTTAACTAAGACTGCCAATAGTTCATTACCTGACCACCCATTCGAGGATATATAGCATGGACCATGCTTGATTAGATCACAATTTCTTATGGAAGGAGTTGTGCAGAACCCAGTTTGTTGAAAAGTAAAACCTGTATTTTATTGCATTTTTTATGTCTGTATGTTGATACATATAGAATATTGGATCTAGAAATTGCCTGAATTGATGCTTAAAACTTCCTTACTGTGGAGTGCTTGCATAGACCTTCATCGTGCTTCTGCCTCATATTTCCATAGTGAAGACTGCCAGCCTGACAGAACCAGGGAGACAGAAGTCCGGTTTAGGCAACTACCTAAATATGGAAATCAATTTCTGAAAAATCCCTGATCTGGAATATAATATAACAAACACTTCTTAAAATTCTTAAAGGGATTTATATGAATAATTATTTTGAAGTTAAAGGGAAAAGTAACCAAAAGGATTCCTCCTGTACTGCAAACCCAGACAAGTGAAAAAAGAAGAGTTGACAAGGGGAAAAAACAAGTTAGCAACAGAAAGATAAGATCAAAAATAAGTACTGTAAACAAGGGCGGGTGTGAAAAGTCTAGTAGGAGTCCAGAGAGTAGAAACAGACGTGGGGTGAGGGAATTAAACTGGATTTGTAAAGCACTGCTTATCACCTGTGACGTTATCAAGGCGCTAGGGGTTGATGCTGCTGCTGTAGGTTAATCAAACAGCCAGGTTTTCAGACCTTTCCTGAATTCCTGCAGGGTGGGGGAGGGGCGTTCCATACCTTGGTGGCCAAGTAGGAGAAAAGAGCTGCCACCACTTCTGTTTCAGGTAGGCGGGGAGGGTTGCCAATAGAGGTGAAGCACAGTTGTCTGAGGGGTTGGTGGAATTTTAACCTGTGGTTGATTTAGGCTGGTCCTTGGTTGTGTAGAGCCCTATAGGCATGGGTTAGCATCTTGAACAGCCACCTTTTCTTGATGGGAAGCCAGTGAAGTGCTCTGAGGTGAGGTGTGATGTGGGCCTGCCTTAGGAGGTCAAGGACAAGCCTGATAGCTTAGTTCTGAATGGTCTGTAGTCTGTTTAGCAGCTGTGCGGTGATACTCGCGTAGAGGGTGTTGCCATAGTACAGGCATCTGGTGACGAGGCTTGGGTGACCGTGCGACTGGAGTTGGTGGGGAGCCACTTGAAGATTTTTCAGAGCACGCGGAAAGTAAGGAAGCAGGTTTATCTGTTTTTTCATGGTGAGTTTGCCGTCTACTTTGATGCCTAGGTTCCTGGGTTGTTCTGTAGATGTGAGTGAAGGTCCAGTGGCGTAGCGGGGGTGGGGTGGGGCGGGGTGGCCTCCGTTACAGGGCCGCTGTTGCAGAGAGGCAAACGCAGGACTTTCCAGCCCTCCCCCTCCCCCTTTCCATGTTCTCACCCTCGGATGCCATGGACCGCAAAAGGTCTTGCTACGCCACTGGAAAGGTTTCAGCTCTGCTGGCTACTAAGAGTCATCCTACGGGATATGTTGCTCCTGAACACCTCTGTTTTGTCGAGGTTGAGGCAGTTGTTTTCCACGCAGTTGGGGACGCATCTCATGCCCAGGCGGAAGTTGGCCTTGATGTTAGCGATATCTGCGGATAGGGAGAGGATGAGCTGAGTGTTGTCCAAACATGATATGATGTTCATACCATAGGTCCTGAATAGTTTGGCCAAGGGGGCCTTATAGGTGTTGAACAGGGTGGAGCTTAGTGAGGACCCTTGGGAGATGCTGCAGATGATGTCCTTTGGGCCCGAGGTGTAGGGCATATGGCGGGAGCTCTGTGCTCTTCCGATGAAGATGGATGAGATCCATTTGAGGGCATCCCCTTGGATCCCCCATCTGGTGGAGTCTTTTTAGGAGGGTGTAGCAGGATACAGTGTCAAAGGCAGTGGAGAGGTCGAGGAGGATCAGGACTGTGGTTTCTCGTTGGTCTAGGAGAGCCCACATGTCCTCCGCGGCTGCGATTAGGGCGGTTTCTGTGCTGCAATTTGCATGGAATCTGGATTGTGATGGATTCAGCATGTTTTTGTCCTCAGATGGTAGATAGCTTTTTCCAGAACTTTGGCAGGAAAAGGGTGCGGGAGATGGGCTGGTAGTTCTTGAGCTCCTCCGAGTCTGCAGATGGTTTTTTGAGGGGTGGTTTTACTTCTGTGTGTTTTCATTCCTTTAGGAAGGTCTCTGCAATGCTACAGGGGTGGATGTGTTGGGTGGGTTCTGAGCCAAAAAACAAGAGATGAGAATTAAGGGTACTAGGAGAAAGTCCCTTCCTGAATAAAAAAAAAAGGACCCAGGTTTGATCAGGATGGTGGGTTAGACAGAAAAAAAGGAAAAACAGTACATGAGGGAAAATTTAATTACCAAAAAATGTATTGCACTTCAGATTTTTCGCAATGAAAGACATTCACCAGCTTGTTTTTTTTCAACCTGATGAATGTCATCAAAATAGAAAAACTAATTGAAACCTGTTAGCGAAAATGGATCTTCAGAACCGGTGTCATCAAGTTCGTTTTTGGTCAGTTACACATACAACCGTAAAATGGATTAACAATTCAAACGAAAAATCTATTCATAGAAATACCCTCATAACAAAAATTAGAGGCCACTTTTAAATGGAAACACCATTAAATCCTAAATTAATACAGTTTGTTGAAAGAGGAGATATATCCAAGTCGAAAAAAATGAAGCCAAGAATAATAATAATGCATTTGATGTAGAAATTAGGAAATACCATCAACTGCAACAAACATACCACTGAGAAATAGTAGCCTTCCCATAGAGAAATCTCACGTAAGGAAGAAAGTTTCACACGTTTATGACATTTTCTAAAAACGTGACCACATAATTGAAAGTTTCTTTTGATTTAAGATCAACTGTGCCTACAATTTTGCTGGTATTTGTGGAATTACAAACTCAAATGTTAACGGTTGCCACCAGGAGCAGGTGGCCGTCTTTTGTTGCCTTTTGAACCTTCTCTAGGTTCTCAAAGCTCCGCGTGCTCCTCCAGCATTCTCACCATCAAGCAGAACGCCGCCTTTTCAATGTTGGTTGTCTCACACCGACTCAAGCAATTTTTGTTTAACTTGCGTGGATTCTGTTTATCAACACTGCTTGATAGAGTCTCATTTTTGTTTGGATTTCGATTTTTTCCCATTCCTTTATGAAAAGGCCAGATTTGTAATTGGAGAATAAAAAAGAGCAAAATGTCAACATATTGTCCTTTCGCTTGCAAAGAAAAAGAAGTACAAACTTAAGCTTTTGAGCATCAAAACCATGACCTAACCTTTCAGGTGGCACACACAGCTGAAAGCAGACCGCTCTCCTGTTGCCTCCCTTCAGAAATGACAGGTGTTCGGAGGAAAGTTCCACATTCTAGACTGCTCCCTCTTCAATACATGCCCACTCTTCATAGTTAAAATGAAACAAGAACCTGAATACATTTTAGATATAGTGAAGGGCAAGAAACTGAATTATACGTGGAGTATTCAATAACATTATAATTTCGAGGAAACAGACATACCTCCGAAGGGTTTTGAGAAAGCAGTAATTAGTGCTAACAAGAAAATACAGTGTTTCAATCAATCAATCAATCAATCACTGCATTTCTAAAGCGCGCTGCATACCCGTGAGGGTCTCAAGGCGCTGGGGGTGGGGGGGGGATGCTACTGATCGAAGAGCCAGGTCTTGAGAAGTCTTCTGAAGACCAGCATGTCCTGGGTCTGTCGTAGGCTGGTAGGGTGGGCGTTCCAGGTCTTAGCGGTGAGATAGGAGAAGGATCTGCCGCCGGCTGTGGCTTTCCGGATACGAGGGACTGTGGCGAGGGTGAGGTTGGCTGAGCGGAGGCTTCGGGTGGGGGTGTGGAAGCTGAGTCTGTTTTTGAGGTATGTAGGTCCGGTGTTGTGTAGTGCTTTGTGTGCGTGGATGAGGATGTTTCCTTTAAAAGGTATGATGAAAAGGTGGTAAAAAGAAACATAGGAAGGGGATAAAGTAACAAGCATTTACAATGCAATGGTCTCGGCATCATTAAAGGTAGAGTTATTGGCATTGCTCATGACATTTCTTTTTTTTTTTAAATCATCAATGGCATTGTCATTTACATTGCCAATAGCTTAATCGTTATATAAATGGCATTGTCATTGACAATGCCAATAGCTACACCCTACACAGAGCCACCTTCCCACAGACACACTCAACAGCACTCTGCAGTCTGTACTCAACAGCACACAGCACTCAACAGCACACAGCACTCAACAGCACACTGCACTCAACAGCACTCTACTGCACTCAACAGCACTCTACTGCACTCCACAGCACTCTACTGCACTCCACAGCACTCTACTGCACTCCACAGCACTCTACTGCACTCCACAGCACTCTACTGCACTCCCCAGCACTCTACTGCACTCCACAGCACTCCACAGCACTCTACTCTGTATTTACCTCTGTGCATTTTGGATAGCACAACAGAGGGCTTTTAGCCGCTTCGCATTACACAAAGTTACACCCATTTGTTTCTTAGCCATGGGAAGATTTGGTGAATAGCTGAGACACTCAAGATAAAGAGCTGATGGGGAAACTCCGACCCGGCTCCCCAGGTCTAATGTCAGCAGCTCTGGCTGTAAGGCCACATTCTGAATAGATTGAAGGTGGCAGTCAGAAGTCGCCTGAAAGCTCTTCTCATTATGGGATCAAGTCTTCAACAGGACCATGAGCCATGCTTCAGGCTCGAGCTTTCAGTGGCTTCCAGGTTCCACTTCTCAATGGTCTCCTCATTGCATTCTGCTGTGATGCATATGTTGTGATGCATTAAATTGGACAACCGTGGCTGGCATGGTATATAAGTTATTCCGTCCACGCAATGGTCCACGTATACTGACTCTACTCGTGAACGTTGATGTAGAAATGCTTGACTCTTTCTCTGCCCCTAGAGCCAGCCCCAACCCCATCTCCAGTCCACACGCTAGCTCGTGCCGTAACCGTGACGTCGCGACTGGAGATCACCATGGAGCAGCCGCATCACTGCTGTTCGGGGGATAATTGGAAACATTTCCCATGTATGGAAATGTGTCACCGGCAGTTGTGCCGTGCCAATATTACTTTAACTAACAAGATGTGCATTAAAACACCAAAGGCACCCCGAACATTAATCAGTACAATTCCCCAGCCCATTCAACTTTATGATATTTGAATATTGTAATAAAAGTGTGGTCATTCTGGAGTTCTGGACTTTTTGGTTCCGTCCAGAGGTGTCAGGGTACAACACCCAAAGACCCCGGAGTTCCACCTGCCTTGGTGCACAAATGAACAGAAACACGGGCTTCTCGATGGTGGCGTCAAAGACCAAAGGTTTATTACTGCAGGGACACAGAAGTCACAGAATCTACACACGGGCAGAGACTAGGAGCCTGTTCGATTTGTACAAGGTGGGTTGCTCCTTATATACTAAAAATTGTGCTCTAGGCAAATATTTCACATGTCGGTACATTCCCAAACCTTTTGTGTCTCTAAACAATAAATATTTGGCGTTACACAGGAACTGTCGATAATATCTGATACCAAACATCACGAAGAGGGGTTCCCACCAGTCCATCACAATCCCTTGTCAATATTGTATTCAAGAGCCGGACCGCCTCATCATAAAGTTCGTTACCTCCCCCTAATAAAGGCCCAGAAGGAAAGGAGCAGAGCCAGGTGCAGAAGATAGAAAAGCGGGATAAGAGATGTTTGTGGGTTGTAAATGGGCAAGGCTACCGGCTTCGGCCGCCTAATCATGATCAGGTACAATGGACAGGAAAACCAGTTCAGGTGGGCTGGCCTCGGGCAGAGGAGGCAACCTTTGTCGAGTCATGCAGTTTCAGCGTGATCTGGTTTAAGGTGCACGTGTCACGTAAGAGGTGAATCTCCGGCTAAGGCTACGTGTCCTTAATCAAAGTGGAGTGAATGAAGTGATCAGAGGCTATTGCATATGTGAGGGCAAGGAAACACAAAATGGCGGCCATGATCTAAGATGGATGCCGTGTGTAGATCAGAAATGTGTTCATACCAGGAGTGCTCTTGCTCGTATCGTAGCGAAAACACCAGGATATGCTAAATGGATCATTTGCGGTTCGCTGATACTAATATTATGTATTTCCGACAAACTTGAAAAACACGGGTTCAAATCGTCACGGAACCTCAGACCCTCCTTTTGCCCTTACATAGGCAATTACTCAGTCTATATCAGAGTCTAGTTCTATACTCATCAGGTCAGTAACATGTTGTTGTATCATCATCCTTTCTCGTGCCTTTTCTCCAAACGCAGGTGGTTTTCTGAGACAAGTTGCAGCGCAAAAACTACACAGAGCAGGACCACACTGGATAATCAGACAACATGAGAATAGGAATACTAAGATGACACCAATGACCATTAGAACCTTCCATCCCCACGCTGAGATCAGAGTCCAAACCCACTCCATGAAGGACCAGTTTCCCTTGTCTACATGTATGGAGTCCGAAATCTTGTGCAACTTAGAGATCGCCTCGTAAACTGTTGGAGCATTATTAGGAATAAAGACACAGCAGCTCGATTGGATCATTCTGCATACCCCACCTCGATCTGCAAGTATAACATCTAGAACCATACGGTTCTGCAATGTCATGAGCCTATCCGCCTGAAGCTCAGCTGTCAGATTGCTAAGGGCACCAGCAGTTTCGGTAATAGTAGATTCAACTACCCGTGTTAGCTGACGTATGTTTCTACTATTGGCCATAGGCCCCCAGAACGGAAGGAAGCCTTTGAAGAAGTCTCCAGCTTCCTGACCAGTGGTATCTTCCTTACTGAAAACACCTCTAGCTACTCTTATTCTGTGGTAATCCGGTGAAGCAGTGTATGTCGGAGGCAACAATCGAGCAATATAACATGAACCTGAAAAGTCAGTAGGCAACCATGTATAAGCTCTGTCTCGACAGATGAAGTAGGTACCCCTAGCAGTAAGGAAGGCAGGGGAAGAGTTAGCCGGAAACACATAAGTCTCTACGCACTCACTCCTCCCTAGCTGAGCTCTCGGATTTCTCCCATTACCTTGCAAACAGACCTGACCTCGGTGAGGTACGACCCAGATTGGAGTTGAGCTTTTACGCTTGCTTTCTCCTAAACTAAGGCGATACTCTGAAGTATTCCAACTTAAATATACTCGCAATTCGTCTCTAGGGTAAGATGGAGTATTATTGACGTCTTTGATCATGTCAATAATTCCCTGGACTAAAGCTTTGTTGGCAGAGTTATATTTAGTGGAGCGTGGTGGACGTGGAGGATAGGTTTCAAGGGCATAAGCAAAGATGGTTTGAAGGGCCTGAAATGATCCATTGTAGCTGAAAGGCAAAACCAGATAGGGAATACCTTTATCCATAGTGTGAGGTATCAAGCCACACACCCAGCAGTCTGTAGTGTTAACTACCAGTTGGTGTTGGTGCAAGAGCTGTACAAAAGTATTATTAATGAATTCTGAGCGTCGAACTTGCTCATGTTCTGGAAATGAGTGAAAAGAGTGTATAGAAGAAACAGTAGAAATAGCTGGATCAAGGGGAGGCACTGTAGAAACTGGCACAAAAATCAAATTTATGCTAAAGACAATTCCACCCACCAATGTTGCTAAAACAATCAAAAATGTAATGGCACATTGCATCAAGAAACATTTGCTGTGAAGAATTCTATTTAGTTTGTTTCTGCGAACGTAAATCACATTTTCTCGTTGCAGCGCAGGAAGTTCCATCTTCTACAATCCGCTCGCGACCACTGATGATGTGTACGTAGATGAAAATGCCTCTATCAGCCCTGGGAGTTCCCAGAACCAACAGAAAGATCGACCTTGTGTCAGACCCCTGCAAATTCAAACTAGGCACACAGCCACGACCCTACGGCTACCCAGACGGCAAGGCAATTAAAAAAACAATAAACAATAGCAAACTTCCTGGCTGAAAAGCAAAAGTCCAATGTATATAAATATCAAAATCACAATATGCAGTTGCCTGCTTTATTAGTTCGTTTTATGGCTTCTAAGGTTGTATTTTTTCCTTCCTGGTACTGTTTGATCGGAAAATAGTGTATCACTAGCAGCTGTTGTAGAGTTTAAGTTCGCAGATGGCAAAGTTTCTTTTGATGCTGGAGACAAATGTTCAATGTTCAAAGCAGTCTTTTCAGGAGGAGAGTCACGTTTCAAAGTGTCAATAATCAAATCGGCATCGCTGAAAGGGACAAATTTTGGAGTTATTTCAGATTCGGAGGCACCAATTCCCTTCTTCACCCAGTCGTCGTAGGGCAGCGGCAGTGGAACACGCTTTACGTGAGAAGCGTGGATCCAGTGCTTGCGGCCAGCAACACGTACAGCTGTCCTCGTTGCCAGCAGGATTTGGAAGGGGCCGATGTAGCGAGGCTGAAGATTCTTTGTCCTCGCGAAGTTCCGGACCACAATGAAGTCACCCGGTTTCAGTTGATGCCCTGGACTCTCCGGAGGCTTTGGCAAAGCATCAAAAACCTGTTGATGAATAAGACTTAATTTAGCAGTCAAGTCATAAAGGTAGTCTATCAACATAGGATATTCAATGGAACAGAATTGTTTAGGCCTTGGCACGCCCCAGACATTTGCCGGGCGGCCAAATACAATCTCATATGGAGAAAGCCCTATTCTAGAATGCACTGTTGCTCTCGTTGATAACAAGGCCAAAGGAAGTGCGTCTGGCCAAGCCAAACCTGTGGATGCTTGTATTTTGGCTATTTTAAGCTTGAGGGTGCCATTGTAACCCTCGACTAAACCAGCAGACTGGGGATGGTTCGCACTATGAAATTTTTGTTTCAATCCTAGACCAGCACACACACTCTGCATAACTTTCCCTATAAACTCACTTCCGTTATCTGACCATACAATCCGTGGCATTCCGTACCTAGGGAAAAATTCTTTTAGAAGAATTTTGGCAGTTGATAGAGCAGTGTTGTCCTTTAGTGGGTATGCTTCTATCCACCTGGAAAAAGCACAAACCACCACCAGGACGTATTTTAAATTGTTGCAGCGTTCCATGTGAATGAAATCTAACTGTATTACTTCAAAGGGACAGGAAGGAGGAGCGAAATGACCAGCTGGAGTTGGAGTTCCCTTGCCAGGATTATGCATCAAGCACACCATACAATTTTTCACCACTCTCTCTGCACACTTACTGATCCCCTCATTCTTCCAGACCGGATCTAACATCTTACATATCCCTTTAGAACTTATGTGCGCCACTCCATGCGCCATCGTTACTACTGCAAGCACATACGCATCAGGCAACATCCAACGCTGTTGTTCTGTCAAATCGATCCAACATCCATTCGAGTCCAATTTGCCCGTACTTTCTCTCCATACACGTTTCTCTTCCTCAGTCGCTTCTTTCTGAATCTCTTTCACACTTTCCATTGTATCTTCACACATTCCAGACTCAGCGATCCATCTTGCAGACGTTGCAACATACATTCTACTCATCGTGTCTCTAGCTGTCTGTTTAGCAGTTTCATCAGCAAAGGCATTCCCACGACCAACATCATCCGTGATTGCTTTATGAGCACTGCACTTCACAATCGCAACTTCAGTCGGTAAGGTTAGAGATTCCAACAAGTCGTTAACTAGCTGACCATGTTGAATCTTAGTCCCATGGGACGTAATGAAACCCCTTTCTCTCCACAACCGGCCAAAACTATGGGCCACGCCAAATGCGTACTGACTATCTGTAAACACATTCACTCTCTTTCCCTCAGCTAAAACACACGCTCTCGTAAGAGCTATTATCTCTGCAGCTTGGGCAGAATTCTGACTCACTCTTGCAGTCTCCACAATCGTCTTCAAAGTCGTTACCGCGTAGGCAGCAGTCACATCACCATTCTCCAATTTAAAACATGACCCGTCCACATACAGCGTACCATCTGGGTCGGATAGAGGAGTATCTTTTAAATCGATACGTCCTTTTGTCTCTTCCTCCGTTTTGAAATAACAGTCATGTGGCTCAGAATCACTCGACTCTTGATCAGTCGGCAACAATGTTGCTGGATTCAATACATTGCATCTTTTGATCTGAATATGACTCGCTAATAATGTCAGCTCGTAACCAGATAATCTCGCACTAGTAAGGTGTTGTGTCTTCGTTCGGTTCATGAGTGTATCCACTGCATGAGGAACCATGACCACTAGCATATTGTTCATCACCAAACCAGCAGATTGTCGAATGGAAGCTGCAGCTGCCGCTGTAGCCCTCAAACAACTAGGCAATGCTCTAGCTACCGGATCTAGTGTTGATGAGAAATACGCACAAGGGCGTTGTTTGTCACCAAATTTCTGTGTCAGAACACTCAACGCGCAACCTTCTCTTTCGTGAACGTAGAGCGTGAATGGCTTACTGTAATCAGGTGTGCCCAATACAGGAGCTGAACACAAAGCTTTTCGTAATTCAGTAAAACTCTCTTGGCATTCATCAGACCATGGCACCGGACTCGGAACATTTTTCCCAGTCAAAGCTACCAATGGCTTTGCTAAAAGAGAAAAATTTGGGATCCACTGCCTACAGTAAGAGGTAATACCTAGGAAGGCACGTACTTCCCTCTGTGTGCGTGGAACACTCATCTGCGTAATTGCTTTTATTCTTTCTGGGGTCAACTTCCTTCCCTCCTTTGACAAGAGATGACCTAAGTAGGTTACTTCTTGGCAGCAGTATTGCATCTTGGAAGGAGACACCTTATGATTTAAATTAGACAAATGACGCAATAACGAAATTGTAGCTGCTTTGCAAGTTTCCTTGTCATCGGCAGCCACTAGAAGATCGTCTACGTACTGTACTAGGGCAGAGCCTGGAGGAAGGACAAAAGAATCTAGCTGACTTTTTAAAGCTTGACTGTAAATGGATGGACTTTCACAGTAGCCTTGTGGAGCGCGTTTAAATCTGAAACTGCGACCTCCTAGACAGAAACCAAAAATATCCCTACTTTCTTCAGCTATCGGAATGCTGAAAAATGCATTCTTAAGGTCTATAACTGAGAACCACGTAGCTGTGGCAGGAATCAATGTTAACAAGGCAGTAATGTCTGGCACTACAGGAAACTGCGGAATTACAATCTTATTAACTTCTCTAAGGTCTATGACAAACCTATAAACTGGAGGCTTTGTAGGATCAGTTCGTTTCAGAATCGGTAATACAGGACTGTTACAGACATTTCCTCTAGTTTCTTCAACTACACCCTTCTTAATCAAGTCTTGCACAATCAATAAAAGTGCACGCTCACCTTCACTCGATATTTTATATTGAGGATTTCTTGGAAATTTTACATTCGCTTTCAAAGTCACTACATACGGTGGAATCTCTAGTAGACCTACATCATTGGGACCAGTCGCCCAAAGAGAATCAGGGAGTGAACGTAGCTCCGGCGGGAGTGCGTCCATTGACAAGTACATCGGAGAGATGAGTCTTTTACCCAAAGTAAGCTGTACTCCTTCCGGAGAACAGTACAATGTCGCATATAGTCGTTTTAACAAATCTAAACCAAGCAGATTTTCATTACAACCTGTCGTCAAAATCAGGGGTGCTTTCAATTGGCACGGTCCAACAGAAATAGACAAAGGACCAGATATCGGGTTGTACACAGGGGCGCCTGAAAAACCTACGGAAACATTTGTTGAGCCAGACAAAGGTGCGCCAGGGAGTTTCGCATGAATGATAGAACTTTTTGCGGCACCAGTATCCAACAGAAACGGTTCGACTACACCTGATGTTGCTACTGCGACATAAGGCCCACTCTGATCCACTGGAACTGATACTACTCCCTCTCTCTGTCCATGGCTGTCCTAGTACCCATTTTGTTGAAAACCCTCTTCAACTTCACAATAATCCTCAACAAGATATTGCTGAGATCTATTCTGTTGAGCTGACTGTACATTTCGTTGATCAAAGTGATTAGAAGGACGATCATTCGTTTGTGGAGGCATAGCACCTCGTCCTCGACCTCTAGAATTCTGCGCATAACCACCACGACCTCTCTGAGCTGCTGCCGCATTATTTTGCGCTAAAATCTGACAATCATTTTTATAGTGACCCTCTTTCTTACAGTACGCACACTGATTCCACTGGTATTGAGGCCTGGTCGAATTATAATCTGTCTTTTGATACGAATTCTGTTGCATATTAGTCTGATTCGTGCGAGGCGGATACGCCTGTTGCAGAAGAACTTTAGTTTTTAAATCTTTCGTTTTCTTCTCTGATTTCTCCTTTTCCTCTTTATCCCTATTTTCGTAGTACTGTGCAGTCGCAAGTATTTGCGCTGTCGTAGATACAGCCCACGCACTTTCTGAGTCTTTCAATTTATTGCATAATTCAGGTAACAAATTATGCACAAATTTATCGACAAACAATCTCTGTCCTCCTTCAGTGCTCATGTCCTGACCACTATGGTCTACAAAAGTCTCTTCGAACCTCGTGAAGAAGTCGGAGACGCTTTCGTCTTTCTTTTGCCTGCATGCGGATAATTTATCCCAATTAACACGCAATGCTGGCATCAGAGTCTTCATTAAATCTATTATTCTACCTGGCAGATTAGCAATCAAAGGTTCGGGTTTCGCACCACCTGTTTGTTGACCATCTGCTGCAGTGATAGCTGCCCAATCACCACCTAATGCAGCCTGATGATCCTCTCTACGAATTTTAGCCCACACTGGTTGCGGAACTACATTACCAAACAACATATCAATGTCGGCTAAGTTCATTATACAAGCCTCAACTGTCTGTGTCAATTCCTTGTAATATCCGGCTGGATTCTTACGTGGATCTGGCAAGGCCTGTTTCACTGCTAACACTTCTGCTCGCTTCCACGGAATATGTATCCATACTCTTTGGAACTGTGCTGGAGCAGCTGCAATACCCGCATTATCATCACGTTGTACTGCTTCGCGCCAAATTGGAGGAACCTCCCTCATAGGATATTGGCGACTTGGCTTCACTTTACCTTTTTCTAAATCTCTCGGCGAACGAAGAGATGGATCATTCCTAAAACTTAAAATGAGTTCCATCGCTTCTTTTATATTATCACCCACTATCATTCCTGCAGCAAACTCTTTTTGAACTTTAATTAAATCTTCCAAATCTGATTCGACATCGTCTTCTTCTATTTCCTCACGCAACAACGAGCACATCTCATCAAAGACGTACCGTTGCGTTGGCTCTCCCCATTGCATAAATGTCTCTAACACATCTCTCGTACTATATCTTCTAACTTTCGTAATCCATCTGAGAGCCGTGGAGTCTAAAACTCCCCGTTCCTCAGTACTTGGAAGCTGACTCCGTCTCTGAACAGAGTCAGGAGTAGGATTCTTAATCAAGGTTTTATAGAAAGGAGACAGAATATTAGAAACAGAATCAGTGATTCTTCGACGGACAGAAAGTGGAGTCAACACACTCGCAGACGTAGAAAACACAGTAGAGGTAGGAACAGATAGCGGAACAGTAGGAGTATCGAGAAAAATAGTTTGTGGAATAGTAGGTGTAAGCGAGGCAGATACAGGTATAGAAGTCGGCAACCCAGGAAGAGGAGGAGCCGTAGGAACATTCACATTAACCACAGGAGTTACAGGAACTTGATTCTGAGGAACAGGAACACCAGGTTGTCCAGCAACCGGCAATTGAACATTCGGGATGAGTGGAGTCGTAGCACCTTGTGCATACGGTGGAGGCGAACGTAACAGATAAGACAACAGAGGATCGTTTTCGGACTCCTCCAGTATCTTAGCTGTTTTCGATGGCAAGGCAGGATAGCACTTGTCAATCGCTAAGTTATGCTCTCTAATGGCTACATCTATGGCCTTCTCACACTCGTTAGCCTGCAACTGTTTAGTCGCTTGCTCTAGAGTTAACTCTTCTAGTTCTTTTTGCTCTTTTTTCAACCTTTTCATTTCTCTCTGTTTGGATTCTTTCCGCCAATAACGGAAAGAGTCAAACATTGCCGGCCGGGCTTTCTTCCTAAACAATTTCGCTTCTAAATTGTCAAGAATCTCTTGCTCAAAACTACCATGCAGTGGCCAACTAAGGACACCATCCTTCTTACAATAGCGGACCCATATCTCATTATAAGTTATAGGACCCACGCCATACTTACAATATAAATCATATAGGGGAGTCCCAATCGGAGGAACCAGACAAGAGTCCTCCAATCGTGAGTCACTGTTGCAACTAAAACAAGACAACATTTTCCGACTTACCATTTTCAGTCCGGAACACAAAACAAACAAACACGGAACAAATATGTGCACTCGAACCAAGAACTTAGGCCTACCAAAACCAAACTGATGTATCGATACCCAAAACTGAACCAAATAGATTATCGTAATTAGAACAACCAAAGATAATCTTACAAAACCAAACCAAACCAAGAACCGATCAAGGATTTTTAACAATCCTCACAAAAGTAACCAGCTAGCTATCACTAAATACTTAACTGAGGCACTGAAGACGTCACCAAGGAGAAACCCGTCACGTTTCGCTGTACTAAGGACTGCACCACTTCGGGTCCAAGACAGGGCGACGGTCAAGGCAACGGCCCACTGCAGCCGTCCTGAACGGGAACCCTCGTGGAAGAGAACTTCAGGGCCACTTTTGCGATATGCCGGGATCGATGAAGTGGGGCGCCTCCCTCAGGAATCTTCACACGAAGCTTCTCGAACTCTTCAGGCTTTTGGACCGGTACCGAATGACGTCGCCCCACGTTGGGCGCCAATTGGAGTTCTGGACTTTTTGGTTCCGTCCAGAGGTGTCAGGGTACAACACCCAAAGACCCCGGAGTTCCACCTGCCTTGGTGCACAAATGAACAGAAACACGGGCTTCTCGATGGTGGCGTCAAAGACCAAAGGTTTATTACTGCAGGGACACAGAAGTCACAGAATCTACACACGGGCAGAGACTAGGAGCCTGTTCGATTTGTACAAGGTGGGTTGCTCCTTATATACTAAAAATTGTGCTCTAGGCAAATATTTCACATGTCGGTACATTCCCAAACCTTTTGTGTCTCTAAACAATAAATATTTGGCGTTACACAGGAACTGTCGATAATATCTGATACCAAACATCACGAAGAGGGGTTCCCACCAGTCCATCACAATCCCTTGTCAATATTGTATTCAAGAGCCGGACCGCCTCATCATAAAGTTCGTTACCTCCCCCTAATAAAGGCCCAGAAGGAAAGGAGCAGAGCCAGGTGCAGAAGATAGAAAAGCGGGATAAGAGATGTTTGTGGGTTGTAAATGGGCAAGGCTACCGGCTTCGGCCGCCTAATCATGATCAGGTACAATGGACAGGAAAACCAGTTCAGGTGGGCTGGCCTCGGGCAGAGGAGGCAACCTTTGTCGAGTCATGCAGTTTCAGCGTGATCTGGTTTAAGGTGCACGTGTCACGTAAGAGGTGAATCTCCGGCTAAGGCTACGTGTCCTTAATCAAAGTGGAGTGAATGAAGTGATCAGAGGCTATTGCATATGTGAGGGCAAGGAAACACAAAATGGCGGCCATGATCTAAGATGGATGCCGTGTGTAGATCAGAAATGTGTTCATACCAGGAGTGCTCTTGCTCGTATCGTAGCGAAAACACCAGGATATGCTAAATGGATCATTTGCGGTTCGCTGATACTAATATTATGTATTTCCGACAAACTTGAAAAACACGGGTTCAAATCGTTTCGTTACCGCATTTTATCTGTCACTGAGCCTCATGATGGAGACCTAGTGCCTAAAACAGATGTGCTTGTTGAAGGCGATTGCATTTCCTGAAGCACGTGCATCCAACTCGGGGTTTTCCGACTGGGTGCATGCAATTCAAGCCGCAGACCTCGTGCACAGCGAGAATCAAAACACAGCTCAAGTTTCCGCTGTGGGTCCTCTGAGGACACGTGAAAACTACTGAGATAAAATGAACGTTAAGGCACTGCTGAGATCGAACTCAGGATCTCCTGTTTACTAGACAGGCGCTTTAACCAACTGAGCCACAGGCAGTTGCCCCCCCTGCCTTCACTGACCTAATACTGCCATTAGTTGTGTGATGTCAGCAGCATCACTGTGGTGTCATCAGTTGCAGAGTCCTTCTGGCCGCCCTGTGCATTTGAAGTTCCTCCAACATGTAATCTGTACAAATCTTTAAAATGTGCTTATTTCCTGCTGGTCCTAGAAATAATTCAGTGAGTTTGAGTTGTGACGCATCTGTGTGGCGCACTGCATTTTCAGAGTCACACCGGCCCCTCTAACACACGCCTCTGCACAAGGATATGGTCTCAGGGCAGATGAAAGATCACCCAATGCGGAAAAGTTACAGGGCCATTATTCTGACTTGTTTATGGCTCCGACCGAGCCTACAAAGCCAAAGAATACGTCTCAGACCTGACACTAAAGAGGCCCGATTAGTTTAACGGCAGGAAGCCAACACCCCAGTTTGGACTCAGCCATGTACAGGTCTCTTATTTTCTTCCCTGGACCTATTTCTGCACTTACAGCTGCCATGCCATTTACACGTGCAAGTTGCCTTTTTGTCCTCTTTATAATGAATTGAATTGAAACACTTTAGAACTATTCCTTCCTGCAGTCCGATCTTTTATCTCGATTTCAGTCAGTGCGATAGCTTCACATAATGAACGCCATCTGCTACCCTGCATGCTGTATTGTAGTCACAATTTGAAGTCCCTGCAGCACCCGCATGTACATTCATCCTTGCGAGGCTGATAACAGAGTTCCCTTGGGTTGTCCAATAGTAGTATCTGTTAGTTGCAAAGTGTATTTGTAAAAGTTTGTCACAAGGCGTGCTATATAAACCATCTAATTAGAATAGTAATCATTCCTTTATGGTGTTATCATTTCTGCACTTTTATTTATCTAAATTATCTCAAATGGTGCTTCACTATTAGTTATATGTTCTGATGCTTCGTATTGGGCATCAATAGATGGCATACTACATAAATTATTCCGACCATGCAGTATTCCACGTGGAATAAGTATGTGGTCATTAGATTACCGCATTTCATCTGTTTACTGTAGCCCTCTCGATGAAGACCTTGTGCTGAAACACCGGTATGTAATCCGCGCCGGGCGATGCTGTACCACTGTTTCGGGCGATTGCATTTCCTAAAGCACGTACCTAACTCGGGGGGTTCTCTCAAGTGATGTCTGTGATTCAAGCCGTAAACCCCGTACACCGAGATAATCAATCATAGCTCGGTATTCCGCTGTTATGAGCAAGACATGCAATCAGTCAGAGAAATTCCGATGTACATGGATAACCTCTGAAAGATCATCGCAACAATTGTACGGTTGTTTCGTGGGCAACGAGCCTGGCCATCGAGGGAGAGCCCATAGTGTTTGGATACTTGTGTAATTTCACAGTAAAACTAATGTAACTTCCGTATCCTTTCCACTTCGTATCATTTTATCCTAACTTTTTATTCAAAATCGAAGTTCACATCCCCATGTGCTCATCTGAGGCCACGTCTAATCTACTGTAGATAAAATATAATTTCCTTTAATCTGTGATGAGATTCCATCTTGTTTATCGGCGGGATGTGCGAGTATAGGTACATACAATCTTTATAGCTAGTAAACTCCATTGAGTATTCTTACTCTGACGGGGCTCACATTACAAATAATTGTTTTGAGTGGCTCTATCCATAACGTCTCCCTCGGCAAACCTGAATGGCAACACCAGGCTCTGTAGCTAATGGAAGATACAAACAACACTATAAGTGTACAATCGTTAATCAGCTCATGAATACCATCCCGCATGTGCTACCAGATAATGCGTCATGGATTAATTAGCCGGGCACAATTTGAGCATGAATTTACGAACTGAAGTTGGCTGGGCACGAACCACCAACCCATCTATTAATAGCCGAAGCCCTGCAGATAGCGCCACAGAGGCTGATAATTAAGCCAACTGAAAATTCTTCCCCCCTAAGTTCTCGTGTGAAGTACCCGGGGGCCTGCAAATGACCTCTCGGCAAGAGAAAATCGGTGTTTTGGTCAAAAGTAAATTCCCTGTCTCTATGATGTACAACATAAATTCTTATCCTGAAAATCCTGTTCTTATTCATGAGTCCCCTTTGTTGCACAGCCTAACTGATCGTCGCCAGGCTAATACCAGCTCACTGAAAATTATCGCCCCTTCGTGACCTGCTTGCTCCCCGAAGGGTGCAACGGCCTGAAGTATTCCCGGCTAAGAGGGGGGAGGAGGCCGAGCCCCCTGAGGCAGTCGCAGCAAGGACAGCGATGCACGTGAATGTAATTGACGCTTTGGGCCAATACATAGGCCCATGCCGCCAATGTGCAGAGCACTAGACTGACTAGTCCAGCGGATAATTGCCAGGTTGCCCTGTCACAGTCCGACCATGACACTAGTCATACACTATATAAATTACACGTGCCGTACATTTCTCATTTTCCGACGGGCTATTATGTTTTATGTCCTGTGAATTTAGGTATTTCGCTGTGCAATCTCTGCAGCAAGATTAGCGCGCACCAGGTAATGCACTATGTGCCAGACGCACATCACTTAATTTCCCTATTCCAAAACGGTACGCCGCAAGCAGCGTTATTGGCACCCTTCTTCCCACCTAAAATAAAGCCTATTGCAGCGGGACACTACTGCCAAAACATATATTGCGCAATCATACCGCATTTACACCTGCCCGCCTTGGGTCTGTTCATGCATAAAATAAATTATGATTGCTCATCTGTGCTAGTGCAAATAGGAGCAAAAGCTTGCGAATCTGGCCCTTTACTCTCTGCGGCCCACTTGTGAGGCAGTTTTTATCGGTCTTCTTAGTGAGGAGAGCGGATTTGCATACTTTGTCCGGGATGACTAAAACCTACGTCGCCATTTGAATGGCCAAGGGCAACAAGCCTTTGTCTTGTAAGTCGTGAGCCCTCCTAGCAGGAACCCACGCCAGGCGAGGACACATACTGCCACAGAGAGACGGTATCACCCCTTGTTATCTTACAATTGGTGATTAGGAGCGAACACACAACGGGAGTGTAGCGCATCTTGTGGCAACTCCGTGGCATATCTTTATATGCTATCTTGCCTCTGTGCCACATCCTGTATGTTTCTTCTGCAATAAAAGCATTATGTTTTCGTTTAAAACGTTGGCATTCGCTCGCGCGCATTCCTTCTGGGGTCCCCCTATTAAGCACCTGGGACGCACGCTACACCCTGAATGAATGGCCTAGACTCGCTACCCCCGCTGCCATATGTGCAACGCCAATTACTAAACGCCTCTGCTGCATGGTGCGACAATACAGGCCAACACGCCAAAAGGACGAATGGGACCGAGGTAAGCTTTCTGCCAGGCGAGAGTAACATTAATGCTCGGGCAGCGTCTGGATCAAATTGCTTATTACTTATGACCAACCCGGGACTCGAACCCTGCTCGTCCGTTCACATCGATGAGCATTAACGTGCTACACTAAGAACTACCTACTAAGAAACATAAGACTCGCTACTTCCGGTTCTGACGAACCGGATAGTACCTCGCCCTAAAAAGGGACAAGTGAACCCAATAACTTGGGACCATGGGTTACAGAAAGAGTCTTTTAGTAAGTCAAGATAGGTGCTCATCTTGGCCAGTGTTCCTCATGGCTGATTCCACGCTGCATTCTAATTGCAATTTAAGGTAGCACCCAATGCTGTTTAGGTTTATGTATCTCTTAGCTTTAGGACGCAACTTGTATTTGTTAACATTTGTTCGTCAGCCCTAAATATGTATCATTATAGATGGGCAACAGTAAATTACAAGGATGGTTTTACTGAGGGTTCTGAGTGATGTCAAATAGACAAGATTGTTCTTGTGTTTGATTGTCTACCATTTGTTGCAGTATTATACCGCTACTTGTACTTTGTATACCTTTGTAACCTGCACACATGTCACTTTTTCCTCCTGTAATGTACCATTTGCTACCTCTTGTATTTTGTTTGCTCACATTTGTCACTTTTGCCTCATGTAACTTAATGTTTGCTGTTGTAATTTGTTCACTTGCACGTTTCTCCTCATATACCATTACTGTTCCTTTTGTGAAGAGCTCTGACACCTTCGGGTAAAGTCTCGCTATATAAAAACGCATAAAATAAAAATAAATAAATAAAAACCAAGGTGAAGCTCGAGTTGTCTATGATGTCACTTAGAACCCCAATTACCCATCTATAATTTTATCTTATGTATGACCCCCAAAATAATCTGACAATGCTTTGCAGTTGAAAGCAGTGGCAGATTATTGAAAGCAGTGGCAGATTTTTTTGGTGGAGCCATACATAGCAAATCCTCATCTCCATGCCTCAAATTTGAATGATAATACCTTACCTGGCATCCTTATACAATCTCACATTTATGCACAAGGATGGCTAGAGTGGGAGTTTTTTTTTGTCATCCAAACTATGGGTTTCATCTATCTTATGTTTAAATGTCTTTATTAGTAATTTCAAATAAAACATACAACATTCCAGATTACATATCGCTCTGTGGATATTGCTGCAGGTCGGGTAAGCTTGGATGACAAGAAACATGAAACATACCCCCCCCCCCCATTTGAAGCATAGTGCCTTTACTGTAAGTGTCTATGGGCTTGCCCCTTGACTTGGGGTTGATGTCTCTTTGCAGGCTATGTCCGTGGTGCTGTTTGCGGTGGATCTGCTAGGCTCAACAGTCTCAGATATCTTGGGCACATAAGTTCTTTAAACTCCGAGGTCAGCAGCGCCAAGCACTGTCTCCAGAGGTCCTATAAAGAGGCCTCTGGGCTGGAGAGCCTGAGAGAAATTCTTTCCATTCAAAAAATACACCACAATCTGTGGAGCCAACCAAGGTAGGTAGGAAAAGTCGTCATTCCCCAGTGGGATAGATTATTTTGTAGAGCTGTCCCAGTGCGAGTGCTATCTGCTTACCCCTCTGTGACCTAGGAGAGAAGGTAAGAGGATTAGGAAGCCCTAAGAGGGTGTAGACCGGAAAGCAGGGTATCTGGGTGTCAAAGTGAGCAGCAATAGCGTCTAATACCTGCTTCCAGTAATTCGAAAATTTGAGGGCAGTTCCACAGCAGGTGGGTCAGGGTGCCCAGGGAACAGCACACGCTCCAGCATTGGGGGCTACGTGTTAGATTGCCTCTGTGGAGATACGGGGGGGTGGAGGGGGTGAGATACCAATATGTTGCTATTTTCGTAACTGTCTCCTTCGTCCAATGTGCAAATTCTTTCTCTTGCATCAAGTCCAGTTGTAAACTTGGGGGTTTGGACTAATGGCGTAAATGGAGACGGAAATGTAGTGAGCACTCGAGAAACAACAACCCTGTAACAAGCTAATGGGGTAGAGTGCGTGACTTTTGATAAATATAGGTTGTGAGGCCTAGCTGCTTTTGTGAGAAAGGGGACTCCCCATTGTGGCTGTCTAGCCAAAGCTATGTCCATGAATAGCCAATGCTTCTCTGATTCTGGACGAGACCACTCCACCAGGGGACTCAGCTGCACTGCTCTATAATAGTCTTTGAGATTTGGATGGCTAAACCCCGGCGGTTGGAGACCTGTAGCAAAAGTCTCTATGCAACCTGGAGCGCTGGTACTAAGTAATACCAAATAATACACTCTAAATCTCTCTACAGCGAGTGATACGCTCTAGAGGGCTGGGACCAGTAGGAGGGTCTGAAATAAGATTATCTTAGTTAGTAGTGTCATTTTTATTGCCTCTATACAACCCGGCCAAGACAGCGAGTGTAGTCTCCATCTAGAGAGGCAGTCACGTATATGTCGCAGGAGCGCCATGTAATTCAGAGAGGTGGTGGTTGTATGCTAGCTGCAAGTTGAAGGCCTAGATAGGCTATGGTTTCTTGTACAAAGCGTTCTAGCTCGGTCATAAGGGCAGTTGGGGGATCTCTAGCCTTTCCAAGGTGGCGATCACATCATCGGCGTATAAGCTGATTTTATATTCTTTCACCCTGGATATTAAGGGATCGGCATGCACTCTTTGAGCAATGGCCTCCATAAAGATGGCGAACAAGAGTGGTGTGAGCAGGCAACCCTGTCTTTTGTTCCTTGTTGAATGGGGAAGGGATGCAAAATAAGGCCATCCACCCGAACAGATGCAGTGGGATTGGTATAACTACTCAGTACCAAGTTTATGAATCTCTCTGGTAAGCCAAAGTGGCACAAGGTTGCTTTAAGGTAGGGCCAATGCACCCTATCAAATACCTTCTCAGTATCTATAGAGAGGATCATGTGTTAGACCTCAAACTTTCGGATTTGTCTATAATGTGTAGGAAGCGCTTAGTATTATCAAGCACTGGCGACCCGGGACAAAACCCGATTGGTCCTGGTCTATCAGCCCGGGGAGGCAAGGGGAGAGCCACTGTGCAAGGATCCCAGTAAAGATTTTAAGATCCTCATTGAGAAGAGAGATAAGACGATACAACGCACATTGTCACTTGTCTTTCCCAGGCTTGGGTATTACAGTGACCGGCGCTTCCAGCATTGTGGGTGGGGTAGGGGAAGACAACCCAATGGAATTATATACCCTAACAAATAGCGGGGCCAATGTGGCACAGAAGGTTTTATAAAATGTGCAGGAGAACCCATCCAGGACTGGAGATTTAAGCGGTTTGAGCCTAGAAATGGTGGAAATGACATCCACCAACCCAGTCTGAGATTCAAGATTTTCAATTTGACTCGAGACTAATTTGGCTGTCTTCACGCCATTTAAGTATTGGGCGGGGCCATCATTCGGGAGTTTCGGAGCCTCATATAAGGTGGCTTAGTATTGCCAAAACGCTTCTGCATTGTCCTAATCAGTGGCCTGTTTGTGCCTATGGTGGTCGGTAACCACGGATATGTTAGAGGCCTGTCGCTGTGCCTTCAATCAATTGGCTATGAGTCTCCCGCTCCTGTCCCCTGCAGTGTCAAAGGAGTGTCTGAGCCTAAGCGCTGCATACTCAGCCCTATCAATGTCCAGGCCTGCCAACTGAGCTTGTGCCGCCTTAATCTGTTTCCAAAACCTAGGCGTTCCTGTCCTCTGATGTAAACGCTCCAGCTCTTTCATCTTGCTGGTAAATTAGTCCCTCTTTTCCCTCCGGATTTTATTGTCATAGGCGGTAATAGCTATGAACTCTCCCCTGACTACTGCCTTCAGGGCTACCCATAATGTAGCAATGGGGATATCTGGTGTGGCATTCAGTTACAAGTTGTCCGCTATAGACTCAGTAATCCACTGGATTACTGTGGGATGCTGGAGCATCGTCTCTTTAAGTTGCCAGAAACGACGAGCTTATCGAGGGCCAGGAAGAGCCAAAGACATGCACACTGCAGAATGGTCCGACACGGCGCAGGGGAGAATCTCAACCTGTTGTGCCTGCGGGGTCATTGTATTATTGGTTAATAAGTAGTCAATTCTGACATTCCTGTGGGGGTGCGAGTAGAAAGTGTATTTCCTAGCAGACGGGTGTTGGGACCTCCATTTTTCCGTCAGCATTGCCTCAGTCAGAAGCTGCTTCCCATTTGTAGTGAGGGCCCCGTCTGTCCGTGTCGCTGGCTTGACCTGTCCAAGTCATTATCAAAAGCTAAGTTAAGGTCCCCCCTATGACCCACGATCTATCAAGGGAATTAGATATTTCTGTCACCGCCTCTTGGAGGAATTTTTCTTGGCCATCGTTCAGGGGATTCTCTGTACCGGTGGTGGAGGAATGCAGGCCTAGTGTGAATGTGTGGGCCAGCAGTCCACCCCTGATTTCAGCATGTTTGAGTCCCACTTTACCTTGGAACTTCGAGGAAACTAAAATGGAAATGGAAATGGAAGTACATTTGTAGAGCGCGAATTGCTGCCCGGAGGCGTCCAAGCGCTAGGAGAATGTAAAAGGAAGGACCTCGTGGAGTGGCTGCCTGGGAGTTAGTAGGGAAGGTTAAAAAGGTAACTTTTCAGTTGCTTTCGGAATAAGGAATGGTTGGAGTTGGATCGGAGGTGAAGCGGGAGAGCGTTCCAGGTCTTGGCCGCATTATATGCGAACGTCCTCCCGCCCGACCTGGTCTTTTTTATTCTGAGAGGTGTAGCTAAGAAGGTATGGCCAGATCGGAGATTTCTGGTGGGAACATAGTGGGTGATCAGATCCCGGGTGATCATTGGACCCGATTCCCAGAAGGCTTGATGGGCAATGCACAAGGATTTAAAACGAATTCTTTGACGTACTGGCAGCCAGTGAAGGTGGACCAGACCGGCCCTTACTGATTGTGTGCAGGGAAGATCGAGCAGTAGATGGGCCGCACAGTTCTGAACTGTCTGAAGTCTGTTAAGAGTATAGTCTGGGGCGCCTAGGTATAACACATTGTTAAAATCCAAGCGGGACTGTATCAAGCCCTGCTACCTGTTTGGCCTCCATAGGGAGGAGAGGCAGGATTTTCCTGAGCATTTTGAGGAGGCCGAAGCAGGTTGCAGAGAGCTTAGTGGCCTGGGTTTTGAAGAAGAGGGACTGGTCCAACCATACCCCAAGGCTCTTGATGTTGTCCTTGGGTGCTGGAGGAGGGCCTAAATCAGAGGGCCACAGGGAGTTGAAAAAGAGGGGATCGGAGGGGCCCAGAAGCATCAACTCCGTCTTGTCCCCGTTCAGTTTAAGGGATGATGGACGGACAATCAGCTTTTTACTTCTTTAAGGCAGTCTCTAAGTCCGTCTGACGCTGGTGTGTGAGCTACCTGCGCCAGTGAGACCACCAGCTGTGTGTCGTCCGCGTACGAGATGATCTTAATCCCAAAACGGCGGACGACATCGGCCAGTGGTCTCATATAGATGTTAAAGAGGGCGGGACTTAAAGAGTAGCCTTGGGGGACTCCACACCTCAGTGGTCTACTAGTGGACACCACTTCCCCGTCAAAGACTCAGAAGGATCTGTCCTCCAGGAATGATTTAAACCAGCGCCAGGCTTTGTTCTTAATGCCGATACTGGACATACGGTGCAGCAAGGTGTCATGGCTGACCGTGTCGAAGGCAGCGCTGAGATCAAGGAGGATCACTGCCACTGATCCTCCCTGATCCAGGATCTTTCTAGACTCCTCCATGACCATGAGGAGGGCGGTCTTGGTCCCGTGTCTGGGTCTGAATCCCGTTTGAGTGGGGTCAAGCAACTGGGCGTCTTCCAAGAAGTTCACCAGATGGTGGTTAATGAATTTTTCTAGGATTTTGCTCAGCCACGGGAGCAGGGAGATGGGCCGGTAGTTGCTAAGGTCTTGCGGGTCTAGGTTAGGCTTTTTTAATAGTGAGCGGACCATGGCTTGTTTCCAATCTGGAGGGACTATGCCCGAGGTAATGGAAGCATTAAGTACATCCCTGAGGATTGGGAGAGTGATTTGAGATACTGACATTACGATATCTGGCGGGGCTGGATCATCAGGTGAGCCGGTTTTTACTTTGCGGGCTAGGGTTTCAAGAATAGCAATATCCAGAGGGGGAAAGTGATCCAGAGTGGGTTGAGGCAGAGGGACCGGGGTAATTCGAACTGCGTTGGATTGAGTTGGGGGGGTGATCTTGCTGGGGGGAAAGGTGGAGTAGATGTTATTAACTTTTTGATGAAAATACTCAGCAACATCGTTGCAGTGAGTTATGGATTTTGTGACATGCAGGCTAGGAGGGGGTTTTGATAGTTTCTTTACAATATGGAAAATTTCCTTGGGTTTTGATTTGGCCAGGAGGATTTTGTTCGAGAAATAAGTAGTCTGGGCGGTTCTAATTTACTCTTTGTATTCTCGGATTGATTCTCGATAACGGATTTTACTTTCTGGTGCATAGTCTATACGCCAGCGTCTTTCGTTTTTCCTACATATACGTTTTTTGTCCCTAAGAGTCTCCGTGTACCAGGGATCCGTTTTGTGGACACGTTTTAGCGTGATTTCGTTTTTTGGCAGGGTGTTATCGAGAGATTGCGAAATCCAGTTAACGTAGGCCTGGTTGGCTAGGCCTGGATCGTCAGTATAAGAGGGTTGATTGATAACGAGCTTGGATGACCAGCCGTCAATTGAAAGACGGGACCAGGCTCTAGTGATTTTGGTGGTGGGTCCAGCCTGCAGAGGCTTGAGTGTGGTCCATGTGAAGGGCACCAGAAAGTGATCTGTCCACGGGAGGGGGATTGGTGGGTCAGCTGTGAAGTATGCACAGTTGCTAAAAACTGGGTCCAGTAAGTGACCCTTGACATGGGTAGGGGTTTTAACGTATTGAGTAAGTTGTAATACAGCTAGGTCATCTGCCAGTGTGGTGACTACCTGATCTAACGCAGAGTCAAAGTGCAAATTAAGGTCGCCTAGCAAAGTAAAACAAGACGCGGTACTAACGCGTTCTGCGACAGTCTGCGGAAGAAGGATGTGGAATTGTTTAAGGGGACCGGGGGGGCGGTATATAAGAGTTCCGGAGAAACAGTTATTTGGTGAGAGGTCGATACTGAATGCGAGGCTCTCACAATCAGGGATGGTTTTGGGGATGATGCGACACAGAAACTGTTCTTTATGAATAATTGCTAGGCCTCCCCCTCTCCCATCAGGCCGGTCCTTCCGCGTCATTTGAAAGCCAGGAGGGAGAGCGCTAACTAAGGCAGGGTCGGACTCTGGGGTGAGCCAAGTTTACGTTAGGAAAACTATATCCGGGGAGAGTTCTTGTAATAACAGGGCGATTTCTGTCCTATGTTTCGGCAGGGATCTGCAATTTAACAAGAGCATATGATAATCATGGGTTAGTGCAGCTGCGGGCCTAGGTTTAAGTGTTGAATTGCATTTGGGACATATTTGTGGAATGTTTTCTGCTGCGTAGTCGTGGCGTGCACAATTCGTAGCACGGGGTCATAGGCTAAGAAGAGTTTTGGCATTGTAGTGCCTAGTCTCTGGTGCCTGGGGTGTAGGGGGAATGGCCCAAGGCCTGGACTCTGCGCGGACGAGCGCAGACGAGCTTGCCTTATGCGTGCCTTCGGCGCGCAATCGTCGCGCCCGCTGCGCTCGTCTGCTGCGCTTCCGATACACTGGCCCCCTGGAGCGTAATCTATGAGTGTCCCTTGACAATAGGTGCTCCTCTTGGAGGAAACAGATGTGTGCACCCGCCTTTTAATTGGGCTGTAAAGGCCTTTAAAGTTAAGTGAGATCATCTTAAGGGTTGCAGTCATGTAAGTGATTTCCTTGGGGCACCATACATGTCAATAGGGGTATAGTACCGGCGGTGGCAGCCTCGTTTGTGTGTATAGAGATGCTGTGGGTCCGAAACCTAAACTGGCCAGAGTCACCATGGGCAAGAAGACGTCTGTGAGAGGGGGAGGGAAGTCAAATAACCCCATAACATCATAAGTAAAATATAACATGAACTGGCAAACCGAGTGATAGCCCTGGGTAGAAAACCCAATGGGTAGGCGTGAGATGTCAGCAGGACCCATTCCGCCTCCCCGATTCACCTGAGCCCCCGTAATAAGAACTGGGAAGATGCACCATGCGGGCCTTGAAGCAATTGTTCCCGCCCCACCAGCTTAATCAGGCAGTGTTCAGTCCACGTTGACAGAGTCTATTTCCAGAGAGGCAATGACCGCTTGTCTCTCTTCAGCTATAGTCTCTGTGTCCGGCCGGAGACGAGGCTGACTCTGACCGACCCTCCACTATCTCCCTGGCTTCTGGGACATTCTATTGGGTTCCTCATGTGTTGAGGTGCTCAGGTCATCATCAGGTAGGTTCAACAGCCGTTTAGCCTCTTGCAGTGTGCGGATTTGATGCGTTTTCCCATCCCATTTAAAAATCATTTGGAAAGGATGGACCCAGGAGTAGGGGATCTCCCTAGAGCATAGGTGGACAGTGATTGGTGTGAACTCCCTCCTCGTCTGCACTGTGGAATCCCCCTAGCCCTGGTACAAGAGGCTTCTGGAGGTCCGGAACTCAACATGTGTTTTTCTAGGACCTCTCGGAGGATTCGCTCTTTAAGCTGGAAGTCGTGAACACACATGAGGATGTCCGTCGGGGGGCCATCGCCGCTCTTCTCAGACCCATTCTGTAAGTTATGTCCACCTTGATCTGTTGTTCTGGCGGGGCTCCCAGGATAAAACGAAAGAGTTCCTCCCATAAGCAGCAATGTCTTAAACCTCCTCTCCCAGAGGAACTGCTCGAATAAGTATGTTATTTTGACGGGAGCGGTTTTCGAGGTCCTCCGCGTGAGCCTGGAGATTTAGTTGCTGGTCATGTAAATGGAGTATCTCCTGTTGGAGTTGATCAATCCCTCATCCCTCGTTGTGGCTTGCGTCTCCACTGTATCAACCCTGTCGCCCATCGTGTCCAGGTCTCTCCGAACCTCTCCGATCTCCTGGGCTAGCTCCTTCCTCATTGCGCAAAGGTCGTCCTTCAGCAAGGCGATTAAGGTTTCTAAGAAGTCAAGAAGTCGTGTGTGACAGGAGCGCCAGTGCCCCCCAGCCCGGACTCTGTGAGGTCTCCGGACGGAGAAGGGTTAATCTCCGAGCCACCTGCGCCGGACTTAATAGGGATTCTTGACCGAGCATTCTTTTTTCGTTTTGCTGGACGCCATTTCTAGTTTGTGTTAATCCCCTGCTTGTGCACTGTAAGTGCAGCACCAGGACCGTATCTGGGCGTATCTGGCTTCGGGATAGAGTTCTTCAGTATGCAGGCTCCAGGGATCTCTAGTTTCACCTTTCTTCGCTCCTGGTGCCATCGGGTTAGCCGACCACAGCCACCTACGCCACCAACATGTCAATCCTACGTGCCCAGGGTCGTCGTTTCAGGTTTCCTTCCTATAGATGCTGCCCATGCTCCCCAGGGGCACCAGGTCAGTTTCTGCCCCCGCTCAGGCAGTATTGCAAGTCACTTAGCTCCAACTGTACATTTAAAGTGCAGGTGCTGATTGCCGGAGGGAGGGGGTCGGCCAAGAGCTCAGGTCTGGGGTCCACAAGGCAAGGGGGGGGGCGAATTTCTTCCTCTACACTCACTTCTGTTCTCCAGGGATTCAGTTGTGCTGAGAGCAAGCCAGTAAACTATTGTCTCTGGGCAATCGTCTCTGCCTCACTATCGACCACCGCCCCCCCCCCCCCCCCCCCCCCCCCTTAGCCGTCACCAACCTTCTGCCCACAAGTCGATCCGGGGCCCTACTTCCAGGGCTGCACCTAACAACCAGGCCAGGTCTTCCGCACCGCCTAGGCCCTTCTCTTCTTCTCCGTCCGCCTGACTCTCGCCAGGGGAGCTCATTCCTCAGCCGGGTGGCAGTCAGATCTGCACCTCATGCACTGGTCCTCGACCCGGATCGACTGCTCAAGTCCTGGGCTCCCGCTGCTGTAATGGACCTCCTCATATAGGAGGGAGCCCAGAGTCACGGTCTACTGAGTGTATGGGGTCGACACCAGCCTCTTGGTGGCAGCAGGTAGGCAGTCTGTCTCCCTTGCTGGGGATGCGGCAGGGGCGGATTGGCAAGGCGGGCATTCGGGAATGGGCCGAAGGGCCGGTGCCTCAGTGCCCTCTGTGGGCCGTTTTTTTCTCCCCTGTCCCAGTCCACAGAGAGTGGACTAGGAAAGGCGAGAAAAAAAAACGGGCCACGGAGGGCACGAGACAGACAGAGAAAATGAAAGCAGCCTCGCTGTGTGGCCAGACAGCGATTGTCAGCTGTGGGCTCTCCTTCACCCCTGTCCTGCCAAGCAATCAAGCTGAGGCTGGGCTGGGGAGGGGTGATTGTTTGCAAGAATCGGCCTCCCTGGGGGCCAGGTGTTTCTCAGGCCTTTGAGCCATTTTCACCTTGGCCCCCCTGGGGCCCATGCCGCCCAGAAACGGTGTTAGTCTTAGCACCTCGCCCACAGCCCTTCACATTCAGGGCATAGTGGGCGAGGAAGAATGGGTCTTGCTGTGGGGGCCAGGTGATGTTTGGAATTTTTTTATTTTATTTATTTATTTATGCAATTTTATATAGCGCGAACTTTACCTGAAGGTGTCAGAGCGCTTCACACAAGGAACAGCAATAATACATGAGGAGAAAAATTACAAATGGACAAATTACAAAAGCAAACGTTAAGTTACATGAATCAAAAGTGACAATAGTGAGCAACCAAAATACATGAGGCAGCAATCGGTACATTACAGGAGGAAAAAGTGATATGTGTGCAGGTTACAAAAGCGTACAAAGTACAAGTAGAGGTATAATACTGCAATAAATGGCAGACACTCCAGCACAAGTACAAACGTTACATAGGCAATGGTGGCACTTGTGCAAGTATCTAAAGCAAACAAAAGTGAGAGGTAGCATACAGGGTGATACCAGAGAAAAGTGACTTGTGTAAGTTACAAAAGGGTACCATACACAGATACAAGGGTAATACTACAGTAAATGGTAAACACTCAAACTGCCAGAACACACTGGGAAGGCACTTCCCATGCCATGCACCAGCTTCACCTCAGCCTCCCCCCTGGCTACCTGGCTACCTTGGATGACCCAGAAAGCTGTGTTTTGTGCTCCCCTGCCAGGACATTTTCCCGAGGCCTGGAGGGCTGATTAATTTACTAATTGCAGGGGCCTTACCTCTGTTCATGTGCTCCTGAGCTGAAGGTCTGGGGAGGGCTAAGTAGGTTAGTAATAGCAGGGGCTTTGCTGCTTTTCATGTGCTCCTGTGCTGGAGAGCTGGAATAATTTTGTGACAGAAAGGGGTCTTGCTATTTTTTTTTAGTTGCTCAGCATGTAGGCCATTGGCACCTTTGCCTTCTGTCCTGTGCAAGAACAGTATCCTCCCACTTTCATTCCTTGTCTGTGCAAATAGTGTTTCATGAAAGGCATGCCCCTTGAATGTGGGCCACGCCCCTTAAATATGGGCCACGCCTCTTGAATGTGGGCCACTTTTTTCGTCAGTGCCCGGGCCGAATTGTGATCTCAATCCGACCCTGGGATGCGGTGGTCAGGTGGGCTAGGTGTCCGGCAAGACAGCCCGCAGCACCCCCCTACGGCGCTTTACCTTCCGGCTCACAGCCTCACCTCGCAGGGGAAGGAAAGGTTCATTGGCTCCGGGCTCGGCAGCCTCTGCGCCCGTCAGCGGCTCATCTCAGTACTCCAAGGCGACCCCGCACCATGGGCAGTCCCGAGTATCGCCAAGTCCTCCTCGCAGGTCAGAACCTGTTCGGGCTTCGCCTGCATCCACGATTTCAGCACCCCTGCAGCTCGTTATTATCAAAACCGATATCCAGGCACAATCGGGGAAAAGGGGTGACAATTCTAAACCCTTTCCGGACCGCTATCAGCAGCTATGCTAGTGAGGCAATATTTCTATTGTCACCAGCCTCGTTTGAGGTAAGTTTTTGTTAGAGTCCGTTGG
This sequence comes from Lissotriton vulgaris, assembly GCF_964263255.1. Classification (NCBI taxonomy): domain Eukaryota; kingdom Metazoa; phylum Chordata; class Amphibia; order Caudata; family Salamandridae; genus Lissotriton; species Lissotriton vulgaris. The sequence goes on from NC_141698.1 coordinate 854,946,539, forward strand.
TGCTTGAAGCGAAGAACCCTCCCCTTGATGGTTGGTAAAAGTGCTTCTCTGCCGCTCTGCGGTGGAGACAGGCACGTAGTGGCTTTTTGCCGCAGGAAACTTCTGCTGTCAAGGCAGAGGTCAAAGTGCAAACAACTTAAGGACGGGGCCATGAGACGTAGGCACTGCAAGTGTCACAGGTGGAAAGAAAGAACTTGCAGATGTTGCCTGTTGCCTTCCTTCTTGCTCAATTAAACCAAGCCGAAAAGAAACTGAAGTCAGCACAAAGTATATTGGGACCCACCTTTAGGGGCACGTCGGTGTATTTCCGGTTTCTGTATGACCAATGTATAACTATAAAGACAGATCAAAGTTCCCACTGTGTTAAACAGATGGAACATTGTTGAGTACAGTGCTATACATCATAAAAGGATTCCCTTTGTAGATTTTGAGCCCCCTTTGCTTCTTCTCTATCTATCTTTTCCCCATCACTCCCTCTTTCTCTTTGCCTTTCACCCCATTCATTTTCCCAGTCTAGATCACTCCCTCGCGTTCATTCTCTCGCACACTTTTCAGTCTCTTTGCCATCCATGTGTCTTCTTTTCTCGTTCTTTCTGTCACTTTTTTTCCAGTTTTCTCTTGTTTTCTTTCTAGTTTACGGGCCTCCTTGATGTCCCGATATCACCTCTCTCTCTTTTTCATCTCACCTCCTTTCTCTCGCTCATTTTCTCTTTGATTCTCTACTTCTCCTTCTTTCATTCACTTCCTCTCTCCCATTCTCTCTCACACACACACACTCATACTCGGTTTAACAATGAACTCTTCCCAACCATTTATTATCGTGTCTCTTATATTATCAAAGGTATTTTTTTAACTTTAGCCACACAACATTGCGAATGCAGTGTGGTGTGGCTAAAAGAAACATTGGCAAAGCTATAGGTCACAACGATGCGACCTAATAGAGTTGTGACTCAACGCTTTTTAAGAAGCGAGGCAAAGGCAGGAAAACCGAAATTCCCAGGATGGCAAAGTCTGGCTAAGTGTGTGTGTGTGTAGGGGGGTGAGGGGGAGGGGGAGTCATGAGTGGGCCTCAGCTCTCCCGGTGCCAAGGTCCATTACAGAGATAACAGACCCACCTCCCCCGCCACTTCCAGCCAAGTACAACCTTGTGTGTCTGAATGGAGCAGGAACGGAAGCAGCCGGTGCGCTGCAAACAAGTGGCATCGGTGGCTGTCACCAGAGGAGGTCTGTTCTTGTGCAACGAGAGCAGCTTCAATTGGGCAAACGTGCATATCAAGGGCGCATTTACTTGGATTCGCCAGCTGGCACTGTGCCTATATAACCCATAGTCTAAACAGTGGAAAGACAAAACAGTGGCACTTTGGCCTATCGGCCCGCCGCGCTCCATGATAGGCAGGTGGAATGATGCGCGCGCCGCACCCCGCCCGGGTGTCCAGGGAGGACAAGCGCTCGCGCAGAGACTTCCACAGCTGCGGAATGCGGGGCCACTTAACCCGAGTCCCTAATGGTGCCTATTGGATCAGGTGTTTCTGTAAATCCCCATTAACCACCTGATGAACTGGTCCCCTATCTGCCGTGAGAGGGTCACAGTGCACCCTGGTTCGTGGAATGGGGGCAGGGAGACGCCTGCAGCTTCCCTGGGAAAGATAGAGACCTGCTCCTCGCTTGGGACGGTCGGGTTTGAGTTGGATAAACAAGGGACACAATTAAGATGGCGACTGCAAACATCCGAAATTTTTCGGATTCGGGGGCGTGTTTTTGGCGTTCTGAGTGACAGATGACGTCACAGGTGTAAAGAACGCCAAAAACACGTCCCCGAATCCGAAAGAGACGGGCTTTATGGGAGTGACTCCCTTCTCCTCCAATGGCTGGCCTCCGTTTAGGAAGCCAGCCAATGGAGGAGAATGGAGGAGAGAGGCGGGTTCCAAGCCCCCTAACTCCAAAACATAAATTCTTCGGGACTCCGCCCCTCACTGCTTCGCAGTGAGAGCCAAGGTCCCTCGACCTAAAAATCTCTACTTTAAAAAAAAGATAGCAGTATTTCAGAATAAAATAAATATTATTACGGCCTTTACTCGAGTCTTAACAATTAGAAGATAGGCTGGCTTAGTGTATAACGTACCACATTTAACAGCTCAGAAGCAACAACTCTACTGACAACTTTAATACATCTCGAACACGAATATGAATCACGTTACTGGCTTTTGTAATAAAGAAAACAGAACGGGTCCGTTTCGGCCAACAGATGGTCAGGCAGTCGCGGCCGGCATTACGGGCGGGGGGAAGGGAGGGGGGGTGGAAATGGGGTTGTAGCGGCGGAGTGGATGGGGGGGGGGGAGGTGGGATAAATAACTTACCTTGGCTTCCCGCTGCGCTTTTCTTAAGTCCTGACTGAGACTCCAGACTTCCGATTCCCGCCGTCGCTGCATTTGAATTCCTCTGGGCTGAGCTCGTCATCAGGAAGGCTGCAGGCAGCCTCCCTCCCTTCCACCTCAGTCAGCGCTGTGATTGGTGTGGCCGGCTGCCCCACCCGCGTCATTTCTCTCTGTACGCTGCAGCATACAGAGAGAACAGGGAGAGTGAGAGGTGTTACTCGAGGGTAGGGTGGAGTGGCTTGCCCACTGTTGTTAATACTGTCTGTTTGGGTGGCCTCAGACTGCCCAAGCAGTTAGTATGAACAACAGTGGAAAAGCCACACCCCCCTGCCCTCGAGTAACGCCGCCCACTCTTTCAACCAGGTACAGCGAGAAGGCAGAAACAAATGGTAGTTATTATGGTAATAACTACCATTTGTTTCTGCCTTCTCGCACGGCGACAAAGCAGGGGGGGCGGCGCCCAAATGCCCCCATGGAGGAGCCGCCACTGAGTATGTGGTAAATTAGGAGCATGTATAAAGTCTGCATGATCTAACGAAAAGATCGCAGACCATCTCCACTCCTCCTTGCGTCCATGTTAGTAGTGTATGGGTTGTTGGCGTCCCAGTGGCCGATGGTGAGCCCCATTAGTACTGTGTTTGGGGCATAAGGGATTTGTGGTGAGCACCATTCACCAATAGGAGAGGACTATGTGTAGTAGTAGTGGTGGTCCATCCGTTGGGATGGTGGCTCCTGGACATATCTATGGAGTATGCCTCGTCTAAGTTTGTCTTTAGTGTATTCAATTTCAGGAAGGTTAATGCCAGCTAACCAGAAGGAATGCCACTGAAGTTGTCCCACAATACAATAATATTTAAAGTCAGGAGCGCACATACCTCCTTGGAGATGGAGTTGCTTAGAGCAACCCTGTGTGGGCCATTTGCCCATATTAAATCGATTAATAGTGTTTAAGAGTTTAAAATATTGTGCAGGGACAGGCATCAGTATCAGTAGGTTTACAAAGTAATACAGAAATCGGTGCAACATTACCATTTTGGCTAGGGCCAGTCTGCCTGCTATGAACAATGGCAACCTGGTTTTGAAGCCTACCTGATAGGAGGGACTTGACAGTTTTGAGCAAGTTACCTTCAAGGACATCAAGCGTTTCCCGATATATTTGTACTCCCAGATATCGAAACATTCGAGGGGCCAGTTGTAGCGGCATCTCCCCCAAAGGCAGCTTTGGACTGTTGTAGGTATTTTCAAAAGAGAAAGCATAGGACTTATTTTCATTAATTCACAATCCAGATAGGGACGCAAAGAGGTCAAAGTGGTTCGCCAGGGTGTGCATATTTAGACAGAAGTCTCTGATATATATTATCATTTCACCCACATATAGCGAGATGGTGTGTGTGGTGGGTCCTATGTGGATGCCCAAGGTACTGACTTTCTGGCATAAGTGCTGAGCCAAGGGTTCCAATGCTAGTACAAACAACAGCGATAAAAGGGGGCAACCTTGGTGTGCACCTTGTTGTATCAGGTAAGGTGCTGACACATTGACCTGTACGTGCTCGGGCTGTAGGGCCCGAGTAGATGTATGTGGGAGATATGCCATAGTGTGTAAGGGTTGCAGACATATATTCCCAGCTAAGCATGTCAAACGCCTGTCTGAGGTCTAGTGATATACGGCCCGACCCAGTCGAGGTGCTCATGAGCTGTGTCCACGTGGTGTGATCGGCGAATAATAAGAGAAGTGTTACGATTGGGGATAAAGCCACATTGATCACTGTGAAAGAGTTAGGGAGTAGGGGAAGCAGTCGGGAAGCTAAGACTTTACTGAGAATATTGTATTCCGTATTAAGGTTGGAAAGAGGGCTGTACAATACCATATTTGTGGGGTGTTTGTTGAGTTTCAAAAGTGAAGTATCCAGTGCCTGTGCTGTCGTAGGAGATAGTTTGTTCCCTCTCTATAACTGTTACTCTGCAAAGGTTCAAGGTATTGAGGAACGCTTGTATGGGCTCCGATCCAGCCAGTGGTGGGAGTATAAAGGGCAGTATAATATTCAAGAAAGGCTCTGTTTATATCTAGTTATGTGTCCGCTGGCATGTTCTTGGGTGTGTTAATGGCGAGTTTCCGAATTTGGTTGTGGTGGGGGCTTTACTAGGTGAGCCAAATGTGCTCCAGATTTGTCAGCTTCAACATAGGTTCGTTGAATATCTGTTCTATAGTATATTACAAGTAGGAGCTCTAATAGGTCTGTGTAATTGATCCTAGCTTCTTGTAGCTTGGTGGCCTGCCTCTTTGTTTACCGCTGCTCTCTCTAGGGGACCCAACGTCTCTTCCACCTGTGTGAGCTCCACTAATATCGTCTTACGGGCTCCTACCACTGTGCCTATGGATGTCTCTCTTATTATGACTTCAGAAGCAGAGCTGAGGTGCAGATGCAAGGTGGTTGGAAACTTGTTAGGTCCCGGAGGCGTCAAATCAGGCGGCCAGCCAACTAGCCCTTTAAATCACTCTGGGTTATTGGTTCAAGGGATGCAGGTCCAGTCCTTCTCACCTAGGCAAGAGGGTAGCAGGTCAGCACAGCAAAGCAGTAGTCCAGCAGAGTGGCAGTTCTTCCTGGCAGAATATCCACAGGTCCAGAAGTGTACTGAAGTGGAAGTATCTGAGTTCCAGTACTTATACCCAGTAGTGCCTTTGAAGTAAGGGAGACTTCAAAGACACGCTTTTGAAGTGCACAGAGGCCCTGCCTTGTCAGCCCTAGCTCCAGACTAACTACAAGGGGTATGCAGCCCTTTGAGTAAGGACAGGACACAACCTATTCAGGTGTGAGGCTGAGTCCAGCTCTTCCCTCCCATCCTGTCAGGATAGCCCACTAATTCACACCCAGTCCCCCATTGTGTGTGGCTATGTAGGTGGAATACACAAAGCCCAACTGCCAACTAAACCCAATCATATGATCAGAGACAGGCTGCAGGCAAGAAAATGGCAACTTCTAAATGTATTTTGTCTAGTAAAGGTGCCTACAAGGGATTTTATTTTGATATATTGAAGGAATGTTTGACAATATCACTTATAAGTACCCGAAGTAGTGGCCTCAAACATATGAATTTTATGAATCAATTTGTATAATCAGGAATAAATAAATCAAAAGTAAAAAACAATGGGTGTATTCTTTTTTGTAGCAATTTATAATCCATTAAATCAAATTAAAGGGTACACAGCAGTATTTACATACACAGAAGTGACAGAGATTAACAATCTTTAAAGTGAAAAATATCTGCTAGCCCCTTCTGTAAATTAATTACCCATTTCTAATGCCTATTACCAAAAAGAAGTTTTGTTCAACGATATTGTTTCATTTATTAAAATGGTTATGCTAGTCAACGGTTCGATCTTGTTGTGTGATACATCTAAAAGACCATCTTCAGGACAGAAAGATGCTTATGTGGAATGAGGACCCTTTAGAAAATAGATCAATATCGGACTTTAAATTAATTGGTCCGAAGTAGGTGTTGAAATCCAAAGAACATTTGTGCCATCAATTTGCTGTGAGTTATTGGCATAACTTGAAACAAAAGCTGTAAGGGAAGTGTCTTATAAAAAGCGCCATCTTAGTCCATCGTCCCGGCAGAGTGAATCAAACAGCTTTCTAAAAGTGGCATTTACAGAATTGTGATTTAAAATCCAACTTTATCATATATTTTAAATTAATATTCCAGAGACACCAAACATGAACCAGTGATATCTATTCATTTAAAAATGATGCTTATAAAATTTAAAAAGGTAATCCTACGGTGGTCTTATGGGAGATATGGGTCTTGTAGTACTAAAAAACGAATTTAAAGAGTTTTGTACTTCCAGAACTACTTAAAAGTATTTGTCCTGTTTTTAAGTACATTGCATCCTGCCCTCTGGGCTGTCCAGGGCCTACCTTAGGGGTGGCTTACATGTATTAAAAAAAGGTTTGTGCCTGGCAAGAGCTTTAACTTGCCAGGTCAACATAGCAGTTTAAACTGCACACACAGGCTCTGCTGTGGCAGGCCTGAGACATGTTTAAAGGGCTACTTAAGTGGGTGGCACAATCAGTACTGCAGGCCCACTAGTAGCATTTAATTTACAGGCATTGAGCACTGGTAATGCACATTGCTAGGGACTGATAGGTAAATTAAATATGCCAATTGCGGTTAAGCCAATGTTACCAAGTTTTAGGGCGAGAGCACAAGCACTTTAGTTCTTCTCAGCAGTGGTAAAGTGTGCAGAATCCAAAGGCTAGTAAAAACAAAGTCAGCAATAACAAGATGTCTGAAGGCAGAAAAAAGGGAAACCACGCCAGGGATGCCAGGTCTAACAGTCTCCAATGAAAGTTCTGTTCTGGGATGGCTCTGTTTGGCATTTTCAGAAGAAACGCTTGCAGCATCTTACAAGTGCAAAGAGCTTCTATTTTTTTCAAAGTCTATCCTGGAGAAGGAGCATTTAGAAGCTAGTCCTCTATTCCATTGTTAAGCTGGAGAAGAGCAACATTGGAAGCTACCATGTAAAGAGCAAGACCCTATTTTTTGTGATGTGTAGCTATGGAATATAAAGGTAAGCATCCAAGTGTTTGATCGTTAACGTGAATGCTCCCTTTGGAACCACTGGAATTCTTCTCTGCAGGGTCTTTACTTCGAAGGGAATCTTCTGTACACATAGATTGATTCCACTGGGGCCAATGATCCTATGGAATCCCCGTTGACTTAGGAATCAGAAAAACTATACAGCATTTTCTGATCCCCTATTCCTGTCTGGATACATGAACTATTAGTTACTTTTGTAACAGGGGTAGTACGGCTTGAAGTTCACCAAGCCTTTTAGAATCAAAACATGGCCATGGAGTATTTATTATTGCATACATCACCTGAAGACTAGGTGAGGCTTCAGACCTTTTCTGACTATTACAATGACTTCGATTTCACTATTACCATAGAGTGACTCGACTAACACCTTGATCTAATGCAAAATGATAACAGACTCGGTTTGTTACAACTTATGGCACATTAATGGACTTTATAAAGTGAATCAGTATGTTCTAATTAGGATCTAGGTATCCACTCTGACAGACTTAAAACCAAATTTGATCACATCTAATTTCTGAAACACAAGGAGCCTAATGGGTCTCTGACACGGGTGGCGGGAGCTCATAGATTTAGGTGCTCCTGCCTAAATGTGATTATATGTATATTTGTTGCCCTGCCAAAGTTTGCTGCAACATTGTCAGCAAAAGACATAACACGTGTTGGCGAGGCCAAAATGGACAAATGGATGTCATATAAAGAACATATGTTAAAAGCACAACCTCAACTCTGAATTCTTGAGTGCTCGTAGAACCCCTTCTATGGTCATGGAATATGTATGGTCCAAGAATCTGTACCAATACTGGAGAACTTGATTTGATATCTGTTTAGGTCTCGCGCCTAGCGTTGCAGTGCGCCGCCTTTGAAACGCCCATTCTCGACTGTGGCTAGCACGTGCAGCAGCGCACGTTCGCCTTGCTGCCGTGGCCATGCCCCCCCCGCTCCTCTGTGGTTCGCGCGCACCACTAGTTTCGATTGCTGCGTTCGGGTTTCGATTCCGTGCTTGTTTTCTTAATCCTCCTCTCGCGTTGTATTCGTCATATGTTCCCGGCGTGCGTGGGTGACGTAGTTGCCCATAGTAACCTGGTGTCACGGAAGAGAGGATGGTGAGTTCTACCGGTTAGTTCTACGCCAGGGGTTTGGCTGGGGAGGGTAGTGTCATGCCTTCCCCTCAATCATTACAGGAGCCGGAGAGTATGGTTCCATACTTCTTTATTCATTCATGTTCTATTCTTAACTGCCCCTCGATCTCCTGTCCCTCCCATTCCTGTTCCTGGTTCCCGGCTCCGCCCCCCAACTACTAGACTGCATCACGACGTGACATCTCCCCCCTTTTTAACAAACAAAATTGATTCCCGACACTTCTATGATATCTTGATCAGCTGCACGGGGTGGCGGCCCGCCTGTTTGAGTCATGAGACACATCTCCATCACAGGCTCAAACTCGGTCCGTTTCTCAGGTGTCAGTAGGGTGCAGTCTGTTGGAGACACTTCATTGTGTCTTTCCGGCTGCATTGACAGGAGTATCGCTTCTTGAGATGCGGTTGTCGATAGCTCCACTAGATGTCGGCTGTTCGTATTCTTTTGTAGTTCTTGTTTGAGCGGCAATTGATCGCTTGCACGTGTGTCCGTTGTTTTAGTTTTCTTCCGCGCGCCTGCATGCACTTCTATTTCTCGTTGTCTTATTCGGTCAAAGACAACACTGTCCTCCTGTCCTTGAACAGGCATCTCAGACAACACAGATGCACGTTTTCCTTCTGACTGATGATGAGGCCCTCTCTTCCCCAACGTGTTGGCCCCTCTGGGTATGGTGACTGGGTGGTCCTTTTCCGCCCAGCGGGTACAGTCACCTGCATCTGTGCTTCTTCTGTGTCCTTTTTGCGTAAGCCTTGCTGACCCCTTCAATGGTGACGGTGTGTTCTTCACATTATGGTGTTCCTGGGGCTGACATGGCATGTTGTCTTGTGGGGAGTTCAGACATTGCTGGTTGTTGGCCTGAGGTGTGTTGCTTTGGACAGGGAAGGCGGCCTTTGCTTCCACTGTATTTTCAAATGGTGGACACTGTGACCGTTGTCGGTACCAGGGCTCTGTTGATTTCAGTGATTGTCCGGACATGCTTTCTGAGTCGGTCAACGACGCACTCCTGGAGTCGACGTTATCGAGGAGATGCTCCTCTGGGTGCATCTTTTGAGTTATTGCTATGACGGGGCTGTTTGCTAGCCACGTATGTGCTTCCTTGGTTTGGTCTTGAGATGTTTGACTCTTCTCTGTTTTCTCCTGATCACGGATGGCTTGAGCGTATGCGTCTTGAGTTGTTCGAGGGTTGTTTGCTGGCCACGTGTTTACTTCCTTGGTTTGGTCTTGGAGTATTTGACTCTTTTCTGTTTTCTCCAGATCACAAATGGCTTGAGCATATGTATCTTGAGTTGTTCTAGTGTACGTGCGTATCGGTTTCTGGGGATGACGTGGCTTGTCCCCTCGCCGGTGTTTGGTCCTTTCTTCATAATTGTTGAGTCGACTGTCGTCGGTCTCCTCTGTGCAATCTGTGTCTCTGCCTGATGGTTCTCCGGAGTAGACTGTGTGGTCTGTGTCTCTGCTCGATGGTTCTCCGGAGTAGTATGTTGGTTTCCGAATAGGACGTGACTTGTCCCCTCGCCGGTGTTTGTAGTGTTTGTTAAGACCATTGAGTAGACTGTCTTCGGCCTCCTCTGTGTGGTCCGTGTCACTGCTTGGCATGTCTCCAGAGTAGTGTGTTGGGTGGCTTCTCGGCGGTATGTCAAACCGGTTGTCACGGTTCCTGGTCGTCCCAGTCTTTCGCACACCCTTATCCGTTGTCCTTTGTGTTGGTGACTCAGGGAGTTCCCTGTCACTTCGTCTTTCATGATGTCTTACTTCTAGTCCGCTTTCGCCCTCCCTCTCTCGGGTTTTGTTTGACTCCCGGGCTTTCCTCGTGGACATGGGGAATGTCTCCTTTCTTCTCTTTTTTTTGATTCCTGCTTCCCTGTCACTTTGGCTCTCATGGTGTCTTGCTTCTAGTCCGATTCCTGCTTCTCTGTCACTTTGTCTCTCATGGTGTCTTGCTTCTAGTCCGATTCCTGCTTCCCTGTCACTTTGTCTCTCATGGTGTCTTGCTTCTAGTCCGCTTTCGCCCTCCCTCTCTCGGGTTTTGTTTGACTCCTGAGCTTTCCTCGCGGACATGGGGAGTGTCTCCTTTCTTCTCTTTTTGTTTCCTGCTTCTTGATGGAATTCTTTGGACGCTTCCCTCGCTGTGACCCGCTCTCCAATTTCGGCTCTCCTGATGATCTCTTTTAGCGAGAACCGCCCTTGAATGATCTTGCGCTTGGTGTCGGGTTTCGAACAGCCTTCAATCACCCGCAGTCGGATTGCATCTTCATTTGTGAAGGTGTCGAAGTGGCAACATGTCACTAGACGTTGCAGTCGGGTAATAAAGCTTGGTAAGGGTTCTAATGGTTCCTGCCGTGCTGCGTTGAAAGCAATGCGTGCATGATCCACGTCTTCCTTCGCATAAAAATGAGCGAGCAGCGTCTCTCTGAGTCCCCTATATGTCTCTGTGTCTTTTGCTAGAAATGTTTTGATTAGACGTCGGCCTTCGTGACCCACCAGCTGAAGCAGTAGTAGTCGACGTCTGCTATCCCTCCACTCACCGATCGTTGTGAGGAATTCGTCCACCGACTCCAGCCACTTGGACCATTCAGGACCTAAACAGTGAGCGCTGGTCTGTGCCACTGGAGGAGGTACTCCAATGCAGGGATTGGGTTTATGCGTGTCTTTCCTCATAGGCATGATGGTGTGGTACACAGGCTTCAGGTAGACGGACTTGATTTCTTGAGATCAGCTTGGTCGTCACTTGGTCGTTCGTGTTCGCTCACGATGGTGTAGTATGCAAGCTTCAGGTAAACGGACTTAATTTCTTGAGATCAGCTTGGTCGCCACTCAGCCGTTGGCGGTATGATTCTTTGTTTGTGGTTGTTGTGTTTGGTCGTTCGTGTTTGCTTGCACTGGTCGTGTGTGCTCATTAGGGCTTGTTCTCTTGTATTTGCCAAGGCATGTTGTGGTTTCCTCTAGTCTTCACCACTGGTTGTTTCCTGCGGTCACTTGTGCTTGTTCACTCTACCGTTGTTTTTACTTGTGCTTGTTTCCTCATTCCATCTCTTGTGTCTACGCAGTCTTGTTTTATTACTTGTTTGTCGTGCATTCATCAATGCTTGTCGTGTGTGTGTCAGTCTTGTTTCGTCATTTGCATCTTGCTTATTTCCTTCTTGCACTTGCCTGTGCTTGTTTCTTTGTTAGGCCTCTTGCCTTTGCTTATGTTTTCTGTTGACTTCAAGAATTGTATGTTCTCACACTTGTTGGCAGATTCTACAACTGCCTGACTCTACCATGGCCGACACGTACAGTCTAATGGGGGCCTATGGCTGGCGCCTGACTCTAAGATGGCCGCCGCTCGAGACAGACTCTGCTTGTATCTGCTCGAGATTTCTTCGTGTAAATGCTGAGTTCAAAGTCTCTGATTTATTTATTTTTGCTGGCTCATTATGTGGGAGCGCAAATGCTCAGGACTCACCCCAAACCTCTCTGGTGCTGTCGGCAGGCAGTCTCGAGTCCGGTCTTCACTTTCTCTTTTCGCGCTCTTTCTGAGCATCGCGTCGGGACCCCTGCAGACTCTCAGGTGTCAGGTCACCCTCTGGAGGCACACAGGCAAACGGGCAATCACCCTCTGGAGGCACACAGGTAAGCGGGCAATGCCTCCGCTGTGCTGATCAGCAGGTTTGGGGCACGGGCAGCACTTTCTTTAGAGCAGCGCTAATCTTCGCGTTTTGTGCAGCATACGCGCGCACTGCTGGATGTGATCTTGGTTCCGAGCCCCCGCAGGCTATGCCGACACAGGCTGCAGACTCACCGTGCTCGGCGGGCAGCTCCCTTCTTTTCTTCAGTTACTGGTCATTCAAGAAAGGCAGCATTCAGGCGCGGCGTGTGGGGCATTTCATCTTCGCGCTCCTCACGCGTTGCGCTGACACAGGCTGCAGGCTCTCTGTTTTCTTGGCCGTCTACGGGCGGCAGGGTTCTTAGGCAGTGTGGGGCTTCAGTTACTATCCCATCCTCGTCGCCAGTGTCATGCCTTCCCCTCAATCATTACAGGAGCCGGAGAGTATGGTTCCATACTTCTTTATTCATTCATGTTCTATTCTTAACTGCCCCTCGATCTCCTGTCCCTCCCATTCCTGTTCCTGGTTCCCGGCTCCGCCCCCCAACTACTAGACTGCATCACGACGTGACAGGTAGGGGGTTCCGATGGGCAGTTCAAGTCACTGGCTCGGGATACGTGGCATCACTGATACATGTGCTCGGAGCTGGGGCAGATTTGTGGGCCAGCGCACAACATCCTTCTGTGTTACTTTGCCAGTTACGTTATGGATAACATGGAACAGGATTCAGGTATGCAGCGGGCTGTCATGATGCCTAGTACGCTGTGGGCTATGGACCTTTTAAGAGCCTCTTAGCAAGTTACAAAGGTTGTCATCGAAATACATCAGCTGTCAATTTTTTAATGGGCTGAAGTAATGTAGAGTGTGGTATATTTGTTAGACTTTGCCACCTAAGAAACAAACACGGGTGTTTTCTGTGTATATCGTTGGTATTGTTTTGCTCTCTATGTACTAGAACGATCTTTTGGAATTCCTGGAGTCTAACAAGTTTTGCACATTTCTTCTCCGACATTAATCTGCTGTGTCGCGATATGGGACAAGACACTAGAAGTGACCTGTCCGTTTTAGAGGTTAGGAGCTGTGTTCGTGGTTGCCTCACATATTCCTCAAGTACATACCCACCACTTGCATTGATCTTATATCTCTCAAGAAGATACCTGAATAGGACTGGAATGATAACTCTTATCAGCCCTGCAACATCTCTATTTGCCTGCATCTAACAAATTAAATAGGAGGTGCTTACGATATGTGCTCTGTGTTGACTGCAATCTGGGTACTAAGGTTCTTTTTGCACGTGGCGTGTGCAGAAAATTAGGCAAGTTTTATTGACTTTTTAGAGCAGCTGTGCTCATGAGAGAATATTCTTTTAGGGCACAACTTTAGAAGACTTTTCTTATTTTTCCAATAATCGGGACTTTGAATTTTATGTCTTGCACAATGAAGCATGCATTGAAGTTGTTGCGATGCAAAGGCTGTTGTCTAAAACTCCCTAACCCATTGGTTCCCAAACTGTTGTTCGGGGCTGATTTTTGCTGGGTCATGCAAATCCAAGCAATAAGTAAATATACCTTTACATTTCTGTGTTCATATTGTCTAATTTGCTGCGCTTCAAAGACGGAGGTAAAATGTCAGGCTATGTCTTCCAGGCCTCGAAAAATCAGAAAAAGTGATAGCAGACCTTTAGGTCTAGTTGACATGCCTTTGGACAGCACCCGATTTTCCAGTGGAATGCCATCATGATTCTGCTGTTGATCTTTTATATGAATGCGTAGTGCATGCCAGAACCTTAGGTCTTTGATCACTTCTATGCTTGTCATACTGAACTTAGCTGTCCGTTGGTAAAACAATTTTGCGCCAGCAGGGCTCCATAGGTTAATCAAGGTGCATACCTCATTGCTATCGCGGCTGCTTGTAGCTTATGCTAGTCTCTCAGTCTACTGCTAATAAAAGTTGTTTAGGTCCTGTCACTTGGCCTTAGCACCTGAGTTTTCTTGTTGCTTTCTTAAACTCACTAACTTCCATGGCAGTGTGAGCCCTGGGTTTTTTATCTTTATGGTCTCTAGAGTGCCTCTGCAACCCCTTATTCTCTTAATATTTGGTGAACTGTTTCAAGATTTTTCCATATTCATAGTAATGAAGGGCAGGACTGTGAGGTGGTGAATAGTTTTCATTGCTATCAGGGAAAGCTTTGAGCATTTTCAGGCCGGATCTTATGATGTCCCGGTATGGAACACTCACTGATCGATAGAGGTGTTCATGATACTTTGCCTTGGTTGGATGTTATAGAACCATAGAGGTAGCGGGTGGTTTGGTGGCGATCCTAATTTCTCTCTCTCTCGGTTCATAAGTGATCAGGCTCCAGGAGGTCCAGATCAGGCTGCAGGAATCTGAGATTATTTTCAGTTCTGGTCCAGATGCGATGAGATCTGAGTTAGCCTTTGTTCAAAGATTTAAATTGCTAACAATGTGTGTCTTTCCAAAAAAATTTGCTATTTCTTGTGGATTTCATCATCTTTACAGGTGACTGTTTAGGTTTTGGCAAAGCGGAATAGTTTTTTTGTCTGATAATTAGTTTCTTTTATTTGGTTTGTAATAAAGATGATTTTGATGTTTGTATGTTAGATTTAAAGTCTCTTCTTGTGGTTTTAGGTTTTTAGTCGAGATGAGTGTAAGTAGTTTTTTCCATTTAAGCTCCAGGGTGTGACTGCATTGTCTCCCTATTACAAGAGATGGCATAAACCAGATTTTGTAACAGGAGCTGTAAGCTAAACCAACACGCATTTGCAATGCCAATAGCTCAAACTTTAATAAAGCGAGACCTATTGCATTGCATATACTTATTTTTTATTACCTCTAGAACCCATGTGTCTGAAGTAGATTTTCCCAGTTTTTTATGAAATGCTGTATCTGATCTCTATCTAGCTGGCCAGTCGGCCGTTTTCTGCATAGTCAGGAATGCCATGTTTTTGCTGGAGAGGACATTTTTCCCATCTTTTCATGACAACTAGAAAAGCCTTTCACTTTTTGGTGCTTAGATGGAGATGAAGATGGAAGGAGACAGATGCCTTGAGAAACTTCTCAGTGTGATGTACTAACAACTATTTTGTTTTTATTTAGTTTACTGTAGGTTCGCATCATAGTAATTAACACATAATATAGACAGCTAATTTGCACTCACACTCAGGAGGAAGCAAAGGTGGATTGAAAATCAAACCTGTGATTTCCTAATCACACCCACCAGAATCAGCTTTTGGGGGTGTGACTTGCAAATCTGGAAGCATTCATGCAATTGTGCAGCTTCAAACAAATGTAGAATATCCTGACATGCAGTCTGGTCCAGAGGTAGAACTGCCTTCCTGGACCTGCATTGGTAAATATTTCACAGGCACTTTGTCCTGCCACAGGAGGAATTGTGGGCAAATTTGCAAAAAGTGGTATTATCTTGAAATATCTTTAGGAAACAACAGTTCTAAAAAGCTTCATATTGAAATCAGTAGAAACTGCACTCAGTCTCCTTTACAAGGATCACGGGCAGTAGCCTATATTATGTCAACTCACAAAAACACATTTGTTCTAATCTTATAGGGTTTGTCTACTATATTTACAATGCACAGTTTATTACTTCATTTTGCCACACTGGCTCTGAGGTCGCTTTGCCGCATTGATTACAGTGTTAGGGCGTGAAGTGTTACCCCGCCCCCTTACTTGCAATTATACCCCAAACCCCCCTACTCGAACTATTCGCCTCCCTCAAAGTTCAGGTCTAGTTACGTCCCTGGTAATAGACGTTTTACAAAAGCAGGTATAGTGGAGGAGTCAGCTGCCTCGGCGGTGGTAATTTTTTTTTTATTTGCAGGGTAAATGATGAAGCTAAAAATTGTCAAGGAATTGTTATCCATCACAAATGAGTATTTCCGGAAGTAGAACAGAAGAATCATCAAAATCTTTTACATTGTTTCCACTTCTTTTTTGGTAGCATGTTTATAAACTGGAAATGCATTTTGTTTTCTAAAACGTGGGTTCACAAAGATGGAATTTGAGACAAGGTAAACTAGTGGAGTACACTAGAGAAGTAAACAGAAAGTTTCCTTTAAAGGATCTTGCTTTACCATGAAGAAAACATGTTTGTACAATTATCGGAGATCAAAGCAGCATCTTGCCCATTAACAGGTAAAAGAAGGAAATTTACACTTATACCACAGGCGGTAATTGTGGGTGGTTGCGGAAGTGTCTGAAGGAACACATTACCGATGAACACAGTGTTTGAAATCCTGGTGCATAGCTAGCCTCCGATGCCCTCTCAAAAGATAGTGCGTGTTTTAAAAAGCAGCAAATGTGAAGAGCCAAGTAATGCTTATAGTTGTATTTCATTTCAGAGTGATGGCAATACCAGCTACAGCCATTTACTTCACCTGCTATGACCAGCTGCGAGAAATCCTGTCCAGGAAAGTTATAAGCGATGTCAGCATTGCTGCTCTAGTTGCTGGAGCTGTTGCCAGATGTAAGTCATACAATATATGGTGATAAATGCAAAATTATTCTTTACACATAGTGCCTGTATCTCATTAACTACTAACATATTGGTTCCTTTTGTGTAGTCAGAGTAGGGAGCTGATGAGGGACCTGCTACATGTATCCTCCCAGAAGAAAAGAAAAAGTGATGACTGGAATGCTAATTTCAGCCACTGAAAATTACTCGAGCGCATTCCCAGTCCCTTATGTGTTTTGCCCGCCATGTCATCTCAGACAGGAACCAGCCATATGCGAATTAGCCTACGTCCTGCTCCAGCTGGAACAGTCCAGCCCGAACTGCCATGCCAGGTCCCCTCGGAACAGGAGAGCACAAGAAGCCCAGACTAGGTGTGGGCTAATTAGGCGTCGTCACTGTGGTATAGCTCGATTATTTGGCAAAATGAACTCAGGACCAATGTCAGGGCATACATGTTGCACTTTAGGGCGTGACAGTGTGTAAAAGAAAAAAAAATGCGTGGATGGCTTGCAATAATCTCAGCCACTGGTAACGGCTACATCAAATTCTCATTTTTTTGCCTACCATGTCACCTCAGACAGGAACCAACCATACGCAAATCAGCCTTGTTGCTGCACCACTATGTACTGTCCAGCCCAACTTCCAGGCTGAATCCCCTCTGAACAGAAAATCTAGAAACCCAGACATGTTTCAGCCTAGGTAAGCCTGGTCACTAAGGTGTAGCTTGATTCTGTTGGCACATTATATCTACAGCATATCTCCACAGGCATGTTTGTGCATGGTCTGGCTGCCTAAGTGGTGGCTGCACTGTCTCGCATCATGGACCCCTACCTCTCCACAGCACAGTTGAATCAAGAGGCTGATGATGTATGAGATCATGGCCAGTCACAGTTGTGGCTGGCTTTTGGCATCTGAATCACACATTCTTAATGTGCCTCCCCAAGCTGGAGAAAGAACTGAAAGATGAGGGCTATAAATGCATTTCTTTAACATGGTAGTTACAGCGAGTGCCAGATAGTTGCTCGGTAGAAACACCCTCTGCAGAATATTGGGATTAATCTCATATATTTGTCGTCCATAATTGTAGGACTGCAGATAAGTGCCTGTCAGAAACCCGTTCAAGGGGCCGCTTAGCAAGCATGAGCTACTGGTCCCAAACGTGGAGGTTGAGGCCTTTTACTCCTGAAGTCGCGGGTCATGACTTATAATAGATCCTGAGGAACTGGGCCAGGTGCCCCTTCAGCACTTGATTCTAAGTGGTAGCACAGTCGATCAGTCGAAGGCTTCTCGGGAGGGGTTAGACACAGGGGTGTGAGCACAGACTTACAACTAAAAATACCTTCAGAAGCAACAATAAATGATTGTAAAGTCAAATATTTTCATTTACGAAGAAAGGAATATTTAAATATAAACACAAAGTGAGATATGGATTCATAAACCATACACACAATCCCCCGACGTAAGGGCTCTAGTGTTATACAGGGAGGTTCCTGAGACCCATTCCCCTCTCGCTAGCAGTAGTGGTTATTCCTCATTCACTGTAGGCAATATTCAGATTAAGCCCCACTAGTAGTCTGAGTCTCAGGAGCCCCATTCTGACTCTTTACTAAATTCAAAAGTGTTTCAGTGCAAAACACTATATGGTAGTCAAGTTCCCCCTGGTCCGCCTGGCCTATAAATTTGTGTTTTCTGCACCTGCAGGAACTGAACAACAGGAGTCTCAGGGCATGCCCCCTTTTCAGGCACTAAAGCTGCAGTGGCTGTCTCTGGTAAATTCTTCATATGTGGCCCGAGGGCAGCAGTCAGGTGTCCTCAAGTTTCCCACACGCGCTCCTGCGGAGGCAGCAGCGGGAGAGTCCTCGATGCTCCTCCGATGCCGGTGAGTTTCCTGGGATTCTCCCCACAGGTGGGGGTGGTGCGATGCTCCTGGTGGTGGTTTTCAATCAAGGCTTGGCAGCCTCCTCCTAATGACAATGGTCTTGACTGGACCCCACTTCTTTTCTTGTCCAGTAGCTCCCATTGGTATATATAGTCACTGTCCTCACTCTGTACACAGAATATGGTCTAATCAGCACAGTAGCAATCTTCATTGTGGCTGCACTTGGCATAGGAGCTCACCGACTTTACTCCGCACACAGGCTAATTCTCAGTCGGCACAGCAGTAATCTTCATGGCAGCCCTACCTGGCATACTGGGTTGCTGACTTCCAACCTGCACATGGGCAATGTTCTGATCGGTGTAGTACAGTTAATAGCAACCGCTGACCTTTCCCTGCACACAGGCAATGACCCAATTGGTGTAGCAGCTGTCTCCTCACACCTTGGTTCACGGATCCAATCGCCAGGATACCTCAATGGACATTGCTTTCTTCAGCCCTTCGGTTCCACACAGGGCACACTGGTTTTGGCAAGGGCGCAAGCACTGACGCTCCAGGAGCATGTGGTCTTGGATTTCTTGATTGATGTCCCTCGCCCAGCTGGGTCAGCTTCAATACTGCTATACATTGAACATGGAGTAAAAGCGATGTTAGATTTGGGGGTCTCTAGTTGGCAGAGGTAGGTACCTTTGACCAAATAGGGACCCTTGCGTCTAGTCGGGGTAAAGAAGTACACTCCTAAAATAACCCCTGCTCACCCCATTGGTAGCTTGGCACGAGCAGACAGGCTTATCTGTGAGGCAGTGTGTAAAGCATTTGAGAACACATACAGTAACCCAGTGACAACACTACAGCTGGACACCACATAAATTGTAGTATAAAAATCAGTATTCCTATATAGACTTAACACGACCACAAACAACAAAAATCCACAATACTGTATTTAAACATGGTAGAATTCGCTTCGTTCTCATAAGATGTAAAATGCGACACTTTGAGTCAATGTACCGTAGGATGCGTAACGCTATACAACGAAAGTGTTGCAGGGAAAGTGATGCGTCCATTCCTTACACGCAAGAACAGTGATGGGTCGGGTCCCTATTAATGCGTAGGGGATGCGTCGGTTCTTCTCAGCATGGGGAGGTGATGCGTCGGTTTTTTACTGCGCTTCAGTGGCGAAGCGTCTCGCAACGCCGTGATACGATGAACATCTGGTGCAATGAACAAGAATTGTGTCTTCTTCTTGATGCGAGATAATGCGTGCACGCCCGTTAGCTGGGCGGCGACTCAACAATTCTTCTAACAAGAGAACGGCCCTGCGACACGCTTCCCGGTGAAATCCTCTTCTCCGGAGATGTGAGGCGCTTCGGCAATGATGCGACAGCTTGCAGCGGCGACATGCTTTCCCAGCGATGCAACGACAGCGGCTGCGGCTTCGACACGCTTCTTCGATGATGCGGTGGCATCTGGTGCAACGTCGATCCTCTTCTCCAGCGATGCGAGGCATTCGCGTTGTGAAGCGACTGCGGCAGTTTGGCGACCGGCTTCTTCGTGAGTCGCGCTTCTAGCTCCTTGCGACACTCAGTCTCTCAGAAAGCCCAACACAACTGCAGGCACTTCCAAAGAACTCTTGGGGAGATGGTGGGTGAAGTCTGTTGTCCCTAAGACTTCAGCAGGAGGCAAGCTCTATCGCAAGCCCTTGGAGATACTTCACAAGTTGAATGAAAGTAGCACAAAGTCCTTTCTCCTCTCTTTGGCAGTCAGGCAACCACTGCAGGCCAATCCCTCACGCTTAGGGATAGTCTCTCCTCAGTCTCTCTGGTTATTCTCCACAGCAAAGGATTCTTATGGTTTCCCAAAAGTTATCTAAAGTTCTGGGGTCTGGGTCCCCCTTTTTCTACACAGTTTCTCTTTCCCCAGCCCTGTCACTCATATTCCAGACAAGGAGTACACAACCTAGCTGAGGGAGGCTTGGATGGTTAGACAAGAAAATACCTACTTTCTAAAAGTGGTATTTTCAAACACAGAATGTTAAAACCAACTTCACTAAAAGATGTATTTTATCATTCTGGGTTCAGGCATACTAAAATCGAATTTCTACCTGGTTCCTTGAGTCAGTTAGGATTATAAAATGTAATATTCATACTGCCCGTTCTGGCCTATGGGAAACAGGTAGCCTTGAAATAGTGAAAAATGAAAATGGCTGTAATTCACTTTTAGGACATGTCACACACATCAGGGCATGTCCTACCTTTTACCTACAATGCACCTTGCCCTTGGGACTACCATAGGGGTGACTAATATGCAGAAAAGGGAAGGTTTAGGGACTTGCAAGTGGGTGCACTTGCCCAGTCACCATGGCAGTACCAGACTGCACACAGGCTCTGCAATGGCAGACCCGAGACACACTTTTACAGGCTGCTTCTGTGGGTGGCACAACCAGTGCTGCAAGTCCACCAGCAGCATTTGGTTTACAAGCCCCGGGCACACTCAGTGCACTGTACTAGGGTCTGATAACTAAACCAAACGAACCAATCATGGAATCACTAATCCATACATCAATTTACCATAGGGAGCACTTGCACTGTGGCACTGGACAGCAGTGGCACAGTGCCCAAAGCATCTATAACCAGCAAAAAGACATAAGGCAACAGCAAAGAATGGAAGGGAGACCCACGCCAAGGTGCCAGGTCTAACACGTGTCCCCTCCAGCTGAAATGTAGGGAGAACTACCCTACCTCCTGGGATTTCTTATCCCTAAGGCGGAAAAATCTGGATTGGTGTGTTCTGTACCAGGGTGGTGTTCCACCGTGAAATCCATCCCCTGTAGGGAAATGGACCACCTCAACAGCTTTGGATTCGCACCCCTCATCTGCATCAACCATCTGAGGGGCCTGTGGTCTGTCTGAACCCTGAAGTGAGTCCCAGCAAGGTATGGTCTCAGCTTCTTCAGTGCCCAGACCACAGCAAATGCCTCGCGCTCAATTGCACTCCACCTCTGTTCCCGTGGAAGTAACCTCCTACTGATGAAGACTACGGGTTGATCTAGGCCCTACTCATTTATCTGTAACAAAACTGCCCCCACACCATGCTCTGAAGCTGGTGTCTGAACGATAAACTCTTTTGAGAAGTTGAGTATCAGGAGCACGGGCGCCCTGCACATGGCAGCTTTCAGGGCTTCAAAAGCTTACTGACAGGTTTCAGTCCAAATCACTCTCTTGGGCTGCTTCCTGGAAGTCGGCTCTGTCAAGGGTGCAACGATGCTGCTATACCCCTTGACAAACTTCCTGTAATACCCAGTGAGTCCTAAAAAGGCTCTCGCCTTTTCTGGGTCTTGGGGTGCTCCCAAGCCAGGATGGTCTCAATCCTGGGCTGTAGGGGCGCCACCTGGTCGCTCCCAACCTGGTGTCCCAAGTACATCACGGAACCCTGCCCGATCTGGCACTTACTCGCCTTGATCGTGAGGCCTGCCCTCCGCAGCGCCATCAACACTTCCCAAAGGTGGCGCAGATGTTCTTCCTAACTGGTGCTGAACACTGCAGTGTCATCCAGGTAGGCGGCACTGAACTCTTCCAGTCCAGCCAACGCCTGGCTGACCAACCTCTGAAAGGTGGCAGGGGTATTCTTCATCCCAAAAGGCATGACCCGGAACTGGTAGTGCCCATCTGGTGTGGAGAATGCTGACCTCTCTCTTGCCCCATCAGCCAAGGCGATCTGCCAGTACCCAGACGTTAGGTCAAACGTGCTGAAGTACAAGGCAGCCCCTAACCGATCGATGAGCTCATCAGCTCTGGGGATGAGGTGCGTGTCAGTCCTCGTGACTGAATTGAGTCCTCGGTAGTCCACACAGTACCGGAGTTCTGGCGTGGCACCCAGTGTGGCAGCCTTTGGGACTAAGACCACTGAGCTGACCCAAGGACTGTTAGAGGACTCAATCACCCCATATGCAAGTATCTCGGAGACCTCCTCCTTGATGCAAGCTCTCACCCTGTCATTTACCCTGTAAGTTTTGTGCTTCACAGGAGGACTATCTCCAGTGTCCACATCATGTATGCACTAATCAGTGACGGTTGTCAGTGAGAACAGATCAGAAAACTGTCCCAGCAACTGGCGGCAGTCATTCTGTTGCTCAGGGGTCAGGGTGCAGAACTCCATCCACTGACCCATCTCGCTCTGTCGCCGACAGGAGGTCAGGAAGAGGCTCAGTCTCCTCCTCCATTGCATCATCTGTATTTAAAAGCATGCCCTATTCGGATCTCTCCAAGTGGGGCTTCAGACGGTGACATGCAGGACCCGCAAGGGGTTCCTGGGAGACCGCAAGTCCACCAAGTAGGTAACAGGACTCTTGCGCTCCACCACCTCAAATGGTCCGGTCCACCTTCCTTGGAGCACACAAGGCTCCACTTGGGCCATGACCCACACTTTCTGACCAGGCTGAAGCTCTACCAGAGTGGCATTCTGGTCGTACCACTGCTTCATCTCCTCCTGGCTGGCTTCTAGATTCGCCTCAGCGAGTTGCCTGAAACGCCTAGTCTGGTTCCTGAAGGCCAGCATGTAGCTATATGCATCCTGGGTAGGTTTGCTGGGACATAGCTCCCATCCTTCCTTGACCAGACTCAGAGGTCCTGTCACTGGTTATCCATAGAGAAGCTCAAAGGGGCTGAATCCTAGAGATTTCTGAGGCACCTCCCGGTATGCAAACAGCAGGCATTGTAAGAGGACGTCCCACTTAAGCCTCATAGGTTCCTCAAGACCCATAATCATGCCTTTTAGGGTTCGGTTGAACCTCTCAACCAACCCATTTCCTTGGGGGTCGTAAGGAGTGGTAAACTTGTAGGTTACCCCACACTCCTGCCACCGTGACTTTATATACTTAGAAATTAAGTTTGTACCTCGGTCAGACACTACCTCTCTAGGGAATCCCACTAGTGAGAAAATTCCCATCAGTGCCACCACGGGGGCCGTCACTGTCCTCAGAGGTATGGCTTCCGGGTACCAGGTGGCATGGTCCATCAAGACCAGGATGAACCAGTTACCCATGGCTGTCTTGGGGTCCAGTGGCCCTACAATGTCAATACCCACCCGTTCAAAGGAGTGCTGACCACAGGGAATGGCTGGAGAGGAGCCTTCTGCTTCCTCCCACTCTTTCCACTTGCCTGGCAAGTCTGACAGGTCCTGCAATGAGTGTCTAAACTCTTGCGCATTTGGGGCCAATAAAAGTGGGTGACAAGCTTCTCAAAGGTCTTGGCCTGCCCCAAATGTCCTGCCAACGGCACATCATGAGCCAGCCCCAGTAGGAAAGCTCTGAAGCGCTGGGGTACCACCAGCACACGGGCTGACCCAGGCTCAGCAACCTTAGGCTCACTATACAGGAGACCGTTCTCCCAGTAGATCCAATGTAATCCAGACTGATCACCTGCTGCATGGTCTGCAGCCTGCTGCCACAAACCCACAAGTGAAGGGCATTTTTTCTGCTCCTTGCAGAACTCTTCGCTGGAGGGTCCTCCTTCCTGCTGCCAATGGGTCAGCTCAGGCAGGTCCCCCAGTTCAGCTCACTGTTCCCCTGTAGGCTCCAGGGCATCTCCATCAGGGTCTGCCTCCTCCTGGACCATGGGAAATTGGGGGCCGTTTTTCCGCACCCCCTGCCTCTTCTCTTTAAGGCAGACACCTGGGCCCCCCTCTCAGGCTCCAGGTCCTGTTGAACACCCTTACTGGCTGCCATGGACCGTGTGGTCACACATACCAAGTCAGGCAGGCCCAACATCTCCAAATGAGCACTTCGCTCCACCGTAGCCCAAGGTGAGCTCTCCAAATCGTTCCCTAACAAATAGTCAACAGGCATGGCTAGCCTCACAGCTACTTGAAGAGTACCAGAGACCCCCCACCCCACTCAAAGGGAACATGAGCCACCTTGCAGCGGCTCTCTGTGTTGTCAGCGGCAACAACTGGGTAAAATGCATTGGGGACTACCTGCTCTTCAGACACCAGGTGACACTTGACAGCTGTCACACTGGCTCCTGTGTCTCGAAGAGCCTCCACTCTATGGCCATTGATGGTCACCCACTGTCTGTACTTAGTGTTATCAGGCAGTTGGGTCCATGGCAGCCTACTGGCTGCCATGGACCGTGTGGTCACACATACCAAGTCAGGCAGGCCCAACATCTCCAAATGAGCACTTCGCTCCACCTTAGCCCAAGGTGAGCTCTCCAAATCATTCCCTAACAAATAGTCAACAGGCATGGCTAGCCTCACAGCTACTTGAAGAGTACCAGAGACCCCCCACCCCACTCAAAGGGAACATGAGCCACCTTGCAGCGGCTCTCTGTGTTGTCAGCGGCAACAACTGGGTAAAATGCATTGGGGACTACCTGCTCTTCAGACACCAGGTGACACTTGACAGCTGTCACACTGGCTCCTGTGTCTCGAAGAGCCTCCACTCTATGGCCATTGATGGTCACCCACTGCCTGTACTTAGTGTTATCAGGCAGTTGGGTCCTGGGGACCACCTCACAGTCTCCTAAAGAGACAAGGAACATCTCTGCGGGACCCACCCCCCTTGGACACCGTTCACCCCCCCCCCCCCAGGGCTACACTCGCCATCTGCCGGGATGGAGCACCAGTGGGTGCTGTCTTTCCAAACTGTGGGCACCGGGGATCAACACACTTATGGCCAACTTCACCACATGTGAAGCACCTAAGGAGACCCCTGGGAACAGGACTACGTGTCGGCCCCGTGCTTCTTCTCAGGAGGAGGCTGGGAACCCTCCCCTTGGTTCCCGTGGGATTTACTTTGGGGCCCTTTCTGGAACTCTCTCGGTTTACCCTTGTCCCCCCCAATCTTCTGCTGGGGACCGTGCCCACTCTTGGCTGAGTCTCCCACGTGACCCTTGTGAACCCGGGTGCTCACCCAGCGGTCCGCCTCCTCAGCAAGCTTCCTATCGTTAGTCAACCTGCTATCAATCAGGTGCTGGCGAAGCTTTGGAAAACAATTACTTGACAAGTGCTCCCATGCAATTAAATCAAAGAACCCCTCAAAATCATTAACTTTGCTACCCTTCGCCCAACCATCCAATGCTCTGCAAAAGTAAGTTACATATTCTACCCATGTGCTTGACTCCAACTTCTTGCAATTTCTAACCCTCTGTCTATACAAATCATGAGTCAACCCATACCTGGACATCAATGAATCTTTCATGTGGCTATAAGAATTATGGACTTCAGAGGGCAAGTCTAACAGTGTATCCCCCCCCTCACTAAGGAACCGCCCCTACAACCCGGCGACCCAGTCCTTCTCAGGGACCCGGTGGGAAGACATGGCTACCTCATAGGCTTTAAACCACTGCCCAATGTCATCATTCTTATAAAACTCTTTCACCACATCTTTAGGAATATACACTCTAGCTTCCACAGACATTGACATGTGCTGCCACCAGAGGTAGTAATCTCTAAGCTTCTAGCTTTCAATTCCATCTCCCTCAAACTTGTCTCATGCTCTAACTGCATCCTCTTTTCTTCTAGGGCCAATTTCCTAGTTTGCAATGCCAATTCTAACTGCCCCCTTAACTTGAGTTTAGTTAGCTCCATCTCATGCATCCTACACTCTTTCCTGTCCTCCAACTCTTCTGGGGACAGACCTTTTGCCAGAAACACTGCTACCCGCTGAAGAGGTTGCTCTCTTCCACCTGGACCCAATGGCCCATCCAGCTGCTCATCTGCATTCTCAGCCCCCTCCTCATTCTCAGGGTATTCCTTGCTTCGACCCAGGCCCTCAGCGCCTTTTGGAACTCATCCTTCTTGGAGAGACCAGTGATTGCAATTTTAAATTTCCTGCAGAAGTGCTTTAGCTGTTTTACATTGTAGCATTCTAGTTTGTCCTCTTCCCAATCAAAATCAACAGATGCTATGGATGCTGCTTTCTCCATGGTGGTTAAACTTGGCAGTTCTTTGCAAAAATAGGAAACCCCAGAAAAAACAATCTACCAAAAGTATGTGGTTGCATTTGGTTTGCACTCACTAGTAGTGTTCACCAATCACTGTATATGAGTCACAAATGCAAGTCCAAATCCTCCCCACTGACCACCATTGCTTGATTTGGGGGTCTCTAGTTGGCAGAGGTAGGTACCTTTGACCAAATAGGGACCCATGTGTCTAGTCAGGGTAAGGGGGTACACTCCTAAAATAACCCCTGCTCACCCCATGGTTGCTTGGCACGAGCAGACAGGCTTATGTCAGAGGCAGTGTGTAAAGCATTTATGAACACATACAGTAACCCAGTGACAACACTACAGATGGACACCACACAAGTCGTAGTATAAAAATAAGTATTTTTATATAGACTTAACACAAGACCACAAACGACAAAAATCCACAATACTGTACTTAAAATGGTAGAATTAGTTCAGTTCTCTTAAGATGTAAAATGCGACACTTTGAGTCAATGTAGCTTAGGATGCGTAACGCTATACAACCAAAGTGTTGCAGGGAAGGTGATGCGTCGGTTCCTTACATGCAAGAATGGTGATGCGTTGGGTCCCTACTGATGCGCTGGGGATACATCTGTTCTTCTCGGCGTGGGGAGGTGATGCGCCTGTTTCTTAGTTCGCTTCCGTGGCAATGTAACTCGCAACGCCGTGATGCGATGAAGATCCGGTGCAATGAACAAAATGGCGTCTTCTCCTTGATGCGACACGATGCGTGCACGCCCGACGGCTGTGCAGTGACTCAACGATTCTTTTGAGCCGCAACAGGCCCTGCGACACGCTTCTCGGTGATGCTGCACAGTCTGATGCGACATCGATCCTCTTCGCCGGCGATGCGAGGCACTTCGGCAACGATGTGACAGCTTGCAGTTGGGACACACTTTCCCAGCGATGCGATGACTGCGGCTGTGACACGGTTCTCCGATGATGCGGCGGCGTCTGGTGCGACGTTGATCCTCTTCTCCGGCGATACGAGGCGCTTTTGTGTTGTGAAGCGAATGCGGCAGTTTGGCGACCTGCTTTTTCTTCGTGAGTCGCGCTTCT
Organism: Lissotriton vulgaris; assembly: GCF_964263255.1. Classification (NCBI taxonomy): domain Eukaryota; kingdom Metazoa; phylum Chordata; class Amphibia; order Caudata; family Salamandridae; genus Lissotriton; species Lissotriton vulgaris. Next base: position 854,973,625 of record NC_141698.1, read on the forward strand.
AGCTCCTTGCGCCACGCAGTCTCTCAGAAAGCCCAACACAACTACAGGCACTTCCAAAGAACTCTTGGGGAGCTGGTGGGTGAAGCCTGTTGTCCCTGAGACTTCAGAAGAAGGCAAGCTCTAGCTGAAGCCCTTGGAGATACTTCACAAGTTGAATGAAAGTAGCACAAAGTCCTTTCTCCTCTCTTTGGCAGTCAGGCAACCACTGCCGATCAATCCCTCTCCTCAGTCTCTCTGGTTCCTCTCCTCAGCAAAGGTTTCTTCTTGTTTCTCAAAAGTGATCTAAAGTTCTGGGGTCTGGGTCTCCCTTTTTATACACAGTTTCTCTTTGTTCTCTGAAGACAGAGAGGCCTTTGCCTAGTCCAAACCAGTTCTGGTCAGTCCTGGAGCACTTTGTTGATAAGACCCTTTCTTTCCTTTCACAGTGCAGGTCAGGGACATCAGACGCACCAGAGGAGGTGTAGCAAGCATTGTGGAGGGAAGGCACAGCGCCCTATTCAGGTCCCAGGTGCAACTCCTCCCTCCCATCTGCATGCAGATCTCCCTATTCAGCCCTGTGCTGACTCACCCTGTCTCCTCGAAACCCCCACTGCCCCTGACAAGAAAATACCTACTTTCTAAAAGTGGTATTTTCAAACACAGAATGTTAAAACCAACTTCACTAAAAGATCTATTTTATTATTCTGAGTTCAGGCATACTAAACTCGAATTTCTACCTAGTTCCCTGAGTCAGTTGGGATAATAAGATGTAATAATCAAACTGCCCATTCTGGCATATGGAGAACCAGTAGCCTTGCAACAGTGAAATCCGATAATGGCTGTAATTCACTATTAGAACATGCCACACACACCAGGGCATGTCCTACCTTTTACCGACAATGGTCCTTGCCCTTGGGCCTACTATAGGGGTGACTAATGTGCAGAAAAGGGAAGGTTTAGAGATTGGCAAGTGGGTGCACTTGCCCAGTCAACATGGCAGTACCAGACTGCACACAGGCTCTGCAATGGCAGACCTAAGACACACTTTTACAGGCAGCTTCTGTGGGTGGCACAACCAGTAGTGCAAGCACACCAGCAGCATTTTGGTTTTCAATCCCTGGGCACACCCAGTGCACTGTACTAGGGTCTGACAAGTAAACCAAATCAACCAATCATGGAATCACTAATCCATACATCAATTTACCATAGGGAGCACTTCCACTGTGGCACTGGACAGCAGTGGCACAGTGCCCAAAGCATCTATAACCAGCAAAATCACATGAGGCAACAGCAAAAAATGGAAGGAAGGCCAATGCCAAGGTGCCAGTTCTAACAAGCGGCAGAACTTGAGGGCCTGCACCCTGCAAATCTTTTGCCCCAGTGGATCGACCCAAATTTGATTGAACTATGATGCGTCACTATGGGCTGAAATTGCAACCCCACATGTGTGTGTCCCTTGAGGAGTTCCCCCCATTAGTCAGTAACCTAAATTCTTTAACAGGTCTTTTCGTGCCTCCTCTAAATGGAAAATAAAGTTGCCATAACACACTAGCATTGCTCTTCGTTTTCAGACTCACTCTGTGAATGTTTCTTCAGCATTAAATTTCCAGCTGAATTTCCAGATCCCAGTCCTATTTGGATTGATCCGGGAATGCGCCTTTCAGTAGATCCACCGTAAAGGCTCTGGGGTTGCCTCCCTCCACTCCTTCTGGAATCCCAAGAAAGAGTAGATTGTTCCTCCGCTGATGATTTTCTTGGTCCTCCAGCTTAAACATAACATCAGACATGCCTTGCTCCATGAGAGGCATTCTGCACTTTCAGAGATTCTCTAGGGACTCTGCGCGACCTTCCACAGTTGTTAGTCGGTCGGCGATCTCTCTGCAGGTTTAATTTAGTTTCCGGATTCCCCCTTGTAACTTTTTGGAGGCAATTCTTACCAACGACTTTCATTCAGGGTTTCCTCCTGCATTTGCTTGATAGACAAAAAGATGGTAGTGAGTGGGGGGACTCTTAAATCAGAAGGTGTTATAGTGTTCGGAGTATCGTCATAGTTTAAGCCATGCACCTGAAATATTAACTGGGTATCTGAATAATCCCATTTCAACTTCTGCCAATGGTTCTCAGATTTACTTCCTTTTCTTTTTCTTAGAGGACTTTTTCCTTTGAGTTAGTCATAAATCTTCAGTTGAAATGCTGCTAGAGTGCAAAGAGTGCAAGAGAACATCATTGCTTAGGGAGGTACTGTCTTGCTTGGAGGAGTCCGAGCTGTCTCTTAATGAGAAAAACCTTTCTCCTGGCAGATTGGGGGAAAGGGCTCCCCCTTGTTGATTGCTGGCACTGGATGGCCCAGAACCTATAGGTGTGTTAGACTTCATTGTATCAGTATCCGTAGTCTCCCCTCCCCCATCACCGCCATTTGCTCCTTGCATTGCAGTATCAACAGGTATCCCTTTGGTACTGCTCATGGGCTTATTCAGGGTTGTCTGAGTGACCCAAGCTTCAGGGAAATGTGGGGGAAGAGTCGGCTCGGCACGTGATAGTGCTGCCATGGCTATTCCCCGCTCCTTCACTAATTTAAATGGTTTCACTGACTTCCGTCACAGGAATCATTGAGGCACTATCCTCCTCTATCTTTGAAGTGCCATTTTAGGGGTCCAGTATGGGGGGTGAGTGGAGCAACTAGATATGCAATAGAAGGTTGTATAGACCCACCTTCCGACTGCGCTGAACAGTCTATTGCCCTCAGCAATGCTTTGTTCCCTTGAGTCTCTTTTTTGGCTGTACCGGGACCCCCGCCTTGCTTCGCTTCCTTGCTTGGCTCACAGGCAGTTGAAGGCGGATTTCCGATGAGGGCCCCTCCCGAGGTGGCTGTAGCTCCGACAGCAGGCGGGCCTGCATATCACATCTTTGCTACTTTTCCTCCTCGGTGAGTCATTGCTAAAGCGGGGTGTGCTCTCCTGCTCCGCAGAGGCCAGACACCAAAGCTGGCGGTTGAACGAAGTAGCCAGGAAATGCAGGTGCCAATCCAGCTGGACAGCCGAATGCTCAGACCATAAGTACCAGTCAACAAGGCTCAGTCCAGGTAATCGCAAGCCGTGTAGTCATACCATGGGAGGAGAGGTGAGAGATGCAGCAGATTAGTCAAGCGTCATCTTTGCTCTGTCGACTGAATCTAGGCTGATGTCTGGTGAATATTCTACAGTAAGTAATGTATGGTTAGAAAGCGTCTACCAGATAAGGCATTTCCGAAGATATATAACTTTGTTTTTTACCTCCTACTGATCACTGCACAGTATGAGACCACCACCGCTCTTCTGGTGCTTAACTCCTGGCAAAAGGAGGAAGCATTTTAAGATTTGTTTTAGGCGATGAACCACAGGTGTTTGGTACAAGTTAAGGCAACCTGGATTGTGTTTACTTGAACTCCAGATCTCTACCCAAACACTGTGTGGAGATCTGGGATAACCCAGCGGAAAAAACAGACTTAGTTTTTATTGCTGAAACTTGGTTAAATGACAATAATTCCCCAGATATCGCCTCTGCTCTTCCTGCTGGTTACAAATTACTTAAATGTGATAGAAAGGGGTGGATGGGAGGGGGAATAGCCATCATTTTTAACGATTGTTTTACCTGTCTCCCTGAACCAGTAACATTACCAGAAGATCACAACATTTTCGCATTCCAGGTCTTTAGTGGGGAACAAAAAAGGTTTGGAGGTGCAGTTATTTACAACCCCCCCCCCCCTCTTACCCACTGCCCCTGCCCCTGCCCCCGCCCCGGCTATATGCCCAAATTTGGGTGCCTTGTTTCCCTCTTGTCTGAAACACAATCAATTCCTGGTTATAGGTGATTTTAATATCCTTTATGAAGACAGGGATGACCCTATGGGCAAACAACTAAAAGGTGATATGCCGATTCTGTTGCTCAAACAATGGGTCAATGGTCCCACCCTTGTTGCTGGGCACTCACTTGACTCTTATTTTCCAATAAAGAGCCTATAAAGGTCGGACGACCTGAGCCCCTTATTTGGACTGACCATTCTCTAATTAACTTTCTTTCACCTCACCGGACAATAAAATCAGCTTGAGTACACCCTTGATAGGGTTTAAAAGGCACTGGAACCTCACAACTCCTGAACTGTTTGCTTCTCATTTTCCTTTAAGTGACCAAACTACCATAAAGACACTCCCTGTCCAGACAACGGTTGACACCTTAAATTCAGAAATAACTTTTACACTGGATTTACGTGCTCCTAATCAAATCGACAAAGAAAGCCCCCTCCGAAAAGTGGTATTCACCGACCTAAGACTCCCAAAAAAATGTAAATCCTTAAAATATAAATGGAGAAACAACTAAAAATAAGGAGGATAAATTAGCTTATAGGGTAGAGTTAAGACATTATTGCACAGCCATTAAACATGCTAAGAAGCCATACTTTGTAAAAAGAATCAAAGCAAACAATTATTCAAACAAAGACCTATTCAAAATAGTGAAGGAACTGTGCAGACCAGCAGGTATTTACAAACCTTGACCACGTCAGCAGACAAATGGGAAAAAGTCAGTAATTTTTTCTTTGATAAAATGCCCCAAATCTACTCTAACTTTCAAAAACAGCCTACCCTAGAGGGCGCTGATTGGGAAGCCCTGGAACCTCATCCTGGTACTCAATCCCACTTAAGTAATTTTGTCCCTTTATCAGAAGAATAAGTTGCTAAGGCAATGCTAGAGGTCAAATCGGGATCAATGCTTGTTCCTTGCCCGCATTACATTTAATCTTGACTAATGACAGTTCTTTGCCCTTACCTTACACACATTTTCAATCGCTCGCTAGATACAGCTGTGTTCCCAGAGTCTTGGAAACAAGCAATTTTGTGCCCTCTGGCAAAAAAATGTTGATGTTGATGTTACCAATTTTTCGAACTATTGACCAATCTCCCAACTTCCTTACCTGTCCAAAGTTTTGGAGAGATTGATTAATAGACAATTATCTGACTATCTTGAGACTAATGAACTTCCTGACCCCTCACAAACAGGCTTCGGGGCCTCTAACAGTGCTGTGGCTACCCTGTTAGCTGTTTTAGACAACATTAGATTTTTGCTGGACCAGGACAAAGCTGCCGCCCAATCCTTTTGGACGTGTTGGCGGCTTTTGACACCATATCACACAATCTCCTATTGACAACCTTAAATGAAAACAGGCTTCACTCCAAAAACACTTCATTGGTTCAACTCATTTTTGCTTAATAGAATTCAAGCAGTACAAATGGGCTCTTTTTCCTCTAACCCCAAAACAATTAAGAGCAGTGTTCCACAGGGAGCTTCCCATAGCCCAACTCTTTTTAACAGCTTTGGCCACGTGTGGTGGAAAATAGGGTTTTAATACCTGGTCCTAAGCTGATGATACACAGTTGCTAATAGCTTTTGAGGAAAAATATGAGAACATTAAGAGTAACTCGAGCAACTGGCTCTCAGTAACCGCAGGCTGGATATCGGACCACTGCATGAAGTTAAACGCAGAGAAATCTGAGATACGGCTCTTTGGTGACGCGCACCTAGTTTGGGACACAACCTGGTTACCCCAATCATTAGTCCCTGCTCCCGAGCCTAAACTTGTTGTAAAAAATCAGGGATTCCTAGGAGATAATGTACGAAGCATGCAAGATCAAGTCTGAGTATTGTGTGGTAAATGTTTTCCCATGCCAACATTACTAAGGAGAGTTTTTATGTGGATCCCCCTGAACTGGAGCAAAACAATCACTCAGGCCTTACACTCCAGTAATCTAGACTATGCAAATGCACTTTATGTGTGCATGGCTGACTACTTCTTCTCTTGTCTACAAGTCATTCAGAATGCAGCAGCCAAATTGGTTTGTTACAGGAACAAGTATAGTTCTCCTTCAATCTGCCTGAAAGAGCTTCACTGGCTGCCCATGAGACAAAGATCCAAGTTCAAACTACTATGCTATGCGCATGGAGCTTTATATAACTTTTGGCCTAGAATCCTGCAGGACAAACTGGAATTCTATGTCCCCTCGCAAGACCTTAGATCATGCAATCATGCTCTACCTAAAACCTTACGCATACAAAAAGTCAGAGTGGTGGGGTCGCTCTTTTTTCTATCAGGCGGCTACTCACTGGAACAAACTCCAGTTGGAACTTCCCCTCATTGATAAGCACATGATTTTCAGAAAGAGGCTGAAAGTGTGGTTTTTCTCAGGTCTCAAGTACAGATGTCCACAGGTTAATATTCATAACCCGGCGGTTTATGCCTCAAGCAACCAAACTCATCCTAAACTGGTTTTCATCTATCCTGACAAGTGATGTTCCTTGGGATGACTGTTGTGCTCTACAAAAACAAGTGACGAGCGAACTGGGAGTGCAAAGGGGGCTAGGCAGTATGATGCTATGAGAAATCAAGGAGTGTGCCTAAGTTGATAAGATACAGTATTCCATAGATAGATGCAAGGATGAAGAAGGTGAAAGGCGGTAGATATATGGGACTGACAGGGAAAGAGGAGCAGGACAGGCAGTGGAGCATGTTGTCAAAATCATATTGAGCCCAATGTTCGACACTGTCATGTTATAGGTCACAGTAAATTCCATCTCCATCATAAGTGTACCCTAAGGATGATGAATTCCATGTGCTGAGCCCTTCATCAACCACAAAAATGGTCCTTAAGCTTTTAGGAAAATGTCTAAGTCTGAGTGAAGAGCTCAAATCCAATCACTTCTATAGCAGTCCCGGAGAAAAGGGAGAAAATAAAAAATAAGTCAAACTTGGTGAAGGGTTACATGGGTGTTGCTAGCAACATATCTGAATTCTTCAGGTAGGTCTTTAAGAAAAGCACATTGATAATTTAGTCATTGGTGGACAAAAGCAGAAAATAGGTACAGAATAGAACTGCTTTAATAAAGTGGGGATCCATTAAAATTTGTGCTTAAGTTGCATGATATCCCTGATAACTGAAGATTTGTACTTAAGAGCTATGGCCAGGGCCGTTCCATACCCCTTTACAACTCATTATCGGATTACAGCTAAGAAAATATGGACACACAGTCTTTGCTCACCTAGCCAGATATTCTACCATGAAGTTGCACGCTCTACTTGAGTTGCATACAAAATATTGTATCATTTTAAAAAATTCCGCCCAGCTTTTAAAATGAGCTGTGTTACTAAGGCCATCGAAGTGTAGAGCATCCAAAAGTAAAACAAAAAACAGCTTCTCAGTCATCAATCCCCAAATCTCTCACTGACAAAGAAAGTTGCGGCCAACTAGCAAACCTGATCCAAATTAGAAATGCACCACTGTGACCTAAAGTCATTTGTCCACCAGTGGCAGCCTGCAAATCCTTGTAGGCATATGTTGACACTGTCACATTGAATCTACTATCAGACAATAAGATATTGAGCTCAGACAGTCCCACCCTATTCTATCCTTCGCCCAGAGGTCAGAACAAATTAATTTTATGAAGGATAGTTTACTTCAGAACCCTATTCTGGCAGTTGATGACAAAAAAGGCAAGATCTCACGTTAATAGAGAGAGATCATTGTCGCTAAGGTCCTAAAAATGTTGAAATTTTCCCTTGCACACACACAGCACAATAAAATCTAAGCTTGGCTTAGTAACGTTTTTGGAATAAGTGTTTTTGGATTTTCAATCCCAAGCTAGCTAAGGAGAGACATAGCAGAATTGGATTTGACAAAGGACTGTATAGTCATTGGCTGCAAAAATATGAACCTGCCATGGTTTATAAAAAGGAGTGAACAACTGTATAAACGGCAGATCTTTGTGTTCAACCATAACCATTATTTGATCCGCTCCCCCCCTAAACTCATTTCTGTTTTACCTAATCTCAGTAATGAAATGCGCTGACACGTTTTGTTACCTTTTTCCTACTGCATTACTTATAATTTACCCAGTACTAGAACAAAGAAAAAAGCAAATCTCCTACTTCTCTGTAACCCTTTGACCCTTGAAAAATTTAGCAAAGGGATCCCACATGTCTTTCATAGTGGAGTTATCCATCATTTTCTAAATCTCACATGCCATATTACTATACTGCACATGCTTTACAAGTGGGCTTGTACTCCAGTATGAGTGCCCACCTTCAAAATGGAACTGAATGGCTGGGTTGGGGGACTGCAAACCATTCAGTCAACAAAGCGAGGAGATATGGGGCCCAAAGCTAGTGGACCTGTAGAAACAGGGGAGATGATACAGATCCTGCTTAGTTGGCCAAGCTCTCTTAAGTTTGTTTGTTTTCAGGTGAATGTTCATTTCTGATCTACTTGCTTAAATGACTCTGTTAGAGTTAGTGAAAGCTTTGTGTAGAGCCAATGGAAATTATTGTTATCACATTAGCCCACTCAAATTTGTCCCATAAGAATAACGTTTTATAGGCCATAGTTGGGTGAAGACTATTAATCATGTGGCACTTTCTCTGTTTCTTCCTTCAGTTGTTGACAAACTGAAGGCTTTCCTAATTATAGCAGACTTTTTTGTCACTTTAACCAGATGCATCAATTTATAGTTCATACTTAACGTTTTTTGATGCAGCACTTCAAATTTTGTTAAATTTAAAAACTATCCAGTTAACTTTGCATCTTTTAAAACATGCTAGTAGCGCAGAGATAATTGTGGGAGAACTTTGCTTTTCAATTTTCATGTTAGGGTTGTATGGCTTACAATATTTTGATTGTTTTAATAGGTTTCTTTCAGAAGCCATATTGTAAGAAATGGGGTTACTGGATGAGGTGTGGTGAAACCGTACCCAAGCACCAACTACAATCTTTGTCAGGTCGAGGCACCTACAAACCCCTAATTAACCTGTGCTCAGGTCTCTCTGGCAGCTTGGCACAAAGCAGTCCGGTTTAACTTAGAGGCAATGTGTAAAGTATTTGTGCAACACTTCAAACAGTAATAAAGTGAAAATAGAACACAAGAAAAATTCTGCACCAATTTAGAAAAATAGAGTACATTTTATTAACAAAACCAATTTGACAAAAATGTAATCATTAGAATCTGAGAAATGCAATCTTAAAGATTATAGTACATATAACACCAAAATGCACAAAGCCCCCCCTGCTCGCGTCAGACGGGACAAAATCACAAGCTCAGCACGTCTGCAATGAAGCCCGGGCCGGCTGCAGGGACTCCCTTAGGCCCACTGAACAAAAGTACCTTATATCCTGATTGCAGAGTGTTGCGAAGTCTCGTATTGAAAATGTGTCATGCAACCGAGGCGATGTGCCGGTTACGAGGAACGGTGAAGATGTGATGCAACGTCCTGCATCATCGAAGCTGCCATAGAGAAATCCTCGCAGCAGAGACGATGAGTCGGGTTTGCGTCGCACAGCAGAGGTGATGTACTGGTTCAGCTGGATCCACAGATGAGCTGGCAGCATACTTTGAGGCCCACTTTCAAGGGTCTAGGACTAGTGTGACAATACTTAGCAGGATGGGATTCACAGATGGCAGAGTCAGGTGCTGGATTCAAGATAGTTTGAGCCTTCTGACCCCTTGGTTCTAGTAAGGAGGCCAGTCAACAGGCCCTTGGAGTCACTCTGGGGTCCTGGGTTCAACAGATGCAGACCCAGTCCTTCCCAGTATGCAAGAAGGCAGCAGGTCCTCACAGCAGGGTAGCAGTCTTTTAGAGCAGCAATCCAGCAGAGTGGCATTCCTTTTGGCAGTATAGTAGTCCTTCTTCCTTTCAGAGTATCCACAGGCCCAGAAGTGTACTGAAAGTTGGTGTCTGGGGTTCAATATTTATACCTGGGCCTTTCTTCAAGCTTCTAGAGGTTTCCTTTCGTATTCCAGAGATTTCCTGCCATGGCTCCAGACTAACTATCAACATTATGCAGCCCTTTGTGTGGAGGCAAGGCACATCATATTTTTCTGTAAGTAGGGCTGCGCCCAGCACCGCCACCCCATCCTGCCGGCTATGGTCCATCCAGGCACACCTAAGCTCTGTATTGTGTGTGGCTTCCTAGGACGAATACACAAAGTCCAACTGTCTGCTGTCCCCAGTCATGTGACCCAGAGACAGGTGTAACAAAGTCCAAGGCCAGTTGTAGTGTAGAATATATCGGTTTATTAGCAGCGAAACAGCACATACAGCCACACTGGTCGTGACTGCAAGATTAACTAAACTGGCTCTCAGCATTCCATGAGAGACATTCCAATGGAATGCAAGAACCAAAGGAAAGTAAACCAGGCACGTGCATGCTACATAACAGCAAGATACAACAACAGGCTGCAGGAACTAAGGGCCAGATGTACCACCCTTTTTAGCGGTCACAAACGGAAAACGGGGCTGTTTGTGACCGCTTAAATCAGTTGTAGCATGTACAAACCCTATTTTTGCGAATCGGTAACCTATTATCAACTCGCAAAATAGGGTTTGCGAGTCGCTATTAGGAAGGGGCATGCCAATGGTGTCCCTTATTAATAGCGAGTCGCAGAGGAATGTATGATGGTTTTGCTACTGCAAATGCAGTCACAAAACAATAGCAGTTACCACCAATTTTGGATTGGTGGTAAGCAAGAAGCAAATGGGAAGGGGTCCACAGGGAACCCCTTCCCCTTCGTGTTTCACACCGAAATTGTTTTTTGAGAGCAGGCCGTGGTCCCACGGACCACTGCCTGCCCTTAAAAAATGAAAAGAAAACTTTTCATTTTTTTCTTTTAAACGCATCCCGTTTTCCTTTAAGGAAAACGGGCTGCATTTGGGAAAAAATAGTTGCTTTATTTAAAAAGCAAACACAGACATGGTGGTCTGCTGCCCCCAGCAGGCCACCATCTATGTCTAATTGCCCATTCCTAATGAGTTCGCAAATTGTGACCTGCCACATTAATATTGATAAGGAAGGTCATTTGCAACCCCATTGGGATCGCTGCATGTGTCTGAGACACATTAGTACATTCCATTTTGCTAGTCGCAAAATATTGCAATTTGCGACACGCTAAGAGGAATGGTTGTACATCTGGTCCCAAAATGGCTAGGGCAGGGTATGCCCAGACGTGGTTCTCTTGCTCGCTATGCCACTGGATTAAAGTTAACCTGTCTAATGAGGGGTTGCTACCGGTCCCAGGATGCTTGTTTCCAGGCAGGGAGGACCTGGCCTAGCAATTCGGGCTGAACTGCTCATATGCGGAGAAGGATCGAGACTGATTTGCATACGGATGGGTCCAAACTGGGGTGGCATAGTGAGCAAAAGAACAATGGATTAAACCCAGACTGTGGGTGCGTGGGTGAACGTTCCAGCTCTCCGTCCATCATCTGTTGTGTTTACTAGGGCAGGAATATGCCAAATTTCTAAAATTGAAATTTTCAAAATTGTAGTTTTAAATTCAACTTCATCATGAGAGTGGCTTTTTTATTACAATTCTAAAGGAACCAAACAGGAACTGGTTCCTGCTCCTAGTTGGAAATCATCACTTATTAAATGTAATAATATAATTCCAACTGCACACACATGCTACTGTAGCAGACCTGAGACATCTTTAAAAACCTACATATGTGGTTGGCACAATCATTGCTGCAGGCCCACTAGTAGCATTTAATTGACAGGCCCCAGGCACAAGTTGAGTTATCTTAAAAATATTTGTAGAGCGCTCAATTACTCGAAGGTGTCCTGGTGCTATCTGAGGTTTAGAACGAGGAAAAGGATAATCCCTAGCTCTTGAAGAGACAAGTTTTCAGCTCTTTCCTGAAGGCAAGTGGGTAAGGGAAGGATCTGATGCAAAAGGGCAAGAGATTCCAAGCCTTGGCAGTGCAGATGAGAAAACGTCTACCACCCCAGTTGGTTTGAATTTAGGAACAACCAGGGTTTTGTCACCCAAAGAACAACGAGTTCTATTGGGTTCATATGATATAAAGTTTTGCTTGGGGTGGTAGGCACCCGTATTATGGAGTGTCTTAAAGGTGGTACAGAGGGCCTTAAACTTAATATGATACCTAACCGGGAGCCAGTGAAGATTGTGAATGGCAGTGGTTACCGATTTAAATTTGGGAATACCAAAGCAGCATTTTTGTAATATTTGCAACTTGTTCAGGTGCGGTTGCTGCATGTTTTGATAGAGCCCATTACAATAGTCAAGTTTAGATAGAACCAATGATATGAAAACAGTTTTTTGAGAATCGGGGGGAGGATGTAGTGAAGACTTTTTTAATCATCCTCAAGGTGACAAAGGTCGATGCAGTGAATAAAGGAACCTGGTCACCAAAGGTGAGTTTACTGTCCTTTTAGAAGCCTAGGCTTTTTGTCTTTTCACAGAGGTGTAAGGAGGGTACCTAATCCCTCTGGCCACCAGGATGGTCACCAGAAGAAAGTCTGATTTTCGAAAGAAGATGACTACTGTCTTCCCTAAATTAAGTTTTAAGCAGTTGCTGCCCTTTTATTTACTGACAGCCAATATGCAGTTTTGTAATCAAGATTCTGTGTCTGTATCATGGTTAGCTAATGACACACCAATTTGTGTGTCATCTGCGTAAGAAGTGAGTTAAAATCCATAGGATCGTATCAGCAAGGCCAGAGATAGCATATATATGTTAAAGAATTTGAGGCTGTGCGAGGACTCCTGGGGGACCTCTCAAGGCACTGAAAAGGGTTCAGAGACAAACGAGGCAAGTGCGACCGATTGTTCACAATCCGAGAGGAACACACGCACCAAGGTCAGGGCTGTCCCTCTCAGTCCAATCTTGGCAAGATGGTCAATCAGAAGGTCATGATTGATTGTATCAAATGATGCTGAAAGGTCTAGCAGGACTAATGCAGCTTTGCCTCCAGCATCCATGGCGTCTCTGATCTCGTCAGAAGCTTTGATCAGAGCAGATGGGCCCACTTCTGAAGCCGTACTGTGGGATCTAACAGCTGATTAGCCTGAATAAAGTCAGATAGCTGAGTATTCTTGGCTTTTTTATACTAGCTTGGCAGCACACTGGAGACGTGAGATAGGATGAAAGTGACTAGGATCCAATGGGCTAAAGCTCGTTTTTTTTATTGAAGGTAAGAAAATGGCCTGTTTTGAACATCAGATTAAATATTGTGGTTAGATTTTTGGCCATAATCTCTGGAACAGCTGATTAGCCTGAATAAAGTCAGATAGCGGAGTATTCTTGGCTTTTTTATACTAGCTTGGCAGCACACTGGAGACGTGAGATGGGATGAAAGTGACTAGGATCCAATGGGCTTAAGCTCGTTTTTTTATTGAAGGTAAGAAAATGGCCTGTTTTGAACATCAGATTAAATATTGTGGTTAGATTTTTGGCCATAATCTCTGGAACCAGTTTAATCACATAAAGTGGACACAGATCCAGTGGGGAGCTGGACTTAGGAGCTTGGACTAAGCATAAAACTTGGTTGGTCATGAGTTGGGAGAGTTCTGAAAAGACAGTCTGTACCGTGTGTGCTGTTTCTTCTATGTTTGGCCAGCCTGCAGGATTTCCTCATCAGTCTTGTACTTAGGGGATTCAAACATCTGTTTCACTATATTTAAGAAGAAGCTAGAGATGGAATTGCAAAGCGATTTAGTTCCACTTTACTAGGGACTTAAAAGTAAATTAAATGTGGCAATTGTGTAAAAGCCAATTTTACCATGTTAAAAGGAGTGAACACATGTACTTCAGCACTTTTTAGCAGTTGTAACATGTGCAGAGTCCTAAAGCCAGCAAAAACGAAGTCAGCACAACAAGAGGATTAAAGGCAAAAAGCTAGGGCGATCCACGCCAAAGATGTCAAGTCTAACACAAACCTTTCGAAGGCAGTCCATATCTTAAAGGATGATAGCATTCACTTACATTCATGTTGGCAGCACTCCCAGGCATAAAGGTTTGCAACTAGCATTCACTTGACTCTAACAGCCAGATGCCTGACCTTAGGATGGCCACCAGTGTACAGTACAGTCCCCTGCCTGATCCCAAGATGGCTTCCATAGTGGCCCCTTTATGTTGTTTTACTTCCCTGGGACAACAATTGGACATTGACCAGACCTTGAACCTATCCCCTAACCTGCTTACACATCAGGACTTAGAACCTACGGATCTTACCCCAGACTGTGGAGATCAAGCGATTTGGCTGATGCCCGGTGGAGCTACCATATAGCTAAAGAGGAGATAGGTTGTGGACTACCGCACGCCGCCCCTCCCCGCTGTCACCTACCCAGCCGGACCTTGGGCAGATTTTCCCCTTGTCTCTACATCCTTTCTTTCTCCTACCCCTTTACTCTATCCCTCTATCCCCTTACCCTTCCTCGCTCCATTCACCTTGTCCCCTATGTTCCTTAAATGCTTTTCTTGATACTTACCGGTATGTGACTTTTTTTTTTTCAGAACAAGATTTTATTGTGTTGTTGAAAATTGCATGACAAACACAGCGCCCCGGGAACCGGAGGAGCTGTGAGCATTAGAGTAATAATCACACTTAGGCAATTCAAACAACAGTTTAAGATAAAATAATTTTTCTACGTCCCCCCCTCCCCTCTCCCTCCTACTCCCCCTACCCGGAACCCCCCTCCCGCCCCCTGCACAGCGTCCAAGTAGTCTATAAACAAGAAAAAAAAACATATCAAGAAACATTCGGTGTGTATTCCTCATCGCCCGGGATCAGCGTCCAAATTACTCTCTTCAGGTCCACCATGCGCTGGCGGTTCCAGCCACAGTCCTCTATAGTCTGCCCATCTCTTCCAAATCTTATAATGCTTCCGAGGGCAGCCCATGGCTTCAAAGATCGGGCGCTCCAGTCCCATGTAGAAGTCTAGTCCCCTTTTCCACACTCCCACCAGGAGGGCCCTGGGGTCCTTCCAGGCTCGAGCCACATCTCTCTTGGCCACAGTGAGGCCCAACAGCAGCAAATGTTGTTTATAAATATTTCCCCCCACTTGTTCCAGAACATGGAGAAGACCCAACTGTGGCGAACGGGGGAGCTCCCAGCCCAACACCTCAGACAGGCAGTCCCGCACCCCCGACCAAAACCTCCGCAGCCCATCACACAACCATACTGTATGTATAAAAGTGCCCACCTCTCTGCCACATCTCAAACAATCAGGGGACGCAATCAGGCCTGCCCTCCACAGTCGTTCCCTTGTATAATAGGCTCTATGTAGATATTTAAACTGAATGAATCGTAGACGTACCGCAATGGCCGCTCCTCTCGGGGCCTCAAGCGCTTCTCTCCAGTCTTCCTCCTCAAATGCACCCACATCACTCTCCCATTTAGTCCGCAGACCGTGTAGGGAAGATGAACAATGTGTAACTAGCGTTTGGTATATAGTAGATATCTTTTTACTTTCCAATTCCCCTATAAATACCTTAGCCTCCAGTGGGCTAAACTCGGGCAATGAGTCCAATCCTTTCAGGGTGGGTGTGATAGCATGTCAGAACTGTAAATATCTAAAGAACTGGGTCTGGGGCATATCATACTCCTCAAGTCACTCCTGGAACGACTTGAGGGTCGTGCCCCTGACAACGTGGCCTAAGGCTGATATGCCAATCGCGTCCCAACCACGGAACCCCTGTAGGGATGTCAACGCCAGCAGTAGCCCATTCTGCCACAAAGGGGTTTCCCTCATTTGCCTGTTCCACCACCCCATGCGGCGGAGTGCTCCGCTCCATATATGAAACACTATTTGGGTGACCACTGGGAGCCTCTTTCTCTTACTAGCCGAGTAAAGTATAGTATGTAGCATGTCAGGGTCCATCAGGTACCTCTCCAGGGCATAGGTCGGGTCGCCCCGGTCCCCATACCACCACTCATTCAGTATCAGTAGATGGGAAGCTTGATAATAGGACAGAATGTCCGATGTCGCTAGGCCGCCACAATACGAGGAGAGGAAACATGTGCGGAGTGCTACTCTCGCCACTCCCCCGGCCCAAAAAAAATTGAATGAGTGTCGTGTTTACTTGCTTGAACCACTGCGGTGAAATAGGATATGGGTGATTTTGTAGTTGGTATAATAGGCGCGGGAGGGCTACCATCTTAAATATGGCTGAGCGGCCGTATACATTCAGGGGCATGCAGGACCATGTAGTCATGTCTGATCGGACACGCTCCCATACGGGCACAACATTGCGCGTCCAGGAGACTCCACACAAGTCTCTCAGGAAAACACCCAGATATTTAAGGCCTCCCGTCGCTTCCTGCAATGCCGCCGCCCAGGACCCCAGGCCACAGTGCTCTCCCAGCACCCACAGCACAGACTTACGTAGGTTCAAACGGAGGCCCGACACTTCCCCTAATATCCGCATTATGTCAAGGACCAGCGGCCCAGATTTATTCAGGTCTGTGAGGAAGAATAGGACGTCATCCGCATAGAGTGCAATTCTATCAGAGGGTCCCGCCTTCCACGCAACGCCTCGCATCTGAGCGTCCCACGCCGCCAGTGGTTCCATAGCCAGGGCAAATAAATATGGCGATAGTGGGCATCCTTGCCTGGTGCCCCGACCTATGGAGAAGGAATCGGACACTGCCCCAGCCACTCTCACCGACGCTGTCAGGTTTGTGTATAATAACTGCAGGTATGATAGAAAGTGGGGCCCGAGATTCAGGCGGGATAGAAGTGCGCGGAGGTAGACCCAACTTACTGAGTCGAAAGCCCTATCTATATCGGCCAGCAGAAGTGCCGCAGGGATCCCCGCTGCTCGGGCCGCCTCCACCACCACCTGCGCGCGTCTAATGTTGTGCCTTGTTGCTCTATGGGGCATAAACCCGGCTTGGTCCGGGTGGACAAGATCGGTAATGTATGGGAGGAGGCGATTGGCCAGTGCTTTCGCCAATATTTTCGCTTCGGTATTCAATAACGATATTGGTCTATAGGACTCGGGTAGGTCAGGGGGCCTCCCTGGTTTGCAGAAGACCACAATTTCAGCGTGCCCTCGGGAGTCGGCCACACTCCTTGGCTGCCTCCAGTGCCCTACCGTAGTACGTTCCTAGTTGGAGGTGGAATTTCTTAAAAAATTCACAAGGGAACCCATTGAGTCCGGGGGCCTTGCCCACGTTTAATTCTCCGAGGGCTGTACCAGGCTCTTCCGCTGACAAAGGGAGTTCAAGTCGAGCACGCCCTTCATCTGAGATTGCTCGTGGCGGGAGGTCAGCAAGGAACTTGTCGACATCTTCCGCCGGGAGGAGCTCCTGGGGGGCATACTGGGCTGCATAATACTGTGCAAAGCTGGCTGCCAGGTCCGCTGGGGCCGTCATGGGCGTCCCCGCCTCATCACGAAGACACGGTAGGGACTGTGCATGGAAAGTGCTCTGGCAGAGCCTATATAGCATCGAGCTGGATTTATCACCCCACTGGGAGATCCTACTCTGAGTCGCCAGCCACAGCTGTCTAGCCTCATCTAGCAGCAATGAGGCGTACGACTGCTGTGATAGTAGTAGTTGACCCACATCTTCCTCACTCCCACCAGTGTGGCATCTTTCTTCCTGGTCGCTGACCCGGTCCGCAGCTTTCACTATATCCTCCCTACGTGCCTTACGGGCAGCTGGACACCAAGCAATGTCCACCCCTCGAAGCGTGGGCTTCAGAGCCTCCCAGAGGGTCATGTCATCTGTGTCAGGTTTATCATTGTCGCTCCAGTAGTGAGCAATAGCCTCCCTCATATGTGTCTGGTAGCTTTCTTGTTGCAAATGCCACGTGGAAAGACGCCATCTGAATGGCTGTCGTCTTCTATCTAGAAGTAAGTCCATCGCTATCGGGGAGTGATCTGACAGACCGCGTGGCAGTATGGACGTGGAGTCCACCCTCCCAACCCAGGCGTGAGGGACAAACAGGTAATCAATCCCGGAGAAGGACCTATGCACCGCTGAGACGTATGTGTATTCACGACTTTGGGTGTGTTGGTGTCGCCATGCATCCACCCATCCCATCCCTCTCACCATGCCATTCAGTTTAGTAGGTGTGTCTGAAGGCATCTCTCCCCCCAGCCTGCGTCGATCCATCCGTGCATTCATCACATCATTCCAATCGCCGCCCACCACTGCCATAACATCTGGTATCTCAGCCCACACACCGAACAGCTTTTCTATAAGAGCTCCTTGCAGTGGAGGCGGGGCATATACACTCGCGAAGACTACTCGTTCAGTGCCTATCTTGCCCTGGGCAAACACATACCTGCCTTACGCATCAACCCACTGAGTCTCATGAACATAGGACAGCCTGCGGTGTACCAAGATTGCTACCCCACGAGATCCCCTCGCAAACCCAGCATGAAATACCTGCTGAAAACCATAACGCTGTAGGCTAAGGGTCTTGGTACCCATGAGGTGAGTCTCCTGCAACAGTAACACATCAGCCCTGTCTCTCTTCCTCTGTCTTAGGACTGCCCCTCTGTTTATCCTGTCTAGCATCCCCCGTACATTCCAGCTCACAACACGCATCGAAGCCCTCTGTGGGCCCGATTCGGGAGTATCAACCGCCATCTATGGGCAGAAATATGGATAGTCCGAGTGTCTGAGGCCCCACACACACATCTTGCTTCAATAGGACTCGAAAGATCACTGTGCAAAGTAACTCATCTCTCCCTCCCTTTCCCCCTTCAACTCACACCCAACAAACCCCCCACCCCGTCCCAAGTCACCTCAACAACTTCCCCGCCACCCCCCACCCCATACCTCAGTAACATTGAAGTACCTTCCGCGGTATAGTTCATCTCCGGCCCCCAACGGGAGGTCAGAGACCCACTATCCCAATGGATCCCCATGAACTACCCACTCAGTCAGGAACCCCCCCCCCCCGCCAACTCCCACCCATGTGGAAGGCAATGAGCCCCTGTATACAAGCTCCCCGAACCCCACCCAGCAGCCCCACACAACCACGAATATGCAGAGCGAACAGTCTCTATAAACTCAGCCCTTAACTGTCCGATCAGCGGAGCACAGCCATCCGATCACTCCCAGCAGGGGCCCACGACACCAGCAGACAAACTCGCTCCCCAACGTCCTTCAATGTTCCTTTCCGGAGTGGTCAGAGTCAGCAGGCGCTCCGTCCTGTGTTCCACTGCGAGAGGAGGAGCGCGTCCGCGACCTAGACCTCCTCTGCCTCTTACTCCGGACACTTGGGTCGCCCCGCTCCTGTGATGAACCCCTTGACGGACCTGGATTCAAGCCCGGCTGGGCATGCGGCCGGACCCTCACTGCCTTATCCCTCCACCTGAAGACCTCCTCTGGGGTATCAAAGAAGTGAGTCCGTGACTGAAATACCACCCGTAGGCGGGCCGGATAAAGTAAGGAATACTGGAGCTTCAGGCCTCGCAGTTTCGCCTTGGCAGCTATGAAGGAGTGTCGTTGTTGTTGTACCATCTTAGTATAGTCCAGAAATACCATTATCTTCTGGTTCTCGAATGTAAGAGATTCCTTTGCCCTCGCCTCCCGTAAGATAGTTTCTCTGTCATGAAAGTTCAGAATCTTCGCTATCACCGGCCGGGGCCTCTCCCCGACAGGCGGCTTCTGCGTCAGGGCTCTATGTGCACGCTCTATTACAAAACATCTTGATAGAACATCCGGAGGGAGCCAGCTCTCTAGCCACTGGGACAAGAAGCGTTCCCCTTCTCGCATCCTTCGGGAAAGCCCACAAAGCGAAGGTTATTCCTGCGCGCCTTCCCTTCGGCATCCTCCACTCGGAGCGCGAGGCCTCTTTGAATTTTTTCCATCTCAGCCACTTTCTGCTTTAAGGTCCCCACATCGTCCTGCACACTCGAGATCCTGGATTCCGCCTCCGTGATGCGAGTCACTGCATTTCGAAGGTCCTGACGCAGCAGAGTCACATCAGCCCCAACCGCGCCTATTTTGGCGTCCAGCATGTCCCTGGATTGGGTTATCGCCGCCATGAGCGCAGCGTTGTCCGGCCCCGTGCCCTGGCCGCCTCCAGATGCCCCAGGACCCCCACTAGGACCGGTGTATTTATCAATGGGCCCCTGCTTGGCGGGCCCACTGCCCCCTCCGCCTCTGGTCATTTCTGAGTTGCACAGGGAGGCCGCCCTCTTTAGTCCGCTTTCACCAGATAAAGACGCCTTAGCTGGGAGTCTCCGTGCCACCGCTATTGACAAGGGCCACTCCACACGACAGTCTCCACTGCCCCCAGGCGCCCGGTTCCTCCACGCAGTCGTCCTCCGTTGTCCATGGACACCCCAGGCCCCTATGCAGCTCTGCCCTCCTGTCCAAAGAATAGGGTGTGGCCCCGGCCAGGCTATGCCCCCCGCTCTATGACCCACTCTTCAGGATGCTGCCCCTACCCTGGATCACCGTTGCTCCGGCAGGAGGACTTCCCCAGGGTACTCCCAAGTTGCCCGGATCAGCCAGGCCCCCACACCGCCGCCGCCACCACACCACCGCACCTGCCAATCTCCAAGGTGTGTGCGCGGTCACGTTGGGCCCTTCAATGGGCCTTGTGGTTCCACTCCAGACCCTCCAGTGGCCGGCCACAGGCTTCGGACTGCAGGGGCCCCCTCGCTCCACTGTCCAATCCTCTGGGGTATTCCTCGGGCACACCAGCTGCGGGCCGCGCCCCCCTGACCCCTCGTCCACCCACAGGGGGCCCCCGGAGCACTCACTTCTCTCTCCTCGCCGCCGCTACCACTGCCTTCGGACGCCCTCTGGTCTCGGGCACCACCCTGCGTGAGCCTCTGACCATCCGCCGGTCCGGGGTTCAAACGAGCACGGCAGCGCTACTCCAGGCACACTGGGCAGGACCGCGCCCCGGGGCCACTGCGCCGTTGGTCCCTCTGCTTCGCCGCCTCAGCCGCCTCCGTACAACACCACTAGCAGCCAGGGACCTCCAAACTCGAGGCCCCGGTCTCCCGATCCCAGTGCAGGCCGCAGCCCTCCGCCGGCGCCTCCACAGCACGGGCAGCTACGCACGCGATAGAGGGCACTGCAGGGCTCCTACTCCCTGCTCCGTCGCCAGTCAAAAGCCCAGGGCCAGGTCCAAAAGTCGAGGCGGCGAGCCAGCGCCAGGATCTCTCGTCCGGGAGTCGTCAAAATCGAGGCCCCGCCTGCACTCGCCGGGACTAGGCCTCAGGCCGCCGCCGCTGCTATCTCCACTCCAGGGGGCCCGGGAGCTCCACAAGCTGCTCCGGAAGGCACCCCCCGCCGTTCGCCGCCACGTCTACTGTTGTGGGCTAAGGTCAGGTCCGGGAGCCAGGATAAATGAGCGGATTAATGTCGGGCCGGTGGGAGCTCTAGAAGGCTGCATCCACCATCTTCGCCCGCTAAGCCGCGCCCCCCACTTATGTCACTTTTAACTGCTGTAAATTGCAACATTATTGTTCCCCATGTAAAGCGCTCTGATTCCTTAGGGTCTAGCCAGCACTATATAATAACTCATTAATTACATATGTTCCCATTTAGCACTCTTTCTCTCTTTGTCTACTTCCCTAGCTCTTATCACCTCTCCCCTGAATCTCTCACCTTGCCTGCTAGTATGCCTAGTCCCTTGTCCTTTGTCCCCTTTGACTAAGCACTCCTTCTCCCCTTGTTGGAGAAAGATCCAATATTTATAGTCTGGAGTCTCAGCGAACCAGCTGAGAGAGTCCACTGCGCCAAGGGAGCCACTCACAGCTGAGGTATGGTATGGCACCCCTTGTTGTTCAGAAGCGATTTGTTGTTACAGGTGATGCCAGTCAACGATGCATGGGCAGCACCAATCTCTGCCTCTTAGGCAGCAATGTTCTTCACAGTGTTGTTTTTGTTACCTCAGAGGGAATGGTGTCCTTGTGACTTTGGCATGCTCGGGCCCTCTTATTCTAAAATTGGAAGGCGGCATATGCTTGTGAGGCTTTGCCATGGACTTACACGGCTGCCTGAGAAAGGCAGTGGCACTCTATATTTACACCCTTCCTCAGTGCAGTATGTCTGGATGAATGGGATTTGAGTACACATTATTTCTCCGCCTTACTCCATATTGTTGTACTCTGGCTCCATGGGTGTATAGTGAGCCTTCCTATTTTCCCAAACTAAGATGGCCATCACTTCTGTATAACTATATGAAACATACCAATCCAAGATGGTTCCATTTGAATTTCCTTTAACATCACTTCCTGTTTAAATCATACAAGGAAGCTGAGACTGGGAGTGGATGCACTGCAACTCATGCAAAGACACCTTTTCAATTCCTTCGTCGTCAGCTTGCTGTAATTTTTTGCCATATTTGTCTGCAGCAAGTTTTGAGTTTGACTCCAGAATTCAAGAAAATCTTTGTCCAGTCTTTTCTCCGTCTTGATTCCGGTTGAGTTGTGTTCCTTATTTCAGCAGCTTTCTCCATCTTTCATCAAAAATGCCAAGACGTTGTAAAAAAAAAATTCTGCTGCCTGGCATTTTCCATCTTTGCGACCAATTCTAGAATGTCACATCTCATGTACCTGGGCTGTGAAGGGTGGCATCGCATTGACTCGAGAGAGTTGCACTTCCCTCAAACAATTAATACAAACAGAAAGAAGTGATTACATCATTCAGTTCTTGACACTATCATGAAAGGATGCTCTGAAGTGCACTTTACAACTTCATTTGATACGCAAAGACATTATTTCTATGTGGTAGTATTTAACACCTCAGTATAAGCGGCGGAATGCTTCTATGGCAAAAACGTGACTAATGCACTTGCAGTGTGAACCAGAACCATTTTCTGGTAATTAAATCTGAGTTAATATGTACTGGTACTAGAATTTCAATATTCATTTTCCTGCCACCGTTTTTAGAGTAGGCTTTATTTCCTCGTGGATATATTTGTGATAGATATATTTTCTGCTTGGTCACAGAATTTATACTCACTAGTTCTCCAACAGCAGTGCTTAAAAAATGTTTTAGTACCACAACCTCATTTTTAGAAAACCATCTTTCGTGACAGCCAGAGTTGGGTGCTGGCCTGTGGCATTCATTTTTCTAAAATCAGTAGACTTTTGAAAAAGCTTGATGATACCTGTGATTTAAGTAAGTCTGAAAACCCCCTCTGCAGCAGAGTATGGGACGAGGTCACATGTAAATTTTGGTGTTAAAATGAGACCTAATGATGCATTTTGGAAAATATCTATATCTATATATATATATATATATATATATATATATATATATATATATATATATATATATATATATATATATATATATATATATATATATATATATATGCAAAACCCCAAACTCTCGGGTTTAGAGAAATGAGAGCACTCAAAGCCAATACGGCGTAGGTCAGCCAAGTCATTTATTCATCAAAGATCTCCTCGGTAGTCAGTTAACAAACGCGTTTCGGCGTTGCCGCCTTCGTCAGTGTAACTGACATTGTTTTCAAATTACATTTAAATCAAGAAACACTGTGATCGTCATTAATCACGTGACTAACTTCATGTGCATTAACATACACGAAGGTACATAAGGCAATGCATTCATTATTTTCGCGGCGGCCATCTTTGAACAGGCAATCTACTATGTTACATATACACATATATACAAAATGCGAGAAAACCAAATTAGCTAATTCATTTGTCACATCAATTGAAACATGAAAAGAAAAATTGACTTAAATACTCATTCTCGCTTTTAAACCATAAGTCTAGATGGTAGTTGCGCCGCAAGTACCTACAGATGCGAGTTTCACTTGTAATTTTACGTGAAAGTCACATCATTTCACATGGTTAAACGTTACCACAATTGCGTTGCAGTTAGATTATATACAATTTAGCCCTGGATGGGCATTGACATTGTTTACATTCTAGCCCTGAATGGGCTATTCAATTCCTGGATGACTGAATCTAATCACCTAATTCATAACTGCATTTTACATTTATCAAAAACAATTAAAATGATATACGAAACATTGGTGGTAACTTGTCAGTCTGCTCTGCTTAAAGAAAAACTATATACAAATCTACATTACTGGTTCTGAGAAAAGAGTGAAGGAAATGTGAGAGGGATGTTCAGATGTGGGTCCACATCTCTTCTTCATTATTCATCCCTCCCGGGGTTTTGGTCTGCAACTGGATAATAAATCTTGATTCTAATGTCCTCAACTTTTTTACCCAATTGCCCCCTCTTTCTGTTCTGACCAACTGATCCAAGATGAAATAGGTCAATAAATTGCTATTGCTGTCATGTTCCTGTTCAAAATGACGGGCTACTGGGTAGTTGGGGTCCTTTGATGAAATGGCCCTCATGTGTTCTAGGACCCTGAGTTTGGTTTGTTTCACCGTGCTCCCTACATACCTCTTCCCACAGGGACATGTTAGACAATAGACTGTGTAGTCAGAATTACAGTTCACCAGTTTGGTTATTCTGCCTTTCCTCTTTTGGCCAGGAATGTAGTATTCCTTGACTTTCTGGGAATTCTTACAGGTCTTGCACTTCATGCAAGGATAGAAGCCGGAAACAGGTGATTTTCTCTTTTTTCATAGTGGCTATTTACAAGATGGTCTTTGAAAGATTTCCCCTTTCTATAGGTTATCAGAGGGTGGTCAGACAGTGACTTCCCGATTACAGGATCTGTTTTTAGAATCTTCCAGTTCTTCCGCATTACATTGAAGACTTCTGGAGATTTTTCGGAGAAGTCAGTTATTAGCCTGATCTTGTTATCTGGGGGCCTAATTCTGTCAGTTAATAGGTCCTTTCTTTCGACCAAATCGCTCCTCACTTCTGCTTGTGTGAGAATCCCTTTCCCATAGCCTCTTTGAGAGAATCTCATTTTAGACTGTTCCCTAGAGCTCACAAACTCCTTAGTGGTCAAGCAGTTGCGTTTCATTCGCAAAAACTCTCCCAGGGGGATGTTATTAATGACGCTACGGGGATGGTAACTGCGTGAGTGTAGTATAGTATTACCCGCCGTGGGTTTCCTATAGACAGCGGTTTGTATTTTATTGTCTTCCACGAAGACCCGTAGGTCTAGGTAGAAAACCTCACTTTGGCTCATGCTGCTGGTGAAGCTGAGATTTAGATTGTTCTTATTCAAATCAGAAATATATTCCTCAGCCTCATTCCGTGAGCCCCACCACACCAAAAACAAGTCGTCGATGTAGCGGGTCCATAGAACAATGTTGTCCATCCACCGTTCGTTGTTCCCCGCCCAGGCCACGTGCTTCTCCCACCAGCCCACGAAAAGGTTCGCGTAGCTGGGGGCGAAGCACGTGCCCATCGCGGTCCCCTGCAGTTGTAAATACAGTTTTCCTGCAAATAAAAAAATGTTATTTCGGAGACAGAAGTCCGTGAGTTCCAATAACATCTTGTTATGGCTTCGATACTTGATAGGTCTTAATTCAAGGAAGCTTTTCATTGCCATTAGGCCATCTTCGTGTTTGATGGATGTGTATAAGCTGGCAATGTCCAAAGTTATAAGGATCATGTCTTCTTCCCAAACCACACCCTGTATGATTCTCAAAAAGTCCTTCGTATCCTTAAGATACGAGCTAAGATCCTTCACGAAAGGGGCAATGAAGCTGTCGATATAGCTCGATGTTTTTTCTAGTAGGCTGTCTTTGGCAGATACGATGGGTCTGCCTGGAGGCCAAATTTTACTCTTGTGCACCTTTGGCAGGTGATAGAATGTCGCAATTTGTGGGTAGTCACACTTCAGGTTTTTCCAGTCTTTGAAATCAAGGATGCCTTTATCCTTCCAATTGTTAATTAGATCATTGAATGCTTTTATACTTTCAGTGTATTTCGTACGTTTTATCTCCACGTAGTGTTCCTTGTTATTTAATTGGGATAGGGCCTCATCCTCATATTGTCCTCGTTTCAGAATGACGATATTTCCCCCTTTATCACTGGGTTTAATGATTATATTGTCATCTTCTTTCAAATTCTGAATTTCTGCCCATTCCTCCTTGCTCAAATTTTTCTTGCTGGCATTGAAACCTTCCAATTGGAGATACTTTAATTCCTCAATGACCGTTTCCTGGAAAGTGTCTATTCCGTCATGTGGTGTCCTCGGATTCGTTTTGGATTTTATAGTCATTCCACTTTTACAACCTTGTTGAGTAATGCCACAGTCCTCCAGAGTCTGTGTAGGTTGAATCTCCCAATCTTGGGAATGACTAGTTCCAACAAGTGTTTGTGCTACCACAATTGCCTCAAAATCTTTGCCCGTTATCATTGTTAGTGGATCTTCTCCTTCAATATTAGTTCCATCAGATGCTTTCGGATTCAGAGTATGTAGTTTATGCAATTTGAGTTTTCTGATAAATCTAAAAAGATCTATCCTTGTTTGTGTATAATTGAATGCAGGAGTCGGACAAAAGGTAAGTCCAAGTTTTAATAGTTCTTCTTCTTTGGGGGTCAGTATCCGGTCCGAGAGATTAATTATAGTATTTTCTGTCATACTCATTGTGGTCCTTTCCAGGTCTTCCCTCGGGTGCTCCTTGTTACCACCGGAGTCGATCTTCCTTGGGCGGCCCCGCCTCCCCCTCCTCGTTTTCCTTTTGGTGTTTTTGGTGGGTGTGTTGTTGCTGCGGGTCGCTCTCTGAGTCCTCTGATGACCTCGTACTCCTCGAAAAAAGGATTGTCTTCAATAAGGTCGTCTCTAGCTTCACCGCCTTCTGCACCTCTCGATTCCATGGTGCTTCTTGCTCTGACTGACTCGTCTTCTGAAATTTCAGACTCTTCAGTACTGGCTGGGGTTCTATTCTTGAGTTTATCTTGTTGTAACTTTCTTCTAGGGGCGTCGTATTTTCGTGCAAATGTCAATATTCTCCCATTTGCATAATCCTTTTCATCGCGGATGAACTTGGATTGCTTTCTCAATTTTATGGTATTTTCATAGTCTATTAACCTTTTCTTCATTTGTTCTCGTAACTCCTCGCATTTTTTTGTGTCTTTCTCTTCGCCAATCTTAGCTTCTATTGCCTTAATTTCTTCCTGCAATTTGTTTCGATCACTCCATGCGTGTTTCACCAGCAGTTTCAGCATCCCTTGCATAACATCGTTCATAAATTCAGACCACTCTTTTAAAAGTTCATGGTTGGGTTTTTCATAAGAGGGGACCAATAAAATTCTCAATCCCCTAGGAACCCTCCCAACTTCCAAATATTTTTGAAGGCTGGTGGCCTCCCACCACTTGCAGATTTCTCGCTCGTATGTCTTTTCAAGGGTGGCAAATAGTTTGGTCAATGTATCGGGTGCACTTGCTGCCTGCAATGGAGTGGTTTTCTTCCGTGCCCCTGTTTGGGGAATAAACAGAGAGTCTGCCGCTTGCTCCCTCTCACTATCTGTGAACATGTCTTTTGCCGAGGGGTTTAATATTCCTTCGCGTGGCTCTACCTCTCGCTCAGGCTGTGCGTGTTCTTGCCGGATATTTTTGAAAATAATAACAGCGTCGCTCACTCACCCGTTCCAGAATTTCCCGGCCGCCGAGTTCCCTCACGGTCGGTTGTTCTTTCCCGGGTTGTGTTAGCGGAATCTCGCTTAGTTCCCAAGTCGTGCTCCTCGCACGCTGCTCCGGCGGGGCCAGACGGCAATTCAATTTTTCGGCACTCAGGTTCCACCAGCCTCCGCTCCACTCGAACACGGGTGCCTCTCTCGCACACAAAAAAAAAATATATATATATATATATATATATATATATATATATATACGCAATGTATTACGCTTTAAATCAATTGTATATATATATATATATTCACTGAAAAAAACATAGGTTTCAGGAACGTTATAGTTCGAAATTAGCATTTAAAAAACCTTGGAAATTCACTGTAAAAACCATAGGTTTCAGGGGCATTATATTTAGTTGGACATTTCACTGTTACAAAACCATAGAAATTCCCCTGTTATAGTTAGTTCAGCTAACTATAACTCACGCGCCCGCAATGCACTACTGATGACGTCACATATTACATCACTCATGACATCGTCGGTGACATCACTCATGACATCATCCAGTGAATGTGTGTTTTTTTGAAAATTAAATATGTTTTATATATGTATATCTCAAGGTCGATGGGAGAATAAATGGGTATATAAGTGTCTAAATTGTTGATTTTGTTTGTAAAATTGTGTAACTGAGTGATTAAGTGTATCTTAGTGAATACATGGGTTAGTGAGTAATGTTTAAATATGTAAATATCTGCATCAGTCTCTCACTTTGTGTATAAGTGGCTGCATGGGTTGGTGAGTAGCTACTTGAGTGTCTATATGGGTTATTAGTTGGTTTTTTGAGTATCAGTAGGAGTGTCTGCATGGTTCGGTGGAGGCTATTACTTAGTGCATAGATGCATGAATGAGTGACTCACTGTTTGTATGTGTTGAAGACAGCATGTGTGGAGGACTGTATGGGTGGATGAGTGTGTGTATGGGTGTGTTAGTGAGTGAATGAATGACTGTCTCAATAGTGTCTTTATGAGTAACTTAATTCCCCAACTTAAAACGTGCCACAGGGCGTGTTTCCACAGTGTGACATCAGGCCGCGCCCCCTCTCTGCACCACTGGGCAAACACACCCCTCGTGCGTTGTAAATTGGGGTATTAAATACCCTTGAGTCCTGAGGGTCCCTGGGGGCCAACTAGCCCACCACTTATTTCCATAAGCGCCACAGAGCATGGCCTGGGCCACCATTCTGCAATGCAGCGCAGTGGCGCTTACTGGAGGTAAATAGTGGGCTAATTGGGCCCCAGGGACCCTCAGGATTGAAGAGGAATTAATTCCCCAACTTAAAACGCGCCCCAGGGTGTGTTTACACATGTCACCTCAGGCCCTGCCCCCTCCCTTCACCACTGTGTAAACACACCCCATGGCACGTTGTAAGTTGGGGGATTAATCCCCCTTGAATACTGATGTCCCTGGGGGCCAACTAGCCCACCAGGTACCTCCAGTAAGCGCCACAGAGCTGCGTTGCAGAGAGGTGTAAAAAGGGGCGTGGCCTCTGAACACCTCTCTGCAACGCAGCTCCCTCGCGCAAACTGGAGGTACCTGGTGGGCTAGTTGTCCCCAGGGACCCTCAGTATTCAAGGGGAATTAATTTCCCAACTTACAACTCACCAGGGGGCGTGTTTGCACAGTGGTGAAGCAAAGGGGCAGGCCTGAGGTGACCTGTGTGCAAACACGCCCTGTGTCGCATTTCAAGTTGGAGAATTAATTCCTCTTCAATCCTGAGGGTCCCTTGGGGCCAACTAGCCCACCAGGTACCTCCAGTATACGCCAGGGAGCTGCGTTACAGAGAGGTGTTCAGAGGCCACGCACCTTTCTACACCTCTCTGCAACACAGCTCTGTGGCGCTTACTGGAGGGGCCTGGTGGGCTAGTTGGCCCCCAGGGACCCTAAGGATAGAAGAGGAATTAATTCCCCAACTTAAAACCCGACAGAGTGCGTGTTTGCACACATGTCACCTCAGGCCCCGCCCCCTACCTTCACCACTGTGCAAAAGCGCCCGTGGCATGCTTTAAGTTGGGGGATTAAGTCCCCTTGAATCCTGAGGGTCCCTGGGTTCCAACTAGCCCACCAGGTACCTCCAGTAAGCGCCACAGAGCTGCATTGCAGATAGGTGTAAAGAGGGGCGTGGCCTGGACCACTACCTTTCTGCAACGCAGCCCTTTGGCACTTACTGATGGTACCTGGTGAGCTAGTTGGCCCCCAGGGACCCCCAGTATAGAAGGGAAATTAATTCCCCAATTGAAAACACGCCACAGGGCGCGTTTGTGTGTTTCTGGGAAGAGGCGAGGCCTCTGGCACAATCAGTCTTTTTTTTCATTTTTTTTGTTAGAAGGGGGCCTGTGTGCCCCCCCCCTCCCTTCTGTCCACTTTTTTGGGCCCTGCGGACCCCATCCCCCAGGGCCTGATCCTTTAAAAAAATAATAACAAAATTAAGGGGGCCGCGTGGGACCCCTCCCATGGCCAATTCCGCCCCTGGGACCCCATCCCCCGGGGCATGGCCAAACATTTTTTTTTAATAGGAAGGGAGGCTGCATGGCCCCCCCACTTCTAAGGCCTCTATTGGCCCCAGGGACCGAATCCCCCGGAGCCTGCCGTTTTTTAAAACAATTTTGACGGGGACTGGGGCCTCGTGGCCCCCCTCCTCAGGCAATTTATCACCACACATAATTTTTCCTTTCCAATTAAATCACAAGACCCCAGTTTTTAAACGACAGAGAATAGGTATAAGTGCGATCATAAAATTATTTAAAGGACAATTATGAATCAAGTCTTGCCAGTTTCTTTTCCTCTACCTTCATGAACTTCACAAGACTACAGTTAAACTGAGGATCGT
Organism: Lissotriton vulgaris; assembly: GCF_964263255.1. Lineage (NCBI taxonomy): Eukaryota > Metazoa > Chordata > Amphibia > Caudata > Salamandridae > Lissotriton > Lissotriton vulgaris. Next base: position 855,003,776 of record NC_141698.1, read on the forward strand.
GGAGTATGAGAATTATCCAAAAGACAATTACGAAACCAGTCTTTAACATTTTTCTTTTCCACTACCATCAAGAACTTCTCAAAACTACAGTTCAACTGAGAGTCGTGGGCTGCGAAGAATATCTTAATGACAGTTAAGAGTCAAGTCTTGGCATTTTCTTTACCACTGCCTTCATGAACCTCACAAGACTACAATTCAGCTGAGGATCCGGTTGGTGCAAAGCAGGCAAGAACTGCCTGTCTTCGTGTGCGAATTCCACGTCGGCTAAAATGGTATTTTTGCTGATTCTTTCGTTCTTTCAGCAATTGGTCACAGGAACACAGCAAATGCGGCATGTCATCAGGCACCGTACCACATAAGCAACAGAGGGAGCCGGTCTTATCCTTTAGCCAGTGCGGAAGGTGCCAAATACAGGGTAGCAGACCCAGCCTGTACTTTAAAAATGTAATTTAAACAATTTTTGAGTAACCCAAATCAAGGTAGCTCTGTGGTGCCTGTGTGGAATACGTGTTTAGGATCATCCAGCCGTGTGATCTTTTTGCAAGGAACTACTGAACGGATTTACACCATTTAACGTAAAGAGTTCTTTCTGAAACAAGGGCTACCTTTTTGCAAAATATGGTGTAATTCCGTTCAGCAGTTCGGGCTGTAGCCGTGTCTAAAGTTTCCTATGGGAATTAACATGGGGAAAACACGTTTTGGGACCCCACCTTTTTTCTCGGCCCCCCCTTGCCGAATCACCCCGAAATTTTCAACATAGGAGCAGATCAAAGCGCGCTATAAGTTTTGAAAATTTCGCGAAGATTCGTCAACCGGCGCCAAAGTTATTGGGAAAAGAATGTTCCGATTTTACTATGGATAATAGGTCCTAACTATAACTACCTACTGGCAACCGCCAATAGGTAATATATATCTCTTAATATACTGCAAACTCAGGCCAAGGGCATTGGAGCACTCTACATGAGCACCAGATAACATTACACATGGTCACATTCATTGTATTTTCAGCACGGGCGATTATAGTATTTCCAGTATCAAAGATGTGGGGCCAGCACCAGGACTCTAATCTGGTTCCTAGGATTAAATGGCAGCTCTGACCATTAGGCCATATTCATGTTTCTAAATGTACGTGTGAAGGTCTTAAACAAGTGATATGGATGTGTATAATCACGTATAGTGAAATGGTTTTTGTGAGGTTAAAAACAGCACCAACACATGCTGTACTATTTATCTAGAGTTGTGCTTGAAAATATTTGCCAGGATTTGTTTCAAAACTGGATTTAGGGACAATGTTTAGCACCTTTGCAGTGGTGCACAAACAGGGCTCATTATTTTGAATATTATCTACATATAGACCATAACTTTTGCTATCCACCCAAAAATCTGCTCAGGACCCACCAGTTTGTCGCAACCCCCAGTTTGTGAAGCACTGTCCTACATTGCAAACATTGTTTTCTTTGCATTCTCTTTTACTACTGTACAATAAAATATCACTATTTTACCTATAAATGTGCATGCTACTTCAAAGAAGAAAGTATTATAAAGTGAATTACATAGAACCCCTTCAAGATAGTGTCTGCAACCTACCATCCGTACATCAAAATATGTTACTTAGCCAATCAAGGAAAAGGACACATTTTTCCTCCTCCTACTTGTGGTTGTGTGTGTATATATATATATATATATATATATATATATATATATATATATATATATATATATATATATATATATATATATATATATATATATCACTGAAAAAACCATAGGTTATAGACCATATATAGTTAGGAATTTGCATTTACAAAACCTTATTTTACTCGCATAAAACCATTGAAATTCCATATATAGTTAGATGCGCTAACTATATATCGCGCACCCGCAATCCACTGCTGATGATGTCACATATTACATCATTCATGACATGGTTAGTGACATCACTGATGACATCACTGATGACATCTCAAATGACATCACTGATGACAACATCCAGTGACTGTATGTTTCTGTAAAGTTAAAATGTGACTTACATATTGAAGAATGAGTGGATGTATAACTGTCTGGAAAAAGGATTTAGTAGGTGCATAACTGACTGTATGAGAGAATGATTAAATGTGTCTTAATGAGTGCATGGGTTAGTGACTAAACTATCTTAATTTGTGCATCATTATATCTGTTGTTCTACAAACTGCTGCATGTGTTAATCAGTAGCTATATGAATAACTGTATGGGTTATTGATTGGTTGTCCAAGTATTTGTATGGGACACTGAGTGAGTGTGTATGGGTAGCTGGGAGGTGTGTGACTCTGTACATAGATGTGTGAGTAGTTGATTCACTATATGTATGGGTTCAAAACTGCATGTGGAATCAGCTGTATGGGCGGATGACTGTGTGCATTAGTGTATTAGTGAGTGAATGAATATCTCAGTGCTACATGTCAAAGTAAGTACATATGTAAAACACAGTACATGTGAGAGTTGACATATATAAATAAGTGTGCATAAGAGCCAGTGAATGTGTGAGTGTCTGTATGGATCATTGTGAACTTGTATCAGGGATTGTATAACAGAGTAAATATGTGTTAGTATATGTTCGAATAAATAAGGTGTGTATAACTGTATAGTTGAGGAAATGGAAGTCTGATTGATTGTTTGCATGACTGACTAGGTGTGTGAGTAACTCCATGGATGAGTGACAGTCTGTGACTGTCTGTTTACACTGATTGTATCTAAGGTTATATTAGAGTCTGAAGAGGTTCATGGTATTATCACATGAATGATATCATCAGTGATGTGATCAGTAATGTCAAATGAGATGTTATCAGTGATTTTATCAGTGATGTCATTTGAGATGTCATCAGTGATGTCATCAGTGATGTCACTAACCATGTCATGAATGATGTAATATGTGACATCATCAGCAGTGGATTGCGGGTGCGCGATATATAGTTAGCGCATCTAACTATATATGGAATTTCAATGGTTTTATGCGAGTAAAATAAGGTTTTGTAAATGCAAATTCCTAACTATATATGGTCTATAACCTATGGTTTTTTCAGTGAATTTTCAAGGTTTTGTAAATGCAAATTCCTAACTATATATGGACTATAACCTATGGTTTTTTCTGTGAATTTCAATGGTTTTTTAATAGCAAATATCAAAAGCTGTCAAATGTCAAGTACGTGATAGGTAAAAACGTTTTCGTGTTTATGCACGCTGATGTGCTTTGAACGCTGCCCCCCCCCTCTTTTCTCTTAGTAGTACTCTCTCTTTGCAGATAGTGAAGGGTAGTTAACGCAGACCTTTACCCCCGTTGTAATCCGTCGTACCTGCTTGTCTCTCCATTTCATTGATTGTTATCCAAGCATTTACTGTTTTAGAATTGGTTCTCTTTGGATCATTCTCTATTTACAAACAAGCACAAAGTCGCAATACTCTGTTTAGTCTTTGCAGATAGTGAAAAATCGTGTAAAAAAATAAAAGTAATCGAGCAAAATCAGTAGACCACTAATTGGATCTCTTTTTGACCTCGCTAAAATACAAACATTAGGAACAACCCTTCATGAGAAATACGAAAATAGTGAGATGAACTAAGCTCCACACCATGATGGCTGCAAGACAGATCGACTCCGCCACCCACCCCGCCCAAAATAACAACAAACCCTATGCAAATATTATAAATAGATACAACACACCAGCAAAGTAAAAGGGTAAAACATTTTATTAAATAACTATTTACATAACTATTTTATACTTTTTGTTGCCCGATCCGGCTAGCTCAATCGATCGAGCATGAAACTCATGCACTGATAGCAAGCGTTGCTGCTGATGCTATGCAGACAAAAACTGTTTTCAGTTTGTACATTCTTTAAGATTTTTCCATCCAAGGCTGGTTGAGAGTTTGTAGAACGATGGCTTCAGATTTTCTACATACGGTGTGGTGGCGCGGACTGGGAGGGGGCGCTTCGCTCCTGCCCCCTCCCCAAGTAAGATTTTCATACGTGAGTGTTCGTTCATGCTTTTGGTCCCTGAGTTGCTTCGATGTCACTGCCTTATATAAATGGCATAAGTCCTGGATGTTGAGTGCCATACTTCAGAGTTCTAAGCAGCGCTTGTAACACTGTCTAAACCTTATTTGCACCTGCTGCAGCTTCACTATTCAAAGTAAGTGGGGTCCGTTTGTGGACCTGACTGCATTAAAAAACAATGTGATACGGTGCCTCCCTAAACCGCTTCACGGAGGCCCCCGAGGGGCGGTGAAATGGCGCGGACTGGGAGGGGGCGCTTGGCTCCTGCCCCCTCCCCAAGTCGTGTTGCCCTGGTGTGGCCTGAGATCGCCCCCGACATAGGCGGCCGGCTCCCGGGGTCCGGCGGATTTTTTTGCCTTTTGATGACTCTTCCATTCTGGACCTTGTCCCACAATCCGTTTAACCTGAAGACACGCTGTAGTGGGGCGCCCCTTTACCGTTTTAGTTGCCATTTCTCCCGCTTTTGCTACTCTGTGCCTCTTCCGCCATTCAGCTGTTTACCGCCCGCTCTTGCGACTACAGCGTCTCGCTCACCATGTAGTTGAGTTGCTCCCGCTCTTGCGATTTAACAGAACTTTTTGGACTGCTGAAAACGGTTGTACTCCGACCGCTGGTTGGTGGAGATATTTTGACTATATTCTGGACCTGCGTTGTCGCGTAATGTGTCATATGACGCGCCGCGTTAGCGCACCCGGAAGTGCTCCGGTGCGCAAGGCGCAGCTTCCCGGAAACGATCCAGAGCGCGCCGCGCAGCGCGTAACGTAAGCATAACAGGTCATGTGACTTGTTAATAAAACTTTTCATTGGTTCATTTTACTTTTGTTTTCCTAATGATGTAAGACTAGGTCATGTGACCTAAAAATAACACTTTTCATTGGATTAAAACATTTTTTTTCCCCAAACGATGAAAGCCCCACCTTGTTTCTGGATGTTTCATGCTGAAGCTGGCGTCACCATGAGAGCACCACCATCTCGTAGCTCCGTCATGGCCATTCCGCAAGCAATCATGGCAGCCGCTCCCCACCGGAAGCCTGCGGGAGTCGAGATCCCCAAGACTTTTGTAGAATCTTCAAGGCTGAGGGGACGCTTTGGAGAATAGGACCCAAGCCCTGGCAGACAAGCGTCCGAGTTCCAAGGTGTCCCAGGGCCATTTTACTGGACCAGGCCCAAATCCGAAGAGCCGGCCGCCATTTTAAGAGTCCTGTGGCAGCCGCCTATCGCTGCACCGCAAGAGTGGGAGCAACTCAACTACATGGTGAGCGAGACGCTGTAGCCGTAAGAGCGGGCGGTAAACAGCTGAATGGCGGAAAAGGCACAGTGTAGCAAAAGCGGGCGGAATGGCAACTGAAACGATAAAGGGGTGCCCCACTACAGCAGACGAGCCTCCGCCATGTGCTTCAAAACTGCATACGTATCTCGTGATATCAAGGTTGGGCAACCAGTACACAACAAGGAGTTACGAGTCCCATTTATACCGGCGCCATTTTGGGCGAGGCCGGGCAGGTCCAAGATCTACTGAAACATAACAAATGAGGCTGACGTCTCTGAAGCAGTTGACGCACAGCAGGACATAGCAAATAAACATGAAGTCTCTGAAGTATTCTCAATAATTCCAGGAGAGAATATGGTTCATAAAATGAAGTTTAATCCAGGAATAAAAGATCCCATCCACATACAATGCCAGCAGACATCAACTGACACAAATAGAACAATTCTATGACATATGCATTGACATGGCTAGTGATGTCCTTGGGATTCTATTAAAGCTGCAGTGCTAAATATCACAGTCTCTAAAGCTGTTAACTCACTGCAGGACAAAACAAGTGAACCTGAAACCTCTGGAATAATTGTCGCTCAAAAGAACAACACACAAAACTCTGTAGAGCCTGAAGAAAGAAAAACAGAAGGGCACTGTAGTTTCAGACACACTTAACACTAATGACTAAACAAAGATATCGTCTGTTTATGAAGCAGTTTTCATGTTCACAGAATTGACAAAGAAGTGTGCAGACACCAATGCTATTAAGAAACACAAGGAAATCCCTAACGCATCAGCATTCTCGGAAAAGGTTGACACAGATAACATCTTAAGGAACGAAGAAAGACAAAATAAGGATGAGGAAGTTATCACTTTAGTTTTTTCATCAGCTAGCGACAGCAAAAAACACATTGTAATGGAGATTAGAGAGGCTACGGATGGATAACTAAATTATCAAAAGAAATAGCGACTCCCCCCTTTAGCAGATTAGCTAAATCTTTGCGTAATTTGGACATTAAAGTTATATTATTGTTGTTGTTGTTGTTATGGTTATAGTTCTGGTTAATTTCAGCAAGAAACACATTGTAATGGAGAATAGAGAGGCTACGGATGGGTGAATAAATTATCAAAAGAAATGGCGACTCCCCCCTTTAGCAGATTAGCTAAATGTTTGCGTAATTTGGGCATAAAAGTTATATTATTGTTGTTGTTGTTATCGTTATAGTTCTGGTTAATTTCCATTCAGACTGTCCTACACAGCACCACTCTAGGTAAACACTACTTTATGTAAAACCTGCACTTAGTTGGTCACCATGGGGTTTAAAAAAGGGATGGTTCTTCACCTGGGTGCCGTCCACAACTCAGCACGTTGTGCTGCCTTGGGACTATTCGCACAAAAGACAGCTTCGGACCATTGTTGTTTTTTTTGGTCAAAAAATGTTTAAATATATTTACAGTTTTTGTTGCGTTCGTTATATTTAAAAGTTAATAAAGTTTTATAATCCTACTTTTTTGGAGTACTATATATTATTAAAAAATCGGGTGAATGGGGCCTTGAATCGGGTTATTGTCATGTGTGTGCTTTGCAAGTGTACTGCTACAGGATCGGACATTTCAAACTCAAATGCACGTTCTTTTTCTTACCTTTCCGAAGCATGGAGCGCAATAGCAGGCAGAGAAAGGGTGATGCAAGTGTTGAACACTGCCTGGCCTGGCAAGTTGCTGGCAGTGCCCCCCCCCCCTCCCCCCCCGCCCGCTCCTGAAAGAGGGCACACACACACCGCCGCCCCGAGTACTTCACAGATCTTTAACCATGCGCTTGTTCATGAGGCTTAAATGGTTTATCACCCCTTCTAGAACCCCTGCATCGACCCTCTGACGTTTCCAGGAAGAATTAGCACGTAACACAATACCAAGCCCTGTCAGCTGAAACCCCCGAGGAATCGTGGAGCATATTATCAAGGGGGTTTATTTCCGCTTTTTTGGCTTTAAAAGCCAAGAAAGCGGAGATAAAATGATCTCCCTATTACCAAGCTGTCGCTAACTCCAGTTAGTGACAGCTAAAAGGAGATAGCGACCATCTTGGGCCCCGCTTTGCATGTCAGTGATATCTATCACTAATGACATGCAAAGTGGGCGTGCCAAGATGTTAGCGACTGGAAACAGTCCATAACATCGCTATCTCCTATTACCAAATTTTGGAGATATTCGCGCTAAGCGCGAATATCTCCAAAAGCTAACACCTGCCCTGAGCAGTTTTTAGCCATGTTATCCAATGGGAGGTGGATAACATGGCTAAGAGCATTTGCTGGATAATGCATGAATATCGCTGACTTTTCAGCGATATTCATGCATTGCGGCCGTTTTTTATCGCATTTGCGATAAACCTTGCTAATAGCAAGGTTTATCTGCGATAAAAATCGCCGATGTGCGGCGATAATTTTTGTCTCTAAACAAGTTAGAGACAAAGATTATCGCTAGTTGTTGGTAATATGCCCCCGGGTTTTTGCTTGCAGGAATCGGGAGGCGGGAGACTAGCACTGAAATCAGTAGTCTCACGCCTGAATCGGAAGGGTTGGCATGTCTGGATTCTCTACAGCTGGGGCCATAAACTACATCCGCAGGGCTAGGTGATAGCCTGGGACCGGCCTGGCATCTAAAATGGCTGCCGTGCACGACAAAATTGTGGCATTGGAAAAAAGGCAAGATGGCGCAGACAATGTTTAACAATAAGGATTCATTTATAACAAAATATTTTATCGCACTGACAAATTGGTGGTCAAAACTTCCTGATTTCCATCGAATCGAACGTTAACAGACGTCACGCAGCAAAAAAAAAAAAAAGCTCACGCACAGCCGCTGGAAGACATGTATCAACATATATGAGCCTCCTCAGCCACCCTCAGAAAACATAAGGGATTAGGATACGTCTCCCGCAGCCCCTTATACCTAGTAATTTAATTAAAACGAAGCACAAAATGGTCTCCCGCATCCCCTTATACCTAGTAATTTAATTAAAACGAAGCACAAAATGGCGAATTCCCGTTTCGCTACCAGTTTGCGGCCCAGTTCGCGGCCCGGGAAGCTCTTCTACCGTGAAAAATATATTTTTTTTTTATTTTCCCCACGGGACCCTTTAATAACCCCAACAAGATTCCTAGGGGGTCAAGAGGGGTATACCTTGCCCCCTTTCATTAAATTCCCCCTTCGTTTTCCACCTCTTCTTCTCTCTCGATCCTACCGAGAGATAAGATGGCGGCCGCTCCGGACTGTTTAGAATGTTGACAGACACCGGGGAGCCAATCAGCTTCGCATCGCAAAGTTCCGTTTCGCGAAAAGTAAGCGGACCGGAGCGCAGCCTGGAGCGCTGTTACAGATATATATCTTGTTTTCAACGTTAATTTCTCAAAATCCACTGGAGCACATATATTGAGACCTAGCAAAGGCACATCGGGCTAACAGTCCCTACAATTTTGCCAAGTTTCGTGCAAATCCATTCAGCCGTTCGAGCTAAAAGTGAGGCCAAAGGCCCTATGGAAATTAACATGGGAAAAACGCGTTTTGGGACACCCCTTTTTTCTCGGCCCCCCCTTGACGAAACCCCCCCAAATTTTTGGGGACTGCTCAGAAACAAAATGTGCAATTTTCCTGAAAATTTCAGCCGATTCCGTCCACAAACGCCAAAGTTATTAGACATAGAATTTTCAAAAGTTCCATAGACAAATAATCCTAACTATATATACCTACTGGCGACACGCCAGTATGTAATATATATATATATATATATATATATATCTATATATCTATATCTATATATCTATATCAATCTCAGCTTTCTCTCGCCTGGAGCCCAATCCTGGATACCGACGGCGCAGAAGAAGAGAGGAGACCCAAAGTGCAGGTGAGCAGTGGTTTATTCAATCGTGAAAAAGGCGCACCTCAGCATAACGTTTCGGCCTTCACAGAGGCCTTGGTCACATGACGCATGCAGGGAAAGAGGCAAAATTTAAAGTGATAGTGCCATTCAGAATACAACGTCATTGGTTGAATGTGGTCAGATGTAGAACGCAATCAACATTAGACATAGACAACAGATTTGGAAGTTAGAAACTCACATCCTGGGATAATCCCCTATGGAGTTCTAAAGTAATGTGCAAAGAGCAATGTGCAAAATACATAGTACTAAGTGCAAATAATGTCATCCAAACAATTAAAGTGTTCAAATAAATAACAATATTTATTTCATATAAAGCACGATGTTAAAATCACAGTGTAAAATATATATATTGATAGTTAATATATTTACAATGACCTAGAATCACACTATATACATAGGATGAGATTTCGGGTGATTTTAACACATGACTGCATAAATGCCTTTTCCAGCCCCTGAAATCGCAGCATCCTTGAATAATTAAATATATTGCACACGCCATTAGTCTGTCTGTGTCATAAAGTGAAATGAGGAGAGGAGATAATGTTATCTAAAATACAACACAATATCGCAGCCTCGCCTCATTTATACTTATAGTAGGATATGCATTTACCATTAGATTTTGAGATAGCATTAAGTGATAGTGAACAGTGATGTACGAATCAAATTGTTTTTTTCTTTTCTTTTTACCATTACTCTCATTTTTAGTACTATTCCAAAAAAAAAATGAAATTCAACATTCCTGTATATTGCACAATCCCATAGCCTAAGCCTAAGCTACGTTGCACAACTTGGTCAATTACAGCACTAGACATATACGGGACCTGGAATATTTTAAAAGCACAGTCTTATCCAGCCCGAATAATTAACAGGACACACATGCTAAGTACATGGACCAGGCCTGAATGGTGAATCCTATGGAAATGCCACTAGTAACCATGTGGATTGATAGGAGACCGAGAAAGGTAAAAATGTCTCAAAGACAGGTGTAAAAGTCTTCAGTGGAATTAAGCCCTCCCGGGGCTCTGCTATCCATTTCCAATATATATCTCGTCTCCAACCTCCTCAAAGCACCCTCCCTGTCTCCTCCTCTTTTCAGTGGGCCTACATTATCTATGGCATAATATTTCAAAAGGGTGCTATCGTTGTATATATATTTATGCTCTCTCTGTCTCTCTCTCTCTTTTTTCCTCCCCTCTTCCCCCCTCCCCCCACCACTACCTTCTATTGTGGCTGGAATCTTGAGTTTGCTGGGCTACTAGCGCTGCTTACATATGTACTGGACTAGGATACAAGGCTGGAAGAGATATTTCTGGTCCTTGGTAAGCGCAGGACCACAATAAGTGCTCGATTCACAAAGGTTTCGTGGCAGGAACTCCGCAGTGAGAAACTGGCATGCGGATGTCCGGCCACAAGTGCGGGACCCCCGCCACGAGTGTGAAGCCCTTTGTGAATCGGGCCCTAAGTGTGTTGGACAGAGCGCGAACATGACTTGTGCACTCCCTCCCACTGGAACCAATTATACTTTTGAAACTTTTGTGTTGCCATAAACTATTTCTCTCCATAGGTACAAAAAATAATAAATAAGAAACAAGTACACAGTTGATCATATGGTTCTTTCTCGCCAATCAGCACCTATGTTGGTTTTCACAGTATTTCTCTACGATTTCCTTCTTCCTTGTTCTCCTTTTATTGTTTTATTGGGACACAGAAACCTACCTTTGCCTCCACGCTACTTGCTGCCCTGTAGTTGAACAGCCCACGGAGGGCTGCTACGGTGACCCACGCACCCGAGACTCAACTTCCCAGAGTCCCTGGAGGCGCACACTCGCTGCGTCACTTCTCTGAGCCAGGAGGCGCTTCAAATTTCCTGCAGGGCTCCCGCAGCACGGGACCCAGAAACCTACCTTTGCCTCCACGCTACTTGCTGCCCTGTAGTTGAACAGCCCACGGAGGACTGCTACGGTGACCCACGCGCCCGGGACTCAACTTCCCGAAGTCCCTGAGAGGTGCACACTCGCCGCGTCACTTCTCTGCGCCAGGAGGCGCTTCAAAAGGGCTCCTGCAAAGCCCGGGCCAAGGGCGGGCCCGTCTTGCACCCATCTTCTGCCCGTCATCGACCAGAATAGGCCGGGCTAGGTCACAACTCTTTCCTCTACCATAACATAAGGTATCTGTTTTTATTTATCTCTTTGACTGTTAAGAACGATGGCAAGGAGAAGGGGCCTTAAAGATAAGGCCACGGGGGTTGTTACAACTTTGGATTCCTACCTTACCAGAGCAACATGTGTGATATCCCATGAAATTGAAATGACTGAAAGGCGCTTATCGCTGGGATCGGGGGAATTACCAGTGCCCCCAAGACTATCATCTGGCTCCATTATCTCCCCGTCCCTGCTTTGCAAATCATTATCACCTGGCATCCCTCGCGACTTGATCCAACCCACTAATGCTTCCTTGGAATCCAGTATGGAAACTAGTGCTGCACCAGATGGAAGCATAGTGGCAATTTCGCAAGACGAATCAGAGGAACCACTATCACCACCTCGGACTCGGAAACACATCAGAGTTGGAGGCCCATCTGAGCTTGGGAAAGCAAAGCCCCAGAAACCACATGTTGTTAGGCCCAAGACCCAAACAAAAAAATTACCAGTAGTTCTCAGCAATTCCATCTCTGCAAAACCTTCAGCTCTCTCGCCTCAGAATTTGTCATCCGAATGGGCGGACATTGTATTAAAAATTGATTCTATCATGGCACCTCTATTGGAAATCGTACTCTTATTGAAAAGCGGAAAGCGGACCTGGACACGAGTCGACGCAATCCCAAGGCCAATACACCTACGGCTGCACCTTCTAGGCCACAGGTTCGCAATCCCCAAACGTGTCCCCAGACTACAGATATGCCGGGAGCTGCTGGGGAAGCTCCCACTAGCCATGTGCCCCTAGCCATTCAGCCGGGTCAAGATCAATCTAATATTTCTACGGTTCCAAGTACTAACTTACCCACCATTGATCCCAACGCCTATTTACCCACAGTTGTTGATAACTCCAGCCGCAAAGGGCGTAGCCCAGTAAAATCGAATACTTTTCAAAACCAACCCGAGCAACAGTCTTCTGTGACTCTCAATCCCCCTCCAGCAGCTGCTCCACTGGCCCTTGTTTTGGCAAACGTACCCCCGCTCCGAAGAGAGCAGACTGAGACTACTACAAACCTAATGAATAAATGTCTCCATTGGTTCTCAAACAATATGAACATCACTGAAAAGGGGACATGTATGTTGGCCAATGAAATAATTATGGCAAGGAGAGTAAACTGGGTTTGAAATCAAAAGAAATTGAGATTGTATTATTATAAATTTTGCTCATTTTGATGTATTGCGCGATTGTTGCCCAATCTTTATTCCCCCCAGAATAGGAATTCGAAGATAATCTCCCTAACACTGAAGTTTTTCTATGATAATCCCATCCACCAAAGTCCTAGAGTGAATAGGGACATTATCCCACAGTTTTGGCAAGGAGGGAGGGGGCGTGTAACCCCTGTGATACCATTGGGCATTCCTTTGGGTAACTGATTTGAGCCCCTATCATTTCTTGAGGAATGTGATTGACTACCAGTGGTTAGTAGTTGTAGACCCTTATTTAATGCCCATTTGGTCTGACCCCCAATAAAACAAAGTACCCATAAATTACCACGCCTAAGTAACACTGAGACCGGCGCTCGTTTTGAGCCAAGCACAGAACTAAAATCTCGAGTGGCGGTCTATGAGCAGGTGCTTAAATTGCAGCCAACTTGTCCGTCAAGCACTCCCAATAGAACTTTATCTGAAGCCAAATTAAGTATCCAACAAGGCACCCCTATGGCCATATCCACATCTGCATCCTCTCTAGTGATTGATCCACTAGGGAGTGTCAAAAATACTCATAACCGAAGAAAACTTTCATTACTATCATGGAACATTGCTGGTCTGAGTGGTAGGGTGAGCTCCCCCGATTGGCAACAATTTATAGAACTATACGACATATGTCTCTTCCAGGAGATGTGGCTACTCACCCCAATGTATTACCAAGGCTACCTTAACTTTCATATAGTGGCCACAAAGGGAAGTAAGGGTCGCCCGGCAGGAGGACTCACTATCTGGGTACGGCAAGATCTTGGCTTTAAAATGCATCCCTTGGTTACCCAGAGTAATGATATTCTTGCGCTACGTCTCATTGTGAGTCCTACAATCAATATAGATATTTATAATGTATATGCCTGGGGTATGGTTGGGGGAAAAAGCTCAAATGTTCTACTGACTTTGGAGAACTACTTGATGGATATACCCAGGACACAGTGGTCGTGGTCGCTGGAGATTTTAACACAACCTTCGAACCACTGGGCCCTGGAGAATCTGATCTTGTAGGTGATGAGGACGAAAGGTGGGGCATCCCTAGATTGAACCTACCCCCGGTGCGCAAACGGACGGATGCAGCCATCCAGCTAAAGGGGTTTTGCTTAGAGAAAGGGTTAAGGGCAGCAAATGGGCGTACACCCTCGGACTCACATGGAGCTCATACCTTTAATAATGGCTGTTTTAACAGCAGAATAGACTGTTTGTGAATCTTAAATGTTGGCACTTCTTAAAGGATATGTTTGTAGAGGAGCGCATGGAAAGTGATCACAACCCTCTATGCTCTACCTTTGAACTTGATTTGTTCTGCTTGTCATTTGAAATGGGCAACACTTTTTGAGAGCCCAGAAACATTGACAGCCATTAACGAAGATTTGATTGACACCCTAGCCAGCTTTGAGGCTGGAAGGCAAACAAACGTAGACTTTCTGGGTGAAATTACTGGAATCCATAATACTTTTTTCTCAAGGCTACGCACCCACTTTGTCAGACGAACCTCAAGTGTAAAAACTACTGCACAGACTCAGATCTCTTGGTTCAATGAGCCTTGTAGAGTGGCACGGGATAGATTAGGGCTTGAGCTGGAACTAAGGAACCCTGAGAGAGTCCGAGAGGCACATAATAACTATAGAAGGGCCCAGGCTTTAGCTAAAAAAGAATTTGATGAGAACAGGTATCAGGACTTAAAAGTGGCGTGTACAAATAGAGACACTAAACAGTTCTGCAAACTTGTTAAATGGGGCAATGGGGGCCATCCGGAACGCCCACAGAACCATGTTGATAAACACCAGTGGGTGGACTTTTTTAAACCTCAGTATGCCAGTAAGGAAGATAGTGCGAGGGCATTCGAGGAATGTGAGTTTATATTTTTTAAAGATGCTCCCTTTTTACCGGTAGATGCAGAGAGAGCGCTGGGGGCTGTAACTGAGGGTAGAGCTCCAGGCATTGATGGAATTCCCGCGGATCTTTTTCTAAATAACAAATCTAATTGGGTCATGTATATTACTATTCTGGCTAATGCCATTGCTCAAGGTGCACAAGTCCCAATTTCATGGAAAGGGGCCGAAATTGTACCCATCTTTAGCCCCTTCGATGCTGGTGACGGAACCATTCCGTCATCAGTCACGGTTGGGCTGTGCTGATGACGGAATGATTCCGTCACGACCACACCCATTTTCATAGGGGCCCAGCACAGGGGGAAACTATCTCTGGCAGCGATGCGGTTAAAAAAGGGGATAAGTCGAGACCAGAAAATTACAGGCTGATAAGCTTGATAGATTGTTTACAAAAAGTTGTGGTCTGCATGGTTTTGCATATTGTCCAGGTGTGGATAGACGACCATGCAATTTTGTCACCCTTTCAGGCAGGCTTTCGGGCAAAAACAAGCACAGTGGACCAGATTATTCATTTTATAAAGTTATATTGGCGTACTGTGGTCCTGGGGAAAGGATCACTCTACGTTGCTTTTGTTGACCTTAGGTCAGCTTTTGATTTAGTTCCTCGTAGTGAACTCTGGTATGTGCTATCTGAGCTGGGGATGGCAGCAGATCTATTAACACTAATTATACGTTTACACGAAGATAATTTTGCTCACATAAGATAGGGTGATCAGTGCAGTGTCACAGATTCATTTGCCGTGGGCAGAGGAGTCCGCCAAGGATGCGTATTAGCGCCAGCACTATTTTCCCTTTACATCTATGGTATAGTGGACTCCTTTTTGCATGTAGCTACAGATGCCCCAGTGGTGGCCGGTATCCGCACACCCATCTTATTATTTGCTGACAACACACTTATTGTATCCAAAACACCTAGTGGTCTTCAACGTGCCCTGAGGTGCTTTAACGATTTCTGCACATCGCAGGGCCTTGAAGTCAACAACAACAAAACAAAATGTATGTCTTTTAATCAGCACAGATCATTTAGAGGTGGTATTACAATGAATAACGTCCCCTGGAACAGGTTAAGTCTTTTGTATATTTGGGTATCACCTTACAAAAAGATATGGGATGGAAGGGCCAATTGGACATATCTGCTCTAAAATTACGCCAAAACGCGGGGGCTGTTAACACCCAGCATAGGCTGTCGTATACTAAACCCATAAGCCCGGTCATACAAATTTATGAATCAAAAATGTTGTGTTCTACATTGTATGGGGTAGAGTTGTGGGCCTTTGAAAATCTTAGGTCGATCTCTGTCCTAGAAACAAAGTTCTTAAGGAAAATTATAGGCGTCCCACAAAGTACCCCTTTGGGCCCCTTACTGTATGACCTTGCAAGGAAATCCATAGTGGACCTGACTAGACTTCACCCAATCTTATATTGGCGAGGCTATGAACTACAAAGGAACTAAAACACTATGCGTCAGGCATTATGGACGTAATTTTGACAGATAGCCAACATACAATTAAATGGTTTCGGGAAATGAAGTCCCTCCTTCAAATGATGGGCATGAGTGTCCTATAGACAGATCCTGCTAATGCCTCCTTTCCCTCCAAAGAAGTACTAAAGGCAAAATACTAGGAAATGGTGTTCTGTAACACATATCGCAGCCAATCCTCCTCATCATTAATGGGTACATTTATGGAATTTAAATCATCCCCCTGTTTTGAGCAATATTGGGACATTATCACAAAACCCTTTGACCGGAAATTATATTTCCAGTTAAGGGCAGGCACTTTGCCAATTAGATCTTTCACTGCAAAGTGGGGCAAAGTTGAATGAGATAAATGCCCCTTCTGTCCAGGGCAAACTGAAACAGTAGCACATGTCCTTTTAGCTTGCCCCACATACATTATCCCTCGGCGTGCATGGCTAAGACCGATATGTAAATCACTGGGCCATAGAATGTGTGCCCTGGCAATGAGAGTACTCTGCTCTGATTCCACACCATCTATTGCTATAGCAATGGCCACATTTCTTAGTTGGCTATGGAGTACACGTATGCGCCACATTGGCTGATTTTAAGTTGAGCAATACCTAAATCCTTTTGCCCACAATAAACAGCCCCAATTAATTGCTCTGTACTTTGATTAGATCTTTTTTAATATCTTTTTCAATTAAATGGCTTTTATGTCTTTTTTCTACTTTGTATATACACATTGTATATTTTATTGTTTTGTAAATCTAAGGCTTTTTAACGTATATGTATCTTTTTGAGTTATTATATGTATGTGCTTTAAGACTTAACTGTCATAAAGCTTTGATTGATTGGTTTCCAGCGTATTGTCTATCCTCGTTGCAAATTGCTTTGCTGCTCTATATTGAACCAGTTCCGCCACTCTGTGAAAATAAATGCGCTTGAAATGATATTTCGTCGTCAAATGTTTCCATTTTTATATTCACCTACAGGGTGGTCATTCCTTGTTTGTTTTTCAGTTGGTGCGGTGACTGTAATCAGTCCTTTGGAGCTCATTCGAACCAAGCAGCAGTTCCAGCCACAGCCGTACAAGACTTTGCTACATGGCATCCATGGTGACGTGGCTAGGAATGGGTGGCGTTCTCTGTGGAAGGGATGGGGAGCAACTGTTCTGCGAGATGTGCCCTTCTCAGGTAATCAAAATGAAGAGTAGAGAATGTCTCATGTTGCCTATTGTTTTTACATTTAGTATAAGGTTAAACATAGCTGATGCTGACATATTTCTTAAGTTTTTTTGTATTTGGAACATGCCCCGTTGCTATAAATTATAATTGTTTTTCTATGAAATAGCCATTAGGACAAGCACAGGAATGTGTCTGCAACCCTTGAAACATTACATAGTCTATTCTATGCATTTCGACTATTAGTGATTTCTGTCTCCGATTGCTCCATTAATTATTACTTGGTTGTCTTAGTCTAACTGTTTCAACTTAAGCATTGTTTTTGGTTTTTGCTCCTTCTTCTGTCCAATGTTTATTTTTGAATGCAGCAAAGATTGTAGGGAGGAACATGTGGTTTTGTCTTGTAAGCATGTGTTTTTTGTGTTCACGTACCTTCTTAGAAGGATAGTATGTCGCATGGTACTCTTAGGGTTTCAGGACTGAAAAGTATGAAGAAGAAAGGCTAACGGTGAAAAGCCATCAAATCACAAAAGACCTATTTAATGGCTTGCAAGTTGTATTACAGTGAATGTAACAGAAATGTGAGTAAACTCTCAGCGGCTCAATTGCAAATGCTTTTCAATTTTGATGCACAAGAAAGTGAGTTGTGGGTGTTAATTTGCAGATCCTGATAAACATGACCGGTATCACCAGGCATTTACACCAATACATGAGTATTACTCTTACAGATATGGCAAGAAAGCTGAGAGATTCAAAATACAATGAACACCACAAAGCCTAACCCTGATCTAACCTAGATTCCAGTTTGTTTAAATGGACACTCTCAGATCTTCCGTCTTAGTAATTAATTGTGGCACACCACATGTGCCATTCCTCGCCCCTTCCCACTTAAACCTCATGTGGAACCATTAGTCTCAATGCTTCAGGATAAAGAGATAGTCATGCATCAATAAGCAGACAATAAACATTTCTATCGTCATACCTCAAATGCTAAACACATATCCTTACATCTGCATGGAAAAACTCTTACATTAGATGGTGTCTTTGAAACCGAACCCAACAAAACAGAGTACTTCTTCTTTATCCCCTCTTCAAAACTATCTTGAGACACTCGTAAAACTTGACATCTGATCTTTCCTTATATCTTTCTCCATATTGTACGGCAGTACGGCTGAAAGTGAGGGGGAAAAACGCTATGACGCAGCCAGCACTGGTGGAAGGGACAGGGCAAGCAACACAGGATGGGAGGGGGCCATGAGGGAATAGGCAGTCAACACAACCCCGGAAGGGAATAGGGCAAGCAACACAACGTGGGTGTGGACAGGAGGATGAGGCATGCAACAATATGCATGAGGGTCGTACGGTGGATGCAGCAAGCAACACAACATGCGAGTGAACGGGGCCAACATGTACAGCGGGTGGAGAGCGTGATAGTGCAACCAACACAGGGACAGTGGGAGGAGACAGGCATCACAACGAACAGCAGAAAGAGTCAGAGAGCGAGCTATCAATACGTTGTTGCACTGTAGGAGGGGGGGGACAAGTAACACAATGGTCAGCAAAAGGAAGGTGGCAAGCATAACCAATTTCATCAAGAGAATAGCAGACTAGGATGAGGAAGACGACTGACAGAGCAAACACATGCACTCTTATGGAGTTTCCACAAGAAATAAAAAGAAGCTTCCAAAGCGCGAGCAGTGGTAGGACACTGAGCAAGGAAGCAGTTCCTTGGATCTTACTTCAGAGAAGGGCCAAACATAAGAAGAGGACGTCAAGTTGGCATGTGCTGACCAAAAAGCAACAAACAAATGAGAGTGCAGAGCCAAGTAATAGTAAACAATGGGCGGGCTCTTAGCCCCAGTAAGTAAACAAACTGTCTCGCAGGCAACAGCGGATGCACTGTCTCAGGAGAGACCTAACAATGCCCATAAGTATTAGTTGGACATATCTTACTGGCACTGAAACAAATCCCTGTTCACCAATGTCCACTATATAATGTATTTAAAACAGAATAGTTTGGCAATATTAGCACGCAAGACTTCAGTTTTACAAAATGACAGAACTGAGCATGGCCACCAGTTCACTCTCTCTCACTTGTAAATTCATACTAAGGCTTACCTCGTCCAGCTCCTCTAAGATAAAAATAGAATCCAATCCCTTCCAGGCACTTTTGTCTCCCTGTGATACCTCTTCCCATCAAAGAAGCCACAATTCATGGTTTCTCTTTGCCATGTAGCTGTTGAATGACAGTGACAGGCACAGGTACTATGCAATTGGGTCTGACTTTGACAAGACATAGTAATATCTAACTTGCACAGTGTTAAATGTAGCAGTCTAATTGTGAAAATTAGTTCAGTTTTTATTTTAACTTTCAGGTCTAGCTTGGAGTGCTACATAGCTGAACTAGCTAACATAGCGCAACTGATTGACATGCAGCTTGACTCTAACCTGGTGCCTCTACCATGCTACAGTTGTCCGCAGAGGCTCCATTATCTTTTTGGTTCTGTCTCTGACCTTGTGCCTGAACTGGGTGCAATGGTCAGGGAAATGCCTTGTCCCTTCTTCCTATTACACCGATGATACCTTATACCTTGATTTGCTAAATTCCAGTGGGCTTGATACCTCTCTGGCGGCAGAGATTGACCTGCCACATGGGCCACCAATAGAGAGAAGTGTCTCATTCTCAACTATGGTTTGGAAGACAGCCACAGTGTTAGCATTACACCTGCCCTTAGTTGAGACTGAAACAATTGTTTTAACAGAAATCTTAGTGCCTGTACTAGTGACTTTGGAATCCTTTCTTCTGTTTAATGATGCCTCACAGATACTCTGATGGGTACTCGGTCAAAAACATGTTCTTTGCCCACCTGTGAACATGGATGTGGCCAGTCACCTTAGACTGGTGCCTGTTGACCCTAATTTTTCCAACATGCACTCTGCTACAGAGTGCCTTGTTATACAAGCCTCCACCAGTAAGGTGAATTCTGATTCATCCCCCCCACCCCTTTGCCAAGAGTTTGTTTCCTACATCCAGTTGGACATTGTGGTCTGGCAACGGAGTCTGTCTGTCTGTTGGGCCAATACACCTACGTCCTTTTGACATGGCTTGCAAGACTGTGCTGGCAATTCCGGAAGATCTTAGGGCCTCTTCGGCCTAGATGATACATGAAGGGCCAGACACTGCCAAATAAGTTATCTGTGCATGTTCGGTTACCAAGGATTGTCTTGATTGGGTGTTTGGTGCAAGTGTGGTTTATCGAAATGCCTAGATGAGGTCCGCTGGGTTCTCCGGTGATGTGCAAGCTTCGCTGATGGACATGCCCATAATGGGTCTTAGCTCTTGGTGAGAAGATGGATTCCATGTGGAATGCTTTCATGATAGTATAGTTATAGCACATTGCTTGGGGCTGTTACCCCACCAAACAATTTCTGCATCAGTTTTGGAAATTTAAGGAGCGCTCCAGAGGTCTTGCATAGAGACAGGATCAGTCTTCCCAACTAGTGATGCAACAGGCAGTCCATCCCTTTTGGGGACACAGATCCGACAGACAGTGGACGGGCCAGCAGTGATACCAGTCATCCTCCTCCCCTGCTCCAACAGCCACCAAACTGCTTTAGTTTGCCCTTAGCTGTGCATGCCCACCCAGTGGAAGACTGGATACTGCGCTGTCTTCTAGGTTGGCACTCCATTACAACTGGCAGATGAGTCTTGCAAATGATTTGAAGCCAGTCAGTTATAAATGCTTTATTCAACAAATATGTAACAACGACATAAGAATGACTAGTGGTGCAAACAAATGAAAAATTCCAAATTTGAAACCATAGGTACAATAACAGAAAACACAGGAA
This sequence comes from Lissotriton vulgaris, assembly GCF_964263255.1. Classification (NCBI taxonomy): domain Eukaryota; kingdom Metazoa; phylum Chordata; class Amphibia; order Caudata; family Salamandridae; genus Lissotriton; species Lissotriton vulgaris. Next base: position 855,024,772 of record NC_141698.1, read on the forward strand.
AGGTGTGAATTAGGTGACATGCTTCATCATTGGGTTCCGACTGGGGAGACCAAATGTCCCCTCAGTGTGCTTCAACACCTGATTTACAGCGGAGCTGTTTTTTTCCGTGATAGTGTGGTGAGGTGGTGCTCAAAGTGTAGTGTAAGTGATTTAAAAGATGACCAACTGTACCCCGTACTGACTTTAATCGGGGGGCAGCCGGCATCAATAAAACTAGTGAAACGGACACTTTAAGGTTTATAAACTTGAAAACATGTGTCCTAAAAAGTGAAGGTCGATATGTTTCTACTGTTATGTGCCAATTCAGCTCAGCATTCCTCAGGACCAAAGATTATCCTCCGGCGGTGCACGCACACTAAGGCGCACCCTATCCGTGGGGATATGTGTGTTTAAAAAAATTAAAACTCACGTTATTACCCGTGTAGGCTCACCCAGACTTCACCAGGGCCCACAATCTGCAAGACATGAGGTTAATGCAAGGACAAACAACATGTAAATAACATATTTTTACATCACATGATAAAAAAATCACTGCCCAATTGTGCCACTCTCTGTTGTCCCTTAGATGTAATTACACCGTTTTCAACACCCATCTGTGCTTCCAACACCAAATAAACAAATGTAGTGCCAGAAGGTCCCCTTATTTAGAACTGGTTCTGACCCACAATTTATAAGGGTTAATAATTTGCGATAAGCTGCATTCTGAGCCAGTGTGAATATGCATATAATTATCAATTTCAGTTATATGCCCCCGAGTATTCCTAAGGTTCTTGGTTACTCGATTTTAGATAAAACTAAAAAGAAAATGCATGCCCCCGTGAAAGTGTTGTTCCCAAATGAATGGAAAACGACAATTTAAAAGAAGCAGGGTAAGGCCGGAATTACAACTCACTATGAAAAGTATAAAGGTTTGCTACATGGGCTCCCACGGCAGGGGTTATCTTCACGCCGTGCTTTCCCCGGGGATAACATCAGAGTAAGCAATGTTAGTCACCCGCCAACCCGTTCATATGCAGCCTATGATCCCTGCAGGTTTTGCAATGCCACTTACTTTAAAGACGACGACTTCCCACAGGCTACCTAGTTCATAGCACATCCGCGGCCCGGAATACACGGAACGCCGGCGAGATGCAGAAGTAAATTGCATCTCGCAGTGGTGACGTGATTGTCATCGGAAACTTCATGACATCACGAGCCTTAAAGTGGAAGTAGCCTCGATTCTAGAGTGCCGATACAATTATATTGAATTTCTATTAACAAACTCTCGTATTTGGACAAAAATCATGCCTATATTATAAAGTTGGCCTGTGAAAGTTTAACCAAGCGCCTTTATTCGCTCCTCATAGGAGGCATCGTATTAGCGAATGCAAGTGCCGAGTAAGGCAGATCAAAAGGAAAACTTACTCCAATGTAAAACTTTATTGACAACATGCCATCGTGGACAGCGGCAGAGGGTGTCTGTCAGAAATGGGGTCCCTGGCTGGCCAGGGCTTGCGCCAAAGTCAGTCAGAGACCACCACTCCTAAGTCAGGGCAAGGGAGTTACACGCCAAGATAACCCCTGCTCACCCTCTAGGTAACGTGGCGCGAGCAGCAAGGCTAAACTTGGAGGCTATGTAGGTTAAGTGTTTGCGCGCGCACCCAGCAACAACACCCAAGGCCCACCACAAAAGAAACTCCACACAAGGTTATATATAAAAATAGCCTTTGTATTATACCAAAACACATCAGATAAAACACACACTTTACAATGTGCCAACAGGCACGGGCAGAATTTACAGGGGATATGTACAAGACAGGGCCACCTGGACCACTGTCAGGGATCAGCACTTTTAGAACTTAGCACTTGGTAGAATTAGCACTTAGAACATAGAATATAAAATCACTGTAGCACAAATTAGTACACAACCAGTAACTACTGGTAACAGATAAGTACCACCTACGCAACCCTAACCACCTTAGGAACAGGTCACACAGGGAACTAGGACCTCACTAGCACCACCTGTACTAGCAAGAACAACCACCTAAGTATCACAATACCTGTAGGGGTATAAGCACATTACACATGATGCATCACAACACATTCAGAGGTGTAGGGAAGGAAAACACATGATGCATAAACTACATTCAGTGGTGTGAGAACAAGGCACATGACGCATAAAAACACATTCAGAGGTGCAGGGAAGGAAAGCACATGATGCCTAAAAACATTGAGGTGTATCAAAGAACCCAATTGCGCAAAACTTACATAAGCCACCACCTGTGGCAGTCCATAGGCCAACGGGCCTTGTGGGGGCTAGGGTGCCCTGTGTCCCAAAGTCAGGGGCCTAAACGTAGCAGTTGCCCACAAAGTGCTGGGCAACTGTGCAAAGAATGGGGCCACAGGTTGGAGTCTAGTGGGGCTCTAGAACACTGATTGCCACCTAGAGCCTCTCTGGGCTCTAAACACAAAGGTGCGCTGCCCAGGCGTTGGAGTCCCCCCTCTGGGGACTCGGGAGAAATGTGCCCGGGATGTTTTGAGGAGCCTCGTGGGCTCTGAAACTGCTAAATGCCCCCTAGAGCCCTCGTGGCTCGAAATATGACTGGCGCCGTCTCGTTGGAGTCCCACTCCGGGGACTCAGAGCAAATGCGGCGCCGTGAGCCTCTCGGGGCTCGATATCAAAAATGCCCCAGAGCCTCCCTGGGCTCGCACCACGAAATGCCCCCTTGGTGGAGTCCCTCACGGGGGTCTCAACTTTGCAATTGCCCCCAGGAAATGCCGGCAACGTAGGCGCCCCGCTCGGGGGCTCGGACACAAAGATATGCCCCCTGAGCCTTAACAGGCTCTGCACACCGGAGGGGGGGGCGTGGGCACCGGCAATGTGCCCCGACGGCCCCCCTTTCCCCTCTGAGCTGCACTCACCAGTTCTCTTGCTGCCGGTCTTCTTTCTGGTGTGGCCCAGCGCGGGGTAGGCTCTCGCCTGGGTCTGGACTCAGGTACCGGTCTCCTCCTCTTCACGGCAGCAGGCGGGGCTCTCCCTCGGTCCCGGGAGCCCCGGGAAGGCAGGCACCGCTCTCCCTCTTCACGAGTAGCTTCAGGCTCCCTCTTCCTGGTTGCACGTCAGGTCCCGGGCCAGCAGCCAATCAGAGCGTGGTCCGGGAATGACGTCACGGAGGTGTCCCGCAGTACCGCCCCCAGCTTGCCTGACTTCCTGGTCGCGGGCCGGGCGGCAGCGATTCTCGAGGAGGCAAATGAGGGGTGGGCTCCCTCCAGGAATTAAATATAAAGCGAGGTGGGCTCTCGCTATGGCGGCCAGGTCCCTGGTGAGGTGGGCACTCGCCAGAGGACTTCAAAATCGGCAAATCAAGCGGGCACACGCCGGTTGGGCACCGGCTGAAAACAACAGCCCTCCCAAGCGCTAGGACAAAACGAAAGCGCTCTCAAGCGCTAGGGGCCCAAGTAAAGCGTTCCCAGGCGCTTAGCAGAAGCAAAGTCCAGGCAAAGTCCTTGAGGAAGTCCGGGGGGGCAAGACTGGGCCCAGAGCCAGCTCACTGGGCCTCCAGGCAGGGAGGCAGTCCAAGTGGCGGTCCTCCTACCCAGCAACAGCAGCAGCCCCCTCAGGATCCTGGAAAAGAACAACATTCATGGGGACACAGCCCCTTCTTATACTGTACAATCCTTTGTCTGTAAGTGCAGGGTGGGGGAGAAACCAGTCGCAGCTGGTTTTGGAGCACCCTTGATGGCTCAACCACCCCTTTCATTCACTAGGGAGGCTAGGGTCGTTAGACGCACCACAGGGGGCGGAGCCAGCATTGTGTGGGGAAAACCCAGCCCCATTCAGGAACCAGGTGCAGCCTTCCCTCACATCACTCATGCTGATCTCTCCACTCACTCCTGGGCAGACCCATCCAGACTTCCTGGAGCCAGGCTTGCCAGCCGGCTCCAGCCAATCACGCTCCAGCACCTTTACAGCACATGCACAGCCATGTCTGGAAGTGGCACTTCCACACTAGACACATACACGCCGCATACATCATTTCGCAGCATTCAATCACACGAGTCCGCACATACCAGACTCGAGCCTGTACACCCCACGCATCAGGAACTACCAGGGACACATACATTTCCCATGCATTCCTATGGGAGGGCAGGCCAACCTTAGCCACGCACTCCAGAGTGCGCACGCACTTTCCACTGGGACACAGTGGAAGTGCGCAGAACCCAAAAAATCACCATCACCGGGTCACCATTAAAAGCAAAAAGTTTAGGGGTGAACCTGCCAGAAGGGCCAAGTCCAACAGTGTCAAACCTGAATTCTCCTAAAGGAGATGTAATTTTACAGTTGTCCAAAGGGAGCAAGCTCTATTGATTGAATTGAAAAACAGGGGCTCCTGAGGCCACCTTGAATCTTGGAGATGGAATAGTTGGGACATTGAGAAATTCATTAATTAAGAACAGAGCCACAATCAAGCCCATGGAATGCTAATTTCAGGGGATATTAACAGTTTAACAAGGGTTCAGTTTCTGTACAATATAGCATTCAGATGGATAGCGAACAACGGGTATCTACACTACCCCTCCGCCTTATGCTACCCTTCTGCCAAACTGTCATCGCCTCATCACTGTTCCCCAAGGAATATCGTCATTGAGCCCTGACTGGTGGCTGGATAGGCGGTAAATCCACCTTTGTTCTTTTTCAAACAGACCATTCTCAGTCCCCTGATAGAGTTGTTCAATAATTGTTCATTTGATATCGTTTGGGGTATGCTTCATTTCTAAAAAGTGGGTCGTCAGTTTGGTGGTATTTTTCTGGCATCGGATATTACTACGATGCTCACAGATGCGTAGTTTAATACGTCTTTTCGTCATCCCCACATATTTTAGTCCGCAGGGGCAGACAATCAGATATACAACGTTGCATGAATTGCAATTAGTATGATTCCGTTGTTGCCACTGTCTCCCTGGTTCTAGGTCTAAAGTCCTGGTACTCGTGGTCAAGTGGCACCCGCTACATCCCCCACAGGGAAAATGCCCAGTGACCGGTGGGAATACCCCAAGCATTCAAGACACTCTCCTCTTTATCCTTCTGAGGATTTTTCAGGCGTGTGTTGACCAATGAGCCCTTCAGACTTCTTGCCCGTTTATAGGAAAAGAGAGGTTTATTCCAATTATGTTTGTTAATCTTGAATATATTCCAATGTTTATTGATGAAACGTCTCACAGCGTTTGACACAGAGTTAAATGTGGTCCCACAAGTTAGAGGAACCTCCGCATTCTTATCTTGAGGGTAATCCTCCAGAAGGGCATCCCTATGTTGGTTCTTAGCCCTCTTACAGCTTTTATTTAGGATATGATTCGGATAGCCCCTTAGTTGTAGTTTGATGGTTAAATCCCGAGCTTGTTCTTTAAAATCCGTTAGTTCGCTGCAATTCCTTCGTATCCGAAGGTATTGGCCAAATGGGAAGTTTTCCCTCAAGGGTCGTGGGTGGGAACTCGAATAGTGAAGGAGTACACTGGACCGACCACAGATGCATCCACTTCACAAAGAGCGACTAGACAACAACACCCACAACAGCAAAGAACTCTTCAACATCGTCAAAGAGCTCTCCAACCCCAGCGCCAGCAACGACGACATCACACCGTCACAAGAACTCTGCAACTCCCTCGCCACGTTCTTCCAACGTAAGATCGCAGATATACGCAACAGCTTTAAACCCCAGACTCCGCCTCCGGTCACCAAACCAGCGACCACCACCCTCAACACCTGGACCCCACCAGCACTGAAGACACCACCAACGTCATGAACTCCATCCACTCCGGCTCCCCCTCGGACCCGTGCCCCCATCATATCTTCAACAAAGCCGACACCATCATCGCACCCCATCTCCAGAACGTCCTAAACATCTCATTTCCATCAGCAACCTTCCCCGAAAGCTGGAAGCACGCAGAAATCAACGCCCTTCTGAAGAAACCCACAGCGGACCACAAAGACCTCAGGAACTTCCGCCCCATCTCACTTCTTTCCTTCCCGGCCAAAGTCATCGAGAAGACTGTCAATAAACAGCTGACTGCAGTCCTCGAGGCAAACAACTCGCTCGACCCATCCCAGTCCGGATTCCGAGCCAACCACAGCACCGAGACTGCCCTCATCGCAGCCACTGACGACATCAGGACCCTGATGGACAATGGAGAAACAACCGCCCTCATCCTCCTAGACTGCTCGGCAGCCTTCGATACCGTAAGCCATTGCACCCTAATAACCTGCCTCCTCAACGCTGGGATCCAAGGAAAGGCCCTGGACTGGATCACCTCCTTCCTCTCCAACAGAACCCAGAGAGTCCGCCTCCCTCCCTTCCGCTCGGAGGCCACCAAGATCTGCGGCGTACCCCAAGGCTCCTCACTCAGCCCAACCCTCTTCAATATCTACATGAGCCCCCTCGCCGCCATCGCACGCCAACACAACATCAACATCATCTCCTACGCTGACGACACACAGCTGATACTCTCTCTCACCAAAGACCCAGCCACTGCCAAAACCAACCTAAAGGAAGGTATGAAAGACGTTGCAGATTGGATGAAGCTCAGCCGCCTGAAGTTGAACTCAGACAAAACCGAGGTCCTCATCCTCGGACAATCCCCATCCGCCTAGGACAACTCCTGGTGGCCCTCAGCTCTGGGCTCTGCGCCAACACCCTCGGATCACGCACGCATCCTAGGATTCATCCTGGACTCCTCCCTCACGATGACCAAGCAAGTCAACGCCGTCTCGTCATCATGTTTCAACACCCTGCGCATGCTCCGAAAGATCTTCCGGTGGATCCCCACCAAAACCAGAAAGACGGTCACCCAGGCCCTCGTCACCATCCGTCTGGACTACGTAAACGCCCTATACACAGGAACCACCGCCAAACTTCAGAAACGACTACAACGCATACAGAACGCCTCCTCACGACTCATCCTCGACATTCCTCGCCACAGCCACATATCCGCCCACCTGAAAAACCTGCACTGGCTCCCCATCAACAAGAGGATCACGTTCAGGCTCCTCGCCCACGCACACAAAGCGCTCCACGACATGGGCCCGAATACCTCAACAACCGCCTCTCGTTCTACACTCCCACCCCCCAGCTCCGCTCAGCCAACCTCGCCCTCGCCACCGTCCCACGGATTCGAAGAACCACTGCCGGAGGAAGATCGTTCTCCTACCAGGCAGCCAAAACATGGAACTCCCTCCCCGTACACCTACGTATGACCCAGGACCATCTCACCTTCAGGAAACACCTCAAGACCTGGCTCTTTGAGCAGTAGCAGCACCCGCCCCCGCTTTCTCAGCGCCTTGAGACCCTCACAGGTGAGTAGCGCGCTATATAAATGTGTTGATTGATTGATTGATTGATAGTGTAGATCCCCGTTGTTCGCTATCCAGCTGAATGCTATATTGTACAGAAACTGAACCCTTGTTATACTGTTAATATCCCCTGAAATTAGCATTCCATGGGCTTGATTGTGGCTCTGTTCTTAATTAATGAATTTCTCAATGTCCCGATTATTCCATCTCCAAGATTCAAGGTGGCCTCTGGAGCCCCTGGTTTTCAATTCAATCAATAGAGCTTTCTCCCTTTGGACAACTGTAAAATTACATCTCCTTTAGGAGAATTCAGGTTTGACACCCTCTGCCGCTGTCCACAATGGCATGTTGTCAATAAAGTTTTACATTGGAGTAAGTTTTCCTTTGGATCTGCCTTACTCTGCACTTGCATACGCTAATACGATGCCTCCTGTGAGGAGCGAATAAAGGCGCTTGGTTAAACTTTCACAGGCCAACCTTATAATATAGGCATAACTTTTTGTCCAAATACGAGAGTTTGTTAATAGAAATCCAATATAATTTTATCGGCACTCTAGAATCGAGGCTCCTTCCACTTTAAGGCTTGTGATGTCACGTCGTTTCCGACGGCAATCACGTGACCGCGGCGAGATGCAATTTACTTCCGCATCTCGCCGGCGTTCCATGTATTCCAGGCCTCGGATGTGCTATGAACTAGGTAGCCTGTGGGGAGCGTCGTCTTTAAAGTAAGTGGCATTGCAAAACCTGTGGGGATCATGGGGCGCATATTGCGCAGGTTGGCGGGTGACTAACGCGCTTACTCGGATGTTATCCCCAGGAAAAGCACGGCGTGAAGATAACCCCTGGCGTGGGTGCCCATGTAGCAAACATTTTTCATAGTGAGTTGTAATTCCGGCCTTACCTTTCTTCTTTTAAATTGTCATTTTCCATTCATTTGGGAACGACACTTCCACGGGGCATGCATTTTCTTTTTAATTTTATCTAAAATCGAGTAACCAAGAACCATGGGAATACTCGGGGTATATAACTGAAATTGATAATTATATGCATATTCACACTGGCTCAGAATGCAGCTTATCGCAAATTATTAACCCTTATAAATTATGGGTCAGAACCAGTTCTAAATAAGGGGACCTTCTGGCACTACATTTTCTTTATTTGGTGTTGGAAGCACAGATGGGTGTTGAAAACGGTGTAATTACATCTAAGGGACAACAGAGAGTGGCACAATTGGCCAGTGATTTTTTTATCATGTGATGTAAAAATATGTTATTCACATGTTGTTTGTCCTCGCATTAACCTTATGTCTTGCAGATTGTGGGCCCTGGTGAAGTCTGGGTCAGCCTACACGGGTAATACCGTAAGTTTTCATTTTTTTAAACACACATATCCCCACAGATAGTGTGCGCCTTAGTGTGCGTACACCACCGGAGGATAATCTTTGGTCCTGAGGAATGCTGAGCTGAATTGGCACATAACAGCAGAAACATGTCGACCTTCACTTTTTAGGACACAGGGTTTCAAGTTTATAAACCTTAGTGTCCGTTTCACTAGTTTTATTGATGCCGGCTGGCCCCCGATTAAAGTCAGTGCGGGGTACAGTTGGTCATCTTTTAAATCACTTACACTACACTTTGAGCACCACTTCACCACACCATCACGAAAAAAACAGCTCCGCTGTAAATCAGGCGTTGAAGCACACTGGGGGGACTTTCGGTATGCCCAGTGGGAACCCAATGATGAAGCATGTCACCAACTAGTGGTGAGTGAGGGTTCTTTTAAGAAAAAAGTTTTTTTCTTTCCACCAAATTCACACCTTTCCTGTGTTTTCTGTTATTGTACACATGGTTGCAAATTTGGAATTTTTCATTTGTTTGCACCACTAGTCACTCTTATGTTGTTGTTACATAGTATCTTTGAGGGGTAGAGGAGTGACAGAGCGACCCTAACTCTCCCGTTGTTTTCATATATTTGGCAGCGCACAGCTGTGAGAGTATTTAACTCTATTTTAATGCTGTCTCACGTTCATCATGGAAGATTTTGGCCTCTCCTATTAAGAGTGTAGGTGGATGCCCTTTTGGGGGATCCATCCCTGTTTGCAGACCCCCCTAGTTGCCCAAACGATCTCACCGACAACTGAGTAGGACAAATTGGGCGAACAAAAAAGAAGTTGCATACGTGCCATTTTACATGCCACAATGCTTAAAGAATATGTGAAGAATAACACAGCGCCTAAAGGTCTACTAGTAACGAATGCCCCTAGAATTTATCTCGATGATGCCATGTTTCAAAAAGAATGGGCACAGATTGCATGGCACTATACCCGTGATTGGGGAGTGCTCATCATGTAAACTGCCCTTCGCCTTTCAGAGGCACTTTTGGTTGAGATCCAACTTACAGAAAGTAATTTTAAAACCACACTTACAGGTTACAAAAAAAGATTAGATGGGCTCAATAAAGAGCTAACTGAATATAAAGAGAATCTAGCCCAATCAAAAGCTCAAAAATTTCAGAAAGATCTCAAACGCTGGTCCTATACCAAAGTTAACCCCTATGCCAGCCCCGATTATGTACCACCCAGTAGAATCGATTACAATTCAGATGTGTTTGAAGATTCCAACACCAGTGTGTCAAGTGCGGGTAGTACAGGGAAGAGAAATAGGGGACGAGGTAGATGAAGGGGATATCAAAACCTCCAAACTTGGCAACCATACCATCAGCAACAAGGGGGAGGGACCTTCCATCATAATGCTTTTCAGCAGCCCCCTTTTCCACCTATGATGGGGTGGAACCCAGCGTTTGCCCACACCCACAATACCAGCCGGATTATGTTTCCCCAGCCTTTTTTAGGGAGGGGTCGGAGGGGAAGGGGCAGGCGAAGAGGTCCCAACCAGGTACATTGGGAACAGACAGAAACAGTGGACGACAACACGAGGAGCAAGACTCAGGAACAGAAAGCAGGCCCAAGCAACCTGAGAGCTTAGTCACCAATTTATATTCAGTAGTTCTTTGTCCAGCGGAAAGCTCAGTCTTGGAGAAGGGCCTGGGTTTTATACCCACTCCCCGCCTTGACCGCTTTAAGTTACACTGCGAATTGACAGACTTCTTTCGTAAATTAAGACAAAAAAAGTTTCTTTGAACAACGGACTACAGAGTCATCCCAGACTGCCTTGATTGCTACAGGTTTTAAATTGAAATCTTCTTTTACTCCTCCTCCACATACAGTACCACCAGAGCTACTATCTTTTGAGCAAGCTGTCTTTAATGAAGTGGAAGCTTTAGAAGAATTGACATCTTTTAAAAATCTAACAGCGACCAAATTGCAAACTATACAATCACTTCAGAATAACACCAAAATAGTGATTAAGAGTGCTGATAGAGGTGTGGGAATAGTCATCCAAAATGTGGAGGACTACGATCGAGAGTGCAAACAATTGCTGAATAACAATACCAACTATGTGCTCCTCAGCAAAGATCCATCAGTCACTCTCAGAGAAGACATTTTGGAGCTAGTAACAACAGCAGGACGTGATGGACAAATTACAAAACAAGAAGCTGATTTTCTGACGACTTCGGAAGGCAAAACACCTTATTTTTATACCCTTCCTAAAACACATATAAACGTACATCCTCCCCCGGGTCGACCCATCGTCTCAGGCATTGGATCGTTACTTGAAACCTTATCTAAGTATTGAGATTTCTTTTTGAGGCCCCTCATTCAGTCAACCAGCACATACATTAAGGACACCAAAAGTCTCCTAGCTATGCTAAGAACAATCACGATGCCAGAGGAACCCTGTTTTTTGGGTCATTAGACATTGTAAGTTTATACACCTGTATCCGCCAAGACAATACCATCAGGGTGATAACAGATGTTTTCGAACAATCCACATGGGATTTTTCCACCTCCCGTTCCTTTGTAGTTGAGTGTGCCACCTTGGCACCGTAAGCGCAACTATTTCGAGTACGAAGGGAACATCTACCTCCAAGCCACAGGGACATCCATGGGCAGTGCATTTGCCCCTAGTGTAGCCGGTTTATATGTCTATAATTTTGAATGCAAATACATCCTTGCACCTGACAACCCCTTCTCATCAAATGTAATCCTTTGGCAACGGTACATTGATGATGTACTGATTGTCTGGAAGGGGGGAGAGGACACCTTGCACTCCTTTTTTTATTGGGTCAACACCTGTGACCCGCATTTGAGGTTCACACATGAGTATGCAAAAGAAAATATTGTTTTTTTGGATGTTAGCATTACTAAGAAAGGTGATCAACTACGGACTAAGACATACTATAAACGTACGGCCAAAAATAATCTCCTTCACTATTCGAGTTTCCACCCATGACCCTTGAGGGAAAACCTCCCATTTGTCCAATACCTTCGGATACGAAGCAATTGCAGTGAACTAACGAATTTTAAAGAACAAGCTCGGGATTTAACCAGCAAGCTACAACTAAGGAGCTATCCGAATCATATCCTAAATAAAAGCTGTAAGAGGGCTAAGAACCAACATAGGGATGCCCTTCTGGAGGATTACCCTCAAGATAAGAATGCGGAGGTTCCTCTAACTTGTGTGACCACATTTAACTCTGTGTCAAACGCTGTGAGCCGTTGCATCAATAAACATTGGAATATACTCAAGAGTAACAAACATGATTGGAATAAACCTCTCTTTTCCCTTAAACGGGCAAGAAGTATGAAGGACTCATTGGTCCACACACGCCTGAAAAGTCATCAGAAGGATAAAGAGGAGAGTGTCTTGAATGCTTGGGGTATTCCCACCGGTCACTGGGCATTTTCCCTGTGGGGATGTAGTGTGTGCCACTTGACCACGAGTACCAGGACTTTAGACCTAGAACCAGGGAGACAGTGGCCACAACGGAATCATATTAATTGCAATTCATGCAACGTTGTATATCTGATTGTCTCCCCCTGAGAACTAAAATATGTGGGGATGACTAGGAGACATATTAAACTACGCATCTGTGAGCATCGTAGAAAAATAGCACCAAACTGGTGACCCACTTTTTAGAAATGAAGCATACCCCAAACAGCATCAGATGGACAATTATTGAACAACTCCCATCAGGGGACTGAGAATGGTCTATTTGAAAAAGAACAAAGGTGGATTTACCGCCTATCCAGCCACCAGTCAGGGCTCAATGACGATATTCCTTGGGGAACAGTGATGTAAATGTAAATGTACAGGAATTTATATAGCGCAAATCACCGAGCGGTTGATGAGACAATGACAGTTTGGCAGAAGGGTAGCATAAGGCGGAGGGGTAGTGTAGATCCCTGTTGTTCACTTTCCAGCTGAATGCTATATTGTACAGAAACTGAACCCTTGTTATACTGTTAATATCCCCTGAAATTAGCATTCCATCGGCTTGATTGTGGCTCTGTTCTTAATTAATGAATTTCTCAATGTCCCGATTATTCCATCTCCAAGATTCAAGGTGGACTCAGGAGCCCCTGTTTTTCAATTCAATCAATAGAGCTTTCTCCCTTTGGACAACTGTAAAATTACATCTCCTGTAGGAGAATTCAGGTTTGACACCCTCTGCCGCTGTCCACGATGGCATGTTGTCAATAAAGTTTTACATTGGAGTAAGTTTTCCTTTTGATCTGCCTTACTCTGCACTTGCATTCGCTAATACAATGCCTCCTATGAGGAGCGAATAAAGGCGCTTGGTTAAACTTTCACAGGCCAACTTTATAATATATAAAAAGAGTGTCTTAAGAAGTAGGCTAAACCACAGTAGGGAGCAACAGTCTTAAGAGAGGGGAAACAACCACACTGGGATGTTAAGGAAAGCCCTCACTCACCACCTAGTGATGACATGCTTCGTCATCGGGCCCCACCAAAGAGACCGAGTGTCTCTTTGGTGTGCTACAACGCCAGATCTACTGCGGAGCGGGATGGTGAGTTCAGGACTTGTTGAGTGAGAGTAAATTAGTGAGTGATGAGGGTATTAAAAATTGTCAGTAGTGTATCAAAAGTAATTATTTATTCTATGACCACTAAAGACCGTATTTAAAATTAGATATATGTAAGGAAGCAGTCCACTTTTAATTGAGTGGTGGATTCCTATGCGTTAGTCGACATGTTTCTTGCCATCGAAACGGTGTGAATTTACCCAGCAATTCTTCAGGACTGTGTGTGATAAACCCTGGCGGTATGGGCGCGCTAAGGCCCACCCTTACCTAGGGGCGTGAAAGTGAAAAAAACAGAAGGTGAAAAAGTGCAAAAAATTAGGAAGAATGGTTCACTTCCTAATTACTCCTGGTTTAGGAGGCTTCAATTTTACGGTTTCTGCACCTGGAAAGCAAAGGGGACAGAGACATACATGTAGGACAGAACAGACACTTAGTACTGGTACTGATTGCTACTCTAGGTCTAAGGTGCTCCAAATGGTGACAAAAAACAGCTGTGGTCAGATAGCGCTATTGTTATCACCACCTATTATCCCGGGGTTCATATAAACTGGGAGAAGTGCAGTGCACTATTCGTGATATAAACTGGGAGTGACTGTGGATTAAAAAGTGAAAATCTTCAAAGAAAATCTTCACCTGAGCGATCAAAGTAAAGGTCATGGTATGATCGCAAAAGGTAATTTAAAATGTCTCACTTAGCAGGTATTAAAATCAAACACCATGGGTCTCAGGAGGGGGGTGGAAGCGTATTCGGCACACCCTGTAACATGTCAGAACGTAGGGAGAAAGAAAATAGGCATGGAATCAATGTAACACCCATCGTTAATTATGGCACGATCGGTACTTAGCTTCGTGGTTTTGCATGGGTTTTACTCACGCCCTTGACGCTTGGCACCCTCAGTCTACCTGCATCGCCCTCGAACCGGACCCCGAAGATGTCAGAATGGGCTCTGTTTGCCGTTTAAAAGCAAAGCGGCGAGGTGGCGAATACTTCCGGGTGGGCGTGGTCTGAAGCCGGCACACGTCATCGGACGTGTGCAGCCAATCAATGCGCCGGGAAATTTGTGACGTTATGGTCACGAGGGTCCTAGTGGATGGTTGCTACGCGACCTAATGTAAACAAATGGTCACGCTAAAAGTAGAAAGTGTTCCTTTTAACCCAAGACGCCGAATGTAATCAAATGGTCGCGCTAAAAGTAGGAAGTGCTCCTTTTAACCCAAGAGGCCGAATATGGATAATGCTTTCGGGTGACTTGTATACGTTTATTAGTTCAAAGGGATAGATGCAAGCTCACGATTAGGGAAGGTGTAGCAAACCTTGGCAATGAAAGAAAAGCGGCAGTGTAATATTAGTAAGGGGACACACGAAGGTTAAAGGGTGATTTTCGATAGTTACCCATACTTAGATTCATTGTACCGCCTGTATGGTGTGAAGTGCTTATGTTGTAACAGACTATGGGTGGGTTTACTGTCATCTACACTGTGATGAAGCCTGGCTCAAGCCCCAAGTGTCGGGGCTTACCAAGGGTTACTGGACACTTCCCCTGCGCAAACTGTAGTGTTTGCCACCTCACGGTACACTCTAAAACTTTGGAGCTTGAGCCAGGCAAAATATGGACACAAAAAGGTCATACAAACTGCAATACTCAAAATGTGATATATCTTATCACATGTCCTTGTGACCTACGATATGTAGGCATGACGACCCGCAAAGTAAAGCAAAGGATTGGCGAGCACCGCTCGAACATTAGATGCAAAAAACTAACCACAAAAATGAGCAGACATTTCTTGGAACTTAATCATACCACCAATGACATGCAATGGGCTATTATTGAACATCTGCATAGCGGTAACAACATGAACAACCGCCTCTTTGAGAAAGAACAAAGGTGGGTATACAGGCTTGGTACCCACCTTATTGGTCTGAACGATGACATTCCATGGAATACTGTGATTAAGTGAACAAATAGTGAGTCTAACATCATTGTCATGGCATCAATCCAGTCTCCCTACTCTTCTTCGGTATGTAACTGTTACCACAGATTTTTTACAACGCATACCATTACCACTGATTTTTTACAAAGCAGGTCATTTTACAACGGAAACCTTTACAACGCAATACACTACAACGCAGATACTTTTACAACGCATACCATTACAACGTAAGTATAATTATAGGTAAGTTTATCTTTTTTTTAAAAACATTTATTAGTGGTATTTTTAGGTTTTAGGGCTGGGTTTGGGTTTTGGGGTACAGGGGTATTTTTAGGTTTTTGGGCTGGGTTTGGGTTTTGAGGTACAGGGGTATTTTTAGGTTTTAGGGCTGGGTTTGGGTTTTGGTGTACAGGGGTCTTTTTAGGTTTTAGGGCTGGGTTTGGGTTTTGGGGTACAGGGGTATTTTTAGGTTTTAGGGCTGGTTTTGGGGTACAGGGGTATTTTTAGGTTTTAGGTTTGGGTTTTGGGGTACAGGGGTATTTTTAGGTTTTAGGGCTGGGTTTGGGTTTTGGTGTACAGGGGTCTTTTTAGGTTTTAGGGCTGGGTTTGGGTTTTGGGGTACAGGGGAATTTTTAGGTTTTAGGGCTGGGTTTGGGTTTTGGGGTACAGGGGTATTTTTAGGTTTTAGGTTTGGGTTTTGGGGTACAGGGGTATTTTTAGGTTTTAGGGCTGGGTTTGGGTTTCGGGGTACAGGGGTATTTTTAGGGCTGGGTTTGGGTTTTGAGGTAGAGGGGTATTTTTAGGTTTTAGGGCTGGGTTTGGGTTTTGGTGTACAGGGGTCTTTTTAGGTTTTAGGGCTGGGTTTGGGTTTTGGGGTACAGGGGTATTTTTAGGTTTTAGGGCTGGGTTTGGGTTTCGGGGTACAGGGGTATTTTTAGGTTTTAGGGCTGGGTTTGGGTTTTGGGGTACAGGGGTATTTTTAGGTTTTAGGGCTGGGTTTGTGTTTTGAGGTACAGGGGTATTTTTAGGTTTTAGGGCTGGGTTTCGGTTTTGGGGTACAGGGGTATTTTTAGGTTTTAGGGCTGGGTTTGGGTTTTGGGGTACAGGGGTATTTCTTAGGTTTTAGGGCTGGGTTTGGGTTTTGGGGTACAGGGGTATTTTTAGGTTTTAGGGCTGGGTTTGGGTTTTGGGGTACAGGGGTATTTCTTAGGTTTTAGGGCTGGGTTTGGGTTTTGGGGTACAGGGGTATTTTTAGGTTTTAGGGCTGGGTTTGGGTTTTGGGGTACAGGGGTATTTTTAATATATATTTACAAATGATAAAATTAAAATTAATTTTAATAATAAAATTATTTAATAATTAAATAATAAATAACTAAATTAAATAATACAAAAATAATTATTTACATTATATATTAATATTATATACTTACCTATACTTACGTTGTAATGGTATGCGTTGTAATAGTATCTGTGTTGTAGTGTATTGCGTTGTAAAAGTTTCCGTTGTAAAATGACCTGCGTTGTAAAAAATCTGTGGTAATGGTATGCGTGCTAAAAGTACGCGCTGGTAACATCATATATCCCTCTTCTTCATCACAGTGTAGATGACAGTAAACCCACCCATAGTCTGATACAACATAAGCACTTCACACCATACAGGCGGTACAATGAATCTAGGTATGGGTAACTATCGAAAATCACCCTTTAACTTTCGTGTGTCCCCTTACTAATATTACACTGCCGCTTTTCTTTCATTGCCAAGGTTTGCTACACCTTCCCTAATCGTGAGCTTGTATCTATACCTTTGAACTAATAAACGTATACAAGTCACCCGAAAGCATTATCCATATTCGGCCTCTTGGGTTAAAAGGAGCACTTCCTACTTTTAGCGCGACCATTTGATTGCATTCGGCGTCTTGGGTTAAAAGGAGCACTTCCTACTTTTAGCGCGACCATTTGTTTACATTAGGTCGCGTAGCAACCATCCACTAGGACCCTTGTGACCATAACGTCACAAATTTCCCGGCGCATTGATTGTCTACACACGTCCGATGACGTGTGACGGCGTAGCAACCATCCACTAGGACCCTCGTGACCATAACGTCACAAATTTCCCGGCGCATTGATTGGCTACACACGTCCGATGACGTGTGACGGCCTCAGACCACGCCCACCCGGAAGTATTCGCCGCCTCGCCGCTTTGCTTTTAAACTGCAAACAGAGCCCGTTCTGACATCTTCGGGGTCCGGTTCAAGGGCGATGCAGGTAGACTGAGGGTGCCAAGCGTCAAGGGCGTGAGTAAAACCCATGCAAAACCACAAAGCTATGCCTATTTTCTTTCTCCCTACGTTCTGACATGTTACAGGGTGTGCCGAATACGCTTCCACTCCCCTCCTGAGACCCATGGTGTTTGATTTTAATACCTACTAAGTGAGACATTTTAATTTACCTTTTGCGATCATACCATGACCTTTACTTTGATCACTCAGGTGAAGATTTTCTTTGAAGATTTTCACTTTTTAATCCACAGTCACTCCCAGTTCATATCACGAATAGTGCACTGCACTTCTCCCAGTTTATATGAACCCCGGGATAATAGGTGGTGATAACAATAGCGCTATCTGACCACAGCTGTTTTTTGTCACCATTTGGAGCACCTTAGACCTACAGTAGCAATCAGTACCAGTACTAAGTGTCTGTTCTGTCCTACATGTATGTCTCTGTCCCCTTTGCTTTCCTGGTGCAGAAACCGTAAAATTGAAGCCTCCTAAACCAGGAGTAATTAGGAAGTGAACCATTCTTCCTAATTTTTTGCACTTTTTCACCTTCTGTTTTTTTCACTTTCACGCCCCTAGGTAAGGGTGGGCCTTAGCGCGCCCATACCGCCAGGGTTTATCACACACAGTCCTGAAGAATTGCCGGGTAAATTCACACCATTTGGATGGCAAGAAACATGTCGACTAACGCATAGGAATCCACCACTCAATTAAAAGTGGACTGCTTCCTTACATATATCTAATTTTAAATACGGTCTTTAGTGGTCATAGAAAAATAATTACTTTTGATACACTACTGACAATTTTTAATACCCTCATCACTCACTAATTTACTCTCACTCAACACGTCCTGAACTCACCATCCCGCTCCGCAGTAGCTCTGGCGTTGTAGCACACCAAAGAGACACTCGGTCTCTTTGGTGGGGCCCGATGATGAAGCATGTCATCACTAGGTGGTGAGTGAGGGCTTTCCTTAACATCCCAGTGTGGTTGTTTCCCATCTCTTAAGTCTGTTGCTCCCTACTGTGGTTTAGCCTACTTCTTAAGACACTCTTTTTTTGTTTATTGATAATTAACCGGGGAACAAGAGTGTCAAACTACTCTCCCTACCTCTCTATGTGTTAAAGTAGGCAACTTTATAATATAGGCATGACTTTTTGTCAAAATACGAGAGTTTGTTAATAGAAATTCAATATAATTTTATCGGCACTCTAGAATCGAGGCTTCTTCCACTTTAAGGCTTGTGATGTCATGACGTTTCCGACGGCAATCACGTGACCGCGGCGAGATGCAATTTACTTCTGCATCTCGCCGGCGTTCCGTGTATTCCGGGCCATGTATGTGCTATGAACTAGGTAGCCTGTGGGGAGTCGTCGTCTTTAAAGTAAGTGGCATTGCAAAACCTGCAGGGATCATGGGCCGCATATGCGCGGGTTGGCTGGTGACTAACTTGCTCACTCTGATGTTATCCCCAGGAAAAGCACGACGTGCAGATAAACCCTGCCGTGGGAGCCCATGTAGCAAACTTTTCTACTTTTCATAGTGAGTTGTAATTCCGGCCTTACCTTCCTTCTTTAAAATTGTCGTTTTCCATTTGTTTGGGAACGACACTTCCACTGGGGCATGCATTTTCTTTTTAATTTTATCTAAAATCGAGTAACCAAGAACCATGGGAATACTCGGGGGCATATAACTGAAATTGATAATTATATACATATTCACACTGGCTCAGAATGCAGTTTGTCGCAAATTATTAACCCTTATAAATTGTGGGTCAGAACCAGGTCTAAATAAGGGGACCTTCTGGCACTACATTTGTTCATTTGGTGTTGAAATCACAGATGGGTGTTGAAAACGGTGTAATTACATCTAAGGGACAACAGAGAGTGGCACAATTGGCCAGTGATTTTTTTTATCATGTGATCTAAAAATATGTTATTTACATGTTATTTGTGCTCGCATTAACCTTATGTCTTGCAGATTGTGGGCCCTGGTGAAGTCTGGGTGAGCCTACAAGGGTAATACCGTTAGTTTTCATTTTTTTAAACACACATATCCCCAAGGATAGGGTGCGCCTTAGTGTGCGTACACCACCGGAGGATAATCTTTGGTCCTGGGGAATGCTGAGCTGAATTGGCACATAACAGCAGAAACATGACAACCTTAATTTTTTAGGACACAGGGTTTCAAGTTTATAAACCTTAAAGTGTCTCTTTCACTAGTTTTATTGATGCAGCTGGCCCCTGATTAAAGTCAGTACGGGGTACAGTTGGTCATCTTTTAAATCACTTACACTACACTTTGAGCACCACCTCACCACACTATCACGAAAAAAAAACAGCTCCGCTGTATATCAGGCGTTAAAGCACACTGGGGGGACATTCGGTCTCCCCAGTGGGAACCCAATGATGAAGCATGTCACCAACTAGTGGTGAGTGAGGGTTCTTTTAAGAAAAAAGTTGTTTTCTTTTCACCTAATTCACACCTTTCCTGTGTTTTCGGTTATTGTACATATGGTTGCAAATTTGGAATTTTTCTGTTTTTTGCACCACTCGTCACTCTTATGTAGTTGTTACATAGTATCTTTGAGATGTAGAGGAATGACGGAGCGACCCTAACTCTCCCGTTGTTTTCATTTATTCAACAAATAGTCATGAAAGCAGAACCCAGTACAAAATAAATGACCAATTATACAAAACTGTTTAAAAAAGGGGAAATATCCCTTAAGTATAAAAATCCGTAAAAATATAAAAGCAACAAGGATAAAATTCATATTCTCCTCTCAAAAAATGTACCTATATACAAATAATAGAGAATACAGCATACAATATACATTTGTTATAGTGCCGCAATCGCTTTTGATCTTAAATATGTACATATCTACAAAGATTAGAGAGTACAGTGTGCAGTATACATTAGTTATAATGCCGTAATCGCTTTAGATCTTATAATCCATGCCCAACCTAAAATTTTAGCAATGGCTAGGACGAGTGGTAACCATGTTTCGGTACGAATTAGTCTAAGTACAACCTCACATTTTCCCAAGACTCGGCAGATAGGGGCCAACCATGTGCGCCGCAGAACTGTATAGGCAGGACACACAAATAACAAATGGTCCAGAGACTCCAAATTTGCATGACAAATGGGGCAGGAAGTGTCATCTGCTGTCCCCCAACTTGCAGTGAAAGACTTAACAGGCAATGTCCCCACTCTCAATTGAAACAAGAGCTTTTTGTCATGAGGCTTTGTGATGGTGTCCCAGTAAGATTCTAGCTTTTGTGTTGGTTTAGCCATAAGGAATTGGCCCGTCAATGTCGAGGGATCGCTTTTCCTGAGAGTGTTGCCATCCACCCATCCCCAGTATCTTTCCTTCAGTTGTACTTTCATGGGGAACAGGGTGTTCTCAGGATTCTCCCAAAGGGCAACCATACCAATGTTTACTAGTATAGATTAAACATTCTGTACTCATTTGATTTTCTTGTAACGGTCAGCTCTTATTAGATCTTTTAGGCCCTCAACATAGGGTGACAATTCACGGGTTGACCAAATTCTCCGCCAGTACAGCAGGGGGCGTAGTCTTGCACTGTCAGCCAATGCCTTCCTACCTATGTCACAGAGTAATAATTGTGCTGGAGTATTTTGTGGCAGGTTAGTGGTTTTCCGTAGGAAGCTATTTTCAGCTACAGTCAGTTAAGAAAGATTTTTAAAACCCCCAAGCTCTGCCCCATATAGTACTTCACTAACAACTTTCATATTATAAATGTTCAGGACTGGACTGACTGGATTTGTAAATGATGCATTAAACTCAGCCAGTAGAGTACCTGCCAACTGGTGATGTTTCAGTGTGGCCATGTCCAGTTGCTTGCCCCATCTCATGTCGCCCTGCATAATGACCCCTAGGTATGTGAAATCTTTTACCTGCTCCAATGGACGCTTATTCAGCATCATCGCTCCTCTAAAGGATCTATGGGGATTGAATGTCATATATTTTGTTTTGATAACATTTATCTCTAAACCCCACAGGTGGCAAGCTTCCTCGAAGAGTGTTAAGGCTCGCTGTAGGCCGCTCAGTGTTTTGGCGATTAACAGCGTATCGTCTACGAACTTGAGGATTGGAATTTTTACACCCGCCAGTATAGGAGCGTCTGTTGTATTATCTTCCAAGGATTTTACAATCCCATTAATAAAAATGGAAAACAAAGTTGGGGCCATCACATAGTCTTGTCTTACCCCCCTTTTCACTCTGAGAGGGGGGTTTACCTGGCCCTGGCTTCCCCACCTGATTTTTGCATGAGTGTCCTCATGGAGTCTAGCTATGAGAGATAGTAATTCCTGGGGCATCTTCAGGTCTTGCAATACTCTCTACAATCTATTACGGGAAACGAGGTCAAATGCTGACTTTAAATTTACAAAGGCAGCATACAAGCTGCCTTTTTCCAAAACCACTGTTTTCCAGTAAAGTAGAGTGAAATGAAAGGTTTGGTCAATGGTACTTGTGGTGACCGAAAACCTGCTTGGAATGATGATAAAATATCCTGCTCACTAATCCAATCCTGGATTTTGTTTAGCACCAGGCGTCCCATGATTTTTTGTGATGAATCAATTAAACTTATGGGTCTGTAATTCCCAGGCAATAACTTATCCCACTTTTTGAATAATGGGATTATCTCCGCTCCTTTCCATGACTCTGGTACCGACATACTTTTAGCAATTTCATTCATTACAATCGGGATGTATCGGTTCCATTTAGCTTTATTAGAAAGGAATATATTGGCTGGA
This sequence comes from Lissotriton vulgaris, assembly GCF_964263255.1. Classification (NCBI taxonomy): domain Eukaryota; kingdom Metazoa; phylum Chordata; class Amphibia; order Caudata; family Salamandridae; genus Lissotriton; species Lissotriton vulgaris. The sequence continues at coordinate 855,047,033 of NC_141698.1, forward strand.
ATTCCATCAGGGCCTGATGCTTTGCCTCCCATCAAGAGACCCAAAGCAGTATCGACATCAACTTTATTAAAAGCTGATCCATCATAGTAGGTATATGAGAGCTCAAACGTATCCCTATCATCTATGCTGCAAGCATATTGGGATTGGAAATGCATTACCCATTGATCTTGGCTTACAGGATTTGTCGGCTCTAAAGGCCGACCATCTCTGCCCCATTTTACTACATCCCAAAATAGTTTTTGGTTTGGCACGCACATTTGAGATCCTGCCATCTATTTTCGTCCCAGAGTTTCTTTGCCGTTTCCTGGGCTTTCATATATTTCTGCCTGACAGACCGAACCTTAATCGTGTCACCTTCCTTAATTGCTTTCCACAAGGAACTACGGGCCTCCTTACAGTCCTTATTAAACCATTTACTTCCCTTCTTATGGTGAGTACCCTTATTTTTAATGGTTTTATAGAAATAGGTACGAAGGTGTTTAAAAAACTCAGCATGAAATCCGATAACTATCTCAGGTGGTGCCATGTTAGCCTGAAGATTTTCCAGATCTATTATTGCTTCATCTACATCTAATGAGATCCTATCTAGGACTTCAGGCTTTGCTAGTAAATTTACCCATTTCAATCACCTCATGTCATTTGTAGGAACTAAATCTAGAGTTATCAATTCCCTGCTAGAATGGAAAGCATCTTTTTCTACCACTATCTCAAAAACTGCAGTTAATGGATTATGATCACTCTCGATCCGCTCGATTACCTTCATGTCCTTTAATGCATGCCAAACCTGGCAATTAATTAATACTTAATCAATGCGGCTATGACTGGAGCCATGTTAAAAGTACATACACCATCTCTGTCTGACTGTGTTCTACCATTTGTAGCCCTTAGTCCTTTCTCCATGCAGAGAGAATTCATCTGTACTACCGCTTCAGTCCATTTTTTTACTGGGATTATATCTAGTTTCGGGATTCTCCAAAGATCGTCTTCATCATCATACAAATTATAGTTCCCGTTTAAAAAGGATCGAAAGTGATGTTAAAATCACCTGCTGATATTACATCTGTGCCCCTAGAATATTGATCAAGAAGTGTATCCAGAGCTACTAGCACCTCCGATTTCCTTCCCTTGGTCCCCCTTGCATAGATGTTATAGACATCAAGCTTTTCACCCACTCCCCACATCAACCTAAGCGCTAGTATGTCTTTATTATGAGACTCTAAGTCCTGCACCACAAAGCCAATCTCTTAGCGCACCCAAGTTGTTAAACCTCCTGAGGTTTTCCACCAGGAACTGCAGGACATAATAATTTAAATAGCCTACACAAATAGTTGGGTTTGTCCAGGTTTCCTGGAACAGGCAGATGTCATGTTGTGCAACAAATGACTGCCAATCTGATTATTATTTGAAGCAGTTATGCCCTACATTTTCCTTCCTCTACTCCCAACATCGCTTCCCCACTAGGAGATTTCAGAAGAGCATCTCCATCCTACTACAGGAAGTGCGCCCCTTGCTCTAAAAAGGTGCCTTAGAGGGTTGTATGTGATTTCATTGAACAATGATTTTATGGAATACCATTAATAAGAATCCATTTCACATAAACTGTTTAGTGGACATGTGCAGGGTAAATTACATTTACCATTTCATCGATGGCAATTCATAGAATGTCTTTTTTTTTCGAAGTTGCCTTTTTCATGCCTATTTTCTAAGGTGTAAACGCAATGGTTGCAGTTCTTACTTTCAGAAACATTTTTGTCTGAGGTATGTATTTCAGCGCTTTACTTCAGGGTACATATTTTTGTATTTATATCTTTTACATGGTCTATCAATTACTCAGATGTTTTTAATTTGCGAAGCCCTCACCACCCATAAACACCATCTGTGAGGTTTGTGGTGTATTATATGGTGTGGTTGTGCGACATAACTGTATTATACACTCGGAAAACCATGTTGGTTCCATTCAGGCACATTTATAAAACCTCTAGCTCAAACCTGGGTAGCTGTGGCTTCGAGCAACAAGGCTTAAACAAAGGAACTAGCTTGAAGCATTGAGACGTATGAAACAACAGAATAAGAAAGTTACACAATACAAAAGAAATCCAACACCAATTTATAAAAAATAGATTCTATTTTTAGACTCCACCAGAGTGTTCTGCAGGTGTAGATTGTTAAGTAAAACTTAAATCTCAGATTTTTAGTCCAAAGCACAAGCAAGCATTTGTAACCGTAAAGTGTGAAAATCTTTTTAAAACTTGTAAAGAGTTGTTTGATTACTCCGGTCCGGACTTGGTGACTACTTCTGACAGGGAGAAGGTCAGGGGAGCCAATAAAGAGCATTTGGACAGTTATCAGGTCTCGAGTACACTTCAACACTGTATTTCAGGACTACTATAGACTTCAATGGAGTGATGCTGATGCTGAGAATACAGGATGCTGTGGTTGCGCTTAATAGTGGAGTTCCTGTGGTTATTCCTCGGTCTACGGTTGAGGTGGGGTGACTTTGGCTACATAGTAATGTCCCTCGAACTCCTCTTTGGTCCAGCAGAAGTCCAGTTACAACTAGACTACTGGCCTCCCTCCGGTCACAGAAGTTCCAGCGGTTTCCGCTGGTGAAAGATAGTGGCTGTCTTTGGTGACCAATCTGCACTCTGATGGCTCTCCTGGGTTCAGCAGAGTCAGTTGCAACTTTTGAGTGCTGATAAGTGGTGTTCTTGGCTGCACGTTGGTGGTCAGCAATTCGGTGAATGTGGCTACTGCCTGGTCAGATTGGGCTACGAAGCTTTTATGGCTCTGATGCTGGAACAGGGAGTCAGCTGACTGATCCTTGAAGTTCACCTTTTCTGTCTGGGGCTCTGGAGTGACTTTCACATTGGCCATATATAGAAAAGGGAGACTCAGGCACCACAGGCGCATTTCTCTCTTTGCTAGCTCAAGGTGCAGCAGGTGCAGTCTCTCTTACCGGGTCCAGGAGTCAGCAAGGCTGTCCCCCTTCGGTTCTCCCTCCAGCCCAGATGTGACCTGAGGTCTGGCAGCCAAGGGTGCCCTATTTATGCCTATAAGGTGCCTTTGGGGGGACGAAGTGGTCACTAGCCAATGAGCTACCAGGTTTTCTTCCCCTTTGATAAGGACCTCCGCCTTGTGTGGCATCTTAGCTATCCCAGAGTGCACTACTCGTAATGTAATGTAAATTTAATTTATAAAGAGCAGCTTATGCCCAGAGGCGTCTTGGTGCTGTAGTATTCTAATCAAAGGACAGCGGAGCTGAACACTTTAGTAAACAGGAGCGAGAAAACGTTATCTATCCTGTGTAAACATCCACATTTTTAGTGATTTCCTAAAACTGAAAATAGAAGTAGTTGTTTTTAGAGAAAGTGGCAAATCATTCCTAGGCATTGCTGTCGTCCTGTAAATACTTCTCCCCTCCCCACCTCCCCCCCCCACTGTGACCTTTTTAAATGGGGAGACCACCATGTTCCAGGTTGAGCTTGAGCGCAATGTTCTTGCCGGAATATACCATTTACATCTTTTCATAAACCTGTCTGACCCTAGTCCGTGCAAAGACTTACATTAAACGCAAAGCACAGGGCTTTAAACTTTCACTGTTGTCTTGCTGATTCATATTTAGGTATTTTGAAAATGAAGCGGGCCACTGCATTCCCACTCCCAAGATGTCTGAATCCATCTCTGAGTGTGGGAAGCTTGGTGCCTAAGGTGATTCAGTCATATTTAAGAGCAAATTGTGGTACGTGCAATCAATTCTTTTTTCAATCTGGAGCACTGCCAGAAATATAGCACTTACAACTGAGGTTTGCTCTGCTACTTGGTCTAAAATCAAAAATCTGCTTTTGGTGCAATTTGGTCATTCATGTGAAGTCAGAACCCATGAAATATCTCCTTGTGTGAGGGACAATCAGTGGTTTTCAAAAGCACTATTACTTTAAAAGAGAGAACTGACGCTGAGAGAAGAAGTTAAACAAATGCTCCCTCGAAGAACGAAGCCTACATTTTTCGTAAATTTAAGCCCTAAGCTCTTCCTATAAATAATCATTCTGGAAAGCTAAGAATGTTACTTTGAACAAAACCTGGGCTATGCTCTACAAGCAATAATAATTATTTTGTAACTTTATGACCAGCATATCACTAGGGAGCAACCGATCAAAGAGTGCAAATATGCAAATATACCAGAGGACATCTGGATTAACGGTAGTAAACAACTCTACAATAATAATCTTTTAGTAGTGTATGACCAGAGTTCATTTGGAAATTGAAATGAGAGTTTGACTTCATTTTTAATGGTAACCTTGTTTGCACTGTCATTATGAAGTCAACAAAAGATGTTGTACCTGGTCCTAATGGCTTGCACACAGCCCTCTTTAAGGAAAAGGTGCTGTTTTGGTCTTAAATCTTGGTGTCCTTGTATAACTATTACCTTCGCTCAAATGCAAGTCCTTACTCCTCTAGAAGTTTATTTCAATTTTAAAATCTGGTCCCCCAGGGAATCCTGCTAATTATAGGTTAATTGCTTTAATCAATATAGAGGCAAAAACGTTTGCATCTTTGTTACTGAAAGACTTAGAGTTATGGACTGATTGTCTTAAAGTCATTCCAAAAGAACAGAGGGCTTTCAAAAAGTAAGTGGTATGATTTCTAACTTGACCTCTTTTTCTGTTTGTATTGCAAATAGTTTTATGCAGGGAAGCTTCTCCTTCACACCTATTTTGTGGATCTAAAAACAGCCTTTGATAGGGTCCCGAGACCAAGGCTGTGGGCTAAGCAAAAAAAATAATTGGAATATACAGTCTTCGTTGATGAGGGCAATGAAATATTTCCTAGCTAACGTGAAGGAAAGTTTCAATTCTATTAAGGACTCGGAGGGGAGGATTATGCTAATCTTTTCATCATTTATTGCTCAACAGCCATGTTAGATCTTAACATTATCAACATAAGAAACTTAATTTTCACTTGGGGGAAAAAATGAAGTCACAACAGCCAACAGTCCTCAACCAATCCGGTCTCAGCCCGGGACATAATCCTCCCAGTCCTCTGTCGATAGCCCTTTTATCTTCCTGCAATTAGGCCGCCCGTGGAAGTTAATCACTCCTGTTTCGAAGAGTCCGACCCTACAACATAAAGAGAGAGAGCTAAGCAAGATGGGAAAGCCTTCCCTATCATGGCGGGAGGAAAGAAAATGCAACACAAGTCATGGTCGTACATGAAAACAATCTGTAATGCAAACAACACAGTAAACGCTATACTTACCCCAATATGCCTGTGTCATAACAGGGGTGGGTTATCAGTCCTAAAGAGGTGGGTTAATCCTCACCCTCGAGTTCTTAATAGAATTTAAACTTTCCTTTACATTACTTAGGAACTATTTAATTCTATGTCAGGACCTGGCGATGAGGATTATGCTAGTTCAAAGCTTGTCCACCACAAGAGCAGCAACGGAGAAGACTGGTTTAAAATAAACCCTCTTAAAGGGTGAATCTGAGGACTAGTCCGCTGCATTCATAATGTTCTCCAAACGCCTCCTAATGTAAATGCTTTGGAGGCCATAGCACCCCTTGTAGAGTGTGCACCAAAAACCTTGGTATCTACGCCTGCCATCTTGCGATGGTTGGAGAGGAAACTGCTCGAAAGGATCTCTAAAAAGCAATCAAAAGTTGCCTCTCTCCGTGAGGTCGTAGCTCCGCCGTCATCGCTTCATATGCCTTAATACAGCGCACCACACATAACTTGGGGACCACTGGAAAGGCCAGATACGAGATTACTTGGGACTGAGTTTTAGTTCGCCTGGAAACATGGAGGGTGATCCCCTTCAGAGTAAAAGACCTTTCTGTGATATCTAGGGCTCCAACGTCTGAGACTCTCTGGCAGGAAATCAAGCACAACAGGATAGCCAGTTTGGCCAACAATGGTTTCCGGGAAAGGTATTGGTTGCTCGGCCATGCCGATAAAAGAGCAAGAACCTTGTTTGCGTCCCCCAGTGTGGAATACCTGGGTTCCGGGGGTAAGGATAACCTCACACCCTGTAAAGCTTTCTAACCAGAGGATGTTCTCTGACTAGAGAGCCCCCAACTGCCCCATGTCCAGCGGATATTGCGGAACTGAAAGTATTCACCGATCTGTACGCCAACCCTTCACTCACTAAGGAGGCTAGGAAGTTCAAGATGTGGACAACGTTGGTCCTCATGGGATCCAGACTCCGTTGCAGACACCAACCCACCTATCGAGACCAGGCTGAGCGATATCTCTTGGCGGTGCTGTCAGCCCATGCTCAAGAGAGGAGATTAGCAGCGTGTCTCAATAGGCCCGGCACCTGCCATCATGTCCTGTAATCCTCCAAGCCATTAACTATAGGTTGCCGCTCATCATCAGCTGATGAGGATTCCTCGCCGAATCGCTCAGGAGATGTGGAAACAGGGGTAGACGGGTTGGAGAACCCCAAGAAAGTTCTGCCAGAACTGGAAACCATGCTTGCTACTTCCATATCGGGATGATCAGCCCCACATCTGCCTTCTGCCTGCGCACCTGAGCTGTGAGACGCATGATTATCATAAAAGGTGGAAAGGCATAAACCTGTTCCCGGGACCAATCCTGCAGAAACACGTCGGTCCCGACTCCCTCGGGGTCTGGCATCCAACTGAAGTACTGGGGTAGTTGGCTGTCCAGGCGAGACGCACAAAGGTCGATCGAGAAAGGACCCCAAAGGGAGGATAGGCTTGGAAAGACCGCCGGACATAACTTCCAGAAGCTTATACCCCGCAGCTAGCGGAAGTGCCAATCTGCTACCTGATTAACCAACCTGGGAAGATGCTACGCCCTCACTGAAAATTGGTGGTGGAGGCAGTACACCCAAATGTTCTTGGCCAGGTCTGAGAGGGCTTTGGAGCGGGTGCCTCCCAGATGGTTGATATAGCAGACTGCTGCCACGTTGTCCATCTTCAGCAGTAGGCAGGACTGAACGCAGTCCCTGGTCTAACAGTTGACTGCAAAAGATCCTGCCAACAATTCGAGGCAGTTGATTTGTAGTGACCGTTCGGCGACAGACCACTCTCTGCCTGTTGTGAACTGACCACAACAAGCCCCCCCAGCTTGTGCCGATGGCGGCGAATTCGATCACCAAATCCAGCAAGTACCCATAAATGGCATGCCCATTCCACGCCTCCATGTGAGAAGCTCCTCCCTGGCCTCGTCCGAGAAAGGGGCACATTGTGAGTACGTGAGGCTGCGGCGAAGATGCAACGCCATCAGACGTTGAAGAGCTCGAAGTGAAGAGGCCTGGGAAAGATGGCCTGGATTGATGAGAACAGTAGGCCCACCACCCTCGCAATCTGGAGTAGAGAGGTCCTCTTCCCTTGCCATCGTTTTCCACACCTCGTGCGGATCTTGGCTATCTTCCTGGGCGGAAGGCTCAGCGTGGCTGCTCTCGAGTCAATCACAAACCCTAAGGAGGTAGGAACGCGTGCAGGGCTCAAACTGGATTACGACTGGTTGATTTCAAAACCCAGGGATTCCAAGTGGTGGACTGTACGCTGAAGGTGATACTACAGTGCTCCTGGGCATTGGTCCATCAAAAGCTTGTCGTCTAAGTAGACTTGCATTTGTATGCCTGACGCTCTGAGGTTTTCTATCACCAGTCTTAGGACCTTGGTGAAACACCAAGGGGCTGACAACAGGCCAAAGGGTAGAGAGGTGAACTCGAGAGTTTGGCCCTGTCATTGGAATTGAACAAAACAGCAATGAGGCGAGTAAATAGGTACCATGAGATACACATCTTTTAAGTTCTGCCAGACCATCCAATCGTTGGGGCGGAGAAGATCTTGGAGGAGGTGGATGCCCTCCATTTTGAAGTGGTGGCAAACCAACCACTTGTTTATCTCCCGTAAATTGATCACCGGTCGCTGGCCACAATCTTGGTTTTGGACTAGGACCAGATTGCTCAGGAACCCTGCGGGATGTGGTTGAGTAAGGCACACTGCCCCTTTTCTCAGAAGCTCCTGAACTTCCAGCTCAATCTGGGACACTTCCTGCCCGGAGAAGGGGATGGGATGCGGGGTATTAGGCTGAACGGGCGAACCATAGAACTCTATGTGGAACCTCTGAATGGTTTGGAGCATCCAGGCTTTCGCCGTAAATGCGCCCCAGTTGTCTGCGAAAAGTGCTTGGCTACCCCCCCCCCCCCCCCCCCCCCAACTGGGTACACGAAGTGAAAAAAACACTCAATGTGAGAATTGGAGGCTGCTCCTCCAGTGCAGGGCCATTACGTTGGCATCTGGAACGGAAACGCCCCTTGATGGGATAAAATCCACCGTAGCGTAAGAAGTCTTGCCACTGTCCATGCTGTGAAGGCTGTCTTCTTCTGGAGTAGTACTGGGAACGGCCAACCGTGCAAACCCTACCACGATCGGCCCCAGAGGAAACATGTGCACTAATAATATGGCTAACCGTTGACTGTGCCTTATCCAATGAACAAAAAGTAGAAACAAATTTACCCAGTTCTTTAACAAATGTGTCCCCAAAGATACCTCCCTGCCCTACCTGGCTTGCCTCAGATGTGAATGTGTGTAAATGTAAATGTGTTTGAGCTTGTATAGCGCACAGCTACCCGCAGTGGGTTTCCCGGCGCTTGCTTAGGGAACCCGTCCTGGTATTCCCCTGTGAGATAACCCCGGCAGGGTATCCACAAGGTGAAAGCCAGGCATCCCGCCGCGTGGGGCCGTTGTGGAGATTAAGCAAGCTATTGCCCATAGTCGCAGAGTGTGAACCCGTGAGTCGAGAAGGCACCGGAGCGAGAATTATCGAGTCCGTGGAATTTTTTAGCCCAAGACCCGCCGAGGCGGGGAATTGAACCCTGGTCCAGGGCCGATCTCAGCTTCCGGGTCTGCCGCCTCTAACCCCTGAGCCACACTTCTCCAGATGTGGCCAGCTTCCCTAGTTTGGGGTCTGTCTTGATAAGGAGGGACCTGCGCCGCTCATTCGAAATGGCGAAGTTAGCATTGCCCAGGAATATGATAGTCCCCTGGGCCCAGCTAGAGAGTACATCTGGGGGAATAAGGGCTCCGGAGGCCTTAGTGTCCTCCGCCATATCAAAGATTTTTACTAGTGGCCCTGTGACGTCCATGAGCTTATCTTGACATGACCGTCATGAACGGTCAGTGCCTTTCTTTGGATCCTTTATATACTTCACCAGGAATGTGGCCATCTGAGCATCAATATGTGGTGTGCAGGCTACTTGCCCATCCAGCGCCAGACGGAGGCACTCCAGCCCGTAGGCGGGTCTGGACCTCTTTGTGCAGAGGCTTCCGCAGCCTACTGGACACGTATTTGGCAACTTTGTCACAGGGCGTCCACTCTGAAGAGCCGGGTGCATAAGATCTTCAGGGTCTAAAAAATCTGATTGGGTGTCCAACGGTACCCCAATAGTGGGTGATGGATCAGGAGGCGGGGTGGATGGCCTGGGATCTTACCAACTAGGTTGCGATTGCTCAACAGGATCGGTAGAATCTGTTAGGGCTGGGTTGCTTGCACCCAGGAAGGCCTTCTTCAACCTGGCAAAAGCATCCAAATCCACCCCTGCGTCATTGGAATGCTTGCGAGTGATGTCAGTGGCAGGAGAGGGTTTTATCTCTAGAGGTCCTGGGGCCGAAGGCCTGGGGCGGTCTTCCCTTGGCATAAGGGGTTGCAGGGAATTCTGCGCCTGCTCCATCAGTTTCTTCTCTAGAGGAACCACCGCATCAGACACTGCTTTAGCAATATAGAGGCGCCCACTGCATCACAGAACTCATGTGTGACCAAAAAGTACCCAACACCCTCCTCGTAATGCTCCCCGTAATCCTCAATGGGGTATCACGCGTTGGGGAGGGAAATGCTTGTGAAGCAGTATCAGATAATCTAAGGTGGCCACCCACCAGGTAAGAGGGATATCAGGCAGTGGGGATTACCCACTAATATCCAGCGAGCCTGCAGGGACTCTATATGCTATCAGATTAGGGGCAATAGCTGTAAAATTCCCCTGAGGAGTACACTGACAAGCAGGGTGTATGGAAAAGGCTCACAATAATGTAACCCCAAGCCCTCCCAAGTGGGAGGGAAAAAATGTCAGGCTCCGACGCCCTGGACATTAAATGGGCACTTCAAACGCAGCCTTGGCGGTCTGCCTTGAAAGCGGAGCCTCCGCTCCTGCTGAGATCCTATCCCAAGGGGGTTTTTGACTCGAGGCTGAAGGACCGAAATTGACTCACACAGCATGGACACTAACCGGTTGTATTCCGGACAGTGACACTGGCGCGCTCTCTCCGCCCGGGCGCGCTAACAGCCAATAAAGCGTCTATATGAGAGATGCAACTGTTCCAATTGGTTTCGTATCCCACCCATGTAGGTGGACATATCCTAGACCCCTTTTTTTCGAATCTAGCAGATGTAAGGATCTCTCTTCCCTCTCCTCTGGCCTGGACGGATCATTTTTTGGTGACGATCCAGTGCCCATTGATCGAGCCCCCTCTTAAATCCACGACTCGAGTTGTCCTCCGACGACACTGGAATAAACTAAAACTCGAGGATTTCCATCGTCTTTTGTTTGAGGACCCGCTGGGCCCGTTAGATAATGTGGAATCTGGCTATGACCGTTTCTGCGAATGGGCTACCAGGGCCCTTGACTCCCTTATTCCGGTGACCGCGAGCAAATGCGGACTACGGGACCTCAGTCCTTGGTACGATGGATCTCTGCGTGTGCTCAAAAGCTCATGTAGACGCGCTGAGAGAGAATGGCGGAAATCTTATGACATCAGTAAAAAAGCCATGTATTTGGCCACCGTCAAATTCTATCATTGCGCTGTCTGCAGAGCTTGTGCGGCATTTTATGCTCTTGAATTTCGTAACAGCACGAACCCATCTAAAGCCATTTTAAGGCCCTCAAGGACCTTGTGGCTAAAAAGGCCTCTGCAAATGAAACCTGTTCCACTGCACACTGTGAAACTCTGGCAGCTTTTTTTCTGGAAAAAGTCCAAAATATCTATCAAACCTTTCCAACGGCCATGCCTTCTGGTGAAGGGTCTCATCGCCCTCCAAGGCAGGATGTCTTAGACTCTTTTCCCTGCCTTACACCGGAAAGTTTTAAGATACTGGCCCAGCAAGTCAAGTCGGGGTCTCCGGCAGACCCGTTAAGGCCGACGCTGTTTAGAGACTCTGCTTCTTTCAACCTTTTGCCGGTCCGCTCCCTGATCAACATCTCACTTGGATCTGGTTTGGTTCCTCCTAAGTGGAAACAGGCAGTGGTCATGCCCATCTTGAAGAAGCCGACTTTGGACACCAGCAAACCTGAGAACTATCGCCCGATATCGCTCCTTCCTTGGCCGGCTAAAGTCGCTGAGGCGCATGTCAACATTGCCCTCACAGACCATCTTACGCGCGCCAACATCTTGGATGCCACGCAGAATGGATTCCGGGCCGGGCACAGCACGGAGACAGCCCTCCTTTTCATGGTGGAGCATCTGCGTGCTGTGCTAGATGCGGGTCAAACGGCGGCGCTTGTTTTATTAGATCTTAGCGCCGCCTTTGACACCGTCTCGCACGGGATTCTTCTGCAGTGCCTGGAGGAAGCAGGCGTTGTCGGCCTCGCTCTTCAGTGGTTCCGCTCTTTTCTTGCTGACCGATCTTTTTGCGTGGCCATTCCGCCCTATCAGTCTAAATCTCACCCTCTGGATCTTGGGGTCCCTCAGGGATCCTCGCTGAGCCCCACGTTGTTCAATCTTTACGTGAGGCCGCTGGCTGAGGTCGTCAAGCAGTGGGGTATGACCGTGGTGTCATACGCTGACGACACTCAGCTGGCGGTCACGATCAGCGGGGATTCAAGGCTGGATGCCCCAAGATTCCAGAATGGACTACGGGCGGTTGCTAGCTGGATGACCTCCAACTGTCTCCAGCTGAACGCAAAAAAAGACAGAAATTATGATCTTCGGCAAGCAAGCGGAACTCTGGGGCGATATATGGTGGCCCTCAGAGCTTGGCCCCACTCCTACTCCGGTCTCGGAGATAAAAAACCTCGGGGTGTGGCTAGATCCTACCCTTAGCTTTGTCTGCCACACTAAGCGCACTGCTGCCTGCTGCTTTGGCATCCTGCGCAGCTTAAGACCTGTGCTTAAATTCTTTGACGCCTCGACTAGGCAGCTCGTGGTACAGGCGACGGTGATTTCTCGGCTCGACTATGCCAGCTCCCTCTTGGTAGGGATAAATCAGGCCGAACTCAACCCACCTTCAACGCGTGCAAAATGCGGCCGCTAGAGCAGTCGTAGGCCTACCCAGGTTTTGTTCCGTTTCCAATACCTTGCGCTCTCTTCATTGGCTTCCGATTGAGCAGAGGATCCAATTTAAAGTGCTCTGTTTGTCCTACAAGATTCTCAAGGGTTCCCCTGCTCAGATTCTCTTGAACCTGTTGTCTCCCTACGTTCCAGGTCGCTCACTACGATCATCAGACCTTGAACTGGCAGTAGTCCCACGGTTCAAGCGTAGTCGCGCCGGTGGTCGTTCATTTCGTGTACGTGCTGCAGCCCTGTGGAACGCCCTCCCCTTGGAGATACGTACCCTTGCCGACTTGTTCTCATTTCGTAGGGCTGCTAAGACTTTTTTGTTTCCTTAGATCTGTTTTTTCCATTTAGTCTACTCTTTTAAGCTTGTGTTATGTTGTTACCTTGTCAGGCGCTGGGACGCTCCTTCGCTGGAGCAGCTGTGCGCGTAATAAATGCTCATAACATAACATAACATAACATAACATGCGTCTTGAGCACATGCCCTCTCGTGGTCAAAGGATCGCCGCGCTTGCCACAAACCCTCTGAAGAAGGCTTTACACACACAGGAGCGGCTGCGAAAGGAGCGCTGAAGCGTTCCCCCTGGTCGCAGATATGGAGGTGTGTACCTCGCTAGAAAAAAAAAAACGATTTAAAAACTATGTGTTCAATCCGTCACTGGCAAACCAAAAGAGAAGAAAGAAGGACCTAAGTCCTGTACTGAACTTGCACGGCTCCGAGCAGCAAAGAATAGAGGGTTATCGACAGAGGACTGGGGGATGATACCCCGGGCTGAAACCTGATTTGGCATAGACTGTTGTGACTTCATTTTTTTCCCAAGTGTTTATGGGAAATTACGTTTTTATGTTGATAATGTTGAGATCTAAAATGGCTGCTGAGCAACAAATGATGAAAAGATTAGCATAATCCTCTCCTCTGGGTCCTGACATACATTTGAGATTATAAACACAGACACATGGGTTGTAGTGAAGTTGGGGGATGGCTCTACTGTCTCAACAAGAGTCGAGACTTACACTGGCCTTAAACAAGGATGTGTCTTGACACCCTCATTATTTAATCAGCACATAGTGGTTTTAAATGATTGGCTGAATACTTTTTCTTTCAACCCACCTCAGTTAAACGGTCAGCCGATTTCAAGTCTCCAACGGTGCTGACCTTTACTAATTGTTTCAAAAAGCAGGTGATATGTTTTCTAGATAAAAAGTTGGAAAAAGTCTACAGTTACATTTATCTGGGAGTAAAATTCGGTAATCGGTAATCTTTAAATTTACACTTGCAAGGAGTATAGCTGAAGCCTAAAATCTTGTTTGATTTTGCTTGGCTACATAAGAAATTAAACTGCCCCTCACTTGAACCCATTCTTAGACGTATTAATGCCATGTTTCGCCCGTCTTTGACATATGTATCTGAAATCTGTAAAGGGAAGGACGCGAAATCGCTGGATTCCATAAGTGTCTGTTTTTAAGTATTTGTTTAGATTACCAAGGAACACCTCACCAACATAAATACTTCTGGAGTTCGGGCTTGTGTAGCAGCAGTTAGCCCTGCGAGGTGCATGTATCAAGCTCAGTAAAAAAGATGAAGGTGGCATCAGAAAGTACTGTGGACTGCCATATATGGCAGGAGATGGTGCAACCCAAACTGGCAACCTTTGCCGCAAATATTTTGAATCTTCATTAACTGAGTTGGGTCTGGGTGAACTTTGGTGTATGGCTGTCTACTTTGCCATTTTCAAAAGGATGGTAAACAAACGTGTAAAACTAGCCTTCCATCTAATCCTTAAGGTATTTTAGCCAAAAAAGCTCATGGGTCGATTGTTTTAAATTCCTATATTTTACCTCTTTTGCAACAATATCTAAAAATGACTTTCTCAATTAACGTGAAGCAAACATTCTTATTACTTAGAATGGGTAATGTTCCGTCAATAGATTTTATCCCAGCATGGAAATGCGCCTAGGTAGAAGGAAAATGCAGACTCTGCAGTTGCATCAGAGTTGTTGCACTTCATATTTACATGCTCAGCGTTGCTTGATGCAAGCAGGAAATGGTTAAAACCATGTTTCAGCCAACTTAAGTTTAGTTCGTGCAGGTAAGTGCCGATTCAGAGCCTGCTTGGTAACCGTATTAAGCGCTTTTGTAATCTGCCTACTTATTTGGTCTATTTTTAAAGTTATTGAAAGATTGCTCTTAAGTTTTGAATGTTTTATTGTGCTTTGGAATTTATATGTTAAACATGTGTGTTATTATATTGTAATGATTTTAATTAACCTTGTGCACTAAAGTATTTTTTTTAATCACTTGCAGCTTGCAAGGCTTAGCTGTTCTGCCATGTAGTTCTACCATCTTGTCTACATACATAATGGAAGTCTATTTACACATTGAGTCTACCAAACATCGTGACAACCCTTCCAGTTGCCAGACTTGTTTGTTATGTTGCTGAAATATTGCTGTACTTTGGAACGATAATACGCAGTGTAATCATGCACATGTGCTCTTGATAATCTCCTTTAATATCTGTGTCTGCCCCCCCCCCCCCGCAGCAATCTACTGGTACAACTATGAATATGGGAAGAATGTGCTGTGTCGGACGTTCAATAAACTGGAGCCGACGTTCATGATTAGTTTTGCTGCTGGAGGATTTTCAGGCTCTGTAAGTTTGCATCTTAGTTATACATATTTAGAGGAATATTCCTATAAATGCATTGCAGAAGCTATAGTTTTTATTTAACTGTAAGTGTATTTGTAAAGTAGTGTCAGACTGGCCCATAGAGCAATCTAGGTGTGCCCAAAGGGCTGGTCTGACAGGTCTGCGTGTGGGCTGCTTTTTAAGTCAAGCATTCAAGACCTCTTGTATATACTTTAGTATATACTTATATATATCTATATGTGTATTTACGTTGTGGGCTCTAGAGATCAGCCCTACGACTAGTCTGCTTCAGCTTAGGGACTTTATTTTCTGTTCAACTGCCTCTATTTAACTGTCTTGATAGAATACGACCAGCAGCGGTCAGTAAAATACCAGAGTCACTTTAGCTTTCTCTAGATTCCAGTCCATAGAAATTGTCTTCCACGAGCACCCACAGACAATAATATATTTTTTTTAATCTTATATTTTCAATGATATGACCACCGAAAGCCCTGGTTTTTTTTATTCATTCATTTATTCTTTATTCTTTATTTCAATACACTGTATCATAAAAGTTACAAGAAAAGAAAAAAAATCACAGCTTTTACAAAGAGGCTTAACATCATTACGCAGTCATTGGTTGATATAGGAACGGACATTTCTAATCATGAGGGGCAGCAATCAATCATAATTAAAACTATACATAAATAATTTAAAAGGCACAGTAAAATCATTGTTTTAAAAATCATCAATTTTTTTGTATATTGGAACTCAAATGAATTTCAAAGTTTTTCACCAGCTTTTTTCCTGAGGAAATACACTGCTAGCAGAAACCTACTGATACCAAAAACAAAGACTTGGCACGTGTCAGTTTTTAAAAATCTTTCTGCAATATTTAAACAGAGGGGTTTGATCCATCTTTTCCTTGGAGTCAAATAAGCAGGACAAATGAACAAAACATGCACAATATCCTCCCTAGCTTCCTCACTGCACATGGTACATTTATCATTACTATCTTTGTTCCTCTTTGCTAAACAGCATTTTAGCATCAATACTCCATATCTAAATTTTAGATATGTTTTAGCCAAAGGAGGATTAACTTTAAAAAAAACATTTTAAAAAAATTACAAATTTGGGCTTGCCTTGAACGAAAAAAATTCTTTAGTCAAGGAACCATTTGTTATATCATTGGTTCTATGATCGTTCATGTAAACCCAAAAAATTGCTTTTAAAATCTTCCTTGACCCCGGCATTAATTCAGATGGATTACTCCAGAAATGTGATAGTCCAACCCTCTCTAACCGTGTTCTAGTATGTTTAAACCATGTTATGCAGTAAGAGGTATCTAGATCTTTATCTCCACCAGAGCCTCTCGATAATGTAGGAGCTCTGGTGTTGTCCAAATTCTAACCCAGAACATTAAGGGTCTAAGTATAGCATGATGATCTGTTTTCGCTTTATGTCAAGATCAAATATTAGCGGAATTGTGGGAGTGCGTACTGGTACCTTTAGGAGGGCTCTATAAAATATATTCTCTTTCACCTCAAACGCCTTTTTACAGGACGGGCCCCACAATTCTGCCCCATATAGGTCTGCCGATTGCGCTTTGGCCCGAAACACCTCGAGTGCAGAAAGCACAGCTTTGTTAAGGCTGTTACCATGTCTTTTTAATATTGGACGAGTGTTCTGTATTAGTAGCATCTTACTCTTTTCAATTTGTGATTTAAACAGCATTTTTGAGTCAAGTAAAACACCCAGGTAGCTAAAGTTTTGAACATATTCCAGCTTTTGATTATTGAAGGCCAAGTTTTCCCTAAATGAACTATGTGGATTTATTGCCATGTATTTTGTCTTGGCAGTGTTTATCTCTAATCCTTTTTTGCTACAATAAAATTGGAAAGTGTTAAGCAAAGATTGTAGGCCCTTAGAAGTTTGCGATATTAAAATGGTGTCATCTGCGAAAAGTAGGGCTGGAATTTTTTTTCACCTCCCAATTTCGGCGCATCGTTACTACAATTACTTAAAAAGGAAGGAATATAGTTAACAAATAAGGAAAACAAAGTTGGTGCCAGGACGCAACCTTTGGCGAACTCCCCTTTCTATTGGAATTGATCTAGTGAGTTTGCCACCTGGGCCCCACCTTACCTTTGCGAAATGGTTGTGATGTAATCTTATTAGTTGAACTAAGAGGTGGGCCGGTAGACCCTGGCTATCAAGTGCTTTCCACAACAAATGCCTGGGGATGAGATCAAATGCGGCTTTTAGATCGACGAATGCCACATACAGATGGCCTTTTTTTAAATTAACATATTTCCAACAGATACAGCAAAACCTGAATACTTGGTCTATTGTACTAATTTTAGATCTAAAACCCGCCTGGAATTTAGTAAGAACCTCTTTTTCGTCAATCCAGACGTTAATTCGATTTAAAATGTGCCTGGCATAAACTTTTTGTAAAACATCTATTAAACTGATTGGGCGATAGTTCGCCGGATCGCTCCTGTTGCCCTTTTTAAAAATACAAATGATTTCTGCCCCCCTCCACGTGTCCGGTATATCGGCTCCTGCAGCTATAAAATTACACAAATAATTAAGATACGGCCCCAGATGCCCATATCATGCTTATATAAGTTGCCGGGAACCGTGTCTAAGCCTGGAGCTTTACCAATTTTAACAGAGTTGATAGCCGTAATTGTTTCTTGGAGGCTAAATTCTAAAATACCTTCGCACGAATTAGCTAATATCAGATCATCTCCCCTGGTAATAGTCTCTGGGGCTGCATATAACTTTGTGAAGTGGTCTATCCATGTCATTTCATCCAAATAGACTTCTCTGGAACCCATTTCTTTCCTATTTCCATTAGCAACTATTTTCCAAAATGCCATGGGATCCCTACTTTTTGCTGCATCCAGCATATCTGACCAGATTGCTTCGTCCCAGACTGTTTTAGCATTGTCTAATACCCTCTTATAGCGGTGTCGTGCTTCCTTAACCTTAGAACTATTTTTCTTGCTTTTGATGACATTAATTAATTCAGTTTTTGCATAACGACATGCTTTATCATACCATGGTTTCCCCATTGGCTTTTGATTTCCTTTCTCTGTATTTACTTTAATTTTCTTAGTTAGTAGGGGAACAATTTCCTTAAAAAAAAACCCTTGTGTGAATCTAAAAATGTATCTCCTTCAATTACCATTTCAGGGATTGTGTAAATACCAAAGGTCCTTGCAAAAATGGCATAAATATTTGCCAATTTTACATCATTATCCAATGTATATGCACATTTGACTGCACAACGATTATTACTCATTATTACATTGTCAGTGCACGCCAATGGGACAATATCACAATCCAATGGACTAGGTATTAATTCACCCTTTAGGGTTAATTCAAGTGGCCGATGGTCACTCTCTACTCTAAACTTGACCCTAAGGTCAATCGCATATTGCCATAAATCAAAAGATAATAGTAGATAATCTGTTTTACTTTGAGTGCTATTTCTGAAAAATGTGGGGACCATCGGTATGTCCGAGGGGAGACGACCATTGCATGATCTTAAGCCATAGGTCATCATTAAACTCATTATTTGTAATGCTAATGTTGTACATGGAACATATTTTAAACTAGATAGTACAGGAATCTCATTTGCCAAATCTTCATCTTCGTAAATAGCCTCTAGCCCCTTTATAGGCTCATAGTTACAATTAAAATGTCCTCCTATAATTAAACCTATACCCAATTCCACTCTACTTAAAATGGAATCCAATTGATCGAATGTAACTGACTCATTTGAGACCAATCCTGGCCGGTTATAAATGTTATATATATGGAGTACCCTGTTATCGTTAGTCACTATTTTTATACCTAGTATAAATGGGGAGTCCGTCTCTATTCTTTTAATACTTCCCTTGAGGGTAACTTTTGTCCAAATGGCTAAGCCACTAGACTGCATTCCTCTCTTTGACGGGACTGCTGCTAAAAAGAAACTCTTATAACCTATTCTATGCACAATCTCAGTAGCCCACGTTTCCTGTAATAGGCAAATATCGCCATTTTCAATGAATTCGTTCCACCCCGGATCCCTGGTATTCTTCCTCAATCCCGCAATATTCCAGAAATTATTTTTAGACCAGGGCTAGCGTTTTGGTTGCAACATATTAGGGATTTTTCACCAGAGTTTAAAACCATGATACTTGAAGGGAATGCCTCATCACAATTATTATCCCCACTTTCGTTTCTCCTTCCTAAACTTCCTAAAGTCACAATAAGCCCTGGATCTAACCTTTCTTCTTCCTTAGTTGGGCTATTCAGTACAGTAAGTTGATGTAGTCAATCCACTGCTTCCAGCGGAGATAGCTCTTGGAATCTATTGGGAATTACAACGTCATTCAAGATATTAGGTGTTTTTGCCGCTCTATTGTGGTGGATTTTATAAAAAATACCCTAATGGGAGTGCGTAATGTTAGTATTGCTTATGGGTGTTTCTTTGTGAGCTCTCAATAAAGAACGTACTACGTGGGGATGTCTAAAATTTACAACTTTGCAGTCTCCCTGTCTATCTTTCGGGGAGTTCCCCACCCAGCCTACCCTACGCACCATTAATATCTCATTTACCTTATACATACTGAATTTTTTGTGTTTGGATAACCAATCCGTAACCTTGTTCTTTAAGTCGTTCCAGGATTTTTTTCTGGTCCCGTTTTAAAACAGGAACACCTGCTAGTACTAAAACATATGGACATGCAGCAGGCGGGAGATCCAAACTATCTGTATTAGGAATCAGATCTGTCCCTTTGGGGCTATATTGTATTTCCCTGTAATGATTGTGCACTGGTCCTGTTTTTACATTATCGAGAGCAGAGGAAGCCCTCTTGCCTTGCAGGGGTAGACCATTAGATTATTTGATATTTCTTAGGCAAACTCTATCTGGACTGCTTCAACCCACTTTCAGAGAGTGTTCGATATTCCTTCAGTTTCAGTGGGGTCTCTACACTTTTTTAATGATATTTTCAAAGTGGTTATTAAAATTTCCCCTTCTGTAATTATGCCTCTCCCATCACCTATACTTTTTCCTAGGTGAAGTACTGCTGCATTTAATTGGGCAATTTCAGTATTCAAGTCCCTTAATTTAGCATCCATTGTACTACTTATTTGGTTGTGAACAGAAGTTAGGGTTGTTTTAATAATATCTGCCACAACTTGTTCAAGACCTTCTATTATCTCTTTGTCCCGTCCTAAACCATTGTATTCAATGTTGTCGGTTTGTATTCCTATTGATCTGGATCTGTAACTTATAACTTCAATTTCCTTCACCTGCGAATAACAAACCCCCTCTTTCCCTCCTGTTTTCCTTTTCTTTTGGCAAGATTTCTTCCCCCTCACTGATTTTTCGATTTGGTCCTCATTATTCGGTACCATTAATCCCATTACCTTTTGTCCTCGTAGTCGACTCGAGATTCCAGGGCTTGCCCTTGGGTTCTCATCGACTAGTCCAGTTAAAGAACTAGAATGGGCCAATGGAATGCTATCATTCTCTTGCCGATCAACTAAACTGATTGTCGGGCTCGTGGTTATCAGTGGGAGCTGTTCCCTAATTGCCGCATACGTGGGAAGTTTGGAGGGATCTAGCGATAATCTTCTCTGAGCTATTTAAATTTCACGTGACAAAACATGTTCAGCTCTTGTGATGAAATCATCTAGAGTCCCGGCTGTTCCCTTCCTTTTGCTCATAGTCAAATTATACATAAATCAAATATAACACTGGCCCAAACACTAAGGAAGATGAACAGTACAACCAGAGAAATAAACACAAGGTCAATGTTGTCCGAGAATGCAGGGGATACGAGGTAATTTCTCCAATAAGTTTTGTGACATTAACAGTACCTTCTCTCAAGTTGCCGCCAAGAGAGTGGGCCCAGCCCGGCCTCCTCTGGCCTCTGACGGCCTAGGACGGTCCCGCCCTTGTCCTGGGCTTCTCCCGTCGTGTCCCGCGCGCGATCCCGCGACATTGGGGGTGAGCGCGATTTAAAGCGCCTCCGAGCGCAGGAATGATGTGGGCGGCTTCCGCCGCTAGGGAGCCTGAGAAGCGTAGTCTTCCCCCCAGCCGCCGCAGGAGTTTGGAGCGCGGCGGCGGAAGGACAGGAGGGCAGGTAGGACGACCAGCGTCTGTAGTGAGGAACCAGCAGGTGAGAAAGGCCCCCAACAGTTTTTTTTATTAAAAACAGAGCTTTGGACTATACCATTTCCCGCTGAAAGGCAATATTTCTCTCCATGTGTTCCCATACCGGTTGTGTCACGTAGTTTGGTGCTTACTTTCCCTCCATGTTAAAGAACAGTAATGTTTCAGCACCCAGGCTAATGAGCTGCATAGCTAAATACATATAAGGTCCCAAAAGCAAGACCGATTGCATTGCAAATGCTTGTTTGGCTGTTTGTGGGCTTGTTTTATGGGCTGGATTGTTCTGTTGAGGGTTCTCATATTACCAGAAGCATTGTCTGGAGCATACACAAATGCATGCAGCCTTTCATAACCTGCAAAACACTATAAACAGCTTGTCGTTATAAGTTCAAAACTGCCATGTTTCGCTAATGGGGGCATTTTTCATATGGTGCCCGGGGTTGCCTCTCCTTAGTATCCGTCTACCACTGCGAGGTCGCTTTCAGTTTATGCTCATCCATATTTACCTTCCGAATCAAAGTACAGTCGTTGTCACGTTGGTACGTACGTACGTTACTTTTTATGAGCCCAAACTAGGGCCGAGTCCTGACGTTAAGTTAGATGTTGCCTGGGCTCGGCATAGAATAGCCGCCATGCGGCTCGCCTTCTAGAGATGGCTGCAGCTTAAGAACAGTGTAGACTGTAAAGAAGGGCACCGCCAGAAAGGTGAACAGGGCAAAGGAACAAAGTGCAAACTCAGTTTTCATTTTAATGAGTGTACAGCCGTAAATACGTATACTAACTATAGATAAAGCTTTATCAAAGAACCGCTGGCTTTTCCCATCACATACTGTACATAATTGAATCTTGACTTATATTTAGCTTAAATGTTTTTATGATTCAAACTTTGGTTTAGATGCCTATGCCCAGCAGGGCCCACTGGCAATCCTGTCACTCCCAGAAGGCTTCAGGCTAGGTAGCTGCTTTCAGAGTTGAATGGGAAGCTGAGACCCAATCATGACAGGCCCCCTGCTAGTGGCAGCCTCCTGCACACTAGGGCTGCTTTGAACATTTTTGCCAGTGCTCATTTTGGTTTCCAGTACAGCCCAGATCCCCAGCTATTTCAGGGCCTAGATATAAAGTGATTAACTTATCTCCATTCTTGGTTTAAATTCATTTTATAAACATTCCATTTGGGACAGTTTCTTTCCACAGGCAATACTTGAGCCCTACCCATTGTGGGTCGGAAATTAACTCTATTCGGGATAAAACTCTCCATATTTAAAAGCGTTTATGTGTTGAAACATTTAATGTTAATAGTATGAGTGTGAGTACACCGAGTAAGGCACTTTCATCTTTATTTCTTCCACACTGATTATATTGAGTTAATATTTCGGGGCAACAGTATATGCTTTAATGACCCGTACTAATAAGTAAAGCACCACCGAAGAACAAGATTATTTAATGAAATAAATCAAAACTGCAACAACTTCTGTGGGCGAGGCTTTGATACATTTGATATGCTTGTTCTCCCCCAGTAGTAGCCCAGATAAGCTACAAAGACGACAACATAAAAGGCTAACCACAGGAATTACTCGTGGTTAAGAAGCATCATACCAAGCAGTTCTTCACAATGTGTTTTTTATCTCATTCTTCCTGTCTAAATGAAAGGGCACCGCTCCGGCATGAGTCGTGAGCTCCCTATAACAAGACTCCCACCTTGCAACTCACCATTAAGGCACAAAAAGCCAGAAACATGTGTGGCTGCTCGTGCTCGCATCCAGAATAGCACGGTCAAGCTATTCGGGCTCAACTGCTCTTATGGGGGCAGTGTCCAGACTTGATTTTCCTGTGGTCAGACCCCTTCTGTGAGGACAAAGACAAACTAAGCAGTGATGTTATGGAATTCAGGCAGATGGATTCATTGTGGTCCAAGGGCATTGGCTTGAGCATTTCTTTCAGTTTTGTTACTGTTTCTGTGAGTCGCCCTAAGGGTTATGACCACACTTGAGTGCCATGCATGATGAACCTAAGAACTAAGACTGTACCTCACAGATGAGGCTGAATGTTAGGAAAACATGTCTGAGCAGGATTGCTTTGCAAGTGCAGGGGAGTTGCGCCCTAGCAATTATGACTGGACTGCTATTCAGGAGCAAGCAAGGCTCTGTGTGTGACTTCTTGGTCGGTGGAATGTGTAGGGTAATGACGCTCCTGGGAAATACACAGTGAGTATATAGTAGTGTACAATTATGATTGCGGTGCATAAGGGTGGGGAGAGCCACCCTCCGCCGTAATGTGTGGATAACCCCTGATAAACCAAAACAACAGTCCATTGCACACGTCAACAGTATATATTATGTATCATTGACAATAATAAAAAACACTCCTGTTCCTCAATCAAGACACTTATAAAGCGCACTACAAACCCATAAGGGTCTCAAGGCGCTTGGGGGAGGGGGGTGTTCCTGCTACTAATCGAAGAGCCAGGTCTTGAAGAGTCTTCTGAAGGCCAGTAGGTCTTGGGTCTTCCATAGGTTGGTGGGTAGGGTGTTCCTTGTCTTGGTGGCGAGGTGGGAGAAGGATCTGTCGCCGGCGGTCGTTCTTCGGATGCGAGGGACTGTGGCGAGCGGAGCAAGCGGGTGGGGGTGTAGAAGCTGTCTGTTGAGGTATGCTGGGCCGGTGTTGTGGAGAACTTTGTGCGTGTGGAGAAGAACCTTGAAGGTTACCCTCTTGTTAATCGGGAGCCAGTGCAGGTCTCTCAGTTGGGGTGTGATGTGGCTGCGGCGGGGAATGTCGAGGATCAAGCGTGCTGAGGCGTTCTGGATGCGTTGCAGCCGTCTCAAGAGCTTGGCAGACGTTCCTGCGTAGAGGGCGTTTCTGTGGTCCAGCCTGCTGGTGACGAGGGCCTGGGTGACTGTTTTTCTCGTTTTGGAGTGGGTCCACTTGAAGACCCTGCGGAGCATTCGGAGGGTGTTGAAGCAGGATGAGGAGAAGGCATTTACCTGCTTAGTCATGGAGAGGGTGTCGTCGAGGATGACCCCTAGGTTACGTGCATGGTCGGTGGGTGTCGGTGCTGTTCCCAGTTTTGTCTGCCGCCAGGAGTCTTTCCAGGCTGAGGGGGTGGGGCCGTGGATGAGGACCTCCATCTTGTCTGAGTTCAGCTTCAGTCGGCCGCTCTTCATCCATTCGGCGGCGTCCTTCATTCCTTCGTGGAGGTTAGTTTTGGTGGTGTGAGGGTCTTTAGTGAGGGAGATGATCAGCTTGGTGTCGGCGTAGGAGATGATGTTGAGGTCGTGCTGTCGGGCGACGTGAGTGAGGGGTGCAATGTAGATGCTTAACAGCGTCATCATGAGGGATGAGCCCTGGGGTATGCCGCAGATGATCTCGGTGGCCTTGGAGCGGAAGGGGGGAGGCGGAAGTTCGGAGTTCTGCCTGAGAGGAAACAGTCACTTCAGTTTAACCTTGAGATCCTTAGCCAACACTTGTTTTGTCGCGCTTAATTGTTGTTCTCAGCAACTTCTTCAGGGCTCTAATCTCTTTGTATGGATCCTCAGTTCTGTTTGTATTTCCGACCCGGAATGGGTTCTAGTACTCCAGTGATATATGCACAGTAAAGGACAACAGTGATTACTGTGTCCAAGATTTAGTGTATTCCAGAATTCTTTTCTTGAGTGTGGATCTTGTGAGTATAAGTCATAAATCCAGCAGGAAGAATGACAACGTGGTATAGAAAAAACACTCTTTGGGGCTGAGTCCCTCTTGCCAGCAATCAAGTCTTTGCTGGCGTAAATGCAAACCCTCTGTTCAGTAGCAAGGTATGCCTTGTTTGAGGAACTATATATGGAAGTTCGCCAGCCAATTTGTTTTATCCTTAACTGGATGGACAACTGAAAGTTTGAATCAATGTGTTGAATGTTGTTTGAAATATCAAGCCTTGGCACAAGAGTAGGATTGAAATGGACCACTTCTGCAACTTGAGACATCAAAACATAGGCCACTCCCAGTAATGCCCCAGCCTGTCGCCTGGTATGAAAGCAAATAATTACTGCAACCCTACTTTGTGATGAAATAGCAGGTTAGTGCATTTTCTGCATCTTTTAAACTTTGATCAGACAAGGTGCAAACGCTTGCCAATCTGAGAATGTTGCCTTTAGCTCAAGCATGTTACTGTGGCATCGTAAATCTGAATATCCCACAAAGTGTTTATTGAGACGCACCTGCAGGGTGCCCTAGAATTAAACTTGGAGGAGTCTGGGACTCAACCTATAACAAAGCAACTGGGGACATAATGCTTACTTTGATCATTGATAATTCTTGATGTCACTTGTATTATGTGGATATCATTATTATTTGACTTGATTTTCTGGCATATGAGGAATGGAAGTAGCTAAATGCCTTAATGTTCATTTACATTTCATTGCTAACTTGAAGTCCTGGATGCACTGTT
This sequence comes from Lissotriton vulgaris, assembly GCF_964263255.1. Taxonomy (NCBI): domain Eukaryota; kingdom Metazoa; phylum Chordata; class Amphibia; order Caudata; family Salamandridae; genus Lissotriton; species Lissotriton vulgaris. The sequence goes on from NC_141698.1 coordinate 855,072,566, forward strand.
CCAATAATAGAAGTATGACTGAAGCACTATCAAGCAATGCAGAGAACAGAAAGAAACATGTTAGGATAGTACTTGAACTTGACCGCATGTTATCAATACGTGAAACTCTATTTGTTTTTTTGTATTTTAGATTGCTGCTGTTACAACATTGCCATTTGATGTGGTGAAAACACGAAGACAAATTGAAGTTGGAGAACATGATGTCTTCTGTAGTAAGTGAACCTTTGTGGTGAAACATGTTGAAACAAAACATCCATTACACACACAACCACTGTTATTTCCATTAAAAGAATGATGTCTGCAAAGCTCCGATACAACTTCTCCTCTCCTCCACACTTTGTAATCATAGCCCAGAACTATCCAGGCCAAAGTCATTATTTTGATTATAGAAGAGGGCAACATTTCTCACCTTTTTGCTATAAATCTCTCTCAAACTTTCTTTCAGTAGATGCCTAAAGTCCCTTAGTGGTTTTTTTGGTCACCACGCCACCCCAGTTTAGAGCCAGCCATATAGAAGTCTTGACCCAGCTCCCCATGGGGTGCACGGTGAGCACATAAAGAATGGATTTAGGCCCAGGTCTCTGTACTGGGGTTGAGTTTTTAACATTGTTCAGTATTCCAGCCATCAATTGTTTTAATAGCATTTGTCACCCCAAGTGGGACGGATATGTCCAGACGTGGGTCTCGTGCATGCCGTGCCACTTGATTCAGAAAGGGAAACCGGTCCTAGGATGCTTTTTTCCGGTCAAGGGAGGAACTGGCCTGGCAGTTTGGGCTGGACTATTCCCATGCGGAGCAGGGTCAAGACTGATTTGCATAAGACTATTTTCTCGTGTTTTATATTTTCTGCAGCATGTTCAACTTTTATATTTCCTACAACAGTCCCCCCACTAGTTGCTATTTCAACTACTTCATTTAGACCTTGGTCTGTACTTCGCACCAGGTGATAGAAGTTGCCCAGGATATCTACTACTTGTGTTTGTGTCCTAACTGATAACATCCCTCCCGTCTTGGCGCCTATTCTCCTACAACACACTAGAATTAATTGTACCACACAATATATTAGTAATAAGATCACAATTGTTGGTATCAAAGCCCCTAACAGTCCTGACATCTAGAATTGCAGTGATAGAACCCTGCCACTGATCCAACTATCTGGGGCACCTCCTTCATCTACAATTTTGTTTTGTAGATTATGCAGTGGGTGTATTGCCTCTGACAAAGTTCCATTATCTGCATCATTTGCTGGAATAGACTTGCAGCAAGCAGTCCCTATTTTCTTGCCTACCCCTACTTGTATGTCTGTCATAAAGTCGAGTAGGTATCTGATAGACATCTGGCCTCATATTCCTTACCTTAGAATTATTCCCAGGCGCCAGAATGGATCCAGACATTTTTCTACATCAGTGCCTCTGCACGTCAGTAGAGGGCATTTAGCATCTCCGTAACAATGTCATCCACCATAGTCCACATAAACCCTCCTCTGATGCACGGACGTCATTTTCTTCCTTTCTGCTTGGATCCAGAGAGCGGTACCTCTGGCTATTTTGGCCTATCACCACGAACAGTGTGCTTTTTCGAAGGATCTTCGAGGTCTACGATGTCGACCCACACCACCATCTTATCTGCATGTGGACCCACACCACCATCCTATCTGCATGTGGTGTCTAGGCACACACCCTAACTTCAAGCAATGTGGCTCATGTCTTCATCTTCAGTCGTATACGTTGCAGGAGCGCCACATGACGCTGTTGGCGACACAATGGTCGACGGCCTCCTTTTTCCCCGAGGACTGCTTGCGGTCCAGCTCCCGAAGTCCTTTGTCCTCGCAGTTGCCTGGTAAGTCATGTCGTTGGTAGTCGGCGCTGCAGCCTTGCCCAAATGTACTGCGTATACGCGGTGTCCCTGATTAGCCTCCTGTTCCTTTGATTTCATTGTCGGAGCCAGAATCTGGGCCGCACTGTTGGTATTTTCCAGGGCTTGGTGACTCTCGCTCAAATGAGGGAATATTAGCTCTCCCCCATACCATTTTTGGCTCAATCTCCCTCTGGTGCGCTTCTAGGCCCCAGGTAGGTTGGTGAGGCCTCGACTGTCTCCTAACCGGCTGGTTCTCCCTCGGTGTCATCTAGGCCCTCTGAATCCATGATTGACTCCGTCTCAGTTCCGGCACACAGTCCTTTGGGGTTCCTACGTGTGACGCCTATGTTGGATCCGCTGGTGTCGACTTCGGCGTTGCCGGCACCAATCGCCCCTTCTTTGTCTCCCTCCTCGACTACGAGTTGTCGGCTTCTCAGCGCTGATCAACACCTGGAAGGGCGACAGTGGATGAGTCCTTTTTGCGCTACCTTCCTCCACTTTCAGAGGAGCCCCCTGCTACTTCTTCCTTGACACACCAGTATTTTGGTGATGTGGGTGATCACATGATTAACCCTTCTTCGGCGTTTTATTGGGTTTCTGCCCTTGGTGAAGCTAGTGGCCTATATTCTTCCCCATCCTCGAGCCTGTTCTCGCTTCGGAGGCTAGCACAGCTTTTGCACAAGTCAACATAGTTCTGCAGATTCCTGCTGTGGAAGTGGCCATTGATTTCCTTCTTGGGGTGCTCAAACAGGTCCAAGTGAGTTCTGAACCTAAGTTCCCTTTGGTGAAACCCTCTTTGATATTCTGTTGGGCACTTATACTAAACCCGTTTCAAGGGCCTCAGATGACCGAATTATAGCTCATAGGCACCTTCCTGCCCCTGGAGACTCCCTCAGTCTTGCTCCTTCTCCACTCCGTCCTGAATGACTCCCAGGGCGCTCTTTCTCAGCTAATTCAGGATGGCCATCAAACGGCTATATTACTGATTCATTGTGGGATGGATACTACAGATTCTGTCGGCCTGGCCATGGATCTTTCCGTGGCTCTTCGCCAGCATACCTGGCTATGTCCCTCTGGCTTTTTTTAGGCTGTTCAGTGTGCTGTGGTGGACATGCCTTTCGATGGTCAATATCTGCTTGGCTCTCAAGCTGACTCCGCTTTATGCCATTTCTGGGATAGTCAAAGTGGAGCAATATCTTAATATCTGATTGCCATACCGTAATCTTCTTTCCCCTTACTCAGTCAGGCTGGTAATAGTCTCCTGTATTCCCTTCTGAGTGGACTGTTATAGGTCTGTGCCAGTTGGCTTCTTTAGATTTGTATCTCCACATACTGTCGATGTGGTGTCCTGCCCCAGCAGGTATTTTCTTTCTGCATTTTACCCTGTCGATGACAGGTTGTAGTACCTGGTTGTTCTCAGGGATGTGTCTACCTTTATAACTCTATTGGTGTCTATGCCAGTGGCTGCACAGTGTTACTTGCTGGGACACAGGGGTTCTTCTGTCCCTCTCCCCCATTTATTGAGTATTTTCTCACACTTGCCAAAGGGTGCTTTTCTTCCACTCTGTTGGTGCCCTTCTTTGCTAGTAGATGCAAGGACATTGGCATGGTACTTGGCCTACAGTTCTTTGTCTGTACCTTTCTCTTTTCAGACGTTTGCTGTTCTGCCCATTAGAAAAATCACAAAAATGTTATTAGACCTGCTGGTGTTGGGACTTAAATCATCTACTCAACCTATTTGAAAAACTAGTTTCAAATGATGTGATCGTGAGCCAATAATTTAATTCATTGAGCGCCATTTTCTTCATTATCACACCTTCAAATGTGCAAGTTCATCATGTCTGCTGTACAAAAAACTCCTTTGTTTGATTTAATAGACTACACTTTCTTTCCATATATAATACAAATCTAGCCACATATAGGATACACATGACCCCTGACTTGCCTCTTAGTTCATTAACATTTTCAACAGGGCAGGGGCAGCAATGTTTCTCCAATCATGTTTAAAAGCTATCACTTTTAATAAATACATACCTAAAGCATGAAGTGTTAGCACACTGTCATTTGAAATCAGCAGATTTAACATTGAAATGGCCTCAAACGTTCATTCCCACTGAAATGCAGCTTTACTGATAAAACTATACAGTGTACAAACAATAATGTTTGGAAATAGAGTTTCTGCAAATATGTGTCATTTTCACATCACCAAGTAAGGTGTTCTGTTCTGTTTTGCTTCCATTTAACTCTTTGTTTGCATCACCTTTTTAATTTACAGGCTATTTATTTAAATGCTATGTGTTAGAGAAAAATAACTGACATCTTGAGACCGCTCACTTGACAACATTTAAGATGGTAGTTTTAGCTTAGTTCAGTTCTTAAGATGCAACACTTTGCGTCAATGTACCTTACGATGCGTTGCGCTTCCACAACAAGTAATGTTGCAGTGAGGGAAATGCGGCAAGGTTCAGGTGCAAAGAAATAGACGTGATATCTTCCAGATGCTTGAGAAACAGTGAGCAACCCAAAATACCCTTGAGGGCTTGGGTGATTAAGTGAAAGGGTAAAAGTGCCGTCAAGGGAGTGTGTTTGAATGACAATTAGAGGTTTGAACTGACTTAATAGGATGAGTAAATGATCCTTTTGTGAAATTAATTCATCAGAAATTGAATAATTAATAATATATAGTCATTGATCAAAATCACATACACAAAACATGAATAACAAACACAAAGGTGTATTGAAAAAAGAATTGATCAAATAGTAAAAAGGTCGATAATTTGATATACAGATAAAGTTAATTCAAAAATAATTTATCTGCAGGTATATAAAAGATACATTGACAAGTGACTCAACAGAACCTAAATACACCTATCCAAAATCAATATAGATATGAATGGAACAGAAGGTAGATGAGGTGGAGGGCGACGTTTCGGTCTCCTAAATACAACTTTTCGAGACCATCTTCAGGACAGTTGTCAATTGTGAACTGTATAAAAGACCAATGTAATCTCAATTAGACTGCCGCTTATGTTTGATTGTCTCAAATGTAAGCCTTTCGTGTGGAAGAGAGTGAATCTGTGCTGCTCCTATCACTTCATGTTAGATAACTTTCAGATAGATATCCGTAGCGTTTATCATCAGCGGTCACGAGAGTTGAACGAATTTTAAAGGAGAATCTGGCCACAACCACAGAGTCAGTTGAGGTTGTGAAGGGTTTTAGATGAAGGATACAATTACTCTAATGTCTCCATTCACATCAATAACGGCAATACGGGAAGCGAGCAATACCTAATTTTTAAAAGTGGTATTTTCAAACACAGAATGTTAACCCAACTTCACTAAAAGATGTATTTTATCATTCTGAGTTCAGGCATACTAAACTGTAACTTCTACCATGTTCCCTGAGTCATTTAGGATTATAAAATGTAATAATTCTAACAGCCCATTCTGGCCTATGGATAACAGATAGACTTGCAATAGTGAAAAACGAAAATGGCTGTAATTCACTATTAGGACATGCCACAAAACACCAGGACATGTCATACCTTATACTTACAATGCACCCTGCCCTTGGGCATACTATAGGGGTGACTGATATGAAGAAAAGGAAAGGTTTAGGGACTGGCAAGTGGGTGCACTTGCCCAGTAAGTGTGACAGTACCAGACTGGACACAGGATCTGCAATGGCAGACCTTGGACACATTTTACAAGGCTGCTTCTGTGGGTGGCACAACCAGTACTGCAAGCCCACCAGCAGCATTTGGATTTACACACCCTGTGCACACTCAGTGCACTGTACTAGGGTCTGACATGTAAACCAAATAGCCAAACATGGAACCATTGATTAATACATCCATTTACAATAGGGAGCACTTGCACTGTGGTACTGGACAGCAGTGGCACAGTGCCCAAAGCATCTAACACCCGCAGAAATAGATGAGGCAACAGCAAAAAATGGAAGGGAGAACCATGTCAATGGTGCCAGGTCTAACACTGGTCTTCCTGTTTCCTAGGCCGTAAGCACTCCCTCACCACTTGTCATTTTCTTCTTTACACTGGCTCTGTGGTTGGACTTTGATTTTGTGGCATTTTTCCAGTCCTCCACTGTGTTTTTTATTTCTCTATTCTAGCGCCATTGATTCTCCCTTGCAGTTCTCTTTTCAATTCCCTCTTGACTGCCTAATCGTACCGTTCTGTCATTAGTGCTGTTCTGTCTGCTGCAATGGTTTTCTGGGGTGTGTACTACCATCCCACCGTCTCCCTTTAGACAGGGCCATGTGGCTGGTTTTCATTTAGGCTTTGTCTCGCCTTCGGTCCATAGCCCCTGTTATTGTCATTGTATGTATCCTTCTTGGGCACCTATTAATGTATGGTTTTTTAAAAACATATTTTTAATAGTTTAATATACATGCAATGTATATATTCACACAGATATTCGTTCTAGCATAGTGTTGAATGGAAGTGAAGAGAATAGTGTATAACAACATGTGTTCCCAACATTCAATCATAACATCTTTAGTGCAAACTCCCCCCAATCCCCCCTCCCTTTCTGCCGATCATAGCACTATTAGTGTATATGATTATGTATATATGAGTGTATATATATATATATATATATATATATATATATATATATATATATATATATATATCTTTTTATGTGTGTTTTATACCTTCCTTTCTTGGGATTATATGCTGGATAGTCCCGGGGAGCCTTCTCTCTTTCAAAGTGTTTCCTCTGCCTAACGTGGTTTATGGCCATGATTGTTACTATTGCTTGCCATGCTTTATCAGCTATTGGGTGGAGGCCTCTGCCTTGCCTACTTACATTAGAGTAATCAAGCAAGGCTTGGGTCCGTAACTCCCCAGACTGGACCACCCAAATATTGAAATCACAAACAAGGTGCCTATGGAGGTTCTTCAATAGTACTCGAAAATAAACCTTGGACCATTAATTCTAAAGTTTGTAAGATTTATTCCGCATAGTTTTGATATTTCAAACAGACATTCAGAAATCAATTGGACATGTCTTTTAAAAGGAACACCACATAAGTAAATCACACAATTCCAAATCATTTGACTGCATGATTTAGAACAATTTCTTGTGAAAGAATATACAACACATACATAGTGCAAAACTTCTTTGTGAAAAAAAATATATACAACAAACCAATGGTCACAAGACAAATAACAATAAATTATGTATGCCAGCCTGAAATTATACCAGTCCTGCATTCACACTGACCACTGAACACCAGGCGGACAATTACTCATTTAAGGACACATGTCTACTGTCCTGCCTGTGAGAGGATGGAGATACATCTCCTACTGGAGGGTGTTGTCAACATTGGAAAGGGAAAATAATAGTTATTCAATTCCCTCGTGCACACCCTATCAACAGTCCCCAATGCTCAGAAGCCAACGCGTTTCCAACCCCAAACCGTTCTTGGATTCTCTTCAGGACTTGGACTTGGTTTTTGGGCTCTTAATTGTTAATTGTAGTGTGGATTTAATCACCAGGAACTTGTGCCCAATATCTGTGCTTCAATTCTTTATTGTGATTGAAGCTTAAAGTATTTGGGCATGTGGAAACTCTGGGTAGTTACTGAAGCTGAATTCGATCTGAGTGTCATCCGTTTATGAGCCGGCATTCAGCCCATAGGAGCAAATCATGGCAACCAGGATCTTCATATAAATGGAAGGAGGTTCAGAACATGGCGTGGTCTTGCAGAACTCCATCATGGCAGGTGGAAAACAGAGAGAGCAGAGGCCTACTCTCAGTTCGGTTCTCCTACTTAGACACAAGTGGAACCAGTTTAGTAACTAATGCCTGACACCTGTCGCATTTGATTGATGTGGATATTGGGAGCAATTGTACTGAATATGGCTGATGGATCTAATAATATCAGGGTACGCGATTGGTGGGTGTTCCCCTATAGCCTGGGTGGAGGCTGCTAAAAAGAGTCTGGCTCTTGCATCCAACAAGGTCACGCCAAAATACAATGCTACACATGCACTGAGCCCTTTATAAACCACTGGCCCCCGAAAACACGATCAATGAGAGTAAGGCTTTTATATACCGGTCTGAATGAGGATTTTTGACAAAAAGACAAAGACAGAGCTATGTTTAGCAATAACTCCGAATAGAATGTTCGAGAAATAACCAAAACAAATAGTAAAGGGTACACAGGAAAGGACGCCTGGCACACCCGTGAATGAGTAATCGGGGTTCGAAAAGCTCTCACTGGTCAAAAACGAGCAGGATTGTTAGGAAGTGCCTTCTTGAGATGTGTGAAACCCTCCATGTGGTCTCTTTCTTTCCTCCGTTGTTTCATTGGTGTAAAATCTTGCAAGAAAGATAGCCAATAAACAAACAATTGGTGAATACACCCGTGGATTTTAAGAAGGGCTGCCAGGGTCATGTATGACTTAGGTGAGGAAATGTACCACTAGAACAGAAGAGGCCGAGGCCTGCGGGATACTGTAGGTAGTGCACGTTTGAATTCATAGAGGCAAGCATCATCTATCGGCTGACCGACGCAAAGCAGGGAGATCAGAGTGCAGAGTGCAGCACGACCTGTTCTTAGACAGTGGCATTAGTTTAATACGTGGCCTAATGCTGCACTCCTCTCCAGACTGTAAAGTGCTCCGTTTGCAGGCAGCTTTGTCCAGGCGCTGTTTGTTTGGAGTCTGAGCTTCAAACTCTGACTCAAGAGATGCTTGATTGATTGATTGATTTATTTATTTGTTGATTAATTAAAACCATTACAACAAAGGACAGAAATAAATACAAACACAACACATTACCTAATTGAATATTCCAGGATACAATGCATAAAGTTGACCACAATCAATTAACTTTTTCCAGTTCGGGGTAATTTAAAATTATTATTTCATTTTTAAACAGTCTATAGGGCTTGGCATTTTTCAGGGATAAAGTGCACGTATGTCATTCGATAAAAATAATAAACATGATAAATGGAACATTATCTAAAAAGTAGTACTCTAAAAACAAACAATTAGTACATTAAAAAGAGCCATAGAAATAATTCATCACCACCTTAAAATCAGCAACATCCTCATTTCACAGCTGTAACAAATTTAACATATACTTTGGGTGTCAACAGTACATAATTTCATTTCCACTGTAAGCATAAATTTTACAAATTGGTGTATTATATGGACGTTGTCAAGAGATGCGTTTTCCTACTACTTTTTTCTTATATTAATTTGTTCCATGTAATAGCGTTTCCTTATTCCTACCCTAATATATCCTCTGGAACCCATTTACAGTTTTTATTTTTTACTTTGTTCTTCCCATTTTCTTTCGGAGGGGTGGGCGAATCAAGGTACATACATTGCATGTCCAAGCAGTGCAGAAGCTGAGGCAGTGGCCCTCCACGGGGTATTTTGGACGTGCCGGTTCGCCACACCCAGACCACTCCCTTCAATCACCGCCATCATGACCGCCTAACAACACTTCACAGGGACATAGGCCCAGTACTGCGATTTCTTGTGAAATATCAGTGCAATCTGGCAGTTGTATTCTTGATTTATCCGTACTACCAAAACATGACAATCATGATTTCTGGAAGGAAAGAACAGGAATAAAGAAAGTAGTGCCAGCGTGACCTTAGCCTTCAGATCCTTTCCTTTTGTCACCCCAGTTTTGTGTCTTGTGTACAGTAGCCCTCTGCATCTTCAGAGCTTACAAAGTGTGTTGTGTACCCCCACGTCCAATGGAGTGCCCCATATAGTTCCTAATTAAGGGGCAGGTGCCTACAATGAACCAACCATTAGTATGATAGGTGTGTCCTGTTTATATGATAAACATTTCATGGTTCATTTAATAATACTCCTTTTCAATGTGTTCTGGTTCAGAACTGGCTTGAGAGCACCACTGTCGCAATAACACCCAAAAAAGAGCTTTCAGGAGTACTACCGAGAGGTATTGTCACTATACCCATATGTTACTTGCCCAGTGTACAGATTTTGATTGGACACTTTCGTGCTTCCTTTGAAAAAGAGTGCCCGTATTGCAATTTTTGCCTTGTGCGGCAGCTTCTGCTCAACACACCAGTACTGAGTTAGTTATAGTGACAAGTCTTTGATCAAGGCTATAGGCTTGATCTGTTTGTTATGAAAATGTACAACAAAGACAATACGTCTCTCTTATTTATTGTGAAAAGCATGTGCAAAGACAATAGGCCTTTAAGAGTGGATTGTAGTTACATTGTGTTGATGCTTGTAGGCAGTTATTTTGTTACAGCAAATCTCACTAAATAGGCAATGGTTTTGGTTATTCCTTGTGCTAATTCCAAGACATAGAAGGTTTGCACTTTGAGAATCCTTTTTATGCAATTTTAGGAAGGGTTTTATATTGTTTTTGCCTATGTACTTTTCTAACTACTGAGAGAGGGTCTTTGCACCACCCAAAGAATGATTCTCCAGTGTACTTTGGTTGGGTAACTGTTGTATGCTTCTGCTGAAGGAACGTGCTTTTCTTGCACTATTGCCTTGTGGGAAAGCATATGCTTAGCAGCAGGACTGATTTTTTTGTGGTGACAAGCCATTGGTCAAGGCCACAGGCCTTATCTGTTATTATGAAAACTAATAACAAAGGCAGTTGTTATTGTAAAAATCGTATGTGAAAGCCACTAGGCCATTAAGGGTGGCTTGTCACGACACGGTTTAAGCTTGTATACAGGTGTCGTGCTTACAGATTACAATTATAGAAAAGGAGTTTGGTGTTGGATATCCTGTGTGACAATTCCTAGGGGTAGGAGATATGCAATTTGGAAATCCTCATTATAAATTGTTTTATCCAATTGTAATTTTGTACATAATAATACATTCATGACTATATACCAATAGTTGCCTTGTGGAAAACATATGCAGAATACAATTGACCTAAATCGGTAATGGTGACAAGCCAGTGATAAAGATTCTAACCTGAATTGTTGATTAGAAAATGTTATGCCAAATGCTATTATTCTAATCTGTTATGTGAGATGCTATTGGTATAATTTCTTTATTATGAACATTTACAACCAACAAAGAATGCCTGACTTATTTTTTGTGAAAATATTATTATTATTATTAAAAATATTTATACAGTGCACTATCACCATCGGTTTCTTGGCGCTCTTGATAAAGATTGCGGTGATCCAGGAAAAGGGGGATTAATCATAAGCCGCTTGAAAAAGCAGAGTTTTTAAGAGAGTACGAAAGCTATCGTACTTAGGACAAAGACGAAGAGAGAGGGGTAGGGAGTTCCAGGTGGCGGGAGCCAGGACAGAGAAGCTCAGGCCACCGTGCCTTTTTCTTTTAAATCTGGGGACCTCAAGGAGATTCAAAGATGCTGAGCGCAGAGCTCTGGCAGGAATATGACGGGACAAGGCTGATGAAATAAACTTAGGGGCCGCGTCCTCAAGGGCCCTAAAGGTGGTACAAGCCAGTTTGAAGATACACCGTTTTGAGACAGGGAGCCAATGCAGACTGCGGAGTAAGGGGGTGACGTGCTGGTGTTTGGGCTGGCAGAAAATCAAGCGGGCAGCTTGGTTCTGCACCAACTGAAGTCAATGAAGGTGACATGCTGGAATTCCTGCGTACAAGATGTTGGCGTAGTCAAGCCTGGAGGTGATGAGAGCAATGACTACCTGGGTCAGGGCTTCTTTGTTAAGAAACCTACTAATCTTGCGGATTCGCCTGAGATGGAAAAAGCAGGCAGAAGTTACCGCGTTGATGTGGGGTCTCAAAGAAAGATCTTGGGAGATGGTCACCCCCAGGCTTTTGACTGAGCTCACAGGAATGGGTGCCTTCCCCAGAGATGTAGGCCAAAAGGAGGCATTCCATGGGTGATTGGGGCCACCCACCAAGACGAGCTCAGTCTTGGTGGGGTTTAACTTTAAGTGGCTGTGGTACATCCACTCAGCTATGGTTAGCATAGTAGACTGGAAGTTAGTGCAGGACGGGGGGAGGGAATCGACAGGGAAAATTAACTGCAGATCATCGGCATAATTGTAAATTGTGACCGGGGAGTTGCGGAGTGTGGCTAACAGCGGTTGGAGGTATAAATTAAAAAGAAGAGGGGATAGTGCCGAGCCTTGTGGGACTCCACAGTGAAGGAGAGTGTAGGGCGCAGAGAAGGTGGAGAGGTGAACGGACTGTGAGCGTTGGTGGAGGAAGGATTTAAGCCAGTCAAGGGCCACTCCTTGGATACCGGCGTTGGAGACACGGTCGATCAAGATGGTGTGATCGACCGTGTCGAACGCCGCAGAGAGATCCAATAGGACAAGGGCTTGAGCGATGTTCTTGTCAGCTCCTTTCCTGAGGGTGTCCATGACTGCCACTATGACCGCCTCGGTGGAATGGAGGGGTCTAAATCCAGCTTGTTGAGGATCCAAAAACAAAGATTGTTCTATGAAAGAGCTCAGGCAGCGGGTCACGTAAGTTTCCAGAATCTTGCCTAAGTAGGGGAGGAGGGAAATAGGTCTGTAATTACTGAGTATGGTAGGGTCTGCATTGGGTTTCTTAAGAATTGGTAAAACGGCAGCTTGCTTGAAAGAAGATGGGACCACTCCGGTAGCAAGAGAGTTGTTGAGTAATGCTAGCGGGGGGCCCGGGCAAGCAAGAAAGGCTCCTTTGAGAACCTGAGGGGGGCAGCAGTCATTAGGGGATCCCGAACTGACTTTGTGAAGAAGTGATAAACTCTTGTAGAGAGATCGGTGGGAATTTGGTCAAGGTGCTAGTGTTTTGGGGAGGTAGAGGAGGAGGCGTAGGAGATGCAGGGGTAGGGATGTTATGTTTTATGGTTGTTATTTTTTCTATGAAATAGGAATTGAGTGAGAGTTGCATAGAGCTTGTGTCGGCTGAGGTTGGGGGGTGACTCGGTCTGGAAGGGAGAGCTCATTTACGATTGAAAAGATGTCTTTTGTTTTATTATTCGAATTCAGAATTTTTTGTGAGAAGTAAGCTGTCTTAGCTTCCAGAATAGATTTTTTATAAGTTTTTAAGGACTCAGTGTATATGAGTTTAAGTTGGGGGACGTAATGGCGACGCCAGCGGCGCTCTGTTTGCCGCAGGGCGAGTTTGTCTGCTTTAAGTTGGTCCGTGTACCAGCGTTGAGCATCATGGGGGCGCATTGTTTTGATTGTTTTCAAGGGGGCAGCTTTATCGCTAGCCAGGCATAACCATTCATTGAGTTTCTCAGCCTGATTCTCTACTGAGGATAGCGGCAATGGTGCTGAGGATGCCAGTGAGGCGTAGAAGTCAGGAAGATTAGCCCTTTTCCAATTGCGGGCCATCTTGTTCTTATTGCGAATGGAAGGACACGAGGTGTGAAGATGAAGGTGAAAGGAGATGAAATGGTGGTCGGACCAAGAGCATGGGAAGACTGGGGGGGTGAGATGTCGAGATTGGATGTCCAGACTTGGTCTAGAGTGTGACCTTTCAGATGGGTAGGGGAGTGAATATGTTGTGAAAGGTTCATGCCTTTGAGAAGTTCAGTAAATTCCACTGATAAGTGGCTTTCATGGACATCCGCTGGCCAATAATTGAAATCGCCGATTACAATGATATTGGCATGGTTGATCGTCAGTTGAGCGATAGCGTCGCTGAAGAGTTTGGGGAAGAGAGGCATAGGATCAGGGGGTCTATATACAATAACACAGGCAAAAGATGATTTAGGGGAAGTGAATTGTAACGCCAGGTGTTCTGTTTTAGGAATAGGGGCCATCGTGATCTCCGAGAAGGTATGGATAGAGCGAATGATAGCCGCCACTCCGCCACCGGTCTTTCCAGCAGGCCGGTTGGCGTGCATGATATAATATCCCGTAGGGATAGCAGCAAGAATATCGGGGGCAGAATCTTCGGTAATCCATGTTTCTGCTAAGAGAAGGATATCAACAGAGCTTTGGTGCAATAGTTGAAAAATTTCAAGCTGGTGTCGAATGAGGGAGCGGGTGTTGAGATAATAGATCAATAAAGAGGTGGTGAGCTGAGGAGCAGGGGGGGTGGGGTCGTGAGGATCGACCGTTGGTGGGAGGTCAGAAGGGACGAGAATGCCACATGTCAGGGCCGCATTGGCGGCTCGGGCGGGAATGGGGCCAGCGTGATTGAAACACTTTAGGTCGGCAGGGGTATAAGAAATTGAAACGGCATTACGACGGGGCCCTGGGCCTGGTCGGCCGCGGACGGGCGCAGACGGGCTTGACTTGTGCGCGACTTCGGCGCGAAGTCGGCGCACCCGCTGCGCTCGTCCGCTGCGCGTCCTCCATACCGCCATAAAATACTGAAGGGGAGGGAGCACTAGCCCGCTAACCTGCAAGGATGCAGTGCAGGGCGGAAGTGATGACACTGCCAGGAAGTGCGGTGCCTCGACCTGACCCTCCGCACAAACGGCACAAGCCGGGGCGGAACGGGGCCACGAGGGGGTTAAGAGGCAGGTGAGAGTGCCCTTGAGTGTCTCATGAACAATATGCAATGTGAGCAAAATAAATTGTTACCGTGCTTTTAAAATCAGCAGAAAGTTGCAACAGAGGAAATCACATTACCGTTTTAAAAATGATAAGACCAGCGTGCTGGTAAATCAGCAACGCGTTATTAAAAGAATTACAATTTTCCAGCAAGAACACAGCAAAGCCTACATGCGCAGCCTAGATCGCCGCGTTTTATCAATGAGGCAAAGCTGTAGGCAGTTTTTTAAATAGGCGGAAGGCTCGGCAGCACTAGCCCGCTAACCTGCAAGGATGCAGTGCAGGGCGGAAGTGATGACACTGCCAGGAAGTGCGGTGCCTCGACCTGACCCTCCGCACAAACGGCACAAGCCGGGGCGGAACGGGGCCACAAGGGGGTTAAGAGGCAGGTGAGAGTGCCCTTGAGTGTCTCATGAACAATATGCAATGTGAGCAAAATAAATTGTTACCGTGCTTTTAAAATCAGCAGAAAGTTGCAACAGAGGAAATCACATTACCGTTTTAAAAATGATAAGACCAGCGTGCTGGTAAATCAGCAACGCGTTATTAAAAGAATTACAATTTTCCAGCAAGAACACAGCAAAGCCTACATGCGCAGCCTAGATCGCCGCGTTTTATCAATGTAGTATATTGTAAATGTATAATAGTATGTTAACCCTCTTATGAGGGATTGGATATTCTTTTGTCAACTGTGATTTTGTGTAGATTTATTCTTTTCTGACTGTATGTGTTAGGGCTGTCTTGTGTGAACGGTTATCCAAAATTCAGCAGTCTTGAGTTGGTTATGGTGAAAATCCAATGATAAGGGCTATAGGCCTAATTTGTTCTTCGGCAAAATAGATGCCAGTTGTCTTATAGGTTTATTATAAAAGGTTAAAACTAAGTAAGCCTGACCAATTCATTGTGAAAAGCATTTGTTAATGCCCAGGGACATGTTAGGGTATATTTAGACAGATATTGTGTTGCATGGAATCTCACAGATTACCATAGTAGACTATGTTTTTGCTGTAGGTTATCCTCTCTGACAAACAAATGAAGTTGAAGATTTGCAGTTTAATAATCCAAGTCATGTCCTTTTCACAAGGGTTATCTATTGTTTGGCAACTATAATTTTATATATATATATATATATATATATATTACCTACTGGCTATCGCCAGTAGGTATATATAGTTAGGATTAATTCCCTATGGGATTTCTGAAAATTCTATGTCTAATAACTTTGGCGTTTGTGGACGGAATCGGCTGAAATTTTCAGGAAAATGGCACATTTTGTTACTGAGCAGCCCCTGAAAATTTGGTGGGGTTTCGTCAAGGGGGGGCTGAGAAAAAAGGGGGGTCCCAAAACGCGTTTTTTACATTGAGTTTTCCATAGGGCGGTTGGCCTCACTTTTAGCTCGAACGGCTGAATGGATTTGCACGAAACTTGGCAAAATTGTAAGGACTGTTAGCCCGATGTGCCTTTGCTAGGTCTCAATATATGTGCTTCAGTGGATTTTGAGAAATTAACGTTTAAATCAAGATATATATCTGTAACAGCGCTCCGGGCAGCGATCCGGTCCGCTTACTTTTCGCGTTTCGGAACTTTGCGCGCAGAAAGCTGATTGGCTCTCCGGTGTCTGTCAACATTCTAAACAGTCCGGAGCGGCCGCCATCTTGTCTCTCGGTAGGATCGAGAGAGAAGAAGAGGTGAAAAACGAAAGGGGAATTTAATGAAAGGGGGCAAGGTATCCCCCTCTTGACCCCCTAGGAATGTTGTTGGGGTTATTAAAGGGTCCCGTGGGGAAAAGGAAAAAAAAATGATTTTTCACGGTAGAAGCGCTTCACGGGCCGCGAACTGGGCCGCAAACTGGTAGCGAAACGGGAATTCGCCATTTTGTGCTTCGTTAATTAAATTACTAGGTATAAGGGGGTGCGGGAGACGTATCCTAATCCCCTATGTTTCCTGAGGGTGGCTGAGGAGGCTGATATATGTTGATACATCTCTTCCAGCGGCTGTGCGTGAGCTTTTTTTTATTTTGCTGCGTGACAGTCCGGAGCGGCCGCCATCTTGTCTCTCGGTAGGATCGAGAGAGAAGAAGAGGTGAAAAACTAAGGGGGAATTTAATGAAAGGGGGCAAGGTATCCCCCTCTTGACCCCCTAGGAATGTTGTTGGGGTTATTAAAGGGTCCCGTGGGGAAAAGAAAAAAAAAATGATTTTTCACGGTAGAAGCGCTTCACGGGCCGCGAACTGGGCCGCAAACTGGTAGCGAAACGGGAATTCGCCATTTTGTGCTTCGTTAATTAAATTACTAGGTATAAGGGGGTGCGGGAGACGTATCCTAATCCCCTATGTTTCCTGAGGGTGGCTGAGGAGGCTCATATATGTTGATACATCTCTTCCAGCGGCTGCGCCATCTTGCCTTTTTTCCAATGCCACAATTTTGTCGTGCACGGCAGCCATTTTAGATGCCAGGCTGGTCCCAGGCTATCACCTACCCCTGCGGATGTAGTTTATGGCCCCAGCTGTAGAGAATTCAGACACTACTGACATCACCTCATAAGCCAACGGGGCACCCCACGCCGACTTTCGGCGCAGCATTGTAGGATGGCCACACCAGTGCGGCAACTTGCTGGACACAACATCGGGGCCATCCAAATCTCGGCGCGTTCGACTCACTGTACCACAAGAGTGACCGCAACTCAGCTGGACACGCCATCTTTCGGCGCAGCATTGTAGGATGGCCACACCAGTGCGGCAATTTGCTGGACACCACCTCGGTGCCATCCGGATCTCGGCGCGTTCGAGTCACTGTACCGCAACAGTGACCGCAACTCAGCTGGACACGCCGTCTTTCGGCGCAGCATTGTAGGATGGCCACACCAGTGCGGCAATTTGCTGGACACCACCTCGGTGCCATCCGAATCTCGGCGCGTTCGAGTCACTGGGCAGTCCAAAAAGTTCTGTTAAATGACAACAGAGGGGACAGGCAACAAGAACCATCAGTCAAAGAGGGGAGGGCAAGTTCTTCTCTTCCGGGTCATGTTGGGGCGCTACCGGAACTGATCGAATTGGTAGTCTACAGTGTTTCTGGATGTTTCAGACTAAAGCTGGCGTCAGCATGAGACCACTACCATCTCGTAGCTCTGTCGTGGCAATTCCACGAGCAATCATGGCAGCCGCTCCCCACCAGAAGCCTGCGGGAGTCGGAGGCCCCCAAGACTTTTGTAGAATCTTCACGGCTGAGGGGACGCTTTTCGAGAATGGGACCCAAGCCCTATCAGGGAAGCGTCCGAGTTCAAAGGTGTCCCAGGGCCATTTTAGTGGACCAGGCCCAAAACCGAAGAGCCGGCCGCCATTTTGAGAGTCCTGTGGCAGCCACCTATCGCTGCACCGCAAGAGTGGGCGCAATTCAGCTGGATGGTGGGCAAGACGCTGTAGCCGCAAGAGTGGGCGCAACTCAGCTAGATGGGACAAGGTTCAGAATTGAAGAGTCATCAAAAGGCAAAAAGTTCCGCCGGATCCCGGGAGCCGGCCGCCTATGTCGGGGGCGATCTCAGGCTACACCAGTGCTATAAGACTTGGGGAGGGTGTCGGAGCCAAGCGTCTTCTCCGAGTCCATGGCCATCACACCGCCCCTCAGGGGCCTCCGTCAAGCTGTTTAGGAAGGTAACATATCACATTGTTTTCTAATGCAGTCAGGTCCACAAACGACACTCACTTACTTTGAGAATAGTGAAGCTGCAGTAGGTGGAAATAAGCTTCAGACAGTGTTACAAGCGCTGCTCAGAACTCTTAACTATGGCACCCAACATCCAGAACTTATGCTATTTGAGAATGGCAGTGACATCGAAGCATCTCAGGGACCAAAACCATTAACGTACTTTCACGTATGAAAATCTTACTTGGGGAGGGGGCAGGAGCGAAGCGCCCCCTCCCAGTCAGCGCCACCACACCGTATGTTGAAAATTTGAAGCCATCGTTCTACAAAGTCAACCAAACTTGGATTAAAAATCTAGAAAAATGTACAAACTGAAAACCAGTTTTGGTCTGCATAGCATCAGTAGCAACGCTTGAGTCAGCTTTGTGTCAAGCCGCAAATTTGATTCAACAAAGCACAGACATTGAAAAAGGCTCAAATTCAGAACTCTAAACTATGGCACCCAACATCCAGGAGCTTGCCATCCGGATCTTGGAGCCTTGTGCTGCTTTCGATCTATTCACACATCGGTCCACTACTGACATCATCTTATAAACCATCGTTATGTAAATAGTTTTTTAATAAAATGTTTTACCCTGTTTCTTTGCTGGTGTGTTGTCTATATTTTTAATATTTGCATAGGGTTTGTCGTTATTTTGTGCGGGATGGGTGATGGAGCCGAGCTGTCTTGCAGCCCTCATGGTGTGGAGCTCAGTTCATCTCACTATTTTCGTATTTCTCATGAAGGGTTGTTCCTAATATTTCTATTTTAGCGAGGTCAAAAAGAGATCCAATTAGTGGCCTACTGATTTTGCTCGATTACTTTTATTTTTTTTACACGATTTTTCACTATCTGCAAAGACTAAACAGAGTATTGCGACTTTGTGCTTGTTTGTAAATAGAGAATGATCCTAAGAGAACCAATTCTAAAACAGTAAATGCTTGGACAACAATCAATCAAATGGAGAGACAAGCAGCCACGACGGATTACAACGGGGGTAAAGGCCTGCGTTAACTACCGTTCAGTATCTGCAAAGAGAGAGTACTACTAAGACAAAAGAGGGGAGGGGGGGGTGCAGCGTTCAAAGCACATCAGCGTGCATAAATACGAAAATGTTTTTATTTATCACGTACTTGACATTTTTAAGCTTTTCATATTTGCTATTAAAAAACCAATGAAATTCACAGAAAAAACCATAGGTTATAGTGGATATATAGTTAGGAATTTGCATTTACAAAACCTTGAAAATTCAATGAAAAAACCATTGGTTTTAGGCCATATATAGTTAGGGATTTGCATTTACAAAACCTTATTTTACTCGCATAAAACCATTGAAATTCCATATATAGTTATAAGCGCTAACTATATATCGCGCACCCGCAATCCACTGCTGATGATGTCACATATTACATCATTCATGACATGGTTAGTGACATCACTGATGACATCACTGATGACATCTCAAATGACATCACTGATGACATCACTGAAAACATCTCATTTGACATGACTGATAACATCACTGATGATATCATTCATGTGATAATACGATGAACCTCTTCAGACTCTAATATAACCTTAGATACAATCAGTGTAAACAGACACTCACAGACTGTCACTCATCCATGGAGTTACTCACACACCTAGTCAGTCATGCAAAGAATCAATCACACCTCCATTTCCTCAAATATACAGTTATACAAACTTTACTTATTCAAACATATACTAACACATATTTACTCTCTTATACAATCCCTGATACAAGTTCACAATGATCCATACAGCCACTCACACATTCACTGGCTCTTATGCACAGTTATTTATATATGTCAACTCTCACATGTACTGTGTTTTACATATGTACTTACTTTGACATGTAGCACTGAGATATCCATTCACTCACCAATACACTCATGCACACAGTCAACCGCCCATACAGCTGTTTCCACATGCACTTTTGAAACCATACATCTAGTGAATC